>NC_133123.1:107908019-108532394 GCF_033568475.1 Henckelia pumila | reverse complement strand
CATCTATAGCCCCTATAGCCATCTAAAACCTTGACCTCTTAATTCCGAGTCTACTAGCAAGTGCACTAGGTCAAGTAATAGTAAAGTGAAAAGAGAGTCCAAGTATCGATCCCACATGGACTGTTGTCAATTCTCAAGATTTTATTATTATACTTAATCTGGATAAAATAATAAAGAGCGATTTGATTTAAATAAAATACGAATTTAAAATTAAAACTGCTTAATAAATAATAATTAAAATATTTGAAAGGAAAATTTAATTAAAACGAGACAACCAAGACACACGTAGGTACCGAACAAATCATGTAACATGTAGCCGACTTAGGACTCAGATTTAATCTTAGATTACGGGAATTCTCCTAACTTGTTCAAATGTCTGTTTCTAGAACAATCAAACCTACTCAAATATTGAAGGATTAATCTTTCGTAATTCTAATCAAATTTGAATGCATTAAATATTTGTGAAAATTCATTTACACCCAAACCGCACACTGAAACCGAATTCTATTTCTAGTCGGTTTTACCATGTGTTGATTATTAAAGTGATCAAAATCAATCCCTCCTTTGTTGACTTAGGATCGATTAACATGCAAGCAAACAGTTTATCAGGCTATTCACAAGACAAATATGAATCTAACAATCAATAAAATAAAATCAAGTTTGAAAAACCCCAAACAAACATCCAAGTTTTCTACATACATTTGTTCGGCCCAATCACGCCGTCTTGGTTGAAAAAAAACTACTCAATAATTAAAATTATAATTCAATAAATAAAAATAAAGAAGAACAGAAGAAAAAAAAGTGTAGAAATCTTCTCCCAAGCTTGGAGCCTGTAGCCGCCTTTGTTACGATCTCTGCGTCCTCCAACCCTTAATCTGATGAATAAGTTGGTATTTAAGTGTCCAAGATCCCAAAAGATAATATCCTTCCCGAGCAAGAGTTTTCAATTTTAAAAAATCTGTACGCGCAGCTCGCTTGAGCGAGCACAAGGTGCGCTCGAGCGAGCAACTCTCTGTTCCAAAGATTTTGATTCCCGTATTTCTCGCTCGAGCGAGCACAAGGTGCGCTCGAGCGAGACACTTTCTGCCTCGAGAAAAAACTCATGCACAGATCATGCGCGATAGCGCAGCTCCTTGCACCAACCGCCCATCTCATTAGCCCTTCACCATGCGCGATAGCGCATCATCATGAGTTGTTCCCATCTCCTCCATGCGCGATAGAGCTTCTTTTGTTGAGCTGTAGGATAGAGCGATAACACTAAATGTAGTTATGCCTTTTAGAGCAATAACACTAAATGTAGAGCTGACGCGATAACACTAAATGTAGTGCTAACTTTTAGAGCGATGACACTACTTTTAGAGCTAACTTTCTCTTTAGCGCTTCAATCTCTTTATTTTTTTTTCTTTTTTTTTTCTTCTCTTTTCTCTTGCCTTCAAAACTTTTTTAATTTCCATTTTTCCTACAAATAAAACCCGGAGAGTGAAATACACATGAATGCAATAAAACACATAAAAACACCCAAAACAATATGAATACACACAAAATAAACATAAAAATATCACGGACTAATGCATACAAAAAACACTTATCAACACCCTCATACTTAAACTTTGCTTGCCCTCGAGCAAGACATGCAAAAAAAATATGCAAACAAAGACATAAGTAATAATGAATAATGAAGAACATAGCCTCCGATAAGTTTCAACTTCAACAACTGAAAACCACAAATACTTTTGATTTTCCACAATACACTGTCAGTTTAACGTAAACGTGAGTGTGTGATATGTCATTTCAATTTCGTGCAACTTCAAAAGAGCCTGTCTTAAGAATGCTTAGCGACCTATGACCATTCAGTGTAAGTGTCACAATCCTGCTCTCTTTCATCCCAACAATCCCAAACAAAAACATGCACTTTCTTGAGATTAATTACGCACCGCCGAATTTTGCACTCGATTTTCTTAAACCCCAATAATTACCCGCAGACTTATCTATAACTATGATAAGATTGGAATTTCAATCCCATCGTCTATAGCCTGGATGGAGCTACAATCCCATTTAACCCACAAACTTAGCTATGAAAGAATGATTAGAATTTCAATCATTTTCCAAGCCCGGATGGAATTGTTATTTTTTAAAAATTTCAAATTTTTAACCCCATGAAATCTGCATACTTAGCGACGAACAGAGGATTAGGATTTCAATCCCTTGCTCGTAACCCGGGTGGAGTTAACTTATTTCTTCCAAAGAATTTTTTCAAAAAGTTTCTAGGTGCGCCCAAGATCATACATGCAATGTCAGACAATTGATAAGTGTATTTTATACACTTAATTTAGTTATGATTTTAATTTTTAAATATTTATTTCGAGCAGATTTATGTGGGTATTTTGTTGTTTTTGTGTTTACAGTGATTTATTGAATTTATTTGGAAAAGAGAGAAAAAAAGAAGAAATCGAAGAAGAAAATAAGGGAATTAAAAGAATAAAAGAAAAGAGAAAGAAGAAAAGAAAAGAAGTCAGACAAGAAAGGAGAAGGAACAGATATGGGCTTTCTTAATGGGCCAGAGATTAGCGCTTGTCATTAGCGCTTGAAGAAGCGCTATCGCGCTGAGTAGTGAAGATTGGAGATTGAATTCCAGAGGCTTATGCGCGCCCGCGCGTGTCCTTGGAGCGCCCGCCCCGATCGGGAATCTGAGTGTTTTAATTATTTTGGGCAATTATTTTCTTGGGCTTTTGAGTGGGCTTTTCCATGACCATATAAAAGGAAATTTTCATCAGACAATGGGGAGAGCCGCCACACACATAAACGCATATAATAGAATAATTTAGGGCTTTGATCGTGATTTTTGAAGAGGAATTTCTGGAGCTTTTCTGAAGAACGAAGACGGAGTTCGATAAACCGGACACGACATCGCATCGACGGATTTGTTTCTTATATTTTATTTTAATTCAGAATTTATGTTTGGATTTATGAACATGTTTTGTTTTATTCCGAATTTTATTATGAACTAAATTTTTAGAGTCTAGAGGTCGGATGGAACCTGGTGTAGACACTTTCATGAATTTTTGATTTTATTGAATTGAGTTTCTTCTAGATTAATTATTTTTTCTAGAATTGATTGTCTTTTCAATTATCTGATCAATAATTGATTTGTTATATTTATTTGAAATCTGGCACTCGGGAGAGGAGATTTTGAATAGGACCATTAGAAACTACACTGTTAATTATTTATAAAGCTCGGGAGAGTGTATAATTTTAACAGAGCTTTTAAAAAGAACATTGTTTTGTGATAGATCATTGCGATAAATTCTTAACAGGGATATTGGAATTTAATTGTAGTTGATAAATATTATTTGTTGCTCGGGAGAGGAAAATAATAAACTTAAGTGTTCTTGGCTATTAATTTATTGAAATTCATGAACATTAATTAATTAGGATTGATTGTTGTTGAAACTAGGTGAAATCTAAACCTCTAGACCATTTTTTTCTAATTGAATTTTATCTGAAAGTTGTGTGCGTGCTAATCAAAACTTCATTGCTATTTTATTTTTCTGCAAAATTTTTGAAAGTTTGATTTTCTAGATAAAGTTTAGACTATTTTAATTACAAGCACTGAATATTTTCATTTTACTCCCTGTGGGATCGATATCTGATTTTATCACTATATTAAAACTTGATACTCGTACGCTTGCGAGGAATTTTCACAACAACAATCACCAGGAATCCAAAGACACTATCATGATCAACAAACATCTATTGCCATGCAATGGTCAAACAGACACGAACTTCATCAATTACTTCGCTACATTACACCAGTCTAACATGTGTGCTTAAAAAGATTCACGATTGAACTAACAGATTTTCATGTTCAATCAAAAGCAACATTTTCACAAAAACATTTTTTTTCACAACTCCATCATCATCCGCCAGCATTCATCATACTACTTAGTCACACAACACAAACACAAAACAATATGATATGCATGATTACGAACTATATGCAATGAACTACACCATATGAATGCAAGCACAATGATGAATGAAACAAAACATAATTAAACAACACCCCCATACTTATCCAAAGCATTGCCCTCAATGCTCTACAAAACAAAAATAGTATGCACAAACAAAGAACAAATGCAAGACGAACAACAAAAACAGAATGAAACTAAAAACTAAAACTCCCCTGGTTAATTCGCTGGAATCTCCATCATTTTCTTACTCTTTGCACTCTAGCAGCGACATCTTTTAAGGTGACAATAGCAGACTGAGTGAATCGGCATTCACAGAAAACTGGAATGGGAAAGAACAAAAATAAAATTGAAATAAACAAAAACAAAAAATTAAACTAAAGAGCAAGGGAAAGAATATTGGGTTGCCTCCCAGTCAGCTCTAAGTTTATAGTCTATAGCCCGACTATGCAGAAGAAATCATCAAAGAGAGGCTGCCGCCCATAGTAAGAATCATATGACTCTACGTATGGGTTTTGATTTACTACGCCCTCAAGCTTGGGGTGATATTGACATGGAAAGCTCGTCGGTCCAACAATACTTAACATGAGCTGATTATTTTTGGAAGAGACGTGGATTTCAGGCTGAAGCTCATAGAGGATGTAATAGTGTGGAGTTGGGGTCAATGATAAGAACGGATTTTTTGATGGTATAAATATAAAGTCCATTGACGAGGTCATATCTGTCTCCTTGTATGTTTCTTCCTCCTCCACTGCCACGTTTGGCTCATCCTCACAAGAAGATTCCTCAAAAAATATTTCCTCATGCTCTGGCTCAATTACTGCTGCAGGATCATAAGCCCATGATAACTGATCAAAACAAATCACTCCAGTCTCGTGGTGAATCTCAGAATATGGTTCTACAAGAAGCGCAATATGTTCATCCAATAAACTCATAGAGTTGATGTGAATTTTGAAGAACTTATTTATCTCAGTCTGTTTTTTCACAATGTTCTCCAACTGAGCCACATGATCTTCAAAACACCCTATACACTCTTCTTGATGCTTAGGTGGTTGGTTCGATGTCAATGGTAGTAAAAATCTTCCATATCATTTAACAAGTGCATAGAACTGTCGTAATCTCTGTGAAACAAGTGACTGCCAGTTGCCCAAGCTCCACAATCCACCCAAAGTCTTGTTGTCTCATCCAAACCACCATAAAAAATCTGAACTAGAGCGTAGTTTGAAAAATCATGGTACCAAAATCTGTTTGCTAAATCATTGAATCTCCTCCAGCATAGAATGGCTCTGAGTATTGCTGGCCAAAACTTGTTATCCATTGATGATCCATCTCCAAGCACCTCACAACTAAGACAAATTAAAATTAAAATTAAAAATTAAACAAATGAAAGGAAAAAAAAATCTAGTCTCAAGCAAATAATCTATCCTAATATTAACTAAACAGTCTCCGGCAACGGCGCCAAAAACTTGACCACTTAATTCGATGTCTACTAACAAGTGCACTAGGTCAAGTAATAGTAAAGTGGACAGAGAGTCCAAGTATCAATTCCACAGGGACTGTTGTTAATTCTCAAGATTTGATTATTATACTTAATCTGGACAAAATTATAAAGAGCGATTTGATTTAAATAAAATATGAATTTAAAATAAAAACTGCTTAAGAAATAAGAATTAAAATATTTGAAAGGAAAATTTAATTAAAACGAGACAACCAAGACACATGTAGGTACCGAACAAATCAAGTAACATGTAGCCGACTTAGGACTCAGATTTAATCTTATATTACGGGAATTCTCCTATCTTGTTCAAAGGTCTATTTCTAGAACAATCAAACCTACTCAAATATTGACGGATTAATCTTTCATAATTCTAATCAAATTTGAATGCATTAAATATTTGTGAAAATTCAGTTTACACCCAAACCTCACACTGAAACCGAATTTTATTTCTAGTCGGTTTTACCATGTGTTGATTATTAAAGTGATCAAAATCAATCCCTCCTCTGTCGACTTAGGATCGATTAACATGCAAGCAAACAGTTGATTGGGCTATTCACAAGTGATATGAATCTTATGTATGAAAGGCAACACGATTTCAACGAATCTCACCTCAATTCGATAACAAAACAATTCAATAATGTTGTCCCGACTTTGAAACAAGTAACAGATTTTGGAATCTCCACCTCTAGTTGAACCTGTAACTAGCAACAGAGAATTCACGATAGAAAACAATCAAAGATTCAATTAGACCTTCAAAGGAACCTGTCTTTGACAACCCAATTAAAAATCGATTGACAAACGCCACAAAGCTATGAAACTTTGATAAGTTTGATTTTGGGTAAAACAAAAGCTTTGATAAAATTCTAAAGAGAATTTTGTATTGAATAATCAATAATCTGAAAATCTTAGTTTTTTCCTTCAAATAATGAATGTTGTAGTATTTATATTACAACCCAAAATATTGAAAGATAACGAAAAATAAATCAAAAAGATATCAAAGATATCTTCTAAAGTTTCCTAGTAGGAATAAAAGACCTAAAATAAACAAAGTAAATCCAAAATATTAAAAATCCTGAACACACACACAAACACCTTCGGTGCATGTAAAAGGACATGGCGCGGGCGCACTAGAGAGAGGCGCGGGCGCGCCGAAGTTGCGCAGACAATGGCGCGGGCGCGCGATAAGGTAGCGCGGGCGCACCGAGAGCTCGCAAAACATCGTCAATTTGTCATCCGTAAGCGCGGGCGCGCGATCATGAGGCGCGGGCGCGCTTCTTCTCCGCAAAATAATGGCGCGGGCGCGCGAGTCTGGGGCGCGGGCGCGCCTTGGCTTTGAGCAGGGTCTTCAATTTCTTTACTTTCTTGACCTCTTTTGACCTCAATAAGATTATAACTTCCTCCAAATTAAATATCAAGAAATCCAACGCCCTCTTGTGTCTTCAACAACAAATATTGAAATGCTTCCTTAAACTTCTGAGCTCGGCCTCTCGTAACCGGTCCTCGTAGTATCTCCAACGGATCCTTAGGTACTTGATCAGCATACGAGCCATCCATGATTGCATCATCCTTCCCTTCTTGAAAAGGATTTATCCTCAAATCTTGATCATCACCTACATCAAACGGAGATAAATCAGAAACATTAAAAGTAGCACTGACATTATGCTCACCTGGCAAATCTAATTTGTAAGCGTTGTCGTTGATGCGCTCCAATACTTGAAACGGTCCATCGCCTCTAGGTAGAAGCTTTGAGCGCCGTTTTTCAGGAAACCGCTCTTTCCTCAAATGCAACCACACCCAATCTCCTGGTTCAAACACAACTCTCTTCTTTCCCTTATTTGCTTGCTTTGTATACTGCAAATTCTTTTTCTCAATGTTCGCCTTCACTTTTTCATGCAAATTTCTCACAAATTCCCCCTTTTTCTTACCATCCATGTTAACTCTTTCACTCATAGGCAAAAACATCAAATCCAATGGGGTTAAAGGATTAAAACCATATACAATTTCAAATGGTGAAAAATTTGTAATAGAATGCACATTACGATTATATGCAAACTCAACAAATGGCAAACATTCTTCCCAACTCTTCAAATTCTTTTTAATTATAGCACGCAACAAAGTTCCTAACGTTCTATTAACAACTTCAGTTTGACCATCCGTTTGAGGATGACATGTAGTCGAAAACAGTAGTTTAGTACCAAGTTTGCACCATAATGTTTTTCAAAAGTAGCTCAAGAAACGAGTATCTCTATCAGACACAATACTCCTGGGCATGCCATGCAATCTAACAACTTCATTAAAGAACAATTCAGCAACATGAGAAGCATCATCAGATTTATGACAAGCAATAAAATGAGCCATATTAGAAAATCTATGAACCACAACAAAAATTGAATCCCTCCCCTTCTTAGACCTCGGTAGTCCTAAAACAAAATCCATAGAAATATCTACCCACGGTTCACTAGGAACGAGAAGTGGAGTATACAAACCATGTGGTTGTTGTCTAGACTTTGCTTTCCTACAAATCACACATCTTTCGCAAATTTTCTCAACATCATGCTTCATATGTGGCCAATAAAAATGTTAATGCAAAGTTTCATAAGTTTTAGCCACTCCAAAATGCCCCATTAAACCACCCCCATGTGATTCCTTAACAAGTAATTCACGAATAGATGACTTAGAAATACATAACTTATCCTCCTTAAACAAATACCCATCATGCATGAAGAATTTATCTTTTGGACCATGCAAACATGACGCATATATCTCACCAAAATCAAGATCACTAGTATATAACTCTTTCACATACTCAAATCCTAAGAATTGAGAATCTAGAGTAGATAAAAGTACATACCTTCGTGATAGAGCATCCGCTACCACATTTTCCTTCCCTTGCTTGTATTTGATAACGTAGGGAAAAGTTTCCACAAACGCCACCCACTTAGCATGCCTCTTGTTTAGCTTGTGTTGTCCTTTGAGATGCTTCAATGATTCATGATCCGTATGAATCACAAATTCCTTTGGCCTCAAATAGTGTTGCCATGTCTCAAGTACCCTTACCAATGCATAAAACTCCTTGTCGTAGATAGGATAATTCAAGGACGCCCCACTAAGCTTCTCACTGAAGTAAGCAATCGGTCGCCCACCTTGCATCAAGACACCTCCAATTCCTACACCTGACGCATCACATTCAATTTCAAAAGTGTTAGTAAAATCAGGTAAAACAAGTAAAGGAGCATTAATTAATTTATGTTTGATAATATTAAAAGACTTCTCTTGCTCCTCGCCCCAATGAAATGGAACGTTCTTCTTGATCACTGCAGTCATAGGTGCAGCCAAAGTACTGAAATCTTTCACAAATCTCCTATAGAAATTTGCAAGACCATGAAAACTTCGAACTTGACCAATAGAAGTAGGCGTTGGCCAATCTTGAATTGAACTTACCTTGTCCTCATCAACTCTGACACCTTGGGAACTCACAACAAAACCAAGAAACACAAGTTCTTATGGACAAAACACACACTTCTTCAAGTTAACATACAATTGTTCAGCTTTTAGTGTGATTAGCACAATTCTCAAATGTTCGACATGCTCATCCAAATTTTTGCTATATACCAAGATATCATCAAAATATACCACAACAAATTTTCCAATATAAGCACGCAACACATGATTCATCAATCTCATAAAAGTGCTAGGTGCATTAGTTAGTCCAAAGGGCATAACCAACCACTCATACAAGCCGTATTTGGTTTTAAAAGCAGTTTTCCACTCATCACCTTCTCTCATCCTAATTTGATGGTAACCACTTTTTAAATCAATTTTACTAAAGATGCTAGAACCATGCAACTCATTTAACATATCATCTAGTCTAGGAATAGGATGCCTATACTTGATGGTAATGTTATTAATGGCTCTACAATCCACACACATTATCCATGAACCGTATTTCTTAGGAACTAACAAAACAGGCACAACACACGGTGACATAGACTCACGCACAAAGCCTTTATCTAAAAGTTCACTTGCCTGTCTTTGCATCTCTTTTGTTTCCTCCGGGTTGCTCCTATACGCTGGACGGTTTGGCAACGCACTTCCGGGCACAAAATCAATTTGATGTTCAATCCCCCTCAAAGGTGGTAATCCTTGAGGCAAACCCTTCGGAAATAAATCTTTAAATTCCTGCAAAAGAGAAACAATATTGCTCGGAAGATATCCGGCTATATCACTTGTGTTAAGGAGAAACTCCTTATAGAAAATCAACACAAGTGGAGTATGCTCATGTAAAATCTCTCGCAACTCACTCTTTTGGGCCATAAATATTTTTTTATCGGCCTCTTTCCTCTCAATTTTTTTTTCATCTTTTTTTCTCTCAATATTTTTTCCTAAGGCCATCTCACTTTTTTGTTCACTCTTTTTTTCGGCCTCTTCTTTATTTTTCTTTTTCAAATGGTCCTCCAACACTTGCTTTGGAGTCATCGGTAATAATACAATAGGCTCCTTTTTCAAGGTAAAAGAATAACGATTTTTAAAACCGTCATGTATCACATTTCTATCAAATTGCCACGGCCTACCCAACAAAATATGACAAGCTTGCATAGGCACCACATCACACAACACTTCATCTACATATTTACCAATGGAAAACGGTACTACCACCTGCTTATGCACTCTCACCTCTGAGCTATCATTAAACCACTGCAATTTATAAGGTTGAGAATGCTTTATAACAGACAAACTCAACTTTTCCACCAGCTCATAACTCGCTACATTAGTGCAACTCCCACTATCAATAATAACACTACATACTTTGTTATTCACAAAGCATCTAGTATGGAATAAATTCTCCCTTTGAGTTTCTTCCTTCTCTTTTTGTTGTACATTCATCACTCTCCTGGTCACTAGCAATTCTCCAACCACCACATCATATCCCTCTTCATCAGGATCCTCCAACGCAGGCATACTATCATATTTCTCATCCTCACTCTCCGACTCAATCTCACCACCAACATTCATAATCATAATTTTTTTATTAGGACACTGACTGGCAATATGACCAAGTCCTTGACATCTAAAACATTTAATATCCCTAGAACGAGTATTAGTAGTTTCAGGTGTAACTTTACCCACTTGTTTTGGTGCCTCCAATTTGGTGTCAAATTTTGGCTTGGAAACCGACTTGTTGTCCTCCCGTTTTGCAACGCTTGGATGCCAAGGAGTTGACGATCCTCCACCGGTAGGAAGTCGACCAGCTCCTCTCCTCTTGAGCTGTTGCTCCACCTTCATGGCTGTCTGCACCATCTCATCCAAATCAAAACAGTGGCGAAGATCCACTTGATCTTGGATTTCTCTATTCAAACTGCACAAAAATCTGGCCATTGTAGCTTCATTATCCTCCTCAATGTTGGCCCGGATCATCGTGGTTTCCAACTCCTTGTAGTAATCCTCCACGCTTCTTGGACCTTGCTTCAGAGTTTGTAATCGCCTGTACATGTCACGATAATAATAGTTAGGCACAAACCGCTTCTTCATGACACGCTTCATCTCCTCCCACGTCTCAATAGGCGGCTCTCCACACCTTCTTCTAGTGGTCACTAATTGATCCCACCAGATTAACGCATAGTCTATAAACTCAACCACTGCCAACCTCACTTTCTTAAGGTCAGAATAGTGATGGCAATCAAATACAAACTCCACACGCTTCTCCCATTCCAAATACGCCTCCGGGTCAGACTTCCCATGAAACGCTGGAATTTTCATCTTAATACTACTAATATTTCCATCCTCCTTACTGCACTCCGTATGTTTTCCTCGTACCGCTTCTCGCCTATGTCTAACCTCATGTACTCTTCTCCCTCCATCCCAATTCTCATCAAAACTCTCCTCATCTCCTTCAAAATTATTTCCCTTCCTATCTTTATTTTTTGTTCCACTACCACTACTCTCCTCCAATTTACCCATCCGCTCATGAAGAGGTTTCAACTCCGACCTCATCACCCTAGTAAATTGACCCATCAACGCATCCATTTGAACCTTGGAAATTCCTTGGTTCACACTTTCACTAGCATCTTTATTAGGATTCATGGTACCTGCAAGAAAAAGGTTAGTAGTAAAATTCCTCACACAAGTTCTCACAGATCACTCCAAACGAATCACTCCAACACTCTTTTTATTTCCACTCAATTTATGTAGGCTTTTGCTTTGTGTAAAAGTGAATCAAACTCTCAAGTTCACAACTTTTAGACGCTTGAAGATCGACTCTCGAAGATTGACAAAAACAAGAAGAAGAAATTTAGGGATGCTCGAATTTTGACTTGCATCCAAGGATGAACAAGAACGAAAATTGTCCACAAGTTATCTTGCTTCTTCTATTATTTTTTTTTGAAGCTTTTTCGGTCTCTACTTTTTTTTTTTTGACCGATTTCAAATCTCTATTTTTTTTATTTTTTTATTTTTTTTTTGAATTTTTCGAGATAACTTGAAGAAGGACGAAGAACTCGAAGAACACGAAGTACAGATAATCACAAAGATGTGAAAACTTACTTGTTTCAAACCTGGCTTTGATACCAAATGATATGAATCTTATGTATGAAAAGCAACACGATTTCAACGAATCGCACCTCAATTCGATAACAAAAAAATTCAATAATGTTGTCCCGACTATGAAACAAGTAATAGATTTTGGAATCTCCACCTCTAGTTGAACCTGTAACTAGCAACAGAGAATTCACGATAGAAAACAATCAAAGATTCAATTAGACCTTCAAAGGAACCTGTCTTTGACAACCCAATTGAAAATCGATTGACAAACGCCACAAAGCTATGAAACTTTGATAAGTTTGATTTTGGGTAAAGCAAAAGCTTTGATAAAATTCTAAAGAGAATTTTGTATTGAATAATCAATAATCTGAAAATCTTAGTTTTTTCCTTAAAATAATGAATGTTGTAGTATTTATATTACAACCCAAAATATTGAAAGATAACGCAAAATAAATCAAAAAGATATCAAAGATATCTCCTAAAGTTTCTTAGTAGGAATAAAAGACCTAAAATAAACAAAGTAAATCCAAAATATTAAAAATCCCGAACACACACACAAACACCTTCGGTGCATGTAAAAGGACATGGCGCGGGCGCGCCGAAGTTGCGCAGACAATGGCGCGGGCGCGTGATAAGGTAGCGCGGGTGCGCCGAGATCTCGCAAAACATCGTCAATTTGTCATCCATAAGCGCGGGCGCGCGATCATGAGGCGCGGGCGCGCTTCTTCTCCGCAAAATAATGGCGCGGGCGTGCCTTGGCTTCGAGCAGGGTCTTCAATTTCTTCACTTTCTTGACCTCTTTTGACCTCAATAAGATTATAACTTCCTCCAAATTGAATATCAAGAAATCCAACGCCCTCTTGTGTCTTCAGCAACAAAGATTGAAATGCTTCCTTAAACTTCTGAGCTCGGTCTCTCGTAACCGGTCCTCGTAGTATCTCCATTGGATCCTTAGGCACTTGATCAGCATGCGAGCCATCCATGATCGCATCAACAAGACAAATATGAATCTAACAATCAATAAAATAAAATCAAGTCTGAAAAATCTCAAACAAACATCCAAGTTTTCTACACAGATTTGTTCGGCCCAATCACGCCATCTTGGTTGAAAAAAAACTACTCAATAATTAAAATTATAATTCAATAAATAAAAATAAAGAAGAACAGAAGAAGAAAAACTGTAGAATTCTTCTCCCAAGCTTGAAGCCTGTAGCCGCCTCTGTTACAATCTCTATGTCCTCCAACCCTTACTCTGATGAATAAGTTGGTATTTAAGTGTCCAAGAGCCCAAAAGATAATATCCTTCCCGAGTAAGAGTTTTCAATTTTAAGAAGTCTGTATGCGCAGCTCGCTCGAGCGAGCACAAGGTGCGCTCGAGCGAGAAAATCTATTCTCCGAAGATTTTGATTCCCGTATTTCTCGCTCGAGCGAGCACAAGGTGCGCTCGAGCGAGACACTTTCTGCCTCGAGAAAAAACTCATGCACAGATCATGCGCGATAGCGTAGCTCCTTGCGCCAATCGCCCATCTCATTAGCCTTTCACCATGCGCGATAGCGCATCATCATGCGTTGTTCCCATCTCCTTCATGCGCGATAGCGCTTTTTTCTTGAGCTATAGGATAGAGCGATAGCACTAAATGTAGTTCTGACTTTTAGAGCGATATCACTAAATGTAGTACTAAATTTTAGAGCGATAACACTACTTTTAGAGCTAACTTTCTCTTTAGCTTCAATATCTTTCTTTTTTTTTTCTTCTCTCTTCTTTTGCCTTCAAAACTATTTTAATTTCTATTTTTCCTACAAATAAAACCCGGAGAGTGAAATACACATGAATGCAATAAAACACATATAAATACCCAAAAAAATATGAATACACATAAAATAAAAATAAAAATATCACGAACTAATTCATACAAAATGCACTTATCAAACCTCATCCAACCCACCATTTAAACATCCAATCAACTAGCCTAGGCGGACAGTCCTTAAGCATCATTCAACCAAAATTCAGAAATGAGCCAAAAACACACCGAGACACAAGCTGAATTTTTCAAATTGCACAAGTCCTTTCAAAAATAATTCAACACATATCAAAGCTCATTTCAACACCATAATCACACATAAATTTCGAAATTATGGCATACCCCTTCTGATTTTGAAAGAAAAAAACATCACCAATGCATAAAAGTCCGTATTTTTGAAATATAATGCATATCCCTTCCAAGTCTCAACTCAAGCACAACACATAACTCATTCCAACATCAAATATACATGAAAATTTTGAATTCAAGGAAGGAACCCTACTGAAATTTCTGGAAATTTTGAAACCCTAGAGCAATAACCACAAAAACTCAAAATGCATGAAGGAAATCAAAGCAAACACATAATATCTTTGCTTGGTGGACAAAAGAAATGTTTATACTTGCCTTAACTCCAAATTAAACAAGAAAAATGAGCTGAAAATTTTGAAAATTAGGAGTCCTAGCTTCCTTGGGGCGAGCTCCGGCCGATGGTTGCCATGGGCAGCGACGCCGGCAGTGAGTGGTGGAGAAGTGAGATTGCCGTGAGTTATGGGAGATGGGGGTGAGGAAACGTGAGATTTGGTATGGGGGAGGGGTAATGTGGCGGCTAGGGTTAAGGGGAGGGGAGGGGAGGGGAGGGGAGGGGAATCTATTTTCTTTTATTTTGGGGTTTAAAAGTAGGTTTGATATGTGTATAGGTGCATGCATATGTATGTGTAATGGTAGTTGTCATTTTAAAAATAATAGAGTTGCTATTAGGCTAGTAGCAACTATTACACCACACACACTAAAATTATTAAAAATTATTTTCTTTGAAGTTGGAAAGTTGAAGGAAATAAAATAACTTCCATCCGGATTTTAAAATACTAATTTTGGAAGGAAATTAAATAAACTTATAATTTTTTAAAAATAAATAAAAGTATTCAAAAATCCTTAAAATGAAGTTTTACCTACTTTGCTCAACTTTTAAGAATTTAAAATAAATTTGTGATGCTCAAAAAATCCTTAAAATTGTCATTTAATAAACCTCCTCTAGATTACTACATAAATCTAAAAAAATAAATTATAACTCTCGAATCCGCTTCCGCCCGTAGGTCCTGAAATAACGGAAACTCAAGAATTATTTTAAAATAAAAATTTAAACATTTTGATGTCACAATGATAAATAAAATATTTAAATAATAAACAGATAGATTAAAATAATTTAAATAAACTAGATGAAAGTTTAAAAGTCATTTAAATAAATAAGCAAACGGATTAAAAACCTTTAAAACTAGTTGGACAATTAAAAGCATTTAAATAAATAAGCGGGACATTTAAAATCATTTAAATAAGTAACCGATAAACTCAAGTCATTTTAAATAAATAATTTGGACAATTAAAATCATTTGAATAAGCAAGATTAAACCTTAAAATCATTAAAACAAATAATTTTTATAATAAAATAATTTAAATAAGTAAACTTAAACAATTATAATCATTAGTTAAATAGTTAGTACAATAAAATCATTTAAATAAATGATTGAAATTTTATTAACACATAATTAAAATAAATAATTTTAATCAATTAAACTTAAAAATAATAATCATAATATTTATTTAATTTCTATGCATGCGATTTAGTAGATTGAATTTTAGGTACTACAGTCCTGATGTCCAATATCGCCCACAACACTCAATCACAACTTTTACATAATCAAACATAACATTTAACATTAATAAATCATAACTCTAGCATACTATTTGCAATTTATCATTAAAAGCCTTAAAACTTACAGACATGAAGACGAAGTATCTGAGTCATTGGCGAGAATGCATGCATGTGCTATATTACAGAACCAACCTCTCTGATACCAAGATGTAGCGTCCCAAAACTCGAGGACGCTTCTAAACATACTATATTATTTAAAACCAAAATGCGGAAAAATAAAAACTTTCATTATGAGAACACCTATGTACCAACAACTATAATAAAATAGTTTCCAACAAAGTTTTGTCAACATGCAAAAAGATTAAAAGTAAAACTTGTTTTCCTTTCAAATAAACTTAAAATATGCACAACATAAAAATTCTTCTGACAACGTGCTCGTACATCTTCTTCCCACCGACCATCTACTCCTCTTCATGTATATCATTAACTTCATCATTACCTGCAACATTCAAGTATAGTGAGTATAAAAACTGAATAAACATAAATGTACATATTCATACATAATAAAATGTAATGTATTGATGTGGCTGAAACATAACATAACATCATGCAATAACGATCAAGGAATAAAAATCTTCTTCAATAATCGTGATGGAATACATGCAATTGTGGTAATCATGTCTTAGGAGCACATGAAGTTCTCGTGATCAAGGTCGTTGTACAACAAGCATATAGATGTACCATCTATACTAGCCTTATTTAATATGCGCACCATCTCTGTACCGTCCATACTGGCCTTGGCCAATATGCGCAACATCATATAGGAGAAAAGTATCCTGGATAATATGCGCACCATCTCGGTTTTTCACTCAAACAACAACGGTGAGAAACCGTTGTTGTAGGCTCAGAATGGCAACTGATTTAAAACTGTTGTTGTTGGGTGTGCTTTTAACACACCATTAGTTACAATGATTTTAAAAATTTTATCCGTTGTCGTCCGGTGTAGTGACCCTAGCCCGAATCTACTACTAATAAGAAATTTAAGCTTAATTAATCATGCAATAAACAATAATCAGAGATAAACCGCCAAAACCCAAATAAACACTGGACTGGCAGAATACAACTGGTAAAACAAATTCCAAATATACAACCTAGTTACTACTCCTGTAGCTCTGCTTGGTCACCACCTAATCCCAAATCCTAGTGGAACACCTGGAAGTGAGCATTAAATCTCAGTATGAGAGTACGAATATACACATGCTATGAATGCAAATACAAATGCAAGTGTAGGGTACCGAAAACCTATACAGAAAAACTGCTCAGTCAAGGCGTCATGGTATGTAGCACGCTGGGCCGTCGCATCAAGAGGTGACTCCCATACCATAAAAATATGTGGATATAATCGGATCCAAGTCCACGGAAATCAATCCACTAGAAACACGGGGCTGAGCGACTTCTACTACAGGCTATGCAAATCAAGACATAAAGCTCAACATGTACATGCATGCCGCATAATATCAATGCATATAAAAATGCCACAGAAAACATGCAAACATAGAATATGTATATTCTATCAGGCTATCTCGGATAATACGTCCATACCTCTATCCATACAAATCAAGCACCCTAGCAATCTAGCAGTCCAGGTACTCACAATCCAAGCCGATAAGAAATAATCACCATATCTATTATAATACTCTAAAAGCCTTAACTAGACTAACATATACTCTTATTTCTTAATAAGATTCTCGAATCATACCTTCGTTCGTAGTTAGCCCGTTGATGTCGAAACTCTAGGTTCGAAATTATATCCTAAAACTTTGAAACAAGCCACAACAATCAAATAAGATTTTCCCTAATCTGAACGGTGATCGGCGCCGGTGAGCGGCGGTGGCGGCGGCGGCTGGAAAATGGCGATCACCGGAGTTGCGGCTTTTCTTCACAATATTTATATCAAAACAAAGCTTACGACATAAGGAACACAACCCATCAACCAATTTTCAAGTTTCCGATGAATTATGGTAGTGAAACTCGGTGGAAAAGATGGCGTCCGAAAATGGGTTTCCAGTCAACACAATAAATCCTTGCAAAATCGGTACCAATAGATAGCTCTTGTCAAGGGCTTTCCAACCGTATATTTGGTTTCTAGTTTGGACAACCGGAGATGGCTTAACGACGGAGAGAAGGTGGCGGCGGTTTCTGAGAGTCGCAATAAAAATGTGTAAAATGGGTGTCAATAGCTAGCTCTTGTCGCGAGGATTCCAACCGTATATTTTTCTTGACTCGGTTTGAATTATTTCAAATTCTGTGTGCTATAAAAATCACATATGTATTTTAATATCGTCTATAACTCGATATTTACTAATACATATTTTTAACACACAAATCAATTATTTTTAATCTCCTTTAATTCCTTGATCAAATCCTTAATCATGTTTAGCCAATTAATCTTTTAAAATTGAACTGGGCTACTACATTCGCCGTTTTACTTGTAGTGCTATTCTCCGTTTTTTTTGATGTTGTTAGAACCTAAGAGGGGGAGTGAATTAGGTTATTGGAAAGCCAAAAGTAAAAAAATAAAATAAAGTAGTGAAGAGAAAGACTTATTGGAAAATCAAATAAATTGTATAGGTAAATCAATTAAATAAATAAAGTAAAAAAAAATAAATAAAGCAGTGAAGAGAAAGATATTTTTAAAAAAGTTCGACGATAAAATACCTACGTCTTCTCTTCTCGGTTAAGATCGATTAACCGAGTTGTCAATAGAAATTTCTTGGCTTTGATGGCTTCAAGATAGACCTTACAAAAACATGCTCGCTAAATCTACTTGGCCTTGAGGGCTCCAAAGATAACCACAACAATCAACACAACTTTCAAAGTTACAACTCATGATCACCACACAATGATTGCTTTTACAAGAATATTGAAAGCCAAAAGAGAGAAAGCTTTGAGACCAAATGGCGTGTGTTCAAATGACTCCAGAATGGCCTCTTTATAGTGGTGAAAGTGAGCTAGTTCGGTCCTTCCGAACACTGTTCGGATTGTCTAATCTTGTGCAACCAATTTCAAAAATTTTCTGGTAAATAATCGGATCTTCTGATCGGCACTTTGAAGCTTCCAATCTGCAAAAATTGCCTAGATTCAAACTTTAAAACTATGCTATTGTCTTCAAGTTCGCACCCACTGATCCACTTCGAAGCTTTAGATCATATTCTTAGAATCTTACATTCCGCAAATATATCAACTAATGATATTCCACGATCAGACCATCCAATCATATCTTCGGTCCTTTCGATCATGCAAAACATTGAATTTTGAAATCCCAAGATCTCAATTTAATTTTAGGACAGTTTGGAGATTCCGATCTCAGATTGGAACTTCCGAACGCATGCACTTCGTTGCCTCCGAACATCTTCCATTGGAATGGTTCGGACCTTCCAAACACACTTCGGAGGTTCCAAACTTGTACATTTAATTGCATCCGAACTTATTTGGCAGGGCTTCAATGTGATGTTGTTCGGTTCTTCCGAACACATCTTTGGAGCTTTCGAACTCATCTGAAAAAAAAATACTAAAATCTGCATTTTCTCCATATGAAACATTATTAATAATAGACAGAGTTTTGTAATTATCAAAACACAATTTTTAATATATGTTAATGCAATAAAAAAAACATTTATCTCCATGTGTTTAAGGCGTAACAATCTCCTTATTTTTCATGATCACAAAACATGGTTAAATAAAATATGATCAACTTTATTTTAAAAGTCAACATGTAACCAACTAATTTCCCCCTTTTTGCGATAATCAAAAAGTGTAAATAATAAAAAAAATTAGAGTTAACCATAAAATGCAAAAAATAAACATTTAATTAATAATATAAATGATTAAAATAAGTGCAAACAAAAAATTTAAAAATAAACTAAGCATCTTCATTCTTCGGTTGGTGATGACTCAAGAAATGGTCAAAAAAGATTCCAATTTGTCAACACGAGAAGTAAAGTATGCAAGAGTAGCAGTAGTCTCGGCGTGGTTGTTGACTATGGAATTTTCGATATTCTCAAGGGAGAAAGACGGTTGAAGTGTTCAACAATTCGGTCAAACGAGAATCGATCCATTGGAGTAGAAGGAATCTTAGGAGTGAAGGAAGGAATCACTCCAATATTGATATTGGGTAGAGGAGAGGAAGGAAGACAAGAAGATGGAATGCCTTGGTGAGGGGGTCCGGTTGGAAAACTTTTTGAATTGGGTGGAGTGAATGACGGGCTAATTCGCTTATTAAATAATTTTAGCAAGTGCACTAGGTCAAGTAATAGTAAGTAGACAAAGAGTCCAGATATCGATCTCATAGGGACTGACTGACGATTTCCAAAATATAATTATTTTAACTTAATCTAGACCAATCAATAAAAGTTGATTTGATGAATTCAATTAAATTTTAAGCTAACAAATAAATTACTAATAAAATAAATTAAAAACAAACTCGCAGCCAGAACTACGCAGGTACTGAACAAATCATGCAAAAACGTGGAAAAATCTATAATCCAAATTTAATCTAAATCACGGAAAATTCTCCTAATATTTTCAACAGTCTATTTCTATTTCTAGAATTTGTTAAACATATTCAAGTCGGACGGATTAATTATTTCTAATGAATTCTAATCAAACTCAAATGCATTAGAAACTATGAGAATTTAGTTTTCACCTAAAGTCGCACAATGAAATCGAATATTATTTTTAGTCGATTTAACCTTGTGTCAATTGTTGGGTGAGCACAATCAATTCCTAATATTTTGACTCAGAATCAACTAACAATCAAGTAAATAATTGGCTAGATCATTCTCAAGAACAAAAATATAAATCCAACAATCAATAATTTTGATAGAAATAACAAATCCTAAATAAACATCCACGTGTTCAACAATAATATGTTCGGCCCAATCTCGTGGCTTCAATCGATAATAAACGACTACTCCATAATCATAAACATGATTCCAAACAAGAGTTTAATCATCCAACAAGAAATAAAAAGAAAATAGAAATAGAAAGAGAAGAAAATAGAGAGTTCTTCAATACTCCAAGCCTCTAACCGCCTCTTCACGTCTGTTGCGATCTCAAACCCCTTAATCTGATGCAGAGATCAATATTTATATGCCCCGATCCAAGAGATTTTTTCCTTTTTTAAAAACGAGAGTCCACCAAAATAGAAATTTTTTTTCCGCAATCGCGCTCGAGGGGTAAAAAGATCCCGTTCGAGCGCGAATTTCTCTGTCTTCACATTTTTTTCCTCGTGGATGCACTCGAGCAGTAGAAATATCTAGCTCGAGCGCGAATTTATATGACTTGAAAATTCTTTTGCTCCTGGCACGCTCGAGCGGTATAAATATCCCGCTCGATCACGTTATTTTCTGCCCGAATATATGTGATTTTCCAATGTTCCTACAAATAAACTCAGGAAAGTGAAATGCAGACCGCACACATGAAATAATAAATAAATAAAACAAAAACACTCAAAAGACACAATGAATGCATGCAAACTAGACTCGAAAATAGCACAAAATTATGAACAATAATACAGTTATCAACTCCCCCATACTTGACTCTTGCTCTCCCTTGAGCAAGACAAATGACAAAACAAACACATAACACAAAATGAAAGTAGGATAATGGCATGGGAAAGTAGTAGCCTCAGTGAAGTCTAAGTATAACCAAAACTCAAAAATACCCTCAACTCTTTACAATACAACCTCGATTAAGCGTGAACATGTGTGCGTGCGATGTTATTCCAGTTACATGAAACTTGAAAAGAATCGTTTTATACGACTGCTTAGCGACATAATAACACATCAATGCAAGTATCACTCTCATGCACCCATTCCTTTCAAATACCTCTAACAAACACACCTCCCATGAGATCTATTATCACGCACCGTCTGATTTTGCACCCGAATTTAAAAAGCCTCATAAATTACCCGAAAACTTAGCTACAACTTTGATAGAATTCGGATTTCAATCTCCTCGTCTATAGTCCAGATGGAGCATCAACCCCATAGTGCATACTTAGCCTTGGACTTGGAATTAGGATTTCAATTCCTCGTCCATGATCCGGATGGATTTGAGTTTTTCAAAAAAAAATTATCATTTTTTTAAAAAAAATGGTGCGCCCAAGATCATAAGTTCAAAGTTAGAGGATCATCGAAATTCGCAGGACATAATTAATATCACTAAAACCTAGTGCTGTGCAATGGTCAAACAGACAAACACTTCATCAATTTTTTCGCTACAATTAACTGGTTTAACATTAGTGCTTAAAGATATTCACGGTTCAACCTAAAGTTTCTCATGTCAAGTCAAGGGCAACATTTTCAATAAAATTTCAAATTTATTTTCTTACTTCATCATCATCATTGGCTCCCATTTATCGTCCTAACTCAACACGCATGCAAGAGAACACTAAAACAAACAAAATGCAAACAAACTAAAACACTAGGATGCAATCACAAGCACAAACATTAAAACATATAACACAAAATGCAATAAAATAACAACTAGCTACCTCCCATACTTATCTAAAGCATTGCCCTCAATGCTCTAGAGACAACTAAAACAATGCAATGAACAAACAAATGCAAAAACGAAAAGACAAAAAATTAAATACAAAAACTCCCCTGGTTTAAGAATCTTCATCATCAACTTCTATCTCGGGTGGTGGGATAGCAGCTGGAACAGAGAGGCGGGGCGCGACATAGTGAAATTGGAATGGTGGTGGAAACGGCGATGGCACGGGGTAAAGGGCGGAGTCCGAACCCATCTGCATAGCGATTCCTCGCACCAAGGAATCAGTGGAACTGAGGTGAGTAGTGGCGATGGTGTTCTAGTCATTCTGGTGATGAGCCCAAGAAGATAATTCATTGACAGTATGCATGACTGTGCGGCGAGTATGCGGTGGTGGCAAATGGCTTGGTCGGCTAGGACCCTCTTCCCTCGGTGGTGGTGCAACTTTACAACTATTTTTCTCTTTGACAACCCAGGTGGAATCATCAAGTGGCTTTTCGGGCTCAAGCAACTCCTCATCTTTGCGAGGCACAACCCATGCTTGAATACACAACTTAGTCACAATCGAGGGAAAAAAACAGCCCAACATGCGAGGTGTGGATGGAGTGGCGAAGTTTCGAGTAAATAATGCGCCCCAAACATTGATTGGCCAGTCCATCTTTAAGGCATACAACATAATAGTTCGATCCGAATGAACGTCGCTAGTAGGGGACACCGGAATCATTCCCTTTGCGACAAAAGCGTACCACATCGCCGATTCCATCTTCAAAAACTTTTCAAGAAAGTGCAGACGCTTCACTGAATCTTGCCATGCGGCCCCTGAATAACAAATGTGCCCAATAATAATATTAAATCGGGGTTGGCCTTAAATTTTTGGTACTGGAAGTCGTCCATCGGAGGTGATTCTAACAGCCTATTCAAAGTATCTACATCTTCGGGCACAAGTCGCCCTCTCACAAATGCTTTATCATCATCACGTTCAATTGCGTTTGCATAAAATTCCCTAACTATTGGTATTATTGTCGCTTTTGGTGGGGAACGATATTTAATCCAATTAAGATGCTTGGCGTTCCACCAAATACAACTAGCTCGCGCATTCAGATCTATTCCAAGTTCAGGAATGGGATTACGATGAAGTTTAGCATGATCATACCGTTTTTTCGCCTCCGACTAGATGAATTTTCCAAAAACGGCGCCAAAAACTTGACCGACTAATTTAGTTATTAAATAATTATAGCAAGCGCACTAGGTCTAGTAATAGTAAGTGGACAAAGAGTCTAGATATCGATCCCATAGGGACATGTAAAAGTGGTTTTGTGTTGGTCCTTTGGCGCTACGAGAATTTGCATATAACCCGAATAGCCATCTAAAAAATAGTAAAACGAATGTCCAGCCAACCTCTCAACCATCTGATCAATAAAGGGAAGGGGAAAGTGATCCTTACGGGTGACATCATTAAGTATTCTATAATCAATGCAAACACGCTACACGGTAACAGTCCGTGTAGGTATTAATTCATTGTTTTCATTTTCTACCACGGTTATTTCTCCATTCTTTGGTACTATCTTAATTGGATCCCACGAAGAATAATGTGAAATTATTCAGTATTTTTAATTAGAATAGTCTAATTTGTCTAGAAAATCAATATTTGAGAGATTTGCAGAAAAATAAAATAAGCAAAGAATTTTAGTAGCACGCACACAATTTCAAGGAAATATTAACCAGAGGAAAAATGGTCTAGATGTTTAGAGTTCACCTGATTTCGACAACAATCACTCCTAATTAAATTATTTTCATGAATTCCTTTCAATTAATAGCCAAGAACACTTAGATTATTCTATTTTTCTTTCCCAAGTGCCAAATAGAGTGTATCAACTACAGTTCAATTTCAATATCCCTATTAAGAATCTAATTTTAGTGATACATGTAAAACAATGTTCTTTTTATGGTTATATTAAAGTTATATACTCTCCCGAGCTATATAAACAATTAACAGTGTTAATTCTATTGGTCCTATTCAAAATCCCCTCTTCCGACATTTAAAATCATTTAAATAAGTAACCGATAAACTCATGCCTTTGACTGTTTTCAGGAGCTTAGGACTTGGTGAGGTGAAGCCCACCATGATCGCGTTGCAGTTGGCTGATCGATCTATCACATATCCGCTTGGAATCATTGAAGATATTTTGGTAAAAGTAGATAAATTTATTTTTCCAGCAGATTTTGTTGTGTTAGATATTGTGGAGGATGCAAACATGCCCCTGATATTGGGGAGACCTTTCTTGGCCACTGCCGATGCCAAGATAGAGGTGAAGAGAGGTGCATTGTCAATGGGTGTGGACGGTGAGAGTGTAATTTTTAATATATTTATGAAGTCATCTAACACCCCTATTGAAAAATTATGCTTGATAGAGCCGGTTATGAATTTGGAGGGTCGTTCAAAAGCCGACATTGCGGTTGATTCATCGAACGAGAGAGCGCCAAAACCACCAAAGAAGGCCACGAAAAAAGCAAAATTTAAAAGGCGGTTCGTGGAATTTATTTGGCGAGTGAAAGAGAAGGGGAAGAATTAATCCCGTTAAAGTCGGGCTGACGACTTTAAACCAAGCGCTACTTGGGAGGCAACCCAAGTATTTTCTTTTATTTTATTTTATTTGTTTTTATTTTTAGTTTATTTAATTTTTGTTATTTAATTGTTTTAAGTATTTTTTTTAATTATTTTAAATTTTTTGAGCCAATTTTTCTTAATTTTCAAAAATTTGCAGGCTCCAGAAATCTCAAATTCGAGCAAGAGGCGCGCCCGCCCGAGCGCCCGCGCTATACCCTGGAAGAAAATGGTATTGATTTGCGAACTAGAGGCGCGCCCGCGCCACTCCTGCCGAGCGCTCGCGCTTCTTCTGCGCCACACTGATGCACCAACCATTCATGCTATAGCGCTAATGCACTCCCAAAGGGCGCTTACCTTCACGCTATCGCGCATCACACGCCAACATCCATCCCTCATTAGCGCGAGCCAAAGTGCTATCGCTCAGCTTTCTCTCCATCCGCGCCAGCACCTGCGCCATCGCGCATCCATTCATCATCTGCGCTCCCCACATGCGCTAACGCGCATCTCCCCTCCTCCTCCAAGCGCTATCGCGCGTCCCACTCTCATCTGCGCATCTTTTATGCGCTATCGCGCGTCTGCACCTCCCACCAACAGCACCTGCCTCCATCACCTATCCAACTGCGAAGCTTGCAGTGCTATCGCGCCCTCCAGCTACCATCTGCACAGCCCT
Source organism: Henckelia pumila (assembly GCF_033568475.1). Classification (NCBI taxonomy): domain Eukaryota; kingdom Viridiplantae; phylum Streptophyta; class Magnoliopsida; order Lamiales; family Gesneriaceae; genus Henckelia; species Henckelia pumila. Next base: position 108,506,886 of record NC_133123.1, on the reverse strand, counting down.
GAACCCAGCAACTTAGAGCCCGCAATCTTTGCATGACATCTAAACATGCTGCTGTGCACCATGAGTAATCGTGATCCTCAATTGCTTCTTAGTTTCCACCCCTCCATTAGCGCATACTCCTTTGCAATCGGGCGTCCTTAGCAGCTCAATTCTTTGTGTAACGTGCATATAACCTTCACATTTCCATGCAGCTTGGAGCTTCTACAACCACATATCCTAAGCGCGATCAATTTTTTTTTCCTATGCTTAAGCGCTGTATATTGCGTCTTGTGGTTTCAATTTTTGTGTTTTAACCGTATGCATGTTTTCTTGGAAGGTTAAATTGGATGTCCATGTTGCGCTTATCATATCTCCAATGGTTGCGGTTGCGAATTATTTTACTAGAAATTTTGATAACATCGAGTCCTGATGCTCGGTGTCGAAGGTACGCGTCCCGTGTCCCTTGTTCTTTTTCTAGTTTAAAATCATTAGGGACAATGATTATATTAAGTTTGGGGGGGGGGGGGGGGGGGGGAATCAATGTTTGATTTAGTTGTTTGGTTGAAAGTTGAGTTTTGAATTTCATAGATAAAATTTTTGTTGAGTTTAGTTGTTTTTAGTTGAGTTGAGTTGAATTTAAAAGGAGTCAAGAAAGAAATGGATGCATGGCTGATGAAAAATATTTTTGTGCTATAACTGAAATCCATGATTGTCTACCTATCTGACAAATATTTTTGAAAAAATGGAACCAATTAGATGAACAATTTCCTATATACTCTGTGATTAATACTTGAATCTGATTTTTGAGACATACAGACATAGATATGATTGAGGCATTGTTTGAAATTTTTGGGCCTAATTTTCATTGAATTTATCCTTAGTTTCCCATTTGAGCTAGACGTATATTAGTACATTGAGGTACGAGAAAATCTGAAGTTTTTGTGAAAATCATTGTTAACTGCTGATGATTATTTTTTCTGCACTGATTGAATTTGTATGATTTAATTGTGGATTGAGACTTGTCTAGAACTAGTTCAAGCACTCTTCGAGGCAAAATATGGGCAAAACTGAGATTAGGAATGATTTAGGCGATTTTTCTGAATTCGTTTGAGCCTTTCAAGCTACCTATTACTATTTTATCCCTAGTACCTTGTTTGAACTTTATTGAAAATCGAATGACATGCGTGTAAACGTGTGATAAACCCCTATTCGTAATTATTTCAAGGTCCTACATTGACTACCTGAATAACCTATACACTATTTCCTACCTTTAAGGGAGTAATTTGAATGCTAAAATGTTTATGCTCCTAGTTTTATTTGTGAGAAAAAGGATTGGTATGGTGGATGAATTGAAAAGATGAAAAGAGGTAGTAGAAAAAAGAGTTGAAAAATGTGGTTGAAAAAGTTGTGAAAGAAAGAAAAAAATTTGTGAGAGAGTTATGAAAAAGTTGAGAAATGAAATGAAGAGAAATAGAAGTGGAATTGTGAATGAAAAAGGAGTCGTAATTGAGTATAAATATAAATTAATCCTTATTTTTGAATTTTTATCCTTCATTTGTAGCCATGAGCCAGACCTTACACTATAAGCTGAATAAGTCCTATTGACCGAGTCTCAGTTGCCCAATATACTAGTGGAGAAGAGTTGCGAGAATTTAGCCTATGGACTGTTGATTGATGCTTTTAATGATTATGAATTTTGATCTAAACACTTACACGTTTATTCGTTGAATTTACCTATTTGTGAGTGTTTTTGATTTATATCCTATTTTTGATCCTATGCTATCCTTGAAAAGTCCTCATGATCTATGAATGTTTGAATTGAATTCGGATGAAGGTGTTTTGAAACGTGAGTTGCGGAGATTGTGAGTTATGCGGTTATTTTGTTCTGGCTGAAACTTTCAAGTGTTAGTAGCTTGGATATGATTGGATTTGATATTTTTTTGAAATCATTGATGAGGCCATTTTTCCATATTATTTCTTGACTATTCTTGTTGGTTTTTGAGAGAATGAGTTTTTGGAATTTAATAGTTTTGCTCGGGACTAGCAAAAGTCTAAGTTTGGGGGTATTTGATAAGTGTATTTTATACACTTAATTTATATATGATTTAATTGTTAAATATTTGTTTCGAGCAGATTTATGTGGGTATTTTGTTGTTTTTGTGTTTACAGTGAATTATGGAATTTTGTGGAGAAAAGAATAATTATTGAATTTATTTGGAGAAATAAATTAAAAGAAAAGAATTGAGAAAGTTGAGAAGAAAATAGAAGAAACGTACAGAAAAGAATAAAATAAAGAAGAAAAGAAACGATCAGAAAAGAAGAAGGAATAGTATTGGGCTTTCTTATTGGGCTTATTGGTCAGCGCTTGATTGAGCGCTAAACAGAGAAGTGAGAAGAGCTAACGCGCATAATTGAAGATTTGAAAATTCGAGTTGAAGGCGCGCCCGCGCCGTCTATTGAGCGCCCGCCCTGTAGCTGTTTGGAAAGTTTTATTATTTCGGGTAATTTTTATGGGCATGTTTTTGTGGGCTTTTGCTGAGCGATATAAATAGATTCTTTGTCAGACAACTGGAGGAGAGCCGCCACACACACATTAGAATATCAGAAGGTTTGATCGAGAGATTTTCCTGAGGATTTATCTGGAGCTTAACTGAAGAACGAAGACGGAGTTTGATAGTCCGGACACGGCATCGACGACGGATTTGTTTCTTTTATCTTTTATTTTATTTAATTCTGAACATGTTTGGATTTATTATTTATTGTTTTCAGAATTTTATTATGAACTAATTTTTATAATCTAGAGGTCGGATGAAACCTGGTGTAGACGCTTTCATGAATTTTTGATTTTATTGAATTGAGTTTCTTCTAGATTAATTGTTTTTTCTAGAATTGATTTTCTTTTCAATTATCTGATCAATAATTGATTTGTTATATTTATTTGAAATCATTGCTCGGGAGAGGGGATTTTGAATAGGACATTAGAACTACACTGTTAATTTTTTATATAGCTCGGGAGAGTGTATGATTTTAACAGAGCTTTTAAAAAGAACATTGTTTTGTGATAGATCACTGCAATAAATTCTTAATAGGGATATTAGAATTTAATTGTAGTTGATAAACATTATTTGTTGCTCGGGAGAGGGAAATAATATACGTAAGTGTTCTTGGCTATTAATTGATTGGAATTCATGAAGATTAATTAATTAGGATTGATTGTTGTTGAAACCAGGTGAAATCTATACCTCTAGGCCATTTTTCTCTGATTGATTTTTAATCTGAAAGTTGTGTGCGTGCTTTTAAATCTTTTAATTATTTTATTTTATTGCAAAATTCTCAAAGTTTGATTTTCTAGATAAAGTTTAGACTATTTTAATCACAAGTACTAAATATTTTCATTTTACTCCCTGTGAGATCGATATCTGAATTATTCACTATATTAAAACTTGACACTCGTACACTTGCGAGAAAATTTCACAACAAGGTTCCATCCAACCCCTAGACTAAGAAATTTAGATAATAATCGAATTTGAATAAACACAAAACATGTTTTCAATTCTCAACATCAAATCAAATAAATAGTTCAAAGAAAAGAAACAAATCTGTAGTCGGTCTTCTGTGTCCAGTAGATCGATCTCCGTCTGTGTTGATTGATATTATTCTCTTCTCCAAAAAGTCCCGTTCAAGCTCTTCAATTCTTCTAATGTATTGTTGAGGCTGGTACTCAATTGTAGTTCAGAAAAGTCTCTTTTATATGGCCTAAGAGTCGTCCAAGAAAAAGCCCACGAAAATCCCCGAGTTTCTTTATACAATCAAAGTCTCGAAGTCTGATGATCATGACGCGCGGGTGTGCTATAGGATATGCGCGGGCATGCAACACCATCACATTCCAACTTTCAGAAATTCCCTTAGTAGCGCGAGCGCGCAATTGGACTAGCGCGGGCGTGCTTCATCTTCGAATTTGAGCCTTTTCCCCTATTTTTCAACTCTTGCTTTCCACTCTTTTCTTCATTTTTTTTGGCTCATTTCCACTTAACTCATAAAATTCCATTCTTTCCCACAATCACAAAAACAATAACAAACTCACGCAATATCTCTCAATAAATCACAAAAGTCAATTAAAACTATAAACAAATGAAGTGCATAAAATGAACTTATCAAATTCCCCTAAAATTGAACTTTTGTTCGTCCCGAACAAAATCAACCAACAATAATCCAAAAATTCATAACACGTATACAAGCAACAAGAACCATCAAAAATTACTATGGATCAATGGCCTCATTGTTGATTTAAAAAATTCAAATCCAATCATATTAAACCTACTAACACTTGAAAATATTAATCAAAAAAGATATCTCAACCTCATAAACTTAAAAACACCGCAACTCACGTTTCAAAATACTCTTCTCCGAATTCAATTTACACATTCACAAATCATGAGGACTTTTCAAGGTAGCACATGATCAAAGTTAAGGATATTCAATAAAAAACACTCACAATCGGTTTAATTCAAAGAAAAGTAGTGTGTGCGTGTTTTGATCAAAAATTTATACTCATTAAAATTGTCAATCGACAAACCATAGGCTAGATTCTCGCTTCCCTCTCCACTAGTATATTGGGCGACTGTGACTCGGTCAATAAGACTTAATCAGCTTGTAATTTTAGGTCTGACTCATGGCTACAAACAAAAGAAAACAGTTCAAAGAAGGGAGTAAGTTGATTAATCAATGGATTTCAACTACTTTTGTTTAACAATGTAGCGACCCTACCCGGATCCACTACCTAATCAGAGTGATTAGCGCAAGAAACAATAATTAAAGCGTTAAATAGTGGATAATTTCAAAGTACAACAAATCCAATCGGCAGAATACAACCGACGATAGAAACAGTGTATAATTTTTTATACAACCAAATCGAAATTAGGGTATCAGAATCCCTAACAAACTACCTCTGCACGGTAGCAACCTCAACCCTGCTGGGAACCACCGGGACCGTCCAGCCTCAAACCTACCCCGCCACAAGGTACACGATACCAAATACAGGGGCGTGAGCTAGAACGCTCAATACGGAAGCAATGATATAAATACAAATATGAGCATGCACATGACTTCAAAAATCATGGTTAAATCACTTTACTCATGGCGCCTGGAATACACAGTACCGGGCAAGAGAGCGACTCCGCGTGGTACTCGTATATTCCCAAGACACGAATCCTCAGGAAGAATCGCCTCGACTGATGGAAACTATCATGACTCACATCATACCCGATGCAGTCTCCGTAAAAACATATGCATGTGCTAAAAAAAGTAAAACATAGTCAATACAGCACATACATCATGCATAACACACATATGTATAAATATCATGCCGGCTATCTCGGTCAGTACTTACGTACCTCTAACACTGCAGGTCAACTCCTAGCACACCCATCTAGGTCCGAAGCCTACAAGTCTGCTCTACTGCGTCTACACATGCAAAAGTCCATGCATCACTATAAACGCTCTAAAAGCCTTAACTAAGATATTTCATACTCCTAAATATTTTTAGGAAGCCAAATTATACCTTCGTCTGTCGTCAGCCCGCTGGTGTAGAATCGCCTCAAAACTTAGGCACACCTCCGCTACGACGCCGGGATCGCTAGGCAACTTTCGGATTCCCAATAGGATGTCTAAAACTCCGTAGATCTAAGTAAGAAGGTTCGAAAACCAGAGGAAAGGAGGGAACTCGGTGCACAGAATGAGGGCTCGAACCCCTTATTTATAGACGGCGATCGGAACGTCCGATCCCTCATCGGAACGTCCGATCGCGAACGGAGCGTCCGATCGTGACATCGAAACGTCCGATGTCACCTCACGTGCATAAGCAGTGACGTCATCTTGCTGACATCGGTGATGACGCCAGTCCTAGCCAGAACGGAACATCCGATCCTCCAACGGAACTTTCGATCCCGATCGGAGCTTTCAATCTGTGCTTCGGAGCTTCCGATCCACTTCGGATAATTTTAGGCAAAATTTAGTAATTAATTTCCTTAATTACCTTGATTAATTGCGGGTCACTACATTCTCCCCCACTTAAGAAATCTCGTCCTCGAAATTACATTTTAAGAAAAACATAGAACGCAAAAATCAATGCTCTTATTACAACTGAACAATATACATTCGATACAACAGAGTACAAAATCTTAAAACAACTCGGGGTGCTCGGCTAACATCCGACTCTCCAACTCCCAAGTAGCTTCCTCTGTACCTCTGCGTTGCCACTGTACCATAACCAATGGTATTCTCTTGTTACGAAGTACCTTGTCCTTCCTGTTAAGAATCCGCAGGGGTTTCTCCACATACGATAGATCCCGATCTACCTTTACCTCGGTCGAATGCAAAATATGCGACTCGTCCGCCACATACTGCCTCAACAAGAACACGTGGAACACATCGTGGATCTCCGAAAGATTTGGTGGCAAGGCTAGATGATAAGCCACGTCTCCAACTTTTTCGAGAATCTCAAAAGGACCAATAAATCTTGGTGACAACTTACCCTTGAGACCAAACCTCATCACCTTCCGGAAAGGTGATACACGCAAGAATACATACTCTCCTTCTTCAAAATGAAGTGGCCTGCGGTGAGTGTTCGCGTAGCTAGCCGGTCGATCTTGGGATGCCTTAATCCTGCGTCGGATCAATTCTACTGCATCAGTCATCTGCTGAATCATCTAAGGACCCTCCACCTGCCGCTCACCAACCTATCCCAAAACAAAGGTATACGACAACGACGTCCATAAAGAGCCTCAAATGGTGCCATGCCAATGCTGCTATGATAGCTATTGTTATAAGCGAACTCCACCAATGGCAAATGATCGTGCCATGCTGGGCCAAAATCCATTACGGTAGCTCGAAGCATGTCCTCGAGAGTACGGATAGTCCTCTCCGATTGTCCATCAGTTTCTGGATGATACGCTGTGCTCAAACTCAAAGTGGTACCAAGAGCACGCTGAAAACTCCCCCAAAATCTTGAGGTGAAACGAGGATCTCTGTCGCTCACAATACTCAGTGGAATACCATGCAAACGTACAATCTCTTGCACATACAGCCGTGCCATCCTGTCGAAGGTGAAATCTCGGTTATATGGTAAGAAATGCGCGGATTTCAACAATCGGTCAACAACAACCCAAATCGCGTCACAATTCCTGGAAGACATAGGCAAGTGGGTGACAAAGTCCATCGTCACATGCTCCCACTTCCACTCAGGAATATTGAGATTGTGAAGTAGACCTCCGGGTCGACGATACTATGCCTTGACCTGCTGACACACAAGGCATCGGGACACGAACTGATAAACGCTGCGCTTCATTCCTTTCCACCAAAATCGAGTACGTAGATCCTTGTACATCTTCATGCTGCCAGGATGTACTGAGAACCTACTATGATGAGCTTGCGATAAGATCTCGTCTCTAAGTGTGGAATCATCAGGCACAACCACACGGCCGGAAAGACACAACAAACCATCCGCCTGAAAATGGAAACCAGCTGAATTCTCACCCTCAGTGAATCGGGATAATCTCTGAATCTTGGGATCAACACCCTGTGCCTCACGAATACATCTATACAAGGCTAGCTCGGCAAGCACAGACGCAACACGAACTCCCTGTTGTTCCTTCTTATGACGGAAAGTGAAACCCAAGGAACAACACTCTTCGACCATTCGTGACACTGCACTGGTACGAAGGGAACTCAAATAAATCTTGCGACTAAGCGCATCAGCAACCGGATTAGAAGATCCTGGATGGTAATTGATTTCGCAATCATAGTCCTTCAGCAAGTCCATCCAACGGCGCTGTCGCATGTTCAACTCTGCCTGAGTGAATAGGTACTTCAAACTCTTATGATCAGTAAAAATTTGGAATCATTCACCGTACAAATAATGACGCCATATCTTCAGAGCAAAGACAATGGCTGCAAGCTCTAGATCATGTACGGGGTAATTTCCCTCGTGAGTCTTTAGTTGCCTGGAGGCATAGGCAATCACATGCCCATTTTGAGTCAACACACACCCCAAACCCTGAAGAGAAGCATCGGTGTGGACTACGAAACCACCAGATCCAGTCGGCAAGGATAGTACTGGAGCAGTCGTCAATCGACGTCTCAACTCACGAAAACTGTCTTCGCACGTGGAAGACCACTCAAACGAAACATCCTTTCGCGTCAACTGTGTCAAAGGCCTGGCTATCTGAGAGAAATTCTCCACGAATCGACGGTATTATCCGGCCAAACCCAAGAAACTACGAATCTCAGATGCTATCGTTGGGCGCGACCAATTAAGAATAGCCTCTGTCTTGCTAGGATCCACTGATACTCCATCTTTAGAAATGACATGACCAAGGAACACAACTCGGTCAATCCAGAAGTCACACTTGCTGAGCTTAGCATACAGCTGATGCTCTCGCAAGGTCTGTAAAACAGTACGAAGATGAAAGGCATGCTCATCCATGCTACGAGAATACACAAGGATGTCATCGATGAACACTACAACGAACTTATCCAAGAGCTCTCGGAAAACCCTGTTCATAAAATCCATGAAAATAGCTGGAGCATTCGTCAGACCAAATGGCATCACTAAGAACTCATAGTGCCCATATCGAGTACGAAATGCTGTCTTCGAAGCATCCTCGTCTCTAACTCGCAACTGATGATACCCAGAACGCAAGCCGATCTTGGAATAGACAGAAGTACGCTGCAATTGATCAAACAGCGGGAGAGGATACTTTTTCTTTACTGTCACTTTGTTCAACTGACGATAGTCAATGCACAAACGCATCGAACCATCCTTCTTCTTGACGAATAGAACCGGGGCTCCCCAAGGTGAAACACTGGGTTGAATGTAGCCCTTATCAAGAAGATCCTGCAACTGTTGCTGCAACTCTCGCATCTCAGATGGAGCTAATCGGTACGGTGCTCGGGAAATCGGCGCTGTCCCTGGCAACAAGTCAATGCCAAACTCGATCTCTCGCACAGGTGGTAACCCTGGAATCTCGTCGGGAAACACATCCGGGAACTAACTGACTACTGGTATCTCCTCCATGTTCGGACCCTCTAAGGATGCATCAATCGCATAGATCAGGTAGCCTTCCCCGCCAGACTCTAAAGCACGTCGGGCTTTCAGAGCAAAAACAACCGGCATCGGGGGTCGCTCTCCCTCACCATAGAAATACCAAGCATCCTCAGCCTCGGGGCAAAACTGGACAAATCTCTGGTAGCAATCCACTGCCGCTCGATACGAAGTCAGAAGATCAATCCCGATGATACCATCAAAGTCATCCATCGCTAAAACCATCAGGTTAGCGCTCAACAGATGTCCCTCAAATCCCAAAATACAACCCAAAACAAGACGCTTAGCTAAGACTTCCTGACCCATCGGAGTCGAAACCGCTAACAAGACGTCTAAGGAAACAAAAGGTAATCTATGCCTCTTAACAAACCGAGATGATATGAATGAATGCGAAGCACTAGTATCGATCAAAAGATAAGCAGGAAAACCGCACAAACTAAAAGTACCTGCAATCATGTTCTCACTGTCTGCCTGAGCCTGCTCCTGGTTCAGCGCAAACACCTGCCCCTGAGCACGCGGGCGCGATGACTGTCCTCTCGAAGAAGACTGAGAATGATGTCGCTGTGATGGCTGCGACTGCTGACGCTGCTGCAGCGAAGGCTTCTGGTGATACTGCGGTGGCTGATAGATAGTGGTCTGAGAACCACCAACACTCCCCGAACCACTCACTGTACCGGTCAAAGTGGGACAATCTCTCTTCATGTGACCCTCCTGGCCGCACTGAAAACAAACAACAGTGATATGAGGACACGGTCCTGGGTGATGCTTCCGTCTGCACTGACGACAACATCGTGAATCACCAAAACGATGAACACCGCCAGATCTGGAAGAAGAAGAAGAAGTACCACCCTGTCTCTTAAAAGACTGGGCCCTTGGACCCAAAGAGCTAGATGGTCTGGATGCAGAAGATCCGAAAGTCCTGTTCCTCTGCAGACTGTCCTCTGCCTGGTGACAATTGTTCACCAAATTCTCGAAGTTCCTCTCTCTTCCCACGGCAACCAACTGATGAATGTCAGGGTTAAGGCCCTGAAGAAATAGATCGTGCATCGTCTCTGAGCTACTCGCAATATGGGGACTGAAAGAAAGAAGCTCAAAGAATTTCTGCTGGTACTCATCAATGGTCATAGTACCCTGTCGCAAACTCAGCAACTCGCTCGCCTTCGTCTGATGCAAATCTGGAGGAAAGTAATGCTTCTCAAAGGAAGACTTAAACTCAGCCCAAGTAGCGGTACCCCTGGCGGCAATAAACGGAGTAGAAGTAGCTCTCCACCACCTCTTCACATTTCCCTATAGAACAAAAGCTAAAGTCTCCATCTTCTGGGCTTCAGTACACTGATACTCCCAAAAACAACTCTCCATATGCTCCAAACAGTCCTCAGCAACTGCAGGAGCCTCGCCACCTACCAATGGCTTAGTAGCCATCTGAAGAAAACGGTTCATACTAAAACGCCTATGATCCTCATGATGATGTCTACGGTGATGTCTCTTTGGTGGATCACCCCAACGACCACCGCTAGCCTGACTCTCGTAATCATCATCTGCCATCTGTCAATAACAACAAACAACTCTTAAAATCCGCTTTACTAATTCCCAGTTGCAATGCACTCTGATACCAATAAATGTAGTGACCTTACCCAGATCCACTACCTAATCAGAGTGATTAGCGCAAGCAACAATAATTAAAGCGTTAAATAGCGGATAATTTCAAAGTACAACAAATCCAATTGGCAGAATACAACCGACGATAGAAACAGTGTATAATTCTTTATACAACCAAATCGAAATTAGGGTATCAGAATCCCTAACAAACTACCTCTGCACGGTAGCAATCTCAACCCTGCTGGGAACCATCGGGACCGTCCAGCCTCAAACTTGCCCCGCCACAAGGTACACGATACCAAATACAGGGGCGTGAGCTAGAACGCTCAATACGGAAGCAATGATATAAATACAAATATAAGCATGCACATGACTTCAAAAATCATGGTTAAATCACTTTACTCATGGCGCCTGGAATACACAGTACCGGGCAAGAGAGCGACTCCGCGTGGTACTCGTATATTCCCAAGACACGAATCCTCAGGAAGAATCGCCTTGACTGATGGAAACTGTCATGACTCACATCATACCCGATGCAGTCTCCGTAAAAACATATGCATGTGCTAAAAATAGTAAAACATAGTCAATACAGCACATACATCATGCATCACACACATATGTATAAATATCATGCCGGCTATCTCAGTCAGTACTTACGTACCTCTAACACTGCAGGTCAACTCCTAGCACACCCGTCTAGGTCCGAAGCCTACATGTCTGCTCTACTGCGTCTACACATGCAAAAGTCCATGCATCACTATAAACACTATAAAAGCCTTAACTAAGCTATTTCATACTCCTAAATATTTTTAGGAAGCCAAATTATACCTTCGTCCGTCGTCAGCCCGCTGGTGTAGAATCGCCTCAAAACTTAGGCACACCTCCGCTACGACGCCGGGATCGCTAGGAAACTTCCGAATTCCCAATAGGATGCCTAGAACTCCGTAGATCTAAGTAAGAAGGTTCGAAAACCAGAGGAAGAGGGAACTCGGTGCACAGAATGAGGGCTCGGACCCCTTATTTATAGACGGCGATCGGAACGTCCGATCCCTCATCGGAACGTCCGATCGCGAACGGAGCGTCCGATCGTGACATCGAAACGTCCGATGTCACCTCACGTGCGTAAGCAGTGATGTCATCTTGCTGACGTCAGTGATGACGCCAGCCCTAGCTAGAACGGAACGTCCGATCCTCCAACGGAACGTCCGATCCCGATCGGAGCTTCCGATCTGTGCTTCGGAGCTTCCGATCCACTTCAGATAATTTTAGGCAAAATTTAGTAATTAATTTCCTTAATTATCTTGATTAATTGCGGGTCACTACAAACAATCTACCTCAAATTCGTCAAACCAATGCTTTCATTCTCTTTTTTCATCTTTTCCTCTTTTTCTACAACTTTTTACTCTTTTTTTTTTCAATACTACCTTTCATATTTTTATTTTTCTCAACACCTCATTCCACCTTTTCATTTAAAATTAGGAGCATAAAAATTTCACATTCAAAACTTACTCCCTTAAGGTCGGAAAAACTGTTTAGGCTATTATTAGTTAGTAAATTTGTGACCTTGAAATAATGTCGAATTGAGGTTTATCACACGTTTTCCCGCATGCCATTCGTTTTTCAATTATGCTCAAACAAGGTATTAAGGATAATTAATTCAGTGGGTAGCTTGAAAGGCACAAACGAGTTCTAGAAAAATTACCTAAATCATTCATAAGTCACAGTTTACCCGTATTTCACCTCGAAGGGTGTCCGAACTAGATCTAGACAAATCTCAATTCACAATTAAATCGCATGAATTTCAACCAGTGTAAAACAAACAATCGTAATAGTACACGATGATTTCTCAACAAGATTTAGAAATTGTACCACACGTACTCATATACTTCGTGAAAGCTCAAAGGGCAACTAAGGATAAAATTTCATTCAAGGAAAATTAGGCCCAAAGAATCCAAAATATGCCTCAATCATATCCATGTTTGTATATTTCAAATTCAGACTTAAGCATAAATCACAGAGCATATAAGAGTTTCTTCATCTAATTGGTTTCACCAGTTAAAAATTAGTCAGATAGGCAGATATTCAAGGATTTCCATTACAAAACAAAAATTTTATCATCATTGGCCATCATTCCAATTTTTTCTTGATTTCTTGAAACACTCACTCACCCAACAACTTAAACGCAACAAAAAAACTAAAAAACAATCAACCAACAACAAAACCACAAAAAAAAAAAACCAAAAAAACATCAAAAATTAAACTCACAATTTTTTTTAAACACCCCCCAAACTAGGTACAATCATTGTTCTTAATGATATGACAAGAAAGAGTAATGGGCATGTACCTCAGGTAGTGACCGTCAGTGGTCACTACCATCTTCATCTTCATTGGGAATCTTAGGTGTATCATCAGTGGGAGGCCACTGTGGATGTGGAGGGAACGGATAATCAGAACTTGCTGCTTGAGGAAACTGATGTGCCAAAGCTGTGGTGAAATCCATCATGAAGTTCATGTACGTTTTCAATGACTGTCGTTGCTGACGCATCTCCTCCTCAAGTTAAAGAACACGATCAGTAAAAGTAGGAGGCGCATCAGGACGAGGTGCTGCTGCTTGGAGAGCGGCCGCTCGAGCATTAAACTCTCTTCTTTCAGAGCGGGCACGCCTCTTAGGCTCTAGAACGAATCTCCTTGAAGGCACACAAGGAATCGAATTGCGTACTTTCAACAACTCCTCACTATCGGGCCATTGCACCCCAGCAGCAACACAAAGATCGGTGATAAGAGATGGCAATGCAAGACCACCGGTGGTTCGCCTAGCCACCACCTTAGAAATTGTTTCTTGATAGATTTGGCCAAAGTCAATGGTCTTGCCCACGAGAATACAATAGACCAAAATCGCCCTCTCGCGTGTAACTTCATGGTCATGATCAGTGGGCTTCAATCTAGAACAAACAAAGGATACCACAGTTTCGCATCGTCCAACAAATCAGTTTTCTTCAAAATGTGTGGCGCATTCTCTGGACCCAATCTCCACTTGGCTTCCGGTATGCATAGATGCCTCAAAATTGCATCACAATCCACTTCCTCACCTTTGTATTCCACATATTCATCATGCATTAAAGGCAGAATGTCATAGATAGTGTTTATGGTATGTGAATCAAAGGGTACCAACTTACCTCGCACCAATACCCTCATTCCATCATTCCTAACCTTTAGATTAGCATAGAATTCTCTGACAAGAGACACCACAGCATCCATCAGAAGTTTTACAAATTTAGCCTAATGTCTAGCAAAGACTACTCTCCCAACGGCACAGACAGGACGGTCAGGATCAAAACCACTCATCATATTGATTCCACGTTCGTCCAATATACTCTTAGATAAGAGTGTTTGATAATTTTCCGCAGATTTCTCATCCCAAAAACAATGATCATCATAACTTGGAGCGGATGAAGAAGAGGCTCCTTGTTTTTGCTTTCGCTTTGGGGCCATTTATAGAACACTTTGCAAGAACAATCACAATAGACAAATTTTTAAATAGAAACTTCACACAACTTCCCCCAAACTTGAACTTTAATCACAAGAACACTCCACACACTCCAAATAAGATCACCACTCCACAATTTTCAATCAAACCAACACTTCAACAACAACTCCAACGTCAATAAACTCAAACTCTGTCAATACTATAACACTTGAAATTGGAACACACCACAAAGAGGAAACTTACTCCAAACCCTGAGAATAACTTAGAGAAAGTAGCAACTTCACCCGCAGCACTACACAGAAATCCCGATTACCCTTGTTGAACGTATGCAAAGAGCCGACATGTGAAGATTTATGGCAAAAAAAACTAAACATATGTGTGTGAGAGAATTATGGGATGGGAGAAGTATAGATATGGTAAATATATATAGTGGTGTGAAAGATAATCAGAAGAAGAAGTGGATGTATGAGGATGGAGGAATTTATGGGATTAGGGATTTAGAAGAGATTGTAGGGAAAGTATGAAGACCGATCTGTTTTCAGAATTTTAAAACCCGTCGCACGGGCGCGCTTCACTTTTGCACATCCGATTTAATTCCTTCCAGACATCACGTAGGCGCGCTACAAAAATAGGGCGGGCACGCAATAGCTTCGAAATTCACTTAATCTTGTAGTTGCCAAGGCACGGGCGCACAATATAGAAGAGGCGAGCGTGCTTCAGTGCCGCATATGAGATTTAGACCTTCACAGATGTAACGCAGGCGCGCTTATTAAACAGAGCGGGCGCGCTACAGTGTTGCATTCAGATGTTTAAGGCTGCACATGGTCGCGCGGGCGCGCTATAGCTTCGCATCGCATATATTTGTTTTCAACATTCAAAGCGTGGGCGCACAACATATAATGGGAGAGCACGCTTCAACTTTGAATTTGATATTCTAAAGCCTGAAAAATTTTGAAAATTGGAGAGAATTAGGCTTCAACAATTTACAATAACATACCTGGAATTGATGAACAAACAAAAATTGAAAATAAATGAAAACAAAAGGAAATAAAACAAAACAAATAAACATTTGGGTTGTCTCCCAACTAGCGCTTGGTTTATAGTTATCAGCCCAACTTTCACAAGTCTTTAAGTGGTTGTCATTTTGAGTCGCGTCTCCCCTTTCTCTTTCACTCTCCACACATATTCCACGAACCACCTTTTGAATTTGGCTTTCTTCTTCTGAATTTTCTTATTTTGTATGCTCGGTTTTCTCTCCATTGGAAACTCTTCTTTACTGACAGTGACAGCTTTTTTGATGGCATTCTAGCTCCTTGACACTCTCATTCATGCGCAATTCCTCGATGGGTGGGTTAGGTGACTTCTTGAATATGTTAAAAGTTACTTTCTCACCGTGCAATCCCATAGACAACTCACCCTTTTTTACCTCTATCTTGGCATCGACAGTGGACAAGAACGGTCTCCCAAAAATCAATGGAGTAGTTTGGTCTTCTTCCATGTCCATAATCACAAAATCAGCTGGAAAGATAAATTGGTCTACCTTGATGAGGACATCTTCTATAATTCCACGTGGTTATGTGATGCTTTTATCCGACAACTGCAATGTGATCGACGTCAATTTCATCTCTCCAAGCTCCAAGGCCCTGTAAACAGAAAATGGCAATAAATTAATATTGGCCCCTAAATCACATAAATCATTAGTAACATGAGATACACCAATAGAACAAGGGATAGTAAAACTCCCTGGATCCTTCAAATTTTGTGGCATTTTCTTTTGAAGCACCGGAGTGCATTCTTCATTTAAGTTCACCACTTCGTTCTCTTGCAGCCTCCTTTTCTTGGACATAACATCTTTGATAAACTTTGAGTAGTTCGGAATTTGCTCCAGCGCATCAGCAAAAGGGATGTTGATATGTATATTCTTGAAGATCTCCAAGAATTTGGAGAACTGCTCGTCCACGGCCTTCTTCTTAAACCTTTGTGGATATGGAAGTTGTGGCTTGTACATCAGTTTTAGCTCAGGTTCAATTTGCTTCTCTTCCACTTTCTTCTCACTGTCATATTCAGTTTCAGAACCTTTTACTTTCTTTTCCTCTGATTAGATTTTAGTTCCCTCATATTTTTCAACAACTACTTGTTTTCCACTCCTCAAAGTGATAGCATTGCATTGCTCCTTTGGATTTAACTCTGTATTGCTCGGAAACTGGCCTCTATAGTTATCTTTCAAGGCATTTTCTAGCTACCCAATAGTAGTCTCCATAGATTGCAAAACAACACCCATATTGGCCACATGCGTCTTCAAGATATCAAGGCGAGACTCAGTCCTCGCCATCCTCTTACTTGATTCCTGCACAAAAGTACTAGCCACATCCTCCAAAGAAGTCTTACCTTCACCCTTATTTGTATTGATCCCCGGAAGAGGATTCAACACATTTTTATTGTTAGCATATGAGAAATTTTCATGATTTCGAAAACTAAGGTGGTAAGTATTGGGAATAGGGTTACCTCTGTAGCCTCCATAACCTCTTTGATTTATGTACTGCACTTGTTCAGGATGGTAAGATTCTTCCATAGCACTTGACACATCTGCTGGTTCTGCTACACTCACTTTATTCAACGAAGCTACTTGCATCGTCAGTGCAGATAATTGGGCAGTGATAGATGTAATAGGATCAACGATATACACTCCAACAGGCTTCTTGACTCCCATACGCTCAGATGGTCATTGAAAACTATTGATCGTCATCTGCTCCAGCATATCATAAGTCTGAGTGGGATCCTTTGAGAATATAGTGCCTCCAGAAGCAGAGTCCACCAACATTCAAGTAGGCGTGTTCAGACCAATGTAAAACCACTCGATCTGCTCCTAATTTGCAAAATTGTGGTTAGGACAATGTCTTAATAAATCCCTATACCTTTCCCACGCCTCATATAGTTGTTCAGAGTCCATATGCCTGAAGGAAATGATCTCAATCTTCAGTTGGGTGGATTTGGCAGGTGGAAAGTACTTTTCAAGAAACTTGACTGCCATTTCTTCCCATGTAGCAATGCTTCCCAATGGCAGTGATTGTAGCCAACTCCTTGCCCGGTCCCTGAGAGAAAGGAAACAAACGTAAACGAATAACATCCTCTAAAACACCGTTCATATTTATCGTGTCAGTAATCTCCAAGAAATTCCGTAAGTGTAGATGAGGATCAGCTGTGGCGCTCCAATTGAATTGGTTCTGCTGAACTATTTTAATCAATGTCGGCTTCAGCTCAAAGTTATTGGCATTGATAGTCCCTTGAGCGATTCCAGAATAGTGAGCCTAGATCTTTGGCCTGAAGTGATCTTTGATTGAAACCAAGGGAGCCTGATTTTCATTATCCTCAGCCATGTTCTGTAGTTAATCTTCTTGATCCTTTTCTCAGTGCTCTTGCAGTACGTTTGATCTCCGGATCAAACAATAGAGAATTCGCGCTTTGAGACCTTCGCATTTACTGCACACAAGAAAAATTATATTCAATTAGCAAATAAAAATAAAATAAAGAAAATCTCTAAATTAAAATTTAGACTAATTGGTAACAAGACTAAAAATAAATTCAAAAATTACTCCCGAAAATGGCGCCAAAAACTTGTTGCATACTTTTGTGTCCGCAAGTGCACGATTGTCAAGTTTTAGTAAAGTGTGAATAAATTGTCGATCCCACGAAGATTAATGTGAAATTATTCAGTACATGTAATTAGAATAGTCTAA
This sequence comes from Henckelia pumila, assembly GCF_033568475.1. Taxonomy (NCBI): domain Eukaryota; kingdom Viridiplantae; phylum Streptophyta; class Magnoliopsida; order Lamiales; family Gesneriaceae; genus Henckelia; species Henckelia pumila. The sequence goes on along the minus strand of NC_133123.1, from coordinate 108,488,984 downwards.
ACTTTATCTAGAAAATCAATATTTGAGAGATTTGCAGAAAATAAGAAAAGAATTTTAATAGCACGTACACAATTTCAAGGAAATATTAACCAGAGGAAAAATGGTCAAGAGGTTTAGATTTCACCTGGTTTCGACAGCAATCACTCATAATTAAATTATTTTTATGAATTCATTTCAAATAATAGTTGAGAACACTTAGGTTATTCTATTTCCCTCTCCCGAGTTCCAAATAAAGTGTATCAACTACAAATCAATTCCAATATCCCTATTAAGAATCTAATTAAAGTGATATGTGTAAAAAATGTTCTTTTTAATTCTCTATTAAAGTTATATACTCTTCCGAGCTATATAAACAATTTGCATTGTTATTTCTATTTGTCCTATTCAAAATTCCCCTCTCCCGAGTGCCGGATTCCAAATAAATATAACAAATTAATTATTGATCAAGTAATTGAAACGACAATAAATACTAGAAAAAAAATTAATCTAAGAAATTTAGTTCATAATCTAATTTGAATAAACACAAAACATGTTTTCAATTCTCAACATCAAATCAAATAAATAGTTCAAAGAAAAGAAACAAATCCGTAGTCGGTCTTCTATGTCCAGTTGATCGATCTCCGTATTTGTTGATTGATGTTTTTCTCTTCTCCAAAAAGTCCCGTTCAAGCTCTCCAATTCTTTTAATGTATTGTGGTGGCTGGTCCTCACTTGTAGTTCAGAAAAGTACCTTTTATATGGCCTAAGAGTCGTCCAAGAAAAAGCCCACGAAAATCCTCGAGTTTCCTTATACAATCAAACTCTGGAAGTCTTATGATCACGACGTGTGGGCGCGCAACACCATCGCATTCCAACTTTCATAAAATCCCTTAGTAGCACGGGCGCGCAATTGGACTAGCGCTGGCGCGCTTCATCTTTGAATTTGAACCTTTTCCCCTCTTTTTAAACTCTTGCTTTCCACTCTTTTCTCCATTCTTTTTTTGGCTCATTTCCACTTAAACTCATAAAATTTCATTCTTTCCTACAATCACAAAAACAATAACAAACTCACACAATATCTCTAAATAAATCACAAAAGTCAAGTAAAACTATAAAAAAATTAAGTGCATAAAATGAACTTATCAATAATACCTGCATCCAGTAGTTTGATCACCTCTTTCTTCACCACCTCTTGCATTTTTGGATTGAGGCGTCTCTGCGGCTGAGTTGAGGTCTTGTGCTCCGCTTCCATCAGGATTTTGTGCATGCACATGGATGGACTGATTCCCTTTAGGTCGGTAATGCTCCATCCTATGGCTCGAATTTGCTCCCTGATCACTCTCAATAATTTCTCTTCCTCACTTCTTGTCAAAGAAGAAGAAAAAATTATTGGAAACTTATCAATTTTAAGCAAATATAAATATTTCAAATGAGAAAAGTTTTGAGTTCAAGAATAGGGGGTTCTTCAATGGATGGCTTCAACGGCTTTGGGACATGTCCCAACTCCCCTATTTTTGAATTTATTGATCTGGAAAGAGGCTTAAGTCCGTCCAAGTATTGCACAAACTCTTCCGCTTCTTCACGTTTGGTGCGATCTGGAACCCCTTAATCTGATGCAGAGATCGATATTTATATGCTCCGAATCCAAGAGATTTTTACCATTTTTAAAAACGAGAGTCCACCAAAATAGAAATTCTTTTCCCGCGATCGCGCCTGAGCGGAAGAAAGATCCCGCTCGAGCACAAATTTCTCTGTCTTCACATTTTTTCCTCGCGGACGCGCTCGAGCGGTAGAAATATCCCTCTCGAGCACGAATTTATCTAACTTGAAAATTATTTTGCACCTGGCGCGCTCGAGCGGTATAAAGATCCTGATCGAGCACATTATTTTCTGCCAGAATATATGTGATTTTCCAATGTTCCTAAAAATAAACCCAAGAAAGTTAAATGCAGACCGCATGCATGAAATAATAAATAAAGAAAACAAAAACACTCAAAAGACACAATGAATGCATGCAAACTGGAATCTAAAATAGCACAAAATAATGAAAAATAACACAGTTATCACTGAAGTAAGTCAGAAAAAGAGATAAAAAGTGATCAGTTGGGTTGAAGTTTGAGAAAACACGTCAAGGGTTGTCAACCCATGGATAGATATAGAACATGATTCCAAGATATTCTCATCTTGGTGATAGAGAAGTGATAAAAAGTATCAACTGAGGATGTAGCGATCCAACCCGGATCCACTACCTAATGAGAGTTAAGAGAATAATTAAGCATGTATTAAATAAATTGCTGCAGAAGACTTAAATAAAAGCAGATCGGCAGAATACAATCGGTTAAACAAATTCAATTATACAACCCAATCGAATAAATAAGCCTAAAAGGCAAAAACCTACAGCTAATCCTGCTGTCTCCAAGATCACTGGAAACTCCAAGCTCCTGATGCTCACTTGCATCTACACCTGCCCCGTCGAATGGAGTGTCCACAAAAAAGACTGGACGTAAGCTCTAAGCCCAATACAAAAGCACGGTTAAAACATAAAAATATGATGCATGCAAATGATAGGGTATCCATATCTGGGATAACTGTATACAACTGCTCAGTAATGTGCCTAGGACATGAGTGGTACAACCAGGGGATCAAACCCTGCGTACACTGCTCATTCCTAATGGACGTAGACCGTGTTTTATAGATGCCAGTGCCGGCCAACCCGTCGGTCGCGGAGCGCTCGACATCAATCGTTCAAACAGGGCTGAGCGGCCCTATATGACTCATCTCAAAAGATGGACAGACACAATATGATATGCATATGCTGCATAATATGACACACAAATGCAACATATAAGCATGCAAAACCCGCTGACTATCTCAGTTAGTACTTACGTACCTTACTACAGGAAGTTCCTATGTAGTAGCCCGTACCCTAATTGAGTAATTAAAGGATTAATGCTAATTAATTGAATTGGGTATCGGACGGATCGGAAGCTCCGAAGGCATGATCGGAAGCTCCGAACAGGATCGGAAGCTCCGATGAGCGATCGGAGGCACCGATGTTATTACGTCAGGCATGACGTGTGGTTGGATCGAAAGCTCTGATCAGGACCGGAAGCTCCGATCACCCCTATCCGGAGTCAACAAGTGATATTTTGACACGCGGCAGATCAGGATCTTCGGAAGCTCCGATGGTAGGATCGGACATTCCGATCGAGGTTCGGACGTTCCGATCAAGGATCGGAAGTTCCGATCGTTGTCTATAAATAGAAGGCCGAGGCTTCACTTTCATTTGCCAATTCCGAGTTTCCCTTTTCATTCTAGTCTTTTTGGAGCTGTTCTAGTATTCTTAGGCTTGGTCCGGAGGTCGGCGAGGCGTTCGGTAGTCATAGCGGAGTTGTGCCCAAGTTCTGGAGGCATCGACATCAAAGGGCTAACGACGGACGAAGGTATAGCTTTTGCTTCCTATAAATATTTAGGAGTATGCAATAGCTTAGTTAAGGCTTTTAGAGCACTTTAATGATAGTAGTATCATTTGGAAGTGTAGAGCAGACTATAGGCGTGGACCTAGAGTTGGTAGAGCTTGCACTGTATTGAGGTACGAAAGTACTGTTCGAGATATCCTGACTGAGTATGCATGTATTATGTGACTGCATGATTTATATGCCATGATATTATGCTGCATTCATTTGCATCTTGCTGTATCTCTTTCGAGATGTCTGTTAGTAGGGTTGTACCCTATCCTGTTAGTGGATGGACTTCCATCGATTTGGGTTCGGCGTATCCACGATTATCTCGGTATGGGAGCCACCTCCTGAAGCGACGGCACAGCGTGCTACATACCAGGGCCCGGTCTGTCTCTGTTATCTGATTCTTGACCTCGAGTCTATAGGGAGTTCACTTTGCATGCATGTATACTCATACTCTCGCACTGAGCATTTTATGCTCACGTCTCGTACTCTGTATTTTTCTGGACACCCTATTCCATGGGGCAGGTTTGCGATTGGACGAGGAGGGTGGATCCAGGAGGGGCTAGTTAGTGGTTGGCCAGCTGGAGTTTCGTTTAGGTTTTATTACTGTTGTTTGGGTTTATACAGCTATTCAATTTGGTTGTATATTATTGGATAAATTACAGATTTATTTACTTGGGTTGTAACTATTTATGGTTTCCGCAGTTTTATTCTGATATCTGTTTAATTAAGTTAATTGCATGCATAAGTTCTGTTTAGTAGGTGATCCGGGTAAGGGTCACTACATTTATGGTATCAGAGCATGCAAAAGATTTCTTGGGATTTAGTCTCATCTTGAGGTATTTTTGTAGATGTCAAATCGTGACGACCGGAGTTCTCATGGCAGTGTTGGTGGGCGTTGGGGTGATGCCGATCGGGAGCCTCGTCGAGAACGGCGTCATCGTCATCATGACGATGAGCGTTTCACTGTGCGTCGATTCTTAGATATGGGTCCTAAGCCCTTAGTTGGAGGTGAGTCTCCGGAGGATGCGGAGAACTGGTTAGACCGCATGGAGACGACTTTTCAGACTTTCCAATGCACCGAGGAGCAGAAGGTGGAGACCCTTGGCTATCTTCTGGATGGGCGTGCGCGCAGGTGGTGGAGGTTTACTTCTGCACCTTTTGTTGCGGCGAGAGGAGTGGCCACCTGGGCCGAGTTCCGCACAGCTTTCCAAAAGTGGTATTTTCCTCTTGCACTCCGACAGTCGAAGGCGGGCGCGCTATTGAGTCTGCGACAGGGAACCATGTCTATCGATGAGTATCAGCAGAGGTTCTTTGATCTGCTATCCTATTGCCCCGAGATTGCTGATAGCTCGGAGATGAAGTATAATCTGTTCCTTCAGGGCCTTAACCCTGAGATCCATGACCGTGTGGCGGTTGGCGACGACATGTCCTATGAGGGTTTGGTGAGCCGTTGTCACCAGGCGGAGGACAGCATTCGGCTGAACAGGTCTTTCCCTCAGTCGAGGCCTGCTAGTTCTTTGGGTCCCCGTGCCCAAACTTTCAAGAAGTCTGGATCTTCTTCTTCCTCTGGTTCTGGAGGTGTTGTCCGTTACGGTAAGAAGGACAAGTGTGATCATTGTGGGAAGAACCATCCATCCGACAAGTGCCGTAGAGCTTCTGGAGCTTGTTTCCGTTGTGGAGAGACTGGTCATATCCGGAGAGATTGCCCACTGTCTGGGGGAGGCGGTTCTGGTTCTGGTTCAGGATCGGGTTCTCAGGCCACCGTACAGCAGAGGTCGCAGGGAAAGTCTGCTGGGAGTTCTCATTTGAAGCCACGAGCTTCTGGCCAGGTGTTTGCCCTGAGACATGATCAGGCTGTGGAGGAGAATGAGAAAGTCATCGCAGGTACATTTCTGCTTTATGGTATACCTGCTCTTGTACTTATTGACACTGGTGCATCTCATTCCTTCATTTCTGCACGTTTTGTTAAGAGGCATAAGTTACCATGCATTGCACTAGACGTAGTGATGTCTGTTTCTACTCCGACGGGCCAATCTGCTTTGGCTAAGCGTCTAGTGATGGGTTGCCCTTTTGAGTTCGAAGGGAACATTCTGTTAGCGAATCTCATGGTCCTGGCGATGGAAGACTTTGATTGCATTCTGGGAATAGATGTGTTGACTACCTATCGAGCTTCAGTGGAATGCTATCAGAGATTAGTACGCTTTCATCCGGAGGGGAGGGAGAGCTGATTTTTCTATGGTGAGGGAGCGCGACCCCCGATGCCTTTAGTATCAGCTTTGAGAGCCTGTCGGGCTCTAGAGTCTGGCGGGGAAGGCTACCTTATCTATGTAGTTGATTTGTCCGCTGAGAGTATTGGGATAGAGAGCATTCCTGTTGTGGATGAATTTCCAGATGTATTTCCTGATGAGATTCCGGGTTTTCCTCCTTCTAGGGAAGTCGAGTTTGGCATAGAGTTGATGCCGGGTACTTCGCCTATTTCTATAGCACCGTATCGTCTGGCTCCGTCAGAGATGCGTGAGTTGAAGAATCAGCTACATGATCTTTTGGACAAGGGGTACATTCATCCTAGTGTGTCTCCTTGGGGAGCTCCTGTTCTCTTCGTGAAGAAGAAGGATGGGTCGATGCGGCTGTGCATTGACTATCGGCAGCTGAATCGAGTCACTGTGAAGAACAAGTATCCGTTGCCTCATATTGATGACTTGTTTGATCAGCTGCAGGGCACGTCAGTTTACTCCAAGATTGACTTGAGATCTGGGTATCATCAGTTGAGAGTCCGTGATCAGGACGTAGCCAAGACTGCATTCCGTACTCGCTATGGGCATTACGAGTTCCTAGTGATGCCATTTGGTTTGACTAATGCGCCGGCTATATTCATGGATTTGATGAACCGTGTCTTCAGAGAGTATTTGGTCAAGTTTGTCGTGGTATTCATTGACGACATCTTGGTGTATTCGCGTAATACGGAAGAGCATGTTTCTCACTTGCGGTTGGTACTACAGACTCTTCGAGATGAGCAGTTGTACGCCAAGCTGAGCAAGTGTGAGTTCTGGATGGATAGAGTGGTCTTTCTTGGCCATATCATATCCAGGGAAGGGATTTCTGTTGATCCAAGCAAGATTGAAGCAGTACTTAATTGGTCGCGTCCGACGACAGTTGCTGAGATCCGTAGTTTTCTGGGTCTAGCAGGGTATTATCGTCGCTTCATTCTAAACTTCTCTCAGTTAGCTCGACCGTTGACGCAGCTTACCCGCAAGGGTATGGTTTTCGAGTGGTCCTCCGAGTGTGAGGAGAATTTCCGTGAGCTTCGACGGCGGTTGACTTCTGCGCCGGTGTTGGCATTACCGTCCGGATCTGGAGGGTATGTGGTATACACGGATGCTTCTCTTCAGGGGTTAGGTTGTGTCCTGACTCAGAATGGGCATGTGATCGCATACGCTTCTAGACAGCTGAAGCTTCACGAGGACAACTACCCAGTCCATGATTTGGAGTTAGCAGCCATTGTGTTCGCTTTGAAGATCTGGCGTCATTATCTGTATGGCGAGAAATTTGAGATCTTCACCGACCATAAGAGTCTCAAGTATTTGTTCACTCAGGCGGAGTTGAACATGAGGCAGAGACGTTGGATGGACTTGCTTAAGGACTATGATTGCGAGATTAAGTACCATCCGGGAGCTGCTAATCTCACCGCTGATGCTTTGAGTCGCAAGGTGCGACTATCCGCACTTCAGACTTGTTCGATGTCTAGTGCGATCAGTGACTGTTGTACTTCAGGTTATACCTTCAAGCATAAGAAAGGTATGCAGAGTATCCAGATGTTTGCGATATTATCTGAGCCAGCCTTGTATTCGCGGATCCGAGATGCTCAGATGTCTGATTCGAAGACCCAGCGTTTAGCTCGTCTAGCTAACGAGGGTAGCTCATCTGGATTTCATTATCAGTCAGATGGTTTTCTGTGTTTGTCTGGTAGGCTTGTGATTCCGCAGGATGAAGAGTTGCGAGAGGAGATTTTGTCTCAGGCGCATCGCACTAAGTTGAGTATTCATCCTGGGAGCAACAAGATGTACAAGGATCTACGTACTCGTTTCTGGTGGAAGGGAATGAAACGCAGTGTTTATCAGTTTGTTTCGAGATGTTTGGTGTGTCAACAGGTCAAGGCAGAGCACCGACGACCTGGAGGATTGCTTCACAGTCTGCCTATTCCTGAATGGAAATTGGAGTTTATCACTATGGACTTTGTGACTCATTTGCCGGTATCCCCGAAGAACTGTGATGCTATCTGGGTTGTGGTGGACCGACTCACCAAGTCAGCGCATTTCATTGACTATAGCCGAGAGTACTCTGTGGATCGCATGGCACGGATGTACATTCAGGAGATCGTCCGACTTCATGGAGTGCCTGTGAGCATTGTCAGCGATCGGGACCCCAGGTTTACTTCTAGATTCTGGGGGAGTGTTCAGCGTGCGATGGGTACTACTCTCAGTTTGAGTACAGCCTATCATCCGGAGACTGATGGTCAGTCAGAGCACACTATCCGTACGTTAGAGGATATGCTTAGAGCGTGCGTCATGGATTTTGGTTCAGCCTGGCAGGATCATTTGCCGTTGATCGAGTTCGCTTACAATAACAGCTATCACACTAGTATTGGGATGGAACCTTTTGAGGCGTTGTATGGTCGACGTTGTCGTACTCCACTCTTCTGGGAAGAAATGGGGGAGAGACAGGCTGAGGGACCGGAGTTTATCCAGCAGGCGATAGATATTGTTGATCAAATCAAGAAACGGATTAAGACTGCACAGGATCGTCAGGCCAGCTATGCTAATATCAAGCGTAGGCCTTTGCAGTTCGAGGTCGGGGAGAAAGTGTTTCTGAGAGTGTCACCTTTCCGCAAGATTCTCAGATTTGGCCTTAAGGGAAAGTTGTCTCCCAGATTTATCGGTTCATTTGAGATCTTGGAAAGCATTGGCGATTTGGCTTATCGACTAGCTTTGCCACCACATCTATCCAGTATTCACGACGTGTTCCACGTATCTCTGTTACGACGGTATGTGGCAGATGAATCTCATATTCTGCAGCGGTCTGAGGTTCAGGTAGACAAGGATTTGACTTATGTTGAGAAACCTCTTCGTATCCTGGATTTTAAGGATAAGGTTTTACGGGACAAAGTCATTCCTTTGGTTTTAGTTCAGTGGCAGCGCCGAGGCACTGAGGAAGCTACTTGGGAGCTTGAGGACAGGATGCGTAAAGACCATCCTGAGTTGTTTTGATTTCATTCTTTAAGTTGTATTCAGTTGCAAACTCTGTAAACGTTTGATTTGAATAAAGAATGTTTCTGATTTCTGTATTTGCATTCGGTACTTAAGATCTGATTTCGAGGACGAAATATCTTAAGTGGGGGAGAATGTAGTAGCCCGTACCCTAATTGAGTAATTAAAGGATTAATGCTAATTAATTGAATTGGGTATCGGACGGATCAGAAGCTCCGAAAGCATGATCGGAAGCTCCGAACAGGATCGGAAGCTCCGATGAGCGATCGGAGGCACCGATGTTATTACGTCAGGCATGACGTGTGGTTGGATCGGAAGCTCCGATCAGGACCGGAAGCTCCGATCACCCCTATCCGGAGTCAACAAGTGATATTTTGACACGTGGCAGATCAGGATCTTTGGAAGCTCCGATGGCAGGATCGGACGTTCCGATCGAGGTTCGGACGTTTCGATCAAGGATCGGAAGTTCCGATCGTTGTCTATAAATAGAAGGCCGAGGCTTCACTTTCATTTGCCAATTCCGAGTTTCCCTTTTCATTATAGTCTTTTTGGAGCTGTTCTAGTCTTCTTAGGCTTGGTCCGGAGGTCGGCGAGGCGTTCAGTAGTCGTAGCGGAGTTGTGCCCAAGTTCTGGAGGCATCGACATCAAAGGGCTAACAACGGACGAAGGTATAGCTTTTGCTTCCTATAAATATTTAGGAGTATGCAATAGCTTAGTTAAGGATTTTAGAGCACTTTAATGATAGTAGTATCATTTGGCAGTGTAGAGCAGACTATAGGCGTGGACCTAGAGTTGGTAGAGCTTGCACTGTATTGAGGTACGAAAGTACTGTTAGAGATATCCTGACTGAGTATGCATGTATTATGTGACTGCATGATTTATATGCCATGATATTATGCTGCATTCATTTGCATCTTGCTGTATCTCTTTCGAGATGTCTATTAGTAGGGTTGTAACCTATCCTGTTAGTGGATGGACTTCCATCGATTTGGGTCCGGCGTATCCACGGTTATCTCGGTATGGGAGCCACCTCCTGAAGCGACGGCACAGCGTGCTACATACCAGGGCCCGATCTGTCTCTGTTATCTGATTCTTGACCTCGAGTCTATAGGGAGTTCACTTTGCATGCATGTATACTCATACTCTCGCACTGAGCGTTTTATGCTCACGTCTCGTACTCAGTATTTTTCTGGACACCCTATTCCATGGGGCAGGTTTGCGATTGGACGAGGAGGGTGGATCCAGGAGGGGCTAGTCAGTGGTTGGCCAGCTGGAGTTTCGTTTAGGTTTTATTACTGTTGTTTAGGTTTATACAACTATTCGATTTGGTTGTATATTATTGGATAAATTACAGATTTCTTTACTTGGGGTTGTAACTATTTATGGTTTCCGCAGTTTTATTCTGATATCTATTTAATTAAGTTAATTGCATGCATAAGTTCTGTTTAGTAGGTGATCCGGGTAAGGGTCACTACATCCTAGCAGTCCCACTCTAGGTTCCAAGCCTATCATCAACTCTACAATGCAAATACCCATGCATCATTATATAAGCTCTATAAGCCTTAACTAAGCTATTGCATAATCCCAAATAATTTAAGGAGACCATAGTTATACCTACGTTCGTCGTCAGCCCGCTGATTGTGGCTATCCCGCAACTAGGGGCACACCCCTGTTGCAGCTCCACAGCCTCAAGCATGGCTCCACTACACGAGCACTGCTCCGCTACTATGTCAGACATTGTCTGACTATGTTAAAATATATTCCCTACTCCAACTCTAGAATAAGAGTACCCAAAGCCCTAAAATAGATCCAGGTGGGCGAAGGAGAGGAATTCGAAATTTGCACAAATAAGGAGCTCGGACCCCATATTTATAGAACACGATCGGGCCGTCCGATCACGCCTTTGGAGCGTCCGATCTACTTCGGACCGTCCGATCGCCTCAACGGATCGTACGATCTTCGCCACATGTCAAACCAATCGCATGCAACCATGCACCTGCCGCGTACACTATTCGGATGGTCCGATCTCGCCCTTCGGATCGTCCGAACTCAATATTACGTCATCCATGATGTCAGCCATCCAATGATACAAACACATGTGTCACTGCTCAAGTTTGGATCGTCCGAACTCAACTTCGGAGCGTTCGAACTACTCGTATCCTCCGACCCTTGGCTCCATTCCAAGTTTGGATCCTCCGAATTCAGTTTGGGTCGTCCGATCCTCTCGAACCTTTCCCACCATTTTGAGTGTCTTGGATCCATTTTCGGACTCTGTTAATCCCTTGGGAATTTCTTTAATCATGTTTTACTTAATTTATACATGATCGCATGATTAATTATTCATTAATCATTAATTCCTGATACGGGTCACTACATTCTCCCCGCTTAAAAGATTTCGTCCTCGAAATCTAGGTTAGAATCTCGAGAACGTACTAGAGACACTTGCTCGAGTGTCTGGTCAAAATAGCTTCCGACACACTCAGACTCTTGTCGAATTCCCTGTAAGCTCCAACCGCTTGAACAACTTTTAGCACTCTTCAAACCCCTGGACTAGGTTCTGAAATTTTCTGTGCTAACATACGAACATCAAATCTCCTTGGCACTAATGTATCACAACACTGATACGTCTTCCATTTTGACCACGATCTCACTGATCACGAAGGATACAAACACCCGCTTGATCTAGATCATCGTTCCAAGGAAAAATCTTAGACTGACAAAGACCAAGTCATAACCTGACTGGTTTACGACATTCGTCGAATCACTAACGACATCTAACCACCCAATGGTTCCAAAAAATTATCGGTGCACAACACCTGTAGTCAGGAAACACCATTCCCAACACTATGCTGACACAACAAAGCCCGAATTCTTCCAAAGAGAATTCAGTCGCCACAAAGTAATACTTCAACATAATTGCTTTGCATGATTCCTTAGACTGATTATCTTTCTCATGCTACTCTGAAACAAAACAAGCTTCCCAAAGCAATTACTAGGAACTCAGACCATCCAGTCTAGTACTAATCACAGTTCATGTTCCTCAGTATAACTCAACACTATGCCCTGATGAAAACTATCATCGCTCGCCAATAATGATGCTAAGTCTTCTCTTAACCATTGGCCTGTGAAGCCACACATATATTGCAATGGAAGTCATCACACCCCTGATGATCTACATCATCTCGCCCTTGAATACCGATCGATGGACATCCTCTAGATAGTTATACATACTTGTAGTAACTGTACACACATTAAGACTAAGGCAAGCTCCCATCAATATGCTCGACCGGGACATTCCTCAGTGCTCAGACATATGTAAACGCTTCCTATTTTGTCTCGAAACTCGACAGTCCATTGCGCCTGGTATAACTCACCTCGGAGTCTCTGATGATACCATCATCGCTGGTCCCAACCTCCCAAGGTTGAACATAATGATCCTGGAAACTAAATCCCAACAAATTCTCAACACTAAAATCGCTCCCTTGCTGAACAGATCAACCTTAGCACTGAAAGGACTAATTCATCAATTCCCTAGTCACTCTGGGGAAACGCTTACGCTCGAAGTAACTTTTCACACAAAACGCATCCGACCATTGCCCATTTTCAAAACGCAATGTTCCTGATAAACAATCCTTACGGATGAAATTTGCTGACTGGAAAGAACGAATCATTTCCATCGCGATCTTGCAAAGTATTCAATCCCAAGGAAAACCTTGTTGGCTACTTAGTCGATCATCGACTATCTCTGTCATTTCAGAGACATCGCGCATCACCCGCTAAAAGACTAGTGACACATCCTACTAGATCCCGAGAACGAGGTCCTAGCTAATGTCACATATCACGATCAGACAAATGATGTCTACTTGCTATGGTCCATTAGCTTTTCCAAAACTCGTCGGATTCAACATAAGAACACTCTGTCAAAATTTTCAGTTGACACCCTTGATTTTGTTGTTAGTGGAAAACTCTCACACGAAGCAGAAACTTGATCCCCTCCATTACTCAACTCGAGTATGCGATTATTATCACTAAACAGTTGCTGGAATCAATTTCCCATGATAACCGTACTGTCAAGTTATCACTTAACTTGACCTCACAAGTCCAATTGCAATCGTCCCTCGATTACAGCAATCCAAAAAGATCCAGCTCTGGCAATCCTAGAGGCTCTAAATTACTCAAATCGCCGACTTCTCTGAGATTGTACCAAGTACAAACCCCTTTAAGCACTATGCAACAAAATACTATCTCAAGTATTTCTTAATTGCTACACCTTGATGATTACTGATTGGCTCAACCAATCAAACTCGTCGATATACTTAAGCTTGCACTCATCAGATTAGAGCACCACTGATCATCCATCCTACTTGGCTAGATCAAACTTGGCTCCGCTGCCACAACAAACTCTTCCCAACACTTGGAATACCCAAATCGCTCTGGTTTCAATACACTCATACTTGATAACCAGACAATGGATATTAGTAGCCTATCGACACAATCTCGTGCCTTAATATTGACAACTGCTTCATACACTGGATTTAATCACCCTAAATCTGACAGAGTCAAACAATTTTCACTAGTAGTCATTAGCACAAATTTCGTGCCACATCAGCACTACTAATTTCTATCTTGTTCACCCAAACGAACATCAAAACGAACTAAGCTCAATAATTGTTTGTGATCCATCAAACTAGATCATTTCCATCTCACGGAAAATCATACGCTCTACCTCTGAAAATATCAGACAGTACTTAGCGCAATCACTGGGCTCATTATCCATTGCCTTGTTCATTCAGAATGAACGCCACAGTTTGTCAAGTCCAAAAATATTACAACTACTGAATCCCAAAGATTCCCAAAATATTCGGACACGCTCCTGATTATATCACTCGCTAAGATTGTGCAACAATTTAAGACTGAGGCAGCTTACCATGATAACCCACCTGGACAACCACCAAGGCTTCACGTGTATAGGCCACACTTCCTTCTCGTCTTAAATAGTCCTATAAAATTCTTAGCATCCAATATAACCCATCACAGATGAAGTCAATCATCATGGAGTATTCCTCGTATTCGAGTCGATGTCTTAAAACACATCCCATCCAAGATCTTGGATGACTCCTATCGCAGGGAAATCCTAACCACAACTCTGATGACAACCCCGAGTCATCGCTGGTAGAAATCCGTCTACCTACTAGAACCACTATTCTAGCAGTATCTCATAAGTCAAAACCCATCTGCTCAGAGTACACACTTGTCAAGAAGATTGTCCAAGACTGGTTATCACGGCAGAACACTCAAACTAATATCTCTGGCACACCAGACGATATCTAATCATTGATATCAAACCTGATATCTAATCCAAGGTCATACCTCGTCGTGACTATTACCAAAACTCTAGACTGAGTAGCCTTCCCACCGCCATCCCCTGAAGCACAAAGGCTCCCAGGTACATCGACATAGGGTCGCGCTTCCTCATGTCAAATCATGGTCATAGTCCACAACTCTCGGCATATACTGGACCTGGTTCCATGATGAAAACATATCATTACAAGTCTCAACATAACGAAGGTTAGACAACCTACTTTTCTGAGGGAACAACCTAGAATAAAACTCATGCCCACTGATGAATCAACTCATCATTGGTACAAACTTAGTTCACTGACTAACCAGGTCAATCCTAGGAAAATTCCTAGACTAATCACAAGTCGCATGGTTACAATCGGCCCACTCAAACCCCATGAGTTACCACAGTTGAACACTAATCAACTAACGTCATGACAAAACTTTAGCAGAATCATGCAATCATCCACGAATTGTTGAAATAAAAATACACGTATCATTTCTTCAAGTTATGTACAGTTTTTTTATTACAATCTCATGTAATACATACAGTACCCAAAATACAAGCATTGAATCACAAGTCTCAACCTAACGAAGGTCACTACTAGTTGTATCATTGAACCATTGAGGGTCACACAAGCATTGAATTTCTAGATCTCATTGAGAAGAAAAATTATTTCAATGATCTGAAAAACTTATAAAGGAGTTTCTAAGCGCGAGAAATAAAAAGTATGAATTCTAAAGGAGAACAAAAGGAGAATGTAACTTTTAAATCGTGAAAGTGTTCCAAAACTAAAAGTTGATTTAAATAAACAATTATTTTTTGAAAATGGTGATTTTCAAAAGTATTATCATGAACTTAATTAAATTAATTGAAGAGTTGGATTTATTAAACAATAGTGGGCCTAGTAGAGTCCAAATAATTAAATTAATTCCAAATTTTAATTAATTAAAAACTAGTGGACCTAGTAGAGTCAGCATAATTAAATTAATTTAAGTGTTGGATTAATTAAATAATATTAAATCTTGTAGAGCGTGCCCAAATGAAAGTACCGTTGAATAATGATTCAACTAGTGGACACGAATGAGTTAAAATAGGATTTACTTAATTTATTGATATTAAATTGGTTTGAGATTGACAATTAATTAAATTTTTAGTTCTTGGGCTTTGTTTGAATGTGTTTGACCTAAAATACATACGATACATGCAAGAGGAAAGGTGAAGGGTTGCATGACAAGTTGCACAATATAAAATGCATGCTTTAAATTTTGTCATAACACACTTATCTCCATGGACCAAGAAATTCTTCTCTCCCTCTCTCACTCTCCTTGGCCGTCCACCCCTCCTCCTTTTCTCCATTATTGCCACCACATTTTAGGGTTCTGGCAAGGAATTCTCATCGACAAGTACACTATATATTCTAGTGCATATATAGGATGGATCTTTTTTGACTAGTCATGGACCTAATTTTTAAGAAGAATACATTTTTTAGCAAGGTGTGCCCTTGAAATATTGTAGAAGTACTCAACCTTTCTCAAGAGCTAAGTTGTTTACAACTTAGTTGGACCCACCATCAATATTTTATGATTGATAGATAAAAAGTTCTTAAACACCCTATGTATGTTTATGTTTTTTGAATTCTATACAAGTTCTCGGTTTTTATTTAAATTTTGAAACTTCAGCTGCGTTTTCGAGCACAAGAAACCGATACACCAACACCAATTGCATCCTTTAAGCCCAAGTATATGAGTTCTCAAGCCCAAGTGGATGAGGCCTCGAAAACTATATGGATTGGTCATTTGTCGTATCCTTTAAGCTCGAGTGGATGATCTTTAGTACCCCGTATGAATATGTCCTCGGTCGCTTCCCTCAAGCCCAAATGCAGGAGACCTTGGCACTCTCTAGCTCAAGTGGATGAGCCCGTGGAAGCCTGTATGGATCATTATTCAGCCACATCACTTAACCCCAAGTGTATGAGGCCTTGGAACCCTTAAGCCTGAGTGGATGAGGCCTCAACTCCTTATATGGATCGATCCTTGGTTGTATCAATTAAGCACGAGTGGATGAGGCCTTGGCTCCCCGTATGGATCGGTCCTCAGCCGTATCCCTTAAATTTAAGTGTACGAGGCCTTGGCACCATTAAGCCCGAGTGGATGAGGCATCGGAACCCTATGTGGATTGGTCCTCGGCCGCATCCCTTAAAAGCCCGACTGAATGAGGCCTGGACACCCTATAAAATTTGGTCTTCAATTGCATACCTTAAGCTCATGGGGATGAGGTCTTGAAATCATACCTAGATTGGTCCTTAGCCACATCCCTTAATCCTGAGTACATGAGACCTCAGCATCCACAAGGATCGGTACTCAGCTGCATCTCTTATGCCTAAGTGGATGAGGCCTCGGCATGCTACATGGGAAGGTCCTTGGGATAGATTCATGGGGTATTATGGTCTTCTTAGTAGACATAGTTACTTGTGGTGAAGGTCCCTGGTTCATGGGGACTTTAGTGTATTTATGTTAATGTGAAATTGTTTGATTATGCATTAAGCTCCCCTGTCAGGCTGAGATGTTTATGCCAAAGGTCCCCAACACAAGTGTGGCCTTAGTGTTTTCATATTAATATGAAGTTGTTTGTTTATATGTTAAGAAATATGTTATGTTGTCAAGGGGAAGGGGTCATGCATGATATTCAGTAAGCCAAAAGATATAGAATTTTATTGATAGAGGTGGGACGTTGAGTTGATACATGAGGATTCAAAAAGGGAAAACAAGATAAGTGCATAAGTTCTAGTCTTATTTAGGAGGAACCCCTCGTTCCTAGGAGCACCCTCTTCCTGTAGAGTATCCTCTGAGATGTTGTCAGGAACAGAGTCCACAACTCTTTGCATGTTATGGAATTTTGGGTCAGGGCCAGTGGGCATTAATTCAGCCTCAAGAAACTGAGCTCTGTAGCCCTCAAATCCAACCTTAATGAACTTAAATGATTTGGGTCCAAGAAGCTCTAAAAAATCATCACTCTTCAAGAAGTCCCTATCCACCTATACATCAGCCCCAAAGATGGCATGTATCTCGTCCTAGGCCACCTTGACCTCTGCCCATGCTCCCTCGGTCACGTCATTGTTCCCCTTACCCTAAGCTCAGGATTGCTCTCACTTGGGCCATATAGAGTCGATCATAGCCAAGTGTACCTCCTTAAACACCTTTAGTTCATGAGTCGGTGCTCTAAGTTGGCTGCAAACCTTGTTGGCCATCGCCTCAACATCATTGAGCATTGTGGAGGTCTTTTACACACTACTCATGATCATCATGAATCCCTATGAAGAAGTATAGATGATTTAGAAAAGATATCATATAAACGTGCATGCGAGGACTATGAACGACTTACTCGAGAACCTCGTTACTTCCCTCGACAAGATGGGGCCTCGGGTTGATGGAAGGCATGCACCTTCTCTTGGCTGTGGACCCGAGAGGCATAAGGATTTGAAAACCAAGGTAATAGGCACCCGTAGTCAAGAGTTTGGATTCAGTAGTGCAGGAGAACGGGAGTTGAGGTCCCGACAAGGAGAGGGATCCTTGAATTGCATTGGATGGTCCTCTCTAGACTATAAAAAGGGGAGGGTGACCACTTCAGGACCTGAGACCTCATGGCATTTGTGTTTTCGGTCAAAGGCACTGGAGTCGTGGGTGTGGCAATTGACACAATGGAAGGAACAGGTGATGGGGGAGTTATAGCTATTGAGGCAATGGATGGGAAGGGACCTTGGGTTTGGATGTGGCCCCCCATTAATTTGAAAGTTTTTGTGACATTATGGCCTTAATCTTCATGCTTCTGGTCTCCTCAGAAAAAATACATTACTTTTGTTAGCCATACAAAATGAAAAATGCAAAGGCAGTAGGATAAACTGGGTTGCCCTCGTGAGGGGGTGTGGTGCTCCAAATGCGATGACTATGCATCTGAAACGTCAGATTTGGGGGTCGGTATGGCAACCCGGGGGTTCATCTCATAATTTAATAAAATTTCCTCATGCATGAGGGTAGGAGCATCATACATGCACCCTCTTAAAAAATATGTGGACATGAGATAGAAGGTAGATTGCGTGAGATGGGAGGAGATAGGGTTGGCGGAGAAGGCCAAGAAACTAGGCAGTGGGGCACTTTGGAAGTTGGAGAAGGAAAAGAAAGATGCAGTCCTCCTTCTAGTGCTGGTGGGGGTTAGGAAATCCAATTGATGAATTTACAGTTGGGACGAAAGCTTATGGTGAAGACCCCATCCTTACACTTACAAGAGTAGAATAAAATAAAAACAAGGGGGTTGATGACTAAGTCCAGGACGTAAGCTACAAAGTTGTGGTGGAAATAGTTGGGCTAAAGATGCCTTTAGGGAACTTAGCTGTAGTGACACAACCTGTTGGAAAACTGGCGTTCAGATCAATCACGATTGATACCCAGTGCAGCGGAAGTTTAAAAATTTTATTATGGAACAATTCCATAGTGTGGGTATCAACCGTTCAACGATTAAATTATAAGTGTGTGTAAAATTTAAATAACAATTATTAAATTACCTTCAATCTCGAATCGAGATTATTGGACTCCAACAGATTTCTCTGCTCTTGTTGTCTCTCCCTGGAACCGATGAACTCCTTCAATCAGGTCCACGAATAGAGGTTTAATCCCTCTGATAGATTGCACTAGAAAATCTATCAGAAGTTTTCTACGAAGAGAATAAACGAATTTGGTTCGCTATTCCAGACTGCAATTCAAAATCACAGACCGGAATTTCTCACGCAGAGAAGGGAGGGGGGCGGCCGAATTTGAGAGAGAGGAGGCTAGGGTTTTCGAAATTTTGCTCTCAAAATTATGACCAGTTGTTTGTAATTTCTGTACTGCAATAACTTATTTATAATGCAGGCCACTAACACCTTAGGGCCCATTAGTCATAAGTTGAGGCCCGACAAGCAAAACCCGCATGTTCAGAAATTAATATAAAATTCATCGTGACTCCGATTGATAAACCGATTTTACCAATGTGCACAGAAACCATTTCTGCACATTTTAAAGTCAAGATAAATTTTCCTGAATCCGAATTCAGTGGTTTCCAAAAATGTACATCCCCATGTCATTTTAGGAAATCCTACTCCCTTACTCTTATTTAAGAAGTCCAACTTCTTTATTCATTAAATTTAACTCTTTAAATTTAACTATCTCAACGGGGATTAAAACTCCATTACACTGTGTGACCCTCAATGGTTCAGGGATACAGCTAGCCGTGGGCTCACAACTCCTTGTGACTCGGAACAACGATTTCCGACTTGCCCAACGAATCATGGTAAAGCGCCTAGCAACATCGCCCCATGATTCCCTAGGTATCACTGATAGTGCCTACAAGAACCAGTAGATTTTGGTTAGCGTACAGTACGGTCCCTTCATCCATATATCCCGATCGAATCAACAACCATTGGTATATCGAGAGTCGCTCAAGATTCGATAACTATGCAATACATCTTGAAGATCAAATTAGTGACATCGCATGTGCTACTAAGAAACCATTTCTTAAATCACATCAAGTACTCTGGCCAGAGATTCGTCACACTAATATCTCCTCAGATCGCATAGGATATCCACACTCGCAAGTATGTGGTGAATCCTTGACAACAATGCATCGACTCCTATATGTGTTGTAACTGTACCCAATCCCGACACCTGATGACCCCCATAGAGTCGGTAAACGAGTCAAAGCACAGTACTAGCATATAGAGTCTCCATGATGTTTCAAGTAGTAAGGACTAATGGTGTACAACCAAAACCGCGGACTTTATCCACTCGATAAGTGATAACCACTTGGAAAGTCCGGATAGGGTAGTTCGATTATTCATCCTATGAATATCCATTTGCATGCTTCGAACATCTCCATGTTCCCTACCAATGAAACGTGGTACTCCGCATCGCAAATGCTAGTCTCAAACTCGAGCGATCCTTATCCTTATTATCGGACGGCTCAATCGACTAGGAACAGTTTAGAATATACAGTGACTATAAGATGTATTTCATGATAGACATCCCCATGTTCTACCACATCTTACATACACTATAGTATATTCAAGGTCTTTATCAAAACAACAATAGTATATCATAATATAACAATATGAAGAAAGATAAAGTCATTGCCATTAATAAAAGTGTAAATTATATTAAACAAAAGATCGTTTGTACAAAGAGTCATCAAAGCCCATAGCCACAAGTTGGCTCACTGGGCACCCACTCTTTCACAACCCGGATCCACTACCTAATCAGAGTTACAGTAAAAGCGCACGCAATAAAAGCTTAAAGCGTAAAGTGCGGATAATTAAAATACAACAAATCCAATCGGCAGAATAAAACCGAAGATATCACAAGTGTATAAGTACTGTTATACAACCAAATCTAAGGTTCAGGGTAAATAAATCCCTACCCTCTACAACCTCACACCCTCCCAAGCTCAATCCTGCTGAGAGCCGCCTCGACCGTCCAGCCTCAAACCTGCCCCGCCACAAGGTACACAATACCCAAACACAGGGGCGTGAGCTAGAACGCTCAATACGAAGCAATGATATAAATACAAATATGCGCACACAGATGATTTAAAACTCAAGTGAAAACACTTGCTCATGGCGTCGAGAATATACAGTACCGGCTAGAGAGTGACTCCGCGGGGTACTCGTATACTCCATATTAGGGCTGAGCCAAACCCATCCTGACTCGAATCTAAAACAGGATACAAGCCTCATGTGGAAACTGTCATACCTGACTCGAATCCAAAATGAGATCATTGTTCCCTATGGAGACTGTCAATGACTCACATCTCTCCGGATGCAGTCACACGTAAAATCATGTATGTGCTAAGACGGTAAAACATGCTAAAACATGATAAAGCATATAGCACATACTCATGCAACATACATGCAAATATATCATGCCGGCTATCTCGGTCAGTACTTACGTACCTCTAACACTTCTGGACAACCTAACTCCACTGGCCTATACTCCAAGCCTACTAGTCGAGTCTACTGCTACTACAATGCAAATATCCATGCATCAACAATAAAGCTCTAAAAGCCTTAACTAAGCTAAAGCGTACTCCTATATATTTTTAGGATGCCAAAGCTATACCTGCGTCCGTCGATAGCCTTTTGTTGTCGATAGCCTCAAAACTAGGCCATAGCTCCGCGACGACGCCTAGGTCACTAAGCCACTTCCGGATTCCCCGTAGGACGCCTAGATCTCCCTAGATCTGAGTTAGAAGGCTTAGGAATTGAGAGAGAAGAGAGGAAATGTGCGAGTCACAAATGAACCTCGGCTCCTCTATTTATAGACGAAGTTCGGGCCGTCCGAACTTGGCTTTGGGCCCTCCGAACTGGTTTGGATCCTTCGATCATAACTTCGGATCGTCCGAACACGATCGGACTGTCCGATCTTTACTTCAGGTCCTCCGAAGTCCCATCAGTGATGTCAGCCATGATTTCACCTTGCTGACGTAATTGATGACGTAAGCCTTAACCCTGTTCGGGTCCTCCGATCCCACCGACGGAGCCTCCGATCCTCTTCGGATCCTCGAAACTCCTCTTCGGATCGTCCGAACTCTTCGGGCCTCCGATTCTGACTCCGATCACGTTCGGGTCCTCCGAACACCAGTTCAGAGCGTCCGAACCTCCCAAGCCATGCCCACCATGTTCGAGTATCCTGGATCTATTTCTGGAGTCCGTTAGTTCAACAGGACATCCCTAATCATGTATTAAGAACATGATCATGTGATTAATTACTAATTCGAGATGCGGGTTACTACATTCTCCCCCACTTAAGAAATTTCGTCCTCGAAATTAGAGTCAAAGGAAAAATACGAAACTTAACATGAATGTTCTTTATTACAACTGAACAATTACAACTTGATATAATGAAATACAAAATCTCAAAATAACTCGGGGTGCTCGGCTAACATCCGGCTCTTCAACTCCCAAGTAGCTTCCTCTGTCCCTCTGCATTGCCACTGTACCATCATCAACGGTATACGCTTGTTACGAAGTACCTTGTCCTTCCTGTCAAGAATCCGCAGGGGTTTCTCCACATACGATAGATCCCGATCTACCTTTACCTCGGTCGGATGCAAAATATGCGACTCGTCCGCCACATACTGCCTTAACAAGGACACATGGAACACATCGTGGATCTCCGAAAGATCGGGTGGCAAGGCCAGACGATAAGCCACATCCCCAACCTTCTCGAGAATCTCGAAAGGACCAATAAATCAAGGTGTCAGCTTACCCTTGCGACCAAACCTCATCACCTTTCGGAAAGGTGACACACGCAAGAAAACATATTCCCCTATCTCAAAATGAAGTGGCCTGCGGTGAGTGTTTGCGTAGCTAGCCTGTCGATCCTGGGCTGCCTTAATCCAGCGTCGGATCAACTCTACTGCATCATTCATCTGCTGAATCATCTGAGGACCCTCAACCTGAAGCTCGCCAACCTCGTCCCAAAACAAAGGTGTACGACAACGGCATCCATAAAGAGCCTCAAATGGTACCATGCCAATGCTGCGATGGAAACTATTGTTGTAGGCGAATTCCACCAAGGGTAAATGATCATGCCATGCTCGACCAAAATCCATCACCGCCGCGCGAAGCATATACTCTAAAGTGCGAATAGTACGCTCCGACTGTCCGTCCGTATCTGGATGATAAGCCGTACTCAAGCTCAAATTAGTACCAAGGGTTCGCTGGAAACTACCCCAAAACCTCGAGGTGAATCTCGGATCTCTATCGCTGACAATGCTCAACGGAATCCCATGCAATCGAAAAATCTCCCGCACATACAACTGCGCCATCCTATCAAAGGTGTAATCGCGGTTATAGGGAAGAAAATGCGCTGACTTCGACAACCGATCCACGACAACCCAAATAGCATCACAATTCCTGGAAGACATAGGAAAGTGGGTGACAAAGTCCATCGTCACATGCTCCCACTTCCATTCAGGAATCTCTAAACTGTGAAGTAACCCTCCGGGTCGTCTAAACTCTGCCTTGACTTATAGACACACAAGGCATCGGGACACAAACTGATAGACACTGCGCTTCATTCCTTTCCACCAAAATTGAGTACGAAGATCCTTATACATCTTCATGCTGCCTGGATGTACAGAGAATCGACTGCGGTGAGCTTGCGATAAGATCTCATCCCTCAAAGTAGAGTCCTCGGGTACCACAACTCGACCAGAAAGACACAACAGACCGTCTCCCTGCAAATGGAAACCAGAAGTATTATCACCCTCAGCCAAACAGGTTAACTTCTGCATCTTCAGATCAGAATTCTGAGCTTCACGGATTCGTCTGTATAGCGCTGGCTCTGCAAGCACAGAAGAGACACGAATCCCTTGTTGTTCTTTCTTATGACGGAACGTGAATCCCAAAGAACAACACTCCTCCACTGCCTTCGAAACCGAACTGGTACGAAGGGAACTCACATAAACTTTGCGACTAAGCGCATCAGCAACAGGATTAGAAGAACCTGGATGGTATTTGATCTCACAATCGTAATCCTTCAACAAATCCATCCAACGACGCTGCCGCATGTTCAACTCAGCCTGAGTGAACAGATACTTCAAACTCTTATGATCGGTGAAGATCTCAAATCGTTCTCCGTACAAATAGTGACGCCATATCTTAAGAGCAAAGACAATGGCTGCAAGCTCTAAATCATGTACGGGATAGTTCTCCTCATGAGTCTTCAGCTGCTCGGGTCCTCCGATCCCACCAACGGAGCCTCCGATCCTCTTCGGATCCTCCGAACTCCTCTTCGGATCGTTCGAACTCTTCGGGCCTCCGATCCTGACTCCGATCACATTCGGGTCCTCCGAACACCAGTTCGGAGCGTCCGAACCTCCCGAGCCATGCCCACCATGTTCGAGTATCCTAGATCTATTTCTAGAGTCCGTTAGTTCAACAGGACATCCCTAATCATGTATTAAGAACATGATCATGTGATTAATTACTCATTAATCACTAATTCGAGATGCAGGTTACTACATTAGCAATGTTAGACCTTGTCTGTTGGAAGTAAGGATCAAAAATGTTCTAAGTTGTTCATAACTCACCCATTGAACTCGGGAAAACGAGGATAACTCTAGTTTGACTATGAGAAAAGGGACTGATGATACACCGATAATATCCTTATTCCTTACCTAGTAAGATATGAGTGAGAAGCATAATCATGGGCGAGGACCCAAAGACTCGGGGGAGTTGGCAAGGAGGTAGCCGGTCTACCTGGAGTGGGGCCCGAGGACCCAGGGTGACCATGATGAGATGGCGCAGTGTATGGTGAGGAGGGCTGAGGACCCTAGTACCAATGACCAGCAAATGATTGAAACTACAACAGAAGTTGAGAAAGTAGATGGAAACAAGAAGGAGACTGAAAAAGAGGCAAAAAAGAGCAAGTCATCACTTAGGTTTAAGTTGAGAAAATTCCTGAGATTGAACTTACGACCGAGCCAATATATAATCTAGAGATTATACTTAATCCTGAATAGTCATCTCAGATTTAGAAACGAGTAGAAGAATCTCTCTTTAAATAAAAGGCAACTGAGCCTGAAACAGAGACTGGACCAGAAATGGTCAAGCCACCTTAACCAAAAGTTGAAAAATTTTCCGTCGAGGTTGACACTGATGAATTAATTATGAACAAAAATCATGTAAATTGCAATGCTAGCTCCAATCGGCCTCTTTCTTTGTTAACAACTACTAGAGAAGAGCATGACTCTGAATTACCAACTGATTTAGAGGACTTTCTACTGGAACACATCAATACTAGTCTTGTCTCCATTACTACTATAGTCAACTAGATCAGAACTGGATCCAAATTGACTGATGAAAAAATCATCTTGCATTAAGACAAGATTGCATCATATTTTGCTAGTTTTTCACGACAAATGCACTCCTTGTATGGCTCACTAGATTCAATCTGCAAGCAAGTTGCATCTCAGAAAGCTGCATCCCACAATTCATTGGCCAAAATGATCGAACTAGTTGACAACATGCTACACAGACATCAAGCTGCATCTTCTAACCATGTAAACAATCTAATTGGTAGAGTTGAGTCCAAAGTTGATCAGTACATGCAATTATAATTTAGAAAATGGACTCTTTTTCTGATCAATTAGATATTCTGACTTCTACCCTCCAAACTCAGCTTGTAGGCCTGGTGGTTGTTGAAAAAAAGGGGAGAAGAGACGAGGAAGCCAGCCGGGCCAACTGGAAGCAGTTCCAAGGATCATAGTTTCTCTAGGGCCTGAACCCAGTCGAGGATCGAGAAGTAAAGTGCCACGAAGTCATTCTAGCCATCATGGCAAAGGTCATCAGGGCCATGGAAGAAGATGAAGACTGCAAACTTTTCTTATTTTATCTACACTCTTTATCAGTCTTCATATCTTTTAGAAATATATCAAAAGTTTATTCAGTTATCTCAAGTACTAAGTCGTTATTTATTATTTCCATGATCAGTTGAAGTCTTTGCCTAACACTACATATTAATATGCATATGTTTTGTCAACACCAAAAAGAGGAAAAAATTTGGAACACTTAAGTTTTGGTGTTAAGTTAATCTATGACAAAACTAATATTAAGGAAAATCTGGAAAATAGAAGTAAATTCAACTGTCAATAACTTTAACTGGATACACACGATTGGACTAGAAGACTGGGATACTTAAGTGACAAGGAATCGATATAATTGAGTATTTGACAACCGAAAACCATGACTGAACTAAGCACCTTGATTGAACATTAACTGGAAGTTATTCATGAAGGATGCACAACTGGACTGACTAAAACTGAAGTAAAGGACAACAGAAGCGGGATAAAACCCAATTACGTCCTCAAAGTTTCCTAAATTTCCCAAAAATATACTAAAACTTTATTCATTCTTAATTATGTCCCTTATTTAACAAATAGTTTCCTTAATATGTCCCTCAAACTAAAAATTGCCTATAATACCCTTTTTCTAACAATTATTATTAATATTTCCTTTGGGCTCAAAATGGTATCAGAGCCTAGGTAATTTTATTCAGACTTTATATTATTAATTAAATCATACTTTTCTTTGTTGAGGAAGAGATTTTCAACAAACCATGAATTCAAACGAGAGTTTGAACCAGAAGGGTTTCATTTATATGAAATCTCATAAACAAGTGAATCTATTTAAAATAGATTCTTTACAAAAGAGACTTAGGTCTTTTATACTCTCTGAAGAGATTAAGAAATATGATTTCTAATTCTCAATTTTTAGAGTTCACACCAGATTCCTCTAAACTCTCCGGAGATCTTAGAGAAATTCAAAAGACGGTACAATATTACAGCAATCAGCTGTATGAAATACCTCGGCAGATTGGAGAAATCCTTAAGAAACAAGAAGAAATTCTTGTAACTCTAAAGGATCTTCAAACCAAAATCATAAATCTAGAACACATTTCTAGTTCTAGGAAGGGAAATACAGGAGGAAGGTTACCACTCTCGTTTGGTACCGAACCTCTGTTACATCAGAAAGGTAAAACCAAAATGGTTCAAAAACCTTTAACTGATGATGAGATGATGATTAATCTTATAAAAGCAGTATCAGAGAAAAATACTATCTGATGACTACTTTAGAAAGATTAAATCTCGAGGATCTACAAGATCTTGCGGATTCTTTTGCGAATCTCAAAGTAGTAGATCTAAAAATGAATTCCCCTGAAGGTGAACAACCCATAGGGAATCTCCCTAGATATGTGGTTAAAACAGAAGAACCACATAGTGAGTTCCATGTTGGAGAAAATTCACATCCAGTAGGAACCAGATCAAGAAGGTGTAAGATACCAATACATCAAACTCCTTATGGAAAAACTGTTTTAGACCCGATACATCCTTATGGGGTTATGTTAAACCTGGATGTTCTGGACTTCAAAAACAGAGAAGATCTCATAGATGACTAGACGTCAGCTATGAGAATTGCAACAGGGACTTTATATCTCAATAAAGAAGGATTCATTAAACTTCTAGAAATGAGTCTAATGGGATCTGTTAAGATCGCATGGGAGATGACTATGCCAGAAACTAAGGAATCAATCTTAGCAGGAGAATCCCTCAGCGAGATTGGAGGAAGAATGGCCACCCTATTTAAAGCACAATTCATAGGGGTAGACCATTTCAATAATCAAGATACAGAGAAAAAGAAAAGATATACTCAAGCTCTGTATAGCCTCGAATTACATGATATCTGTTTAGTTGATGAATACATTATGTTATTCACTAAATACAGATGGAATTCGGGAGTCGAGGAAAATATAGCTATTCAGCTATTTTTTGCAAAAATGCCAAGTCCCTGGAGAGAAATGCTGATTAAAGAATACGTTCCAGGAAATCTTGATACTTTGGCAAGACGCGCCTCTTTTCTGAAAGGAAAATTGGCAGAATGGTTCCATATGGCAGCATTACAGAAGAACTACAAAAAAATAAGGGGTATAGATAAGCGTACACCATTATGTTGTAGAGAAAATGATCTTCCAACGATCATTGGAAACAGATCACATGGATTTAAAAGGAAGAAATTCAGAAATAATCCCTATAATAAAAGAATGAGAGGTTCTTGGAAACCAAGAACATTTTGGTCCAAACAAAAGGCCAGATCTTATAGATCAGGTAGAAGAAGTGGACCTACAAGAACATCCCCAGCAACAAGCTCATCACAAAGCAGGGGTAGAAAACCATCAAGAAGAACTTTCAGAAGAACTCATACAAGAGCAAGTGAAAGTTTCAAGGATTGCAACTGCTGGACATATGGAGCAAGAGGACATATATCTACAAATTATCCAGAAAACGAGAAAAAAGGAGTTAAACTCTTTGAAGCAACACCAGATATGGATGATGCGGTCTTCTTTCAAGATCTAGTCCAAGTATATCAATTTGAGGATATCCCCTCAGATGAAAGCATATACGAAGAAGAGATATTGTTTAGTCAAGAAGATTCCGAGGATGAATCAGAATCAGAATCAGAATAAAGAGGAAGTGTTTCGGCATGAAACACATGAAAGTTTGGCTGGATTCTTTAGCCAAACCACGATATCTCATAATATGGTCCAAAGGATTATGAGAGAAAATCCAACGTTACAAAAGTACCAAGGATTTTCGGCAGAACAAGTAGAAAGAGTCTTAGGCAACCTAGGACTTAGACAAAGAAGACATCATTTGATTTACAAAGTATCCAGAAGGGAAATGGCAATCCCTATGGAGTTAACAAGTAATCAAATAGAGATGCAGTTAATTCCTTTTGAAGAAGTAAGAGAGGAATTGCAGAAGCTGAAAAGTGAGGTAGCAAGAACGATGTCTTGGATTCATATTGGAGCAATCCAAATAATGATCAAGGCAACTTTTAAAGAAGGAATAGATTCACCCATAGATATCGTAGTATGTGATAAAAGAATGGGGAATATCCAAGATGTTGTTCTGGGTACGATCTCAGGAAATCTATGTGCAGGGAAAATTGTAGGAGTTATTTATCCAAGAATAGCCTACAATTTAGCTGACAGAGATTTTAGTCAAGCCTTGACGTTGCACCAAAACTTCAAGGAAAAAAGATTAATGAAGGAAGGTAATAGACCATATTCTATTACTTATCAAATTTCATATGCTCTTTCTAATACTCATCACTCTGAATTATTCATTAGAAATGAGTTTATTGAAATTCCAGAAATTTTTGGGAAAGTTGCTCAAGCAATATACCCGGAAAGAATCGAGTTTCCTTTAATTCAAGAAACAGACATTCAAATATAAGATAAACCGGTTCTATACAGTGTTGGAAAAACTGGCGGTCAGATCAATCACGATTGATACCCGGTGCAGCGGAAGTTTAAAAATTTTTTATCATGGAACAATTCCATGGTGTGGGTATCAACCATTCAACGATTAAATTATTGTGTGTGTAAAATTCAAATAACAATTAATTAAATTTTACCTCCAATCTCGAAGCGAGATTAATGGACACCACACAGATTTCTCTGCGCTTCTTGTATCTCCCAGGAACTGATGAACTCCTTCAATCAGGTCCACGAATGGGGTTTAAATCCCTCTGATAGATTGCACTAGAAAATCTATCAGAAGTTTTTCTGCGAAGAGATTAAACGAATCTGATTCGTTATTCCTGGCTGCAATTCAAAAATCACAGACCGGAATTTCTCTGACAGAGCAAGGAGGGTTCGGCCGATTTAATTATGAGAGAGGCTAGGGTTCGAAATTTTGCTCTCAAAATAATGACCTGTTGTGTGTAATTTCTGTACTGAAATAACTTATTTATAATGCAGGCCACTAACACCTTAGGGCCCATTAGTCATAAGCTAGGGCCCGACAAGCAAAGCCCGCACGTTCAGAAATTAATATAAAATTCATCGTGACTCCGATTGATGAACCGATTTCACCAATGTGCACAGAAACCATTTCTGCACATTTTAAAGTCAAAATAAATTTTCCTGAATCCGAATTCAGTGATTTCCAAAAATGTCCATCCCTATGTCATTTTAGGAAATCCTACTCCCTTACTCTTATTTAAGAAGTCCAACTCCTTAGTTCATTAAATTTAACTCTTTAAATTTAACTATCTCAACGGGGATTAAAACTCCATTACACTGTGTGACCCTCAATGGTTCAGGGATACAACTAGCCGTGAGCTCACAACTCCTTGTGACTCGGAACAACACTTTCCGACTTGCCCAACGAATCATGGTAAAGCGCCTAGCAACATCGCCCCATGATTCCCTAGGTATCACTGATAGTGCCTACAAGAACCAGTAGATTTTGGTTAGCGTACAGTACGGTCCCTTCATCCATATATCCCGATCGAATCAACAACCATTGGTATATCGAGAGTCGCTCAAGATTCGATAACTATGCAATACATCTTGAAGATCAAATTAGTGACATCGCATGTGCTACTAAGAAACCATTTCTTAAATCACATCAAGTACTCTGGCCAGAGATTTGTCACACTAATATCTCCTCAGATCGCATAGGATATCCACACTCGCAAGTATGTGGTGAATCCTTGACAACAATGCATTGACTCCTATATGTGTCGTAACTGTACCCAATCTCGACACCTGATGACCCCCATAGAGTCGGTAAACGAGTCAAAGCACAGCACTAGCATATAGAGTCTCCATGATGTTTCAAGTCGTAAGGACTAATGGTGTACAACCAAAACCGCGGACTTTATCCACTCGATAAGTGATAACCACTTGGAAAGTCCGGATAGGGTAGTTCGATTATTCATCCTATGAATATCCATTTGCATGCTTCGAACATCTCCATGTTCCCTACCAATGAAACGTGGTACTCCGCATCGCAAATGCTAGTCTCAAACTCGAGCGATCCTTATCCTTATTATCGGACGGCTCAATCGACTAGGAACGGTTTTTAGAATATACAGTGACTATAAGATGTATTTCATGATAGACATCTCCATGTTCTACCACATCTTACATACACTATAGTATATTCAAGGTCTTTATCAAAACAACATTAGTATATCACAATATAACAATATGAAGTAATATAAAGTCATTGCCATAAAAGTGTAAATAATATTAAACAAAAGATTGTTTATACAAAGAGTCATCAAAGCCCATAGCCACACAGTTGGCTCACTGGGCACCCACTCTTACAATCTCCCACTTGCCCTATAGCCAACTAGTCATACTACGTAGACCCATTGCTTCGCGATGTTTGTCAAACAATGGTCCTGGCAAGGGCTTAGTAAGCGGATCAGCGATATTGTCTGCAGAGGCCACTCGTTCGACAATGATGTCTCCTCTTTCCACAATCTCCCGGATTATGTGGTATTTCCTCAGTACGTGTTTGGATCTTTGATGAGACCTTGGTTCCTTTGCTTGAGCAACGGCACCCGTGTTGTCACAGTACACCGGGACTGGACCAACAAATTCAGGAATGACGCCCAACTCTTGGACGAACTTCCTCATCCAAACGGCCTCTTTAGCAGCAGCTGATGCTGCAATGTATTCAGCCTCAGTGGTGGAATCCGCTGTGGTGTCCTGCTTGGAACTCTTCCAAGAGACAGCACCGCCATTGAGCATGAACACAAATCCAGAGGTTGACTTCGAGTCATCCACATCACTTTGGAAGCTAGAGTCGGTATAGCCTTCCAATTTGAGTTCTCGTCCTCCATAAACCATGAACATATTCTTAGTCCTTCGCAAGTACTTAAGAATGTCCTTCACGGCTTTCCAATGCATTTGACCAGGATTAGACTGATATCTGCTCGTGACACTCAGAGCAAATGCTACATCCGGTCTGGTAGATATCATCCCATACATGATACTACCTATAGCTGACGCATATGGTACATGTGTCATATTCTCTATCTCTGCATCAGTCTTGGGACACATAGACTTGGATAGAGAAACTCCATGACACATGGGTAGATGTCCTCTTTTGGACCCATCCATTGAAAACCGTTTCAATATGGTATCGATGTAGGTTGATTGAGTGAGTCCTATCATTCTCTTAGACCTATCTCTATAGATCTGTATCCCTAGAATGTAGGATGCCTCTCCCAAATCCTTCATCGAAAATCTACCTGATAACCATATCTTTGTTGACTGCAACATCCCTACATCATTCCCAATGAGTAGGATGTCATCAACATAAAGTACTAAGAATGTCACCGCATCCTTAACTACTTTCTTGTACACGCAAGGTTCCTCCGGGTTCTTGATGAAACCAAAATCTTTTATTGTTTCATCAAATTTCTGGTTCCAACTTCTTGATGCTTGTTTTAGACCATAAATTGATCTCTGAAGCTTGCATACCTTATGCTCGCTTCCCATGGATGTGTACCCTCAGGCTGCTTCATATAGATTTCTTCCTTAATGTCTCCATTAAGAAAAGCAGTCTTCACATCCATTTGCCATATCTCATAGTCATACCATGCAGCTATGGCAATCAGGATTCTTATGGACTTGAACATTGCAACTGGTGAAAAGGTTTCATCATAGTCAACTCCTTGCCTTTGAGTATAACCTTTCGCCACCAATCGCGCCTTGTAGGTCAATACCTTACCATCAGGCCCAAGCTTTCTCTTGTAGATCCATTTACACCCTATTGGAACAATTCCATCGGGAGGATCTACTAAAGACCAAACTTGGTTTGTATGCATCGAATCCAATTCTGACTGCATAGCTTCAAGCCATAAATTCGAATCCGCATCAGAAATTGCTTCCTTGAAGTTTCTTGGATCACATCCAATGTCGGGTTCATCTTGATCCCCTTCAAGAAGAAGACCATATCGAACTGGAGGTCTAGAAGTCCTTTCGGATCTTCTAGGTGCAGGCGTGTCCAGCAATGGTTCCTGAGGTGTAGGATCGTTATTTTGTATTTCGGGTTCTTCTCAAACTTCTTCGAGTTCCATCATCTCGCCTTTCTTATCCAATAAGAACTCCTTCTCCAAGAAGGTGGCATTCCTAGAAACAAACACCTTTGTTTCAGCAGGATAATAGAAATAATATCCGATTGAATTCTTCGGATACCCTACAAAATAACATAAGCTGGATCGACTATCCAACTTATCTCCCACTGTCCGCTTCACGTAAGCAGGACATCCCCAAATCCTCAAGTACGAATACTTAGGAGCTTTGCCATTCCATAACTCGTATGGTGTTTTGTCCACTGCTTTAGTGTGGACGTTGTTCAACAACAATACCGCCGTTTCAAGCGCATAGCCCCAAAACGAAAGTGGAAGCTCAGTGAAGCTCATCATAGATCGAACCATGTCCAACAAAGTTCGATTACGACGCTCCGATACACCATTCAGCTGTGGTGTCATAGGAGGAGTCCACTGTGAGAGAATCTCATTCTCTTTTAGATAGTCCAAAAACTCGGTACTTAAGTATTCTCCACCTCGATCCGATCGAAGTGCTTTAATACTTTTACCTAGCTTGTTTTCTACTTCAGCCTTGAATTCTTTGAACTTTTCAAATGCTTCAGACTTATATTTTATTAAATATAAATACCCATACCTTGAATAATCGTCAGTAAAGGTAATGAAGTAGGTGTGGCCATATTGAGTCCCAACTCTAAATGGTCCACAAACATCTGTATGGATCAAATCCAATAGATTTTGACTACGCTCAGGCTTACTCTTAAAAGGAGATTTAGTCATTTTCCCTTTTAGACAGGATTCACAAGTAGGTAGAGAGTTAATATCAGACATATCAAACATGCCCTCTCCCACTAGCTTGTTCATCCTCCTTGAGGAAATATGACCTAGCCTAGCATGCCAAAGGTTCGCCGGGTTTTGACTATCGATTTTCCTTTTGTTTGTTGTTGCCGGTTTATCAATATAATTTATTGGAACGTCTTTCAGTTTTAAGTTGTATAGATCGTTTTCTAGTTGTCCATTTCCAATCAAACATTCATTCTTGTAAATATTGCAAATCCCATTCACAAAATTGCAAGAATAACTATCTCTATCAAGTATAGAAACAGAAATAATGTTTTTAATCAAATCTGGAACAAATAAAACATCTCTCAAAAAACTTAAAATTGTTCTGCAAAAATGTCTCCTATAGCTTTGGATTTATCTCTGGAACCATTCCCGAGCCTTGACTGGGTCTCACCCATCCTTAGCCTATTACTTCTTGTCATCATTTGCAACTCATTGCAAATATGAGATCTACATCTGGTATCCAATATCCAAGAAGTAGTATTAAGAAAAACATTTTAATGTAAAACATACCCTTTGCAATTCGCAACTGCTTGAGGTATTCCTTGCAGTTACGTTTCCAATGACCGGGTTTCTTGCAGTGATGGCAAACTTGTTTAGACTTGTCCAATTTTGCATGTAACATTTGGCCTTGAGATCATGGTCCAACCATTTCTCTAGTTCGGCCAACCTTTCGGCAGTTACATCAGCCGGGGCTGTTTTCGGAGAAGCCTTTTCTAACACTTTAGAAAATCTTTTCCGAACTTAGGACAATCTTAACTTATGGAATCATTCTGTATTGTTTGCGCCAATAAGTTTGTTTTGTTGGAGAATAGAAACATGTGGATTACTGAGATGAAACAGACAATTATCGATGATTGTTTAAGCAATTTACTAAGACATAAAATAGGCAAAATTTATTCTATGAATCTCACTCCCACTATTTTAACGATTTCACTACCCTCTAGTGAAAACGGGAAACTGTTTTCCTTAGTGAGAACATGGAGTCCAATTGACAAACTTATGGTCCCGAATAATATCAGCCAACCATAATTCTCAAAAGGTAGAGCCCAATTGCTTCCAAAGCAACCCCCATGTGTTTACCTCATGTCCAATAAGGACCCAATAATATGACGCCGTTTAAAGTGACATGTCAAGATGACCCATCAATATTAAGTTGTGATGGACGGTCGCCATGTGGATCCCCAATAATATGAGCCGATCCCATGGGAGTTCCACCCAACTTACAACATTTGTCGATCCAATGTACAGCTTTCCGACGGACGGGCCCCCCCAATAATATGAGCCGGACCGTATCCGCGGGTAGCATCACATACATTGACCGTTGATGGAAGGTGGGAACATTTAAACAAATTTAAATTTCCTTTATTTATCTTGATATAAATTTTAAATCATATTTAAAATGAGGGATTTTTAATTATAAAAATATTTGTCTCATCATATTCATTTTATTGCATGCTTGCCGGATTCACGCAATTTATGTCTAAACATGCATACAATCATAATATCAAATATTATATAGGATGATCGATTCCATTTCTAATTGACCCGTGGTTGCCAATCACGGGTCTTAGTCCAATCCTAGGTAATATGCAGTATGCAATGCAATCCTATTACATGTGCTTCCAATTTACATTTCTTCAGTCTTTATTGTCTGTTGGGCCCACCGTCTTCAAATCTTGATCTCCCACTAAATCTAATGTATTTACAATAAATAACAATGACAAGTAGGGATACATTTTTAGGGGTGGGAACGGGCTATAAACCAAGCCCACTTTTATTACATATGACATTCATATCGGGCCATAAACCAGGCCCATTAATAAAACCAACAACAATAAAAACAAAATGTAAATTCCTAACATACACCTACAAAATTGGTCATGGCAATCGATCATCCTTATCCAATAACATTTAATTCAAAATTAATTTATTGGATAACATGCAGTGGCAATTCAAATTTAAACAAGATAAAATCATATTTTATATAAAATCTCATTTCACATATAAAATCATATTTTATCTCTATATCAAATAAAATCATATTTTATCTATAAAATCCAATTTTACAAATAAAATCATATTTTACTCAATATATCATAAGATCATATCTTATCATCAATTGTACCAAAATAATTGATTTCAAAATTCAATTTACGGATAAAATATTAAAATTTTCCAAAAATTCAAATTTATCCAAAATCAATTTTAAAATTTACAGACTCGAACAATTCGATCCGAAATCTCGTGAACCAATCAAAAACAATTTTTGACCGGACCAAAAATAAAATTTTAACATATTAAAATTAATTTTTAATAAAAATATAATTTTTCCCGCGGGCCGCCCGGGACACTCCCGGGCCGGCCCGCACCCGGGGCGCGGGCCGGGGGCAGCCCGGCTGCCCCCTTAGGGCAGCGACTATCGCTGCCCTGGCGGCGCCTGGTGCCGCCGCTGGGCGGCGCCGTGCGCCGCCCTGGGCAGCGTCGAGCGCTGCCCTGCGCAGCGCCCAGCGCTGCGCTGGGCAGCGCACAGCGCTGCCCTGGGCGGCGCACGGCGACGGTCGCCGTCCTGGGCAGCGCCATGCGCCCCCTTTGGGCGGCGCCGTGCGCCGCCCGGGGCAGCAACAATTGCTGCCCCACCGGGCAGCGATCCAATCGCTGCCCGGGTTTTGCCCCGAAAAAAAAAAAATTTTTTTATTTAAAAATATGTATTTTGTTTTCCAAAAACCGAGATTCAAAAATTTTGTACAATCGATTAATTTAATCGTTTGATCTGAGCAACCTGGCTCTGATACCACTGTTGGAAAAACTGGCGGTCAGATCAATCACGATTGATACCCGGTGCAGCGGAAGTTTAAAAATTTTTTATCATGGAACAATTCCATGGTGTGGGTATCAACCATTCAACGATTAAATTATTGTGTGTGTAAAATTCAAATAACAATTAATTAAATTTTACCTCCAATCTCGAAGCGAGATTAATGGACACCACACAGATTTCTCTGCGCTTCTTGTATCTCCCAGGAACTGATGAACTCCTTCAATCAGGTCCACGAATGGGGTTTAAATCCCTCTGATAGATTGCACTAGAAAATCTATCAGAAGTTTTTCTGCGAAGAGATTAAACGAATCTGATTCGTTATTCCTGGCTGCAATTCAAAAATCACAGACCGGAATTTCTCTGACAGAGCAAGGAGGGTTCGGCCGATTTAATTATGAGAGAGGCTAGGGTTCGAAATTTTGCTCTCAAAATAATGACCTGTTGTGTGTAATTTCTGTACTGAAATAACTTATTTATAATGCAGGCCACTAACACCTTAGGGCCCATTAGTCATAAGCTAGGGCCCGACAAGCAAAGCCCGCACGTTCAGAAATTAATATAAAATTCATCGTGACTCCGATTGATGAACCAATTTCACCAATGTGCACAGAAACCATTTCTGCACATTTTAAAGTCAAAATAAATTTTCCTGAATCCGAATTCAGTGGTTTCCAAAAATGTCCATCCCTATGTCATTTTAGGAAATCCTACTCCCTTACTCTTATTTAAGAAGTCCAACTCCTTAGTTCATTAAATTTAACTCTTTAAATTTAACTATCTCAACGGGGATTAAAACTCCATTACACTGTGTGACCCTCAATGGTTCAGGGATACAGCTAGCCGTGAGCTCACAACTCCTTGTGACTCGGAACAACACTTTCCGACTTGCCCAACGAATCATGGTAAAGCGCCTAGCAACATCGCCCCATGATTCCCTAGGTATCACTGATAGTGCCTACAAGAACCAGTAGATTTTGGTTAGCGTACAGTACGGTCCCTTCATCCATATATCCCGATCGAATCAACAACCATTGGTATATCGAGAGTCGCTCAAGATTCGATAACTATGCAATGCATCTTGAAGATCAAATTAGTGACATCGCATGTGCTACTAAGAAACCATTTCTTAAATCACATCAAGTACTCTGGCCAGAGATTTGTCACACTAATATCTCCTCAGATCGCATAGGATATCCACACTCGCAAGTATGTGGTGAATCCTTGACAACAATGCATTGACTCCTATATGTGTCGTAACTGTACCCAATCTCGACACCTGATGACCCCCATAGAGTCGGTAAACGAGTCAAAGCACAGCACTAGCATATAGAGTCTCCATGATGTTTCAAGTCGTAAGGACTAATGGTGTACAACCAAAACCGCGGACTTTATCCACTCGATAAGTGATAACCACTTGGAAAGTCCGGATAGGGTAGTTCGATTATTCATCCTATGAATATCCATTTGCATGCTTCGAACATCTCCATGTTCCCTACCAATGAAACGTGGTACTCCGCATCGCAAATGCTAGTCTCAAACTCGAGCGATCCTTATCCTTATTATCGGATGGCTCAATCGACTAGGAACGGTTTTTAGAATATACAGTGACTATAAGATGTATTTCATGATAGACATCTCCATGTTCTACCACATCTTACATACACTATAGTATATTCAAGGTCTTTATCAAAACAACATTAGTATATCACAATATAACAATATGAAGTAATATAAAGTCATTGCCATAAAAGTGTAAATAATATTAAACAAAAGATTGTTTATACAAAGAGTCATCAAAGCCCATAGCCACACAGTTGGCTCACTGGGCACCCACTCTTACATACAGAGACCTTAAAATAGAACCCCGAAGGTTATCTTTCCAAGGTGACCGAATGACAAGTCGAAGGTGGGAAAAATCTCCTATTTACGAAATTCCACCAGAAGAAAAGGAGTTTTCAATTATAGGAAAACTTAGATCTCCAGAAGGATGGAAAGAAGTCAAAATAGTATTTGAGATTACAAGTCACAGGAACCAATTTCCTTGTATCTCGATTTACTATTTAGAGCAGCAGGTAACAGGAACTTACCAAGGATTAATAAATATTGGAGAATTGGAAGTTCAAATCTGTGGAATTCTCGGAAAAGAAGTGGATCAGCTCATTCTTGGCCTAGAGTTTCTAGAGGACCATAAACCATGGAAACGCCTTGAAAAAGGAATAGAGTTTATGGCAAAAGAAAAGAATTGGAGAATTCAATAATAATTCTACGAGATGGAAAACCATGAGAATTGGATAAGGGACAATCCCTTAATCAGATTCGAAAACTCTGTTTACAAACAGAGAAAGAAGCAACTGTTGAAATTAGTAAGTCATGAACATGATTTACTAGAACGCATTGAAGAAGTGGAAAAGAGTAACCATACTCTACCTTCTGAGGCCTTAGGAAAACTAAAGATGAATAGTCTTAATCGGATTACTGAGTTACAACACAGTCTAATAAAAATGGCGGGGCCATTTAGTAATCCTTTTAAAAAATGACAACAAGTCCTTTCTCCATATACATTCCGATAGGGATGTTGTATGAACAATATAAGGCTGAGTACTTTGCAGCTTATATTGATTCAGGAGCAGGAATTTGTACAGCAAAAAGAGGAGTTTTTCCTGAAGAATGGTAAGAAGAATTGCCAAAAATTGCTGGACGAGATTTCTCTCGAAGAATTTTAATTCTTTGCAAAGGAATACCTCAAGCAGAGATCCTTATGGGAGGAGCAGGTCAAACACCTTGGTACAAGGTAAAGACACCACCAATCTATTTTCATGATACATGAGCTGATATCCTGTTAGAAAATAACTTCTTACAAATGTTTAAGAAGTACACACAAGATAATGAGTCAAGAAGACTTATGTTCACTACAATTTATGATCATAAAATTATCGTTCAACGGCTCAAGGTTGCTTTCTATCGACAATTGCCGATAATATTTCGCAGCCACCGTGGTGATAAAGGACAACTTTTCCACCCAAAAATGAAAGATCCAAGAAGGTTTGGAGAAACCATGTTGAAAATAACAACAGAACAAGAACTCCAAACAAAGGATATGGAGTTTCTCAAGGTAACTCTTAATCACAGAGATATAGAGTTAGAAAATAAGGTATCCCTTGAAGATGTCAAAAAGAGACTCAAATAAAGTTACAACGAGCATCCGTTGGCATGGTGGGATAGAAATCAACTCAAAGCCAGTCTTACTCTAAAGGAAGGCAAAGAATATGAATTCGTCAGATATAAGTTTATTCCAATTAACATAACAGATCAAAGGGATATGAGAATGATTATCAAGGAACATTTGGACCTTGGTCTAATCAAAGAAGGAGTTTCAACATTTAGCAGCCCAGGTTTTCTGGTCAGGAATCATGGTGAAATAAAAAGAGGGAAACCCAGGTTAGTTATTAACTACCAAGGTATTAATAAAATCCTGGAGTTTGATGGGTACTTCATACCTAGTAGAGAACATCTAATTAGCTGTGTACGAAATGCTAGAGTGTTCTCAAAATTTGATTGTAAGTCTGGATTTTACCAGATTCAAATGGAAGAAGGCAGTAAAAAATTCACAGCCTTCTCTACACCACAAGGACATTATATCTGGGAAGTCATGCCTATGGGATTGGCTAATGCACCTCAAATATTTCAAAGAAAGATGGATAATCTTTTTAAGATTATTTCAACTTCATGTTTGTTTATATTGATGATATTCTTATAGCATCAAAAAATATAGATGAACATGTTAAACATTTAGAGATTTTCTCTAAAATTTGTAAACAAGAATGACTGGTTTTATCTGAAAAGAAAGCAGTCATAGCAACAAGGAAAATTGAATTCCTTGGAATAGAGATTGATGAAACTGGAATAATTCTACAACCCCATATTGTGGAAAAGGTAAAGAATTTTCCAGATAAACTCAAAGATGTAAAACAGCTCTAAAGTTTTCTAGGAGTAGTTAATTTTGCAGGGATGTTCATAAACAATCTGGCAATGTGCAGAAAGGTGTTCAGTCCTTTGTTAAAAAAGGATGCAAGGTTTATATGGACCGATGACCATACTAAAGGGGTGAACCAATTAAAGGAGATATGTAAGAATCTCCCAAAAATGGCTATACCCGTGGATAAAGATGATCTGGTGCTATTTACGGATACTAGTGACGAATGGTGGGCAGCAGTGCTTACTAAAATCACTCCAGATGGAGAAATACCATGCAGATATTGTAGCGGTCATTTTTCAGAATCTGAGGCTATCAGATGGCATATCAACGAGAAGGAATTTTATGCAGTTAAAAGGGCTTTCGAAAAATGGTCATTATTTTTACTTGCTAAAAAGTTTACTTTGAAAGTTGATAACACTCAGGTAAAAGCTTTCTTAAGAAATAAGATTGAATCTAAACCTGAGAAAGCTAGGTTATTAAGATGGCAAGCTTTATGTCAAAATTATAATTTTGATATTATTATTATTAAATCTCATGAAAATATTCTTGCAGATTTCTTAACAAGAGATGGAAGGCAGTGACGTAGATTCCATCATGAAAATGCAGAGGCATCTCAGGGAACACCTTGGGTTGCTTCAAACCGAGTTCAACCAGCTTGTCATAAGTGCTGATATGGCGGGCAGGTTACAACAAGCTGATCGGATCAAAGTATCCAATCGAATCACAGGATGTATGCAAGCTCAAACTCAACTATGGGCTGCTATTCAAGGGCCAATTATGCGTGCCATAGAGAAACCATTGGTTTCTCAAAAACAAGAAATGTTAAAACCATTGATTTTACAAGAACAAGAAATACAGCCACCGGTTGTAAATCAAGAAACAAACGCTAATCTATCATCAGCTTTTGATGATCTAGACAAAGCAACAATCGATGAGGATAACTCATCAAGTCAACCCTCCGCCTCTGGGGTAAAAGAGGAAGAGATCAATCTTAGGCCCAACACTGACAAGGGAAAATCTAAGATTGATACTAACCCAGCTGTCATTTCTCAATTTCAGGTTTATCAACAAAGATGGGAGAAATTAAGTACAAGAAGTGAAATTAACCCAATCACTTGCAGGGTTGATGTTGCAGGAATATATCCAAGGGTTTGGCTAAAAAACAATGTCAATCCTAAGGATGTAAAGCTATGGTATGAATTTGGGGCTTTAGCCTTAGTTTATACAACTTCACCAGGCTTCCAGGAAATATCACAGCTACCAAAATGGATTCAGGAAGCAGTCCAAGAAACATGGGCAAATAATGATCATTTGTCTAGAGGAGATGTGCTCGAGCTATACTTCTTTAGTGCAGCTCCAGAACCAACAGGGAAAGGATCACATGAGTCCTTTCATTTCATCAAGCTAAGGAGACCTGACATAAATAATCAAAAATTTATCAAGGATCCTATATCTGAAGAAATACCATTGGTGTCCACTTTTGGAGAAAATGAAATATCAACCAGAAGGGCATGGGGTATTTGGGTTTGTCTTACCGAGATGGACAAGGTCAAGTTTCCGTTCAAATTTTATCTGAATTCTGTGAATGGATCATTCCTGTTAAACACAATGACAGGAAAAACTACGGCTTTTGCGGAAGAACTCTTCGAAAAGAAGAGGAACTTTTTGTGGAACAACAAGCTGCCGGGGAGTAAAGAAACTCGCCGAAAATTCTGTAACATGGCTCACATCGGAAGATGGTCAGAGAATATCTGCCCAGAATGTCCAAACCAGAAGGAGCCAGAATTCGAAAAAACCTTCAAACCCCGAACATATCGAAAGGATTTTTCCGAGACAAGCAAAGGTGGACAGGGACCACCAAAACCGCGTTTTCCCAAGGGCCTACTGCAAAAGCAAAAGATGCCCCAACAACAATAAAGAAGGCATGTGAGGAGAATAAATCCAAAAGGAAAAGTCAAGCATGTGACTCCTCCACTAGTAAAAGATGTCATCGGGCATGTGACTTGCCCACTAGCAAAAGATGCCATTAACAATGGCATAAAGAATTCAAGACAACTGTAAGATTCCCTGAAGTTTCTCGGTGAAATGAGTGGAACTTCAGCTATAAATACAGGCTCTTAAGGAAGCTGAAGATATCGATCATTCCCTTCAGTTTTCTTACAAATAAAACATTGTAATATTTCTCTTTCTAAGTTTGTATTAAGTTTTACTTTTATGTATTTCAAGAACAAGGCTACTATGAGTAGCTAAACTAGTTATCTCCTCCTCTTCAAAGGAGGTTGAGTTATATAATAATATGTTGTCTGAATAAATTTCCTAAGTCTCTTGTTCATCCATGCTCATATTTTATAATTAATTTTATATATCATACGCCTTAAGGTAGAAAACGAATTAAGGCTGTGCTGGGTGTCGTTGAAGGAGCTTGTGCTGTTGCGACTGCGTGGTTGAGTGTGAGGAGCACTTTGTAAAACTCGGCAGGTATGACCCGACGACACTATGGTCAAAGAGGTATTTAATTTTAATTAATCTTACGGAAGCATGATGAGCTTATGCACTATTTTAATCAAATAAAGAAATAAAAGGTAGAATGGGCATTATTTAGTTTTAAGGACAAATTCAAGAAACTGTTTAATGAATCAGGGATATATTTGGAACATGAAAAGTGAGAGAGATATTATACGGAAAATGGAAAAGATACAGGGAAATATTTAGGAATTATCCCCAACAGAAGCACTTAAAGTATATTAAAGTCTCTTAGTTTAGTTTATAAACATTTTCAGCATATTAAAACTACTTTAGAGTTTGCAGTTAGCTACTTTTGATAAAGGTATTCGTACATTGTAGACGCCGCAATAGTATCAGTGCACAGAGTTGTACTATTTGTCATAAATCATCTACATGGACTAAAAAACAAGGCAATTGATATCTTTTGTGAGGAATGGATCTATTTCAAATCATTTATGATCGTTGCAACCGATGTATATAAATATTCTTGAAGATCAGTTGAAAAACCTCCTTACACTTTCGCATTCTTTTAACTATGCATTCAGTCGTACATTCAAGCTTACAAGTTTTCATACAACAGCTGATATATTGTAACGCCTCGTTTTTATCTTAAATGAGTTTATTTGATTTAATCGAAGATTACAGAGTTCTCGAGCCGATTTGATTTTGATCAGGGTCCTTTTTGCAAATTTTGGAAATTTTAGGGACTAAAACGCAATTATTGATTTTAATATATTATCTACAACTTGATTGGCTTGGGAGTAGTCTTCTTCACCTCCCTTCATCTCTCCCAACCGTGTACCAAGACTGAGTGGACTTTGTACTTATCCTGGAGTGCAAGGTTCAAGTCTTGGGGAGGGCATGAAATTACCCACCAGGGGGGAAGAGATCATGAGTATGGCTTGGCCGGCCTAGAGAGGGTTAGCAGAGCGCAGAGGCCCAGTCCATTACATATATTCAAGTAGAAAACTCTCATGTATTCTATCTAATCAAGTGATGATCAATTTGTTCTAAGTCTTTCAAGTGTAAATATTTGTATTTTTCAATCATTTGAGGATTGTTTCTATATCTGGTTGATTACTAGGAGTTTCAGTCAAGTCAGTGTATAATTCCTGACTGAAATGGGGTTTTACAAAGTGTTGTAACTCTAAAATATTCTAGTGTAAATCTTCATGATAGGAAGAAGGAGTGACATACGATTTTTTAAATCTCCGAACATCCAAAAATAATTCTTTATGTTATTTATTTCCAATCAAGCAGTGTTTATAGTGTTCTTATCTGTCAGTCGACCTTATTCCGCACATCCATTGCTGGTTGATTGAAATTGATAGCCAAGAAAAAACGAGTGGTTCAGTTGACAACTCAACCGAGTTAATTTTTAGACGTATAAAGTGTATTCAACCCCCTTTTACACAAATTTACCGATCCGACAACAAGGTAGAATTCATGCAGTAGTCCGGCTCCATTTTTCAAGATTAATTGTTTAAAAATGATTAAGCAATGTTTAAAGGCTTAATTTGGAATTAATTGAACAATTTTTGGAATTTTGTACAATGGAAGTTCGGAGCGTTCGAACTCGGATCGGAGTGTCCGAACCCTTTGGAGGCATGAATCGGAGGATCGGAGGCTACGGATAGATCGGACCGTCTAAACCAAGATTGGAGCGTTAAATCTCAGTTAGGGCATGCAAGTGTTGAGGTGTCAAAACTGATCAGACATGCAGCAGTTTGGAGCCACAGAAATAGGGATCGGAGTGTCCAAACTGTGCATGCAGTGACGTGTTGCGCATTAAAGGATCGGAGTGTCCGATCTGAAAGAGTGGGTGCCCGATGAGCCAACTTGTGGCTAAGTGCTTTGATGACTCTATGTATAAACAATCTTTTGTTTAATATAATTTACACTTTTATAAAGGCGTTTACTTTATCTTTTATCATATTATTATGTTGTGACATACTCTAAGATGTTTAGATGAAGACCTTGAATATACTATAGTGTATGTAAGATGTGGTAGCACATGGGGATGCCTATCATGAAACACATCTTATAGTCACTGTATATTCTAAACGGTTCCTAGTCGATTGAGCCGTCCGTTAATAAGGATAAGGATCGCTCGAGATTGAGACTAGCATTTGCGATGCCGAGTACCGCGTTTCATTGGTATGGAACATAGAGATGTTCAAAGCA
The DNA here is from genome assembly GCF_033568475.1 of Henckelia pumila. Taxonomy (NCBI): domain Eukaryota; kingdom Viridiplantae; phylum Streptophyta; class Magnoliopsida; order Lamiales; family Gesneriaceae; genus Henckelia; species Henckelia pumila. Next base: position 108,444,162 of record NC_133123.1, on the reverse strand, counting down.
TGCAAATGGATATTCATACGATGAATGATCGAACTACCCTATCCGGACTTTCCAAGTGGTTATCACTTATCGAGTGGATAAAGTCCGCGGTTTTGGTTGTATACCATTAGTCCTTACTACTTGAAACATCATTGAGACTCTATATGCTAGTACTGTACTTTGACTCGTTTACCGACTCTATTGGGGTCATCAGGTGTCGGGATTGGGTACAGTTACGACACATATAGGAGTCGATGCTTTGTTGTCAAGGATTCACCACATACTTGCTAGTGTGGATATCCTATGCAATCTGAGGAGATATTAGTGTGACGAATCTCTGGCCAGAGTACATGATGTGTTTTAAGAAATGGTTTCTTAGTAACACATGCGATGTCACTATTTGATCTTCAAGATGCATTGCATAGTTATCGAATCTAGAACGACTCTCGATTTACCAATGGTTGTTGATTCGATCGGGATATATGGATGAAGGGACCGTACTTTACGCTAACCAAAATCTATTGGTTCTTGCAGGCACTATCAGTGATACCTAGGGAATCATGGGGCGATGTTGCTAGGCGCTCTTACCATGATTCGATGGGCAAGTCGGAAATTGTTGTTCCGAGTCACAAGGAGTTGTGAGCCCACGGCTAGCTGTATCCCTGAACCATTGAGGGTCACACAAGTATTGGATTTTTAATCCCCGTTGAGATAGTTAAATTTAAAGAGTTAAATTTAATGAACAAAGAAGTGGGACTTCTTATTTAAGAGTAGAGGAGTAAGATTTCCTAAAATGACATAGGGATGGGCATTTTTGGAAACCACTGAATTCGGATTCAGAAAATTTATCTTGACTCTAAAAGATGCAGAAATGGTTTCTGTGAACATTGGTGAAATTGGTTTATCAATCTGAGTCACGATGAATTTTATATTAATTTTTTAACATGCGGGCTTTGCTTGTCAGGCTTGAACTTATGACTAATGGGCCCTAAGCTGTTAGCAGCCCACATTATAAATAAGTTATTGCAGTACAGAAATTACACAACAGAGGCTCACAATTTTCGAAAAACCCTAGCTGTGTTTTTAAAAGGTGGCCGCCCCTTTCTCCCCTCTCTGCTCTGAAAAATTCCAGCCTGTGAATTTTGAATTTGCAGTCTGGTTTAACGGATCAAATTCGTTAATTCTCTTCGTAGAAACTTCTGGTAGATTTTCTAGTGCAATCTATCAGAGGGATTAAATTTCCGTTCGTGGACCTGATTGAAGAATTGTTCGTCCATCAGTTCCTGAGATATACAACAAGAGCAGAGTAATCTGTTGGTGTCCATAATCTCGATTCGAGATTGGAGGTAAAAATTTAATTGTTATTTAATTTTTACACGCACAATTTAATTGTAAAGTTTTGATACCCATTATGGAATCGTTCCATATAAAATTTTTAAACTTCCACTGCACTGGGTATCAATCCTGATTGATCTGATCACCGTTATCCAACAGTGGTATCAGAGCCAGGTTGCTCAGATCAAGCGATTAAATTAATCGATTGTACAAAAATTTTTAAGCCTCGGTTTTTGAAACAAAATAAATTTTTTAAAATAAAAAAAATTTTTTCGGGCAAAACACGGGCAGCGAGGGTCGCTGTGCAGGGCAGCGCACGGCGCTGCCCATGGGCGGCGACGTGATCGCTGCGTGCGCTGCCCAGGGCAGCGACGAAATTCAAAATCTTGAACCGGCGGCGTAACGATATGATTTCAATTGTTCCAAAAGCTTAAACACCAATATAATTACCACCTTAACAAAATAATATCAACAATTTCAGCAGCCAATACACGTGACTATCATCCATAAAAATCAGATTTCTGAAAAATCTTTCAATAATCCAAATCTGACATCAAATTCTGCTTAAAGCTCATCCTCAAGTATTTAGTGGATGAATTGAATATGTGATTATGTTGAGAATGAAGATAGAATGATATTTGATTCAAAATATTTATCGAACTCGAATAGTTGCGACGTCGGTTTGAATTCCGATTGTATTAGCAAGATTTGAACTGTATCAGCTTTAAAGAAACATTGATTCAGATTGGAAATTGATGTTTAGATATGATATAATCTATTTCAGATTTTAATTGAAGATTATCAAAGTTGAATCAACGAGTTCGAGTTCGAATGACTTGAAGTGTTTGAAGTTGAATCAAGAATACCTTCAAGTAGCACTGATTGAAATGAGCAGCATTGTATGACCGATTTGGCTAGCTTTGAGATGATCAGCATTGGCAACAGATTCAAGATATTTGAATTGCGATGAAAGGTATGAGTTGACATTATTCTTGCCAGGTAGAACAACTCGAGAACGTGGTGGTTTTCGAGTTATCCTGAAATCACATACTTAGTTGTTTAAGTGCTCTTATGTGATTTACTTGCTTTTTTTGCTATGAATATTGACTTATGTGTTCAAGATGTTTATCAGTATTTATTTGATTAATGCATACAGATTATGTTGCATTCATCTTGAACCCTACCTTGAGTAGCACAGAGGGCAGAATGGCCTAGAGTGCATATGACATTTGGAGAACTGTAGTGAGTGGCATGGAATGTAGATTTACTTCCAGAGTCAAATGACTCATGGCACGGAATATAGATTTATATCCAGAGCTAGATGACTCACTATAGTTGCACCAAAGTCAGGGGAATTAAGATATTTAACACCACCTCGATTGGGAGAGTCGGTGGTTAGTTAAAGATTTTATTCCCCGGGATCCCAAGAACTAAGCTTATTGGTATCAGATTTGATAGCCTATTCCTTGGCACATGCATTGCATTTATGCATTAACCTAGAGATTTCTATGGTTTAGAATATGCAGTTATAAATGCTAGTATGTTTTCATTCAAGATATGAATGTTTTGATATGCTTTATATGCTATTGCTTGAGATTAATAGTTATGCTTCAAGAATTTAAGAATTGATGATGATTCTATTATTTACATGTTATTACATGTTTTACGATTTCAGATTATTATGGCATATAGATTTCATATGCTTTAATGATGTATATGCATGTCTTTCATACTGAGATTTATTCTCACCGGAGTTATCCGGCTGTTGCTTTGTTTGTATGTGTGCATTGCATCAGGTTGGGGCATGATCATGCTATAGTTGGCTTGGATAGCTTGAGAAGAGAGATAACATGTGGTGATTCGGGTTTTAAGCAGATGAAATGTATTGTATGAAAACATGTTAGAAAACAAGGAATCTTGTACATGTTGTTATGTGGTAAATCCTAGTTTATATTCATGAATTGATGTATTTATGAGTTAGGATTTATTTGTTAATACATGTGTATTATTTGACAGCTATTTGTTGCAGCAGATTTCCAGAATTTGGAGCCTGCTCGATCGGTTAAAACCCGCAGATCGAGCGAGGCCTTTATTTTCCAAAAACAAAGAATCAAGCTTTGTTGCTCGCTCGATCGGTAACATTTCACCGATCGAGCGAGGCCAAAAAAATGTTCAGACCGAGAGCAGGTTATTGTTGCTCGCTCGATCGGGAAAGTTTTACCGATCGAGCGAGGGGCTCATTTTAAAAAAAAAAATAAATAAATTTTTTTAGCTCTTTGTTTGAATATTCTTTTATGCTATGATTAATTGTTTATTAATCTTTGATTTCCCTAAGATGAGATTAGCAACCCAAGGTTGTTTATTCATCTTTAATTGCCCTAAGATGAGATTAGCAACCCGGGTCCCCACAACAGGTGGGCAGCGACAGGCTGCCCGGCCCGAGCCCCTTTGGGGCGCGGCAAGCCCGGGAGCGTCCCGGGCGGCCCGGGAAAAATTAATTTTTTTTATTTTAAATTAAAATTTTAATATGTTAAAATTCTATTTTTGGTCTGATCGAAAATTGTTTTGATTGGTCCACGAGGCGTCGGATCGAATTGTTCGAGTTCGAAAATTTTAAAATTGATTTTTGGATAAATTTGAATTTTTGGAAAATTTATAGATTTTATATGTTAAATCAGATTTTATGAAATTAATTATTTTTGGTACAATTGATGATAAGATATGATCTTATGGAAATATTGAGTAAAATATGATTTTATGTATAAAATTGGATTTTATATGTAAAATATGATTTTATTTGATAAAAAGATAAAATATGATTTTGTATGTAAAATAAGATTTTATATATGGAATATGATTTTATCCTTTTAATTTAAATTGCCATTGCATGTTATCCAATAAATTAATTTTGAATTAAATATTATTGGATAAGGATGATCGATTGCCATGACCAATTTTGTAGGTGTATGTTAGGAATTTACATTTGTTTTTATTGTTGTTGGATTTATTAATGGGCCTGGTTTATGACCCAATATGAATTGTCATATGTAATAAAAGTGGGCCTGGTTTATGGCCCGTTCCCACCCCTTAAAATGTATCCCCTACTTGTCATAGTTATTTATTGTAAATACATTAGATTTAGTGGGAGATGAAGATTTGAAGACGGAGGTGGGCCCAGCAGACAATAAAGACTGAAAAAATATAAATTGGAAGCTCAATGTAATAGGATTGCATTGCATACCTGCATATTACCTAGGATTGGACTTAGACTCGTGATTGGCAACCACGGATCGATTAGAAATGGAATCGATCATCCTATATAATATATGATATTATCGTTGTATGCATGTTTTAGACTAAATTGTATGAATCCCGCAAGCATACAAATTTTAAAATGATGAGACAAATTTTCAAAATTAAAATCCCTCATTTTAAATATGATTTAAAATTGATATCAAGATAAATAAAGGAAATTTAAATATTGTTTAAATGTTCCTACCTTCCATCAATGATCAATGTATGAGATGCTACCCGCGGATACGGTCCGGCTCATATTATTGGGGGGGCCCGTTCGTCGAAAAGCTGTACATTGGATCGACACATGTTGTAAGTTGGGTGGAACTCCCATGGGATCGGCTCATATTATTGGGGGATCCACATGGCGACCGTCCATCACAACTTAATATTGATGGGTCATCTTGACAAGTCACAATAAACGGCGTCATATTATTGGGCCCTTATTGGACATGAGGTAAAAACGTGGAGGTTGCTTTGGAAGCAATTGGGCTCTACCTTTTGAAAATTATGGTTGGCTGATATTATTCGGGACCATAGATTGTCAATTGGACTCCATGTTCCCACTAAGGAAAATAGTTTCCCGTTTTCACTAGAGGGTAGTGAAATCGTTAAAATAGTGGGAGTGAGATTCATAAAATAAATTTCGCCTATTTTATGTCTTAGTAAATTAATTAAACAATCACTGATAATTGTCTGTTTCTTTTCAGTATTTCATTAAGATGAATTCGCGCAATCCACTATTCTCTATTCTCGAACAAAATAAACTGACTGGCGCAAACTATATGGAATGGTTCCGTAAGTTGAAGATTGTCTTGACCTCGGAGAAGATGCTCTACGTGTTAGAAAAATCTCCTCCGAAGGAAGCACCAGCTGATATAAGTCCTGAAGAGTTGGCCAAACTTGATAAATGGTGGGACCATGATATCAAGGCCAAATTCTATATGCAAGCTTCGATGTCTGATGAACTCCAGAGGCGATTTGAGGATACCGTGAATGCTGCTGACATTCACGTACAACTCAAGGAACTTTTTGGGGATCAATCGAGAGCTGAAAGGTTCGCTACTGTAAAAGAGCTAATGACGTGTCGCATGCGTGAAGGGACTTCGGTCCGTGATCATGGGGTACGAGTGATTTTGCTCATACAGAAGTTGGTAACGCTTGATTTGGTGTTGGAGCATGAACTCAACGTGGACTTATTACTTCTCTCTCTTCCTTCTTCGTTTGACGGATTTTTGGTGAATTTCAATATGAACAAGATAGAGGCCTCCCTTGAAGAGATGGTCAATATGCTTGTAACATATGAAGCCACTTTAAACAAGGATAAACCAGTTTTCTTGGTGGGCTCCTCTTCTTCAGCTAAGAAGGGGCCAAGTACAAAGGGTAAGAAACGTTCTGCCCCACCCAAGAAAACCGGACCCGAGAAGAAGAACAAGACAAAGGCTTCAAACATGGAAAAGTCCAAGGATGTTTGCCATCACTGCAAGAAACCCGGTCATTGGAAACGTAACCGCAAGGAATATCTAGAGCAGTTACGAACTGCGAAGGGTATGTTCTATATTGAAATAAATGTTTCACTTAATACTACTTCTTGGGTATTGGATACCGGATGTGGATCTCACATTTGCAATGATTTGCAGGTGATGACAAGAAGTCGCATGCTTAGAATGGGTGAGACCTAGCTGAGGCTCGGAAATGGTTCTAGAGTTGAAGCTAAAGCTGTGGGAGATGTTTATTTAATTTTGCAGAACGATTTTAAGTTACTTTTGAGAGATGTTTTATTTGTTCCAGATTTGATTAAAAACATTATTTCTGTTTCTATGCTTGATAGAGATGGTTTTTCTTGCAATTTTGTGAATGAGATTTGCAATATTTACAAGAATGAATGTTTGATTGGAAATGGACAACTTGAAAACGATCTATATAAATTAAAATTAAAAGACGTTCCAATAAATTATGTTGATAAACCGGTAACAACAAACAAAAGGAAAATCGATAGTCAAAACCCGGCAAACCTTTGGCATGCTAGGCTAGGTCATATTTCCTCAAGGAGGATGAACAAGCTAGTGGGAGAGGGCATGTTTGATAGGTCTGATATTAACTCTCTACCTACTTGTGAGTCCTGCCTGAAAGGAAAAATGACTAAATCTCCTTTTAAGGGGAAACCTAAGCGTAGTCAAAATCTGTTGGATTTGATCCATACAGATGTTTGTGGTCCATTTAGAATTGGTACTAAATTTGGCCACACCTACTTCATTACCTTTACTGATGATTATTCAAGGTATGGGTATTTATATTTAATGAAATATAAGTCTGAAGCATTTGAAAAGTTCAAAGAATTCAAGGCTGAAGTAGAAAACAAGCTAGGTAAAAGTATTAAAGCACTTCGATCGGATCGAGGTGGAGAATACTTAAGTACCGAGTTTTTGGAATATCTGAAAGAGAATGGGATTCTCTCTCAGTGGACTCCTCCTATGACACCTCAGCTGAATGGTGTATCGGAGCTTCGTAATCGAACTTTGTTGGACATGGTTCGATCCATGATGAGCTTCACTGAGCTTCCACCTTCGTTTTGGGGCTACGCGCTTGAAACGGCGGTATTGTTGTTGAACAACGTCCACACCAAAGCAGTGGATAAAACACCATACGAGTTATGGAATGGCAAAGCTCCTAAGTATTCGTACTTGAGGATTTGGGGATGTCCTACTTACATGAAGCAGACAGTGGGAGATAAGTTGGATAGTCGATCCACCTTATGTTATTTTGAAGGGTATCCGAAGAACTCAATCGGATATTATTTCTATCATCCTGCTGAAACAAAGGTGTTTGTTTCAAGGAATGCCACCTTCTTGGAGAAGGAGTTCTTATTGGATAAGAAAGGCGAGATGATGGAACTCGAAGAAATTCGAGAAGAACCCGAAATACAAAATAATGATCCTACACCTCAGGAACCAATATGGACACGCCTATACCTAGAAGATCCGAGAGGACTTCTAGACCTCCTATTCGATATGGTCTTCTTCTTGAAGGGGATCAAGGTGAACCCGACGTTGGATGTGATCCAAGAAACTTCAAGGAAGCAATTTCTGATGCGGATTCAAATTTATGGCTTGAAGCTATGCAGTCGAAAATAGATTCGATGCATACAAACCAAGTTTGGTCTTTAGTAGATCCTCCCGATGGAATTGTTCCAATAGGGTGTAAATGGATCTACAAGAGAAAGCTTGGGCCTGATGGTAAGGTATTGACCTACAAGGTACGATTGGTGGCGAAAGGTTACACTCAAAGACAAGGAGTTGACTATGATGAAACCTTTTCACCAGTTGCAATGTTCAAGTCTATAAGAATCCTTATTTCCATAGCTGCTTGGTATGACTATGAGATATGGCAAATGGATGTGAAGACTGCATTTCTTAATGGAAACATTAAGGAAGAGATCTATATGACGCAGCCTGAGGGGTACACATCCATGGGAAGCGAGCATAAGGTATGCAAGCTTCAGAGATCGATCTATGTTTTCAAACAAGCATCAAAAAGTTGGAACCAGAAATTTGATGAAACAATAAAGGATTTTGGTTTCATCAAGAACCCGGAGGAATCGTGTGTGTACAAGAAAGTAGTTAAGGATGCTGTGACATTCTTAGTACTTTATGTTGATGACATCCTACTCATTGGGAATGACGTAGGGATGTTGCAGTCAACAAAGATATGGTTATCAGGTATATTCTCGATGAAGGATTTGGGTGAGGCATCCTATATTCTAGGGATACAGATCTATAGAGATAGATCTAAGAGAATGATAGGACTCACTCAATCAACTTACATCGAAACCATATTGAAAAGGTTTTCAATGGATGGGTCCAAGAGAGGACATCTACCTATGTGTCATGGAGTTTCTCTATCCAAGTCCATGTGTCCCAAGACTGATGAAGAGATAGAGAAAATGACACATGTACCATATGCGTCAGCCATAGGTAGTATCATGTATGGGATGATATCTTCCAGACCGGATGTAGCATTTTCTCTGAGTGTCACGAGCAGATATCAAGCCAATCCCGGTCAAATGGATTGGAAAGCCGTGAAGGACATTCTTAAGTACATACGAAGGACTAAGAATATGTTCATGATATATGGAGGAAGAGAACTTAAATTGGAAGGCTATACCGACTCTAGCTTCCAAAGTGACGTGGATGACTCAAAGTCAACCTCTGGATTTGTGTTCATGATCAATGGCGGTGCTGTCTCTTGGAAGAGTTCCAAGCAGGACACCACAGCAGATTCCACCACTGAGGCAGAATACATTGCGGCATCAGCTGCTGCTAAAGAGGCTGTTTGGATGAGGAATTTCGTCCAAGAGTTGGGCGTCATTCCTGAAGTTGTTGGTCCAGTCCCGGTGTACTGTGACAACACGGGTGCCGTTTCTCAGGCAAAGGAACCAAGGTCTCATCAAAGATCCAAACACGTACTGAGGAAATACCACATCATCCGGGAGATCGTGGAAAGAGGAGACATCACTGTCGAGAGAGTGGCCTCTGCAGACAATATCGCTGATCCACTTACTAAGCCCTTGACAGGACCATTATTTGACAAACATCGCGAAGTAATGGGACTGCGTAGTATGATAGTTGGCTATAGGGCAAGTGGGAGATTGAAAGAGTGGGTGCCCGATGAGCCAACTTGTGGCTAAGGGCTTTGATGACTCTATGTATAAACAATCTTTTGTTTAATATAATTTACACTTTTATAAAGGCGTTTACTTTATCTTTTATCATATTATTATGTTGTGACATACTATAAGATGTTTAGATGAAGACCTTGAATATACTATAGTGTATGTAAGATGTGGTAGCACATGGGGATGTCTATCATGAAACACATCTTATAGTCACTGTATATTCTAAACGGTTCCTAGTCGATTGAGCCGTCCGTTAATAAGGATAAGGATCGCTCGAGATTGAGACTAGCATTTGCGATGCCGAGTACCGCGTTTCATTGGTATGGAACATAGAGATGTTAAAAGCATGCAAATGTATATTCATACGATGAATGATCGAACTACCCTATCCGGACTTTCCAAGTGGTTATCACTTATCGAGTGGATAAAGTCCGCGGTTTTGGTTGTACACCATTAGTCCTTACTACTTGAAACATCATTGAGACTCTATATGCTAGTACTGTACTTTGACTCGTTTACCGACTCTATTGGGGTCATCAGGTGTCGGGATTGGGTACAGTTACGACACATATAGGAGTCGATGCTTTGTTGTCAAGGATTCACCACATACTTGCTAGTGTGGATATCCTATGCAATCTGAGGAGATATTAGTGTGACGAATCTCTGGCCAGAGTACATGATGTGTTTTAAGAAATGGTTTCTTAGTAACACATGCGATGTCACTATTTGATCTTCAAGATGCATTGCATAGTTATCGAATCTAGAACGACTCTCGATTTACCAATGGTTGTTGATTCGATCGGGATATATGGATGAAGGGACCGTACTTTACGCTAACCAAAATCTATTGGTTCTTGCAGGCACTATCAGTGATACCTAGGGAATCATGGGGCGATGTTGCTAGGCGCTCTTACCATGATTCGATGGGCAAGTCGGAAATTGTTGTTCCGAGTCACAAGGAGTTGTGAGCCCACGGCTAGCTGTATCCCTGAACCATTGAGGGTCACACAAGTAATGGATTTTTAATCCCCGTTGAGATAGTTAAATTTAAAGAGTTAAATTTAATGAACAAAGAAGTGGGACTTCTTATTTAAGAGTAGAGGAGTAAGATTTCCTAAAATGACATAGGGATGGGCATTTTTGGAAACCACTGAATTCGGATTCAGAAAATTTATCTTGACTCTAAAAGATGCAGAAATTGTTTCTGTGAACATTGGTGAAATTGGTTTATCAATCTGAGTCACGATGAATTTTATATTAATTTTTTAACATGCGGGCTTTGCTTGTCAGGCTTGAACTTATGACTAATGGGCCCTAAGCTGTTAGCAGCCCACATTATAAATAAGTTATTGCAGTACAGAAATTACACAACAGAGGCTCACAATTTTCGAAAAACCCTAGCTGTGTTTTTAAAAGGTGGCCGCCCCTTTCTCCCCTCTCTGCTCTGAAAAATTCCAGCCTGTGAATTTTGAATTTGCAGTCTGGTTTAACGGATCAAATTCTTTAATTCTCTTCGTAGAAACTTCTGGTAGATTTTTTAGTGCAATCTATCAGAGGGATTAAATTTCCGTTCGTGGACCTGATTGAAGAATTGTTCGTCCATCAGTTCCTGGGATATACAACAAGAGCAGAGTAATCTGTTGGTGTCCATAATCTCGATTCGAGATTGGAGGTAAAAATTTAATTGTTATTTAATTTTTACACGCACAATTTAATCGTAAAGTTTTGATACCCATTATGGAATCGTTCCATATAAAATTTTTAAACTTCCGCTGCACCGGGTATCAATCCTGATTGATCTGATCACCATTATCCAACACGATCTCCCGATCGGAGCGTCCGATCTCCGCCTATAAATAGGCCCTCCGAGAATCATAATTTCACACCAATTCCAAACTATTTATCTTGGTCTTTAGTGTGTTCTAGGTGTTTTGGGATATTTCCAGCCTTCTTAGGCTTGGTCCGGGAGTGAGCAAGGTGCTCCGGGGTTGCGGTGGAGAGGTGCCCTAGTTCTGGGGCAGTCGTCATCAGTAGGCTGACGAAAGACGCAGGTATAACTCTAGCTCCTTATATTAAATAGGGAGTATGCTATAGATTATTTAATGCTTTTAGAATAAGATTATAATGCATGAGTACTTTGCATTGTAGTGCGGACTGTAGGCTTAGACATAGAGCTAGTTTAGCTTGCCTAGTTATCTGAGGTACGAAAGTATTATTCAAGATATCCAGATTGAGTATGCATGTATTATGTGTTTGCATGTAATATGTGATTGCATGATTTATATGACACAGCATGTCATGACTATATGTTGCATACATGAGCATCTTGAGCTATATCCTTAATTATGCTATCCTGTAGTAGTGTATTTACCCTATCCTGTCAGTAGATGGTTGGGCACATAGATTCGTGTCAGGTCACCAATATTAGTTGGACACATGAGCTCGTGTCAGGTCACTGATATTTGTTTGAACACGTAGACTTGTGTTACGTCAACATCAGGGTATGTAGGTCACCTCCTGTAGAGACGTCTCAACGTGCTACATACCCAGGGCCCAAGTCTGTTCTTGATCATATATTCTTGACCTAGTCTTGGTATCATTACACTTGAATACATGAACATATAATATTGTATACTTATACTCTCGTACTGAGCATTTTATGCTCACGTCCCGTACTTTGTTTCTGGACACCCTATTCCATGGGGCAGGTTTGCGTTTGGATGAGGTGAGTGGTTCCAGGAGGACTTAGGCTATGAAGGGCCAGCGGTGATGTCTAAGTTTACTGTTTCTTGTATTTGGAATAATACATTTGGTTTTGATTTGGTTGTATAAACAGTATTTTATTTGGTATTTTAATTGTTGATAATGGTTTTCGTTGTTAAATTTGTTTTGTACTTAATTAAATTAAATACATGCTTAAACTTTTGATTAGTAGGTGATCATGGTGCGGGTCACTACAATTCAGAGCAGAAGATAAAAGATTTTTGGGTTAAGCGTGCAAGGGTGAGAGTAGTACTAGGATGGGTGATCCCCTAGAAAGCTCTAGTGAGTCAAGCTGCTGACGTTGTGTTGCATGATATGGTTGGCCACGTGGTTGTAAAAGAGGGAAAACAGATCTTAATGGGTAATACTGTCTTTGCTAAGGAAAGGACCGGTAGTAGGAAAAGATAAGAACGATCTCAAAAGATATATAAGACAGCACAATTAGTAAGGCACACCCCTCCCAAAATTGATGAGCTTAACAACCTGATCCATCTGCGCTGCCACAAGTATAAGAAAATAAAGTTGCGTCTTGGCTAACAGCTATAGTTTTTGGCCTAGTTGTAAGCGCTTGATCATTACAAAGATTTTTAGAGCTTATTTTATCTACAATCTATTTTATCTACTCTGTATCAGTCTTTCAGAAATTTTCAGTTATATCATACTTTAATTCTTCTTATCAAATATTTCAGTTATAGTCCGAATTAGTTAAGATTTGCCTAAATACAAATGAGTATATATTCATAATTTTGTCAACACCATATTTGAAGGCAAAACTAGAACAATCTTAACTGATAAATATCGAACTAACTAACTATTTTGTCTATGAGCTTAACAGATATCACTAAACTGGACAGAACAAGCTGGAATGGACTCAGGACCTTAAGTCGAAGCAGTTGAGTCAATGGTATTTACAATCATCATTGAACTCAGAACCTTGACTGAACCTTAACTAGATGAACATCTCAACTAGTCAAGGAAACTAAGCTAGGCCCGATCATAATTGAAAAATACACAAATTGATGTATTGCATATATTCAAATTCACCAGTTCAAAAGGACAATCTATTATGCCAAGTCATTTTTTTGGATAAGTTTTCTTGTACAATTCCAACGGATATGATGAAGGTTTGTAGGCGCATTACCTTGTATGTTGAACAATAATGATGACATGGACAAGAGGACAAGTACACAGCTACTAGTTTTTGGAAACAAATCCATTTTGAAAAATGTGACCATTGTAAAAGTTCTTCTATACATAGGAGCTGAAATTCAGTTGAAAACTCTCTCCGATGTTCTAAGAATTATCAAGAACTTGCAAGATTCCAAAGAGTCAGCTGAATCCTAAAATACTCAAAGTCTAAGATATCAAAGCACACACATAAATCTTACATCTGATCAAGTTCCAATGATCACATTTGTGCAAGTATTTGGGTTTTAATTCATTGTATCTTACATAAGTTTTATTTTGTAATTGATCAGTGGAGACTAGGAGTTTCAATTAAGACAATGTGATAAGTCCTAACTGAATTGGGTAAGTTGTTGTAATTCACAAAATCTTCTAGTGAATGGAAGAATGGGTGACATAAGAGTATTTAAATCTCCGAACATCCATAAACATATTTTGTTCAGTTACTTTAAGTACAACTTAGTTCAAAGTCATTTATTCACTTATTCAATCTGTCATTCGACATATTTTCGCAAAATTTCTATTGGTTAACTAACACTGAAAGTCAAGAAAGAACAATGGTTCAAGTAAAACCACAACTAAACTAATTATTGAAGCAAAAAATTTCATAAGTTTGTATTCACCCCCTTTTTACATATGTTCCCGATCTTAATAATGCGTTCAAAGTCAACGATTTTAAACAGTGTTCTTTGAAGGCAAAAGCAATGGTTTTTCAAATTTGTAAAACTGTTGTCTTTTCCTTCAAAGACAACAAATGTGCCCTTTAACAGTAGTTCATTTAATAACAGTTCTAAAGGTGCTACGACAACATTGAAAACCGTTGTTGTTGAAGTATGCTTCTATCAGATTGAATGGGAATAGAGAAGAGATCGGATCGAATAGTACAGATCAGATGAGTTCATGGCCAGATCGTATACTGGGATCAGATCGATGTGATGGTCAGACGAGTCTTCGGATGAGTTCATGCAGATAGATTGCTCAAGTATTGTGACTTGTTTAGAAGTCAGATGAAGTGTCCAAGAAGCTATACGCTTGCAGGCAGATCAATGTAGATCGAAATACAAGGGCAGATCAAACTGATGAATGAAGACTTATCGGGCTGGACCATGTTGACTTTATAATTGGGTCATAAGTTACTGTTGACCTAAAGCCCAAGATGAAAGTCGGTTTAATTCTCTATATAAGAAGATGGAAGATGGCCGCAACAAGGGAACAGAGGAAGGAAAAGAATAACAAAAAATCAAAATTCTTTAGAATATATTGAGAGAGAAGAAGATATTTCGGAGGAGAAAAGTAAGCGTAGATTGTGACGGGAAGATTCAAGTATCAATAGCTTGAATCATGTCTGTATCTAGCTTGATAGTTTGTCTGAGTCCATCTCTGTAATAAGCTCTGTTCTTGAGCTTGGATTGTTCTGTTGGTGATTAATAAAGTGTGTGTGTTGCTCTCCCGTGGACGTAGGCAAATCTTTGCCGAACCACGTAAATACTTGCGTTGTTTATTTCTTTCGCGTGAGTGTGTGAGTTTGATCTGTGTGCATTGGGTTCATCTGCTTTCTGGGATTATTGTTCTTATCTGTGTGATCGTTTGTCTGTGAATTCTCGGATCATCAAATTATCGGATTGATTCCTAACAAGTGGCGTCGTCTGTGGAAAAACAAAAAAAGATGGTGGGATCAATGAAGTTTGATATTGAGAAGTTTACGGGCAAGAACGATTTCTCACTCTAGAGGATTAAGATGCGTGCAATCCTGATACAACAAGGATTGGTGGAGGCTCTTAACAAGAAGGAGGAGATGTCCGATGAGATAAAGAACAAGGATGAATTGTTCGAGAAAGCACACAGTGCAATTATTCTCTGTCTGGGAGATAGACCTCTTCGGGTGGTGGCCAGAGAAGAATCTACAGCGGCGGTGTGGCTCAAACTCGAAAATTTATACATGACAAAATCCCTGGCTAATCGTCTGTACATGAAACAGAGATTGTATTCCTTTGTGATTAAGGATGAGAAAAACCTTGAAGACCAGATCGAAGAATTCACCAAGATATTGGATGACTTGGAGAATATTGAAGTAAAGCTTGAGGATGAAGATCGAGCTTTGATACTTCTGAATGCTCTTCCTAAAGCATATGAAAATTTCAAGGATGCTTTGCTATATTGAAGAGAGTAGACGATAACATTGGAAGAAGTTATGTCTGCTATTCAATCCAAGGAACTTCAGAGAAAATCGAACACAAACACTGAATCACATGGAGAAGGTCTTATGGCGAGAGGCAGAAGTGATAAGATGACATCCAGTGGGAAATATAGGCCAAAGTCCAGATCGAAGAGTCAAGGAAGATACCAGAACAGAAACTTGGGTAATATAAAGTGATATGCCTGTCAGAAGGTTGGACATCTGCGAAGAGATTGTCCTGAAAGGAAATGGAAGCAACAGGAAAAACCCAAGGATGATGGTACTCTGGCCATAGCTACAGATGGATATGACTAAGTAGAGGTATTGGTGGTTTCTAAAGGTGATCAAAACCACGAGTGGATACTGGATTCAGGATGCTCCTTTCACATGTGTCCTATAAGATCTTGTTTTGAAAAATTAGAGGAATCGGATCAGGGCATGGTACTGTTGGGGAATAATCAATCATGCAGGATAAAGGGCTCTTGAAATATCAGAATAAGGATGCATGATGGGATCGACAGAGTACTCACCAAGGTGAGGTATGTGCCCGAGTTGAAGAGAAACTTGATATCATTGGGAACGATTGATGCTCAGGGATATTCATTCAAATCAGGAGCAGGCAGTATCTCAGTGTCAAAAGGATCTCTTGTTGTGATGAAGGATGTCAAAAGGAACCTCCTGTATGTACTACAAGGTGATACGATTATTGGAAGTACAGCAAGTATTCAGGAACAGCAAGACAGAACCAAACTATGGCATCTGAGGCTTGGACATGTAAGTGAGAAGGGATTACATGAGCTGTCTAAACAGGGTCTGTTAGGTGGAGATAAGATCGAATCACTTGAGCTGTGTGATAGTTGTGCTCTTGGGAAATCTAAAAGAGTATCGTTTGGTCAAGGAAGTCACACAACTGAGCAACCATTGGCCTACATTCATTCAGATCTATGGGGTCCTTCTCGGACAGAAACTCATGGTGGAGGCAGATACTTCATGTCTTTGATAGATGATTACTCAAGGAGAGTATAGATATTCATCTTAAAGACTAAGGATGAAGCTTATGACAAGTTCAGAGAATGGCTGCTGGCAGTTGAGAACAAGAGTGGTCGAAGAGTGAAACACCTGAGAACAGATAATGGGCTGGAATACTTATCAGATAAGTTTGTCAAGCTATGCAAGGAGAAAGGCATTACCAAACATAGAACAGTGGCAGGAACGCCACAGCAAAATGGCCTGGAAGAGAGAATGAACAGAACTCTTCAGGAAAGGGTCAGATGTATGTTGATCAATGCTACTCTTCCTAAGTCCTTCTGGGGAGAAGCATTATCTACTGCGTGCTATTTGATCAATAGGTGTCTATCCAGTGCGATTGGTTTCAAGACACCAATGGAAAAGTGGAGTGGAACACCTGCAGACTACTCAAACTTGAGGGTATTCGGATGTCTAGTATATGCTCATCTGAAACAGGACAAGTTGGAAGCAAGGGCAGTCAGATGTATATTCATTGGGTATCCGGATGGTGTGAAGGGTTATAAGGTTTGGAACCTGGAGTCAAGAGGTCCAAAGTGCTTCAATACCAGGGATGTGAAGTTTGATTAATCCAAACTGGGATATAAAATGAATACAGATGGACAGGATAGTCACATCAGTGTGAATGATAAACTACCGATTGAGGTGGAGTCTTCTGTGCCAGATGAAGAGGCAGATGAGATGCAAGATGATGATATGACAGCGAGTGATCCAAAGAGGACTTAAGTACTTATAATCTTGCAAGGGATAGAACCAAAAGGGAGATCAGAGCTCCTAAGAGGTTTGGTGAAGCTGATCTGGCTTGGTATGCACTGACAGTAGCTGAGGAGGTGGAGTATTCAGAGCCAAATACTTATGATGAAGCTATGGCGAGTAAACAGAAAAACAAGTGGATTGAAGCTATGAATGAAGAGATGAACTCACTTGAGAAGAATCAAACCTGGAAGCTAGTAGACAGACCGAAGCATCAAAAGACATTGGGATGCAAGTGGATCTATAAACAGAAGGAAGGAACTCCTGGTACAGATCAGATCAAGTATAAAGCAAGATTGGTTGCAAAGGGTTTTGGTCAAGTAGAAGGGATAGATTTTAATGAGGTCTATTCTCCAGTGGTCAAACATTGTTCCATCCGGATTATGTTAGCACTGGTGAACCAGCTCAACTTGGAGCTTGAGCAGATGGATGTGAAAACTGCGTTTCTACACGGTGACCTGGAAGAAACCATTTATATGGAACAACCAAAGGGCTTCATACATCAGAAAACCCAGAACAAAGTCTGCTTACTAAGAAAATCATTGTATGGGCTAAAGCAGAGTCCGAGGCAGTGGAACAAGAGGTTTGATGAGTTCATGATTGATATTGGTTTTGTGAGAAGCCAGATCTGTCTATCTGAAGAAGGATAATGGGAAGGTTATCTTGTACCTATTGATTTACGTTGATGATATCTTGATCGCAAGTAAAAGTAGGACAGAGATATCATCCTTGAAAAAACAGCTCAACACAGAGTTTGAGATGAAAGATCTGGGTGAAGCAAAGAGAATTCTGGGCATGGACATAGTGAGAAACAGAAAAAGACAGGAGATTCATCTGAGTCAGAAGAACTATTTGAAGAAGGTTGTTCTGCGGTATAATATGAATCATGCAAAATCTGTCTTGACCCCCCTGGTACAGCATTTGAAGCTATCTGCGAATCAATCACCTGAAAGTGAGGAAGACAAGATGAAGATGGCTGGTATTCCATATGCTAGTGGAGTGGGGAGTCTCATATATGGAATGGTGTGAGTAGGCCTGATCTGGCATACGCAATCAGTGTAGTGTCAAGATTTATGGCTAATCCAGGAGCATATCATTGGGAAGCTCTGAAATGGATTCTCCGATATCTCATAAACACAACTGGGTTGGGATTGAAGTTTGAGAAACAGCAAAATGGGATTGATCCGGTAGTTGGATATGTGGATTTAGATGTTGCTAGGAACTTAGACACGAGAAAGTCATTGACTGGTTATGTGTTCACCTTTTATGGCACAACGATCACCTGGAAGTATAATTTACAGTCAGTGGTTGCTCTTTCTACCACTGAGGCAGAATTCATAGCTGTGACTGAGGCTATAAAGGAAGGATTGTGGTTAAAAGGAATGATAGCGGAGTTGGGTGTAAAACAAGATCAAGTTATGGTGCACTGTGATAACCAAAGTGCAATACACTTGACGAAACACCAAGTCTATCATGAACGATCGAAACACATAGATGTGAAAATGCATTTCGTGAGAGATGTAATTGAAAAAGGAGATGTGATCCTTGTGAAAATAGCATCAGAAGAAAATCCTGCAGATGCTATGACTAAGTCACTGCCGTATGCTAAGTTCAAGAAATGTTTAGACTTAGTTAATGCGGTGATTGGAAATTATCCAAGGCGGCTAGGATGGAGAGCAGCATTCCTTCTGAAAGAATCAAGGTGGAGATTGTTGAAGTATGCTTCTATCAGATTTAATGGGAATAGAGAAGAGATCGGATCAAATAGTACAGATCAGATGAGCTCGGTGATCAGATGAGTTCATGACCAGATCGTATACTGGGATCAGATCGATGTGATGGTCAGACGAGTCTTCGGATGAGTTTATGCAGATAGATTGCTCGAGTATTGTGACTTGATTAGAAGTCAGATGAAGTGTCCAAGAAGCTATACGCTTGCAGGCAGATCGATGCAGATTGAAATACAAGGGCAGATCAAACTGATGAATGAAGACTTATCGGGCTGGACCATGTTGACTTTATAATTGGGTCATAAGTTACTGTTGACCTAAAGCCCAAGATGAAAGTCGGTTTAATTCTCTATATAAGAAGATGGAAGATGGCCACAACAAGGGAACAGAGGAAGGAAAAGAATAACAGAAAATCAAAATTCTTCAGAATATATTGAGAGAGAAGAAGAAGTGATTTCGGAGGAGAAAACTAAGCGTAGATTGTGACGGGAAGATTCAAGTATCAATAGCTTGAATCGTGTCTGTATCTAGCTTGATAGTTTGTCTGAGTCCATCTCTGTAATAAGCTCTGTTCTTGAGCTTGGATTGTTCTGTTGGTGATTAATAAAGTGTGTGTGTTGCTTGGACCTTAGACTCTGATAATACTCGACCTGTTTGATAGATATCCATAAGTACTGACTGAGATATCTAGCGAGTATGCATGTTTATATCATGTATTTTATAATCCATGATACATGTTTTATTGTTTTATACATATGTTGCATGTACATATATCTTGTTGAGCCTGTATCTTCTTCGAGATAGCCATCGTGATATGGTCGCTCAGCGTTATATTCGTGTTATGTTGTCATACATCGGGAGACACTGTGATAACAAGGACATATGCTACGATTATCTCGACAAGTGTGGGATTTTACCCCGTGGTCGGATCCCTAGATAGGTACTACACACTCATTAGCGCTTGATACAAATTCTTATTGGCATGAATAGCAAACACGATTATATGTTAAAATTGCATCCTCAATTCAATAACCAAAAGATTCAAAGAAGATGTCCCGATCTTTGAAATACGCAAGTTTGTGAAAATAACCCCTAGTTTACGAGAACTAGTAACAAATATTCACGAAGATAAACAATTGTGATTCAAAGGAATCTTCAAAGTACTTGTCTTTGACAATCCACGATGAAGAACAATCGACAAATGCCAGAAATAAGTTTGATTTTGAACAAAGCAAAAGCTTCCATAAAATTCTAGAGAGAATTTTGGGTAGAAATAAATAATTCATTTATTAACCTTTTGTGTTTTCGTAGTCTTACATATTTATAATGATAAAAGATACCAAAAACAAGTTTCCTAGTAGAATAAACTATTAGTTTCCTAGTTGGAATTGACTCCAAAGGATGTGATCTCCTTGATCTTCTTGGACTTTGATCTTCTTGGATTTCTTGATCTTCTTGAAATTGAAATCTCGCCTATAATTCATAGTTACACTAGAAAACTTATCTAAAACAATTATATGTGATTTAAATATCCTAAATCTTGGCCCATATCAAATACTAATAAAATAATTTCTAAAACTAAACTAAATACCCTTAATTGAGGCTCTTAAAATAGTAAAAATAGGCCTTCAACTAAATTATATAATAATAAAGCCCAATAACTTGAACTTCCAAGCATGATCTTTCAAAGTCTTTAATTTTTTCAAACTGTCATTCTCTTGAAGTGCCTCCTTAAACTTCTTGTTTCGTCCCCTATTTAATGATCCTTGCGGTAACTCTAGAGGATCCCATATCTTCTTAGCTTGATGAGTTCGAGAGCTATCCATGATTGTATCATACTACCTTTTTTGAAAAAGATTTGTTTTCAAATCTTACTATTCACCACATCAAACAACGAAAAATTAGTATCACTAAAAATATTATCAATAATACACTTTCCTCATATTTTTTTCTTGCAAGCTTTATGACCCAACACATCCAACAATATCAACGAATGAATTTTGATGATTGATTTTTCATTCTCCTCATCAATTAGTATATCTTGCACACTCACAACAAGATCAAATAACATAGAATTCTTCATGCACAAGAGAAACACTTTGAAACCATTACCATGTAAAAATATGATCAAAATTTCATTACGTAAGACATAAATCAAATTTCTCCCCTTCTTAGACCATTGTGCTCTAGGAATAAGAAGGGATTTATTCAAATCATACAATTGTGCACTAGGAATATTTTATCTACATGAAATATACCTCTCACAACTCTACTCAACACTTGTCCTCGTGTGTATCCACAATAAATATTTATCCACCATATTCACTGTCTTAGATTTGTCAACGTAACACATCAAAAACATACTATGTGTTCCTTCAACAAGTAACTCACTCAATGATGAAGGTGGAATGAAAATTTTATCTTATTTAAACAAGTACCTATTGTTCACATAGAATTTATCATGAGAACCGCACAAACATAACTCAAAGATATTCTTAAAATCACCATACGACACATAGGAAACCTTAACATGCTCATCACCCCAAAACTTTAAGTCCAACATACTTTAACACAAGTCTCAAATGTTCAAGATGCTTATCCAAAATTTTTCTTTGTACTAAAATATCATCAAATTATACCACAACAAATTTACCTCTATGTGCATGTGAAACATGACTCATCAATGTCTTAAAAGTATTAGACGCATTAGTTAGTCCAAAATACATGACTAACCACTTAAGAAGATAAGACTTTTCACCTATACAACTCATTCACCATTAACACACGTCAGCATAAATCATATCATTCAATTTATTAACAAAATCAAATTCAAGAGACTTATGATCATGAATTGAAACAAAAATATACTTCATAGATAGTACATTCACAAATCCCTCATCAATGTACTAAAATCCAAATAATTTAGAATTAAAATCATACCTTCGAAGTTGGAATTGGATTTGGATTTTAGATTTGAAGTTAAATACATTTCAAAGAGAACAACTTTCAATCTTAAACCTCATCTTATATGTGCTCAACTTTACAAGGATCAAACATGTGCATTGTTTCAACATTGGATTTCATTTGCCTCTGCATCGATACATCTCTCGCAACCTGTAAAGAAGAAAGAACAATGCTCGGGATTGAACCAGATATATCATGACAATGAGATAAAACTTCTTTGTACAAAAGTACTTTAAGAGGCCTATACAATTTCAAAGATTGCTCAATCACACTCTTTTGGACCCTAATATTATTTTTCTTGATATATTTCATCTCATTTTCTTTTTCATCTTTTTTTTTCCTCCAATGTCATCTCACTCTTTTGTACACTCTTTTTTTTTTTTTTTGGCCTGTACTCTTTCTTTTTGTTTTTCATGACCATCTCACTTTTTATTCACTCTTTTTTTGGTCATATCACTCACTCTATGAAATTATAATTGGTTCTACAATTGATACTAGTGATATGTTGTTAGAGGAACCATCTATGAAATTATAATTGACACTCAAAAACTACTTTTGGGTTCAATTGTACAGGAGAACTAGATGGTTCCTCTAACATATCACTAGTATCAATTGTAGAACCAATATGACTATTCTCCACAACATGCACATTGAAAACTTCTTCATCATATAATGATTCACCTTTCACCGCACATTTTTCAACATTCACATCATCAATAATTGAAGTATCATCATCCTCAACTTCACTTTTAGACACGAGATCAATTAAAACTTTTGATTCAATCTCTACTTGAGAATATTGAAAATTTTAGATGTACCTTGATATCCATTCTTGAGAACTTCATGTCTTAAATTCCTTCTTGGTCTAATCATGATTTTCTCTTCTACACTCGATCTCCATGTAGATGCTTCATGCAAGCTACTTCTATCAATTCTCCTATCATAGTGATTAGGAGCAAAACGTTCCCTCAACTCTTTTCACCTCATATCATGTGACTATAAGACTTCTTCCACATCTTCTTTTACTCAACACCAATTGATCCTACCAAGTGATAACATAGTGGGAAACTCATAGTGACAAGTTTAAACTTCTGTGCATCGGAATAATCATGAGCATTAAATATACTTTCTACCTTTTTCTCCCACTCTCAATACGTTTTTGAATCTGACTTCCCATGGAACGACTGGATATTCATCTTATATCTTCAGTCTCTTCTTCTACCAAAAACATCGTTACGCCTAAACCTATCCCTATCCATTCATGATTCTCTACACCCATTGATTCTTCTCTTTTTTCTATTCTTATCATAACTTTCATCATCACATCCCTTGTCAAATTCATCCTCCAACTTACTCACCTTATTCTGTAATGGTTCAAATGTAGTCCTCATCGCCTTAGTCATATGATACATCAATGCTTCCATTTGAACCTCGAAAATTTTGTGGTTCGAATTATCCACAACTTCTTTATAAAATTTTCTATCAGACATTATACCTGCAAAAAAGGTTAGTAATAAAAAAATTTACTTCACACGAACCCTCACAAGCACTCCAAAAAAACTCACTCACACTCTCTTTTTTTTTCACCCAAAATACTCATAATCACTCCGACAAAAAATTTCACTCAAAATATGGAATAGCTTTTTCTTTGTGGTTTATAAACAAACTCACAAGTCTAAACTTATAGACACTTGTAAATTGACTCACGTATACCGCACAAAAACAAGCAAATTGATTAAGAATATTGAAACAAACTTGGCACCCAAGATTACTAAAGAAGAAGAAAAAAGATTGACCACAAGTTATGGTTTTGGTTTTGGTTTTGGTTTTGTTTTTTTCACTTTTTTGGTTCTCTAATTTTTTTTTTGGACCGAAATTCTTTTTTTTTATATTTCGAATTTTTTTTATAACTTGTGGCACAAGAAACAACGAAATTTGGCAACAAGACAAAAATAAACGAATTTAGAGGAAGAACGGACGTAGAAAAAATCAGAAAGAGATAGACTCAAACAAAGAACGAATAACAAAAAAATATACGACTTACTTGGATCAGAGAAACCTTGCTCTGATTACCAAATGATACGAACTCTTATTGGCATGAATAGAAAACACGATTATAGGTGAAAATCGATCCCTCAATTCAATAATAAAAAGATTCCAAGAAGTTGTCTCGATCTTTGAAACAAGCAAGTTTGTGAAAATTCACCCCCTAGTTTACTAGAACTAGTAGCAAAGATTCATAAAGATAAACAATTATGATTCAAAAAAACCTTCAAAGAATTTGTCTTTGATAATCTAAGATGAAGAATAATCGAAAAACGCTACAAAGTGTTAAACTTTGATAAGTTTGATTTTGAACAAATAAAAAGCTTCAATAAAATTATACAGAAAAGTTTGGGTAGAAATAAATAATCTTTGAATTAAACTATTGTGTTTTTGTAGTCTTACATATTTATAATGTTAAAAGATAAAAAAATAAGTTTCCTAGCAAACTAAACTATAAGTTTCCTAGTTGGAATAGACTCCAAAGGATGTGATCTCTTTGATATTCTTTGACTTTGATCTATTTGGATTTTTTGATCTTCTTGAACTTGAAATCTCGCCTATAATACATAGTTACACTAGAAAACCTATGTAAAATAATTATATGGGCTTTTAATATGGTAAATCCTTGTTCATATAAAATACTAATAAAATAAACCCTAAAACTAAACTAAATACCCTTAATTGAGGCTCTTAAAATAGTAAAAATAGGTCTTCAACTAAATTATATAATAATAATAAAGCCCAATAACTTGAACTTCCAAGCATAATCTTTCAAAGTCTTGAATTGCTTCAAATATTTGTCATTCTCTTGAAATGCCTCCTTAAACTTCTTGTTTCATCCCTTATTTAATGATTCTTGCAGTAACTTTAGAGGGTCCCATTTCTTCTTAACTTGGTGACTTCGAGAGTTATCCATGATCGTATCGGTGCCTAGTGTAGTGCCTAAAATCCAATTTACTAAATCGCATGCATTAAATTAAATAAATATTATGATTATTATTTTTAAGTTTGATTTAAAATATTTATTATTTATGTGTTATTGACCGGCTAAATCGGTGTGATATGAATCTACTGGCAAGCGTACCAGGTCAAGTAATAGTAAAGTGGACAGAGAGTCCAAGTATCGATCCCACAGGAATTGCAGTCAATTCTCAAGAATTAATTATTTTACTTAATCTAGACACAATCATAAAGAGCAATTTGATCTAAATAAAATAAGAAGTTAAAATAAAAACTGATTAAGAAATAAGAATTAAAATAACTGAAAAGAAAATTTAATTAAAAAGAGACAACCAAGACACACGTAGGTACCGAACAAATCATGTAACATGTAGCCGATTCAGGACTCAGATTTAATCTTAAATTACGGGAATTCTCCTATCTTGTTCAAAGGTCTATTTCTAGAAAAATCAAACCTATTCAAATATTGACGAACTAATTTTTTGTAATTCTAATCAAATTTGAATGCATTAAATATTTGTGAAAATTCAGTTTACACCCAAACCACACACTGAAACTGAATTCTATTTCTAGTCGGTTTTACCATGTGTTGATTATCAAAGTGATCAAAATCAAAACCTCCTCTGTCGACTTGGAATCGATTAACATGCAAGCAAATAGTTGATCAGACTATTCACAAGACAAATATAAATTTGACAATCAATAAAATAAAATCAACTCTGAAAAATCCCAAACAAACATCCAAGTTTTCTACATGAATTTGTCCGGCCCAATCACGCTGTCTTGGTTGAAAACAAACTACTCAATAATTGAAAACAATAATTAAACAAAAATTAAAAACAAAAGAACAAAAGAAAGAAAAGAAATCTTCTCTCCCAAGCCTACAGCAGCCGCCTTCTCCCTTGTGCAATCTCTCTGCCTTCTGGAACTTCGGAACCCCTCAAAATATGATATATCATCAATTTATAGTGTCCGGATCTTGTACCAATTAATTTCCCTCATAAAATAGGATTCTTGAATAAATCTAATGCCGGAACACGTGCGTGCGCGCCTAGAAGCAGCCTCGCGCGCGCGCAGAACAAAAAAACAGATTTCTGGATAAGCAACTCGCGCGCGCGTGATCAATTCTCGCTCACGCGCCACACAAAATTTGTAGTGACCCTGCATGGAATCACCTACTAACTAGCAACTAATAGCATGCATTAAACTTGATACAGCAAAATATTTAACATAGCAAAACGTGCGGAAACATATCGAAAAACTTAAAAGTAAACATTATACAGCTATATCGAATCCTGCTGTATAATTAACTCCTCAAGGCTCCTGCTCCCTAGTCCTGCCTTGAACTACCAGCTCCGTCCATACTGCAACCTACCTCGTGGATTAGGGTGTCCAAGATAACAACTAGGATGTGAGCGCTAACGCAAGTACATAAACATGAGTAAACATTTGTATATAATGCATGCAACATGATGACTGGTAAAAGGTCATCTAAAAAGTCATGCTCAGTACCGGCGCCACATTAGTGCTGCCACCGCACGGATCAACCTCTGGGTGCAACCACACACGTCTAGTACACCAGTGTAGTCAGACATACATGTCCCCGCCGTCGCGGTACTCTCAGTGACAAACTATCGAGTATAGAGCTGAGCGTCTCTATAATTAGGTATAACAAGGTATAGGCTCAACGTGTATATGCACATGACATATGAATATGGAAAACGGTAAATCATATATCATGCCATATAATAATGCCACATAAATGCAACATATAAACATGTATACTCGCTGGCAATCTCAGTCAATGTGTACGTACCTCTAGGCTAGTTCAAGTATAATAGATCCTAGGTTCCAAGCCTATATTCAAAAGTTCACCGTATCACTACACAAGTTCTATAAGCCTTAACTAAGCAAATAAGTACTCCCAAAACTTAAATAGATTCCCGGACCATACCTTCGTCCGTAGATAGCCCTTTGGAGTCGCTGGTCCCGGGTGACTATAACCACACCTTGGTTATTCCAGAACCTCGATTATAACCGATAGGGCCCTCAAGTGTATAACTCACACTATATAACTGGAGAAGGAAACTCGGAAATTTGTAATTCAAATTGAAATCGAATGAGTCCTATTTATAGGAAAATTTCTGGTCGAGTTCGGGCCCTCCGAACTGGGGTTCGAATCGTCCATTCCAGCTTAATGCATGCATGCAAGCCACGTCGGGTTCGGAGCCTCCGAACTCAGGTTCGGATCGTCCGAACTTCTCTTCGTCCGACACTTGTCAAAATCCATGGCTGAGTAATCCTGCTTGCATGGCTTGAGGGAGTTCGGGCCGTCCGATCCTTAGTTCGGATCTTCCGAACTTGCCTTAACTCCGAAGTTAACAAGCCATCTTCGGAGCCCCCGAGTTGCTGAGTTCGGGCCGTCCGAAGTTCTCTTCGGACCATCCGAACTAGCTCAGAAAAATGAAAATCCAATTCTTGATTCTGAAGTCCGATTAAACCCTGGAATTGGTTAATCATCAACCCTTAATCATGTTTAACATATTATTATCTTAAAATGGAATCTGGGTTACTACATTCTCCCCACCTTTAGATATTTCGTTCGCGAAATAAAATCTAAAGACAAATCAATATAACAATATGAAACATCAAACCATGTTTTATTACAATAACTGTAATTACATCTTTACATGGTAATCAAAAGTACAAAGCAAACAACTCAGGATATTCATCCCGCATATAGCTCTCGGTTTCCCAAGTTGCTTCTTTAACGCCTCGGCGCTGCCACTGTACCATCATAAGTGGTATAGTCTTGTTCCGAAGAATTTTCTCCTTCCTGTCTAGGATACGGAGTGATCGTTCAACAAAAGACAGATTTGGTTCTAGCTGAATATCAGTATGCTGGATAATATGAGATTTATCAGCTATCTACTATCGAAGTAACGACACATGAAAAACATTATGTATACTGGAAAGAGATGGCGGTAACGCCAAATGATATGTAACATCTCCAGTTTTTTCCAGTATCTGGAAAGGCCCAATGAAACGAGGTGACAACTTGCCTTTCTCACCGAACCTCATCACCTTCCTAAAAGGTGACACTCGTAGGAACACATATTCACCAGGCTCAAACTAAAGTGGCATGCGGTGAATATTAGCATAACTGGCTTGCCGATCTTGAGCAGCTTTGATCCTCTGCTTGATCAAATCTACCTTGTCTACAATCTGTTGCACCAATTCAAGACCCTCGACTTGTCGTTCCCCAACTTCATCCCAGAATAACGGAGTATGACACCATCGACCATACAATGCCTCGAAAGGTGCCATATCAATATTACGATGATAACTGTTATTGTAGGCAAATTCGATGAAAGATAACTGATCCTGCCAAGACAAGCTAAAATCCATGACAGAAGAACGTAGCATATCCTTCAGCGTACGAATAGTTCGCTCTGACTGCCCGTCAGCCTTCGGATGATATGCAGTGCTCAAACTCATAGTGGTACCCAACGCCTGCTGAAAACTACCCCAACAACGTGAGGTAAATCGCGGATCTCTATCACTAACTATGCTCACTGGAATCCCATGTAATCGCACTATCTCCTGGATATATAAGTGTGTCATGCGATCATAAGAATACTCCCGATTGTAAGGAATAAAGTGTGCTGATTTCGTCAAACGGTCAACAACAACCCAGATAGCATCACACTGACTTGAAGTCATAGGCAAGTGGGTGACAAAATCCATAGTCACATGCTCCCACTTCCATTCGGGAATCTCAAGATTTTGCAGTAATCCACCTGGTCGTCGGTGTTCAGCCTTGACCTGTTGACAAACCAAACATCTTGAAACAAACTGATATACACTCCGTTTCATCCCTTTCCACCAGAATCTGGTTCGCAAGTCCTTCTACATTTTCATGATTCCAGGATGAACAAACAATCGACTCCTGTGAGCTTGAGATAGAATATCATTCCTGAGCTCCGTAACATCAGGTACAACCACTCGATTTGATAAGCACAATAAACCATCTGCCTGAAAATGGAATCCAGATGTATTTCCCCCATTGGCTAGACGTGCCAAACGCTGAATCTTAACATCAGATATCTGAGCATCTCTGATCCGAGAATACAATGCTGGCTCAGATAATATAGTATACAAACGAATTCCATTTCTTCATTTCTTGTGCTTGAGTATAAAACTCAATGAACAGCACTCTTGAACCAAATAAGATATTTCACTAGTCTGAAGTGCAGAAAGTCTCACCTGACGACTCAAGGCATCAGCAGTAAGATTAGCAGAACCTGGATGATATTTGATTTCACAATCATAATCATTCAAAAGATCCATCCAGCTTCTCTGTCGCATATTCAACTCCACCTGAGTGAATAAATACTTCAAACTCTTGTGATCCATAAATATCTCAAATTTCTCGCCATAAATATAATGCCTCCAAATCTTGAGTGCAAATACAATGGTGGCTAACTCGAGATCATGTACTGGATAATTATTCTCATGCGTCTTCAACTGTCGAGAAGCATAGTCAATAACATGTCCATGCTGTGTAAGAACACAACCTAACCCCTGACCAGAGGCATCAGTATAGACAACATAACCTCCTGATCCAGAAGGTAGAGCTAACACAGGTGCAGTAGTAAGACGTCTACGCAGCTCGTGAAATGACTCCTCACAATCCGAGGACCATATGTAGGTAACATCTTTCCGTGTAAGCTGTGTCAAAGGCCTGGCCAACTATGCAAAATTCTCGATGAACCGACGGTAATAACCCGCTAGACCCAAGAAACTACGAATCTCAGCAACCGTCGTCGGACGAGACCAGTTCAGCACTGCCTCTATCTTACTTGGATCAACAGATATTCCTTCACTGGAAATCACATGACCGAGAAACACTACCCGATCAAGCCAAAATTCACACTTGCTCAATTTCGCATACAGCTGCTTATCTCGTAACGTCTGTAAAACAATTCTCAGATGCTGTGCATGCTCATCCTTGTCATGAGAATAGACAAGAATATCATCAATGAAGACGATGACAAATCTATCCAGATATTCTCGAAATACCTGATTCATCAGATTCATAAAGACTGTCGGTACATTCGTCAAACCGAATGGCATCACCAGAAATTCATAATGCCCGTATCTGGTCCTGAAAACAGTCGTAGAAATATCTGAGTCTCATACCCGCATCTGGAGGTATCCAGATCTCAGATCTATCTTCGAGTAAACAGAAGTACCCTGTAATTGATCGAACAGATCATCAATCCGCGGCAAAGGATACTTATTCTTGATGGTGACACGATTCAACTGCCTGTAGTCAATACATAATCGCATCGATCCATCTTTCTTCTTGACAAATAAAATAGGTGCTCCCCACGGAGAAACACTCGGACGGATATATCCCTTATCTAGCAGATCCTGCAACTGCTGTTTCAATTCCTTCATCTCTGACGGTGCCAGACGATAAGGTGCTCGGGATATAGGCGTAGTTCCTGGTAATAGATCAATACCAAATTCAACCTCTCGAACCGGAGGAAAACCAGGAATCTCATCAGGGAATACATCAGGAAACTCGCTGACAATCGGTAGCTGATCAATACTCGAACTACTCGTATCAACTGCATAAATGAGGTAGCCCTCCCCACCTGACTCCAAGACATGACATGCCTTCAGAGCCGATACAAGTGGCATTGGAGGTCGCGCACTCTCACCATAAAAGTACCAGCTATCCCCCTTATCCGAATGAAACTATACCAGACGTTGATAACAATCCACAGTAGCGTGATACAAAGTCAGCATATCTATTCCCAAAATACAATCAAAATCTGTCATTGCTAATATCATCAAATTAGCCGATAACACATGACCCTCAAACTCTAGAAGGCAACCCATCACTAGACGCTTAGTTACTACCTCCAGCTCCAGCGGAGTAGATACAACTAAATCCATATCTAATGATACATAAGGTAATCTATGTCTCGTAACAAAACGGCTAGAAATAAAGGAATGCGATGCTCTAGTATCAATTAAAAAAGTGCAGGAATACCACATAACAAAAAGGTACCTGCCAACATGCGATCGCTTCCCTCAGTAGCCTGGTCTTGAGACAGAGCAAACACCTGCCCTTGTGAGTGTGGACGGTAACCAGAAGAATTATGTGGTGCTAACTGTTGACGTGGAAAAGTAGAAGCCTGAGATCCGACCTGTGATCCCGATCCACTAGCAGAACCCATACGCCAAGGACAATCTCTCCGTAGATGTCCCTGCTCACCACAAATATAAAAAGCAACAGTAGCTTTCCTACATGAAGCTGCAGGATGCTTCCCACCACAGTGACTGCAAAACTCCTCATTCTTCTTCTTCTTCCCAAAGCGGAACGTACCTCGTGAGCCACGAGAACCAGACGAAGTAGTAGGAGCAGAAGAAGACATTGGTCCAGATTGCACAAAAGATTGAGCCCTAGGCCCAAGAGATCCACTAGGCTATTCTGGCATCATCAACAGTTCCCGCCTATTGTTGTTCTCCACTTGATGGCAACAGTTCACCAAAGTCTCATAAGATGTCGGATTATCACATACGACAACTTGTGAGTAGATATCTTGATTCAGGCCTTGCAGAAAGATATCATACTTGGACGCATCACTGTCATTGATATGAGGACTAAAAGGTAGCAGATCAAGAAATCGTTGCTGATATTGATCAATAGTCATTGATCCTTTCCTCAGAGTCAGCAACTCCATAGATCATGTTTGTCGAACAGCTGGAGGAAAATACAGTTTCTGAAACTGCAGACAGAAATCCCCCCAAGTCACCTGTCCTTTCTCCGTACGTGCTTGAGTAGCTTTGGCATCCCACCATAAGCGTGCTCGATCCTCTAGAACGAATTCTAGAACTTCCAGTTTCTGCTCTTCAGTGCAATCGAAAGCTCAAAATGCACTTTCGAGTTTAGACATCCAACCTCTTGCCTGTTCAGGATTCTCGCCTCCCACCAAGGGTTTCGGTCCTACTTGCATGAACTTATTGATAGTGTAACGACGTCTACCCTCATGAGGACGATACTGATCATCATGATGGCGATGATGACGATGATGACCACCTCCCTGGCCAACACTACCGTGACTCTCGTCAGCCATATCCTAAAAAGAATTGCACATTAAAATCCCAAATGCGTAAGAATTACTCAAGACTAAACTAAATCCCAAGTACTAATTCCCAAAATCTATGAATGCTCTGATACCAAAAATGTAGTGACCCTGCATGGAATCACCTACTAACTGGCAACTAATAGCATGCATTAAACTTAATACAACAAAATACTTAACAGAGAAAAACGTGCAGAAACATAATCCATAATTTACATATCAGCTTAGTAAAATATATCCAGGCTTAATACTGTAGTGATACAACCATATCGAAAAACTTAAAAGTAAACATTATACAGCTATATCGAATCATGATGTATAATTAACTCCTCAACGCTCCTGCTCCCTAGTCCTGCCTTGAACTACCAGCTCCGTCCATCCTGCAACCTACCCCGTGGATTAGGGTGTCCAAGATAACAACTAGGATGTGAGCGCTAACTCCCAGTACATAAACATGAGTAAACATTGTTGTAGAACGCGGCGATCAGATCAATCAGAATTGATACCCGGTGCAGCGGAAGTTTAAAAATTTTATATGGAACGATTTCATAATGGGTATCAAAACTTTACGATTAAATTGTGTGTGTAAAAATTAAATAACAATTATAAATTTTTACCTCCAATCTCGAATCGAGATTATGGACACCAACAGATTACTCTGTTCTTGTTGTATATCCCTGGAACTGATGGACGAACTGTTCTTCAATCAGGTCCACGAACGGATATTTAATCCCTCTGATAGATTGCACTAGAAAATATATCAGAAGTTTCTACGAAGAGAATTAACGAATTTTATCCGTTAAACCAGACTGTAATTCAAAATTCACAGACTGGATTTTTCCCGAGCAGAGGGGAGGGGGGCGGCCACTTAGAGAGAAAATCAGCTAGGTTTTCGAAATTTGTGACCCTGTGTTGTGTGTAATTTCTGTACTGCAATAACTTATTTATAATATGGGCTGCTAACAGCTTAGGGCCCATTAGTCATAAGTTCAAGCCTGACAAGCAAAGCCCGCACGTTCAGAAATTAATATAAAATTCATCGTGACTCAGATTGATAAAACGATTTCACCAATGTGCACAGAAACCATTTCTGCACATTTTAAAGTCAAGATAAATTTTTTTGAATCCGAATTCAGTGGTTTCCAAAAATGCCCATCCCTATGTCATTTTAAGAAATCTTACTCCTCTACTCTTAAATAAGAAGTCCAACTTCTTTGTTCATTAAATTTAACTATTTAAATTTAACTATCTCAACGGGGATTAAAAATCCATTACTCTGTGTGACCCTCAATGGTTCAGGGATACAGCTAGCCATGGGCTCACAAATCCTTGTGACTCGGAACAATAATTTCCGACTTGCCCATCGAATCATGGTAAGAGCGCCTAGCAACATCGCCCCATGATTCCCTAGGTATCACTGATAGTGCCTACAAGAACCAATAGATTTTGGTTAGCGTACAGTACGGTCCCTTCATCCATATATCCCGATCGAATCAACAACCATTGGTAAATCGAGAGTCGTTCTAGATTCAATAACTATGCAATACATCTTGAAGATCAAATAGTGACATCGCATGTGCTACTAAGAAACCATTTCTTAAAACACATCATGTACTCTGGCCAGAGATTCGTCACACTAATATCTCCTCAGATCGCATAGGATATCCACACTCGCAAGTATGTGGTGAATCCTTGACAACAAAGCATCGACTCCTATATGTGTTGTAACTGTACCCAATCCCGACACCTGATGACCCCAATAGAGTCGGTAAATGAGTCAAAGCACAGTACTAGCATATAGAGTCTCAATGATGTTTCAAGTAGTAAGGACTAATGGTGTACAACCAAAACCGCGGACTTTATCCACTCGATAAGTGATAACCACTTGGAAAGTCCGGATAGGGTAGTTCGATCATTCATCGTATGAATATCCATTTGCATGCTTTGAACATCTCTATGTTCCTTACCAATGAAACGTGGTACTCGTCATCGCAAATGCTAGTATCAATCTCGAGCGATCCTTATCCTTATTAACGGACGGCTCAATCGACTAGGAACGATTTAGAATATACAGTGACTATAAGATGTGTTTCATGATAGACATCCCCATGTACTACCACATCTTACATACACTATAGTATATTCAAGGTCTTTATCAAAACAACAATAGTATATCACAATATAACAATATGAAGAAATATAAAGTCATTGCCATTAATAAAAGTGTAAATTATATTAAACAAAAGATTGTTTATACAAAGAGTCATCAAAGCCCTTAGCCACAAGTTGGCTCACCGGGCACCCACTCTTTCAATCTCCCACTTGCCCTATAGCCAACTAGTCATACTACGTAGACCCATTGCTTCGCGATGTTTGTCAAATAATGGTCCTGGCAAGGGCTTAGTAAGTGGATCAGCGATATTGTCTGCAGAGGCCACTCTTTCGACAGTTATGTCTCCTCTTTCCACAATCTCCCGGATGATGTGGTATTTCCTCAGTACGTGTTTGGATCTTTGATGAGACCTTGGTTCCTTTGCCTAAGCAACGGCACCCGTGTTGTCACAGTACACCGGGACTGGACCAACAACTTCCGGAATAACGCCCAACTCTTGGACGAAATTCCTCATCCAAACGGCCTCTTTTGCAGCAGCTGATGCTGCAATGTATTCTGCCTCAGTGGTGGAATCCGCTGTGGTGTCCTGCTTGGAACTCTTCCAAGAGACAGCACCGCCATTGAGCATGAACACAAATCCAGAGGTTGACTTCGAGTCATCCACGTCACTTTGGAAGCTAGAGTCGGTATAGACTTCCAATTTTAGTTCTCTTCCTCCATATACCATGAACATATTCTTAGTCCTTCGTAAGTACTTAAGAATGTCCTTCACGGCTTTCCAATGCATTTGACCGGGATTAGCTTGATATCTGCTCGTGACACTCAGAGAAAATGCTACATCCGGTCTGGTAGATATCATCCCATACATGATACTACCTATGCTTAACGCATATGGTACATGTGTCATTTTCTCTATCTCTTCATCAGTCTTGGGACACATAGACCTGGATAGAGAAACTCCATGACACATGGGTAGATGTCCTCTCTTGGACCCATCCATTGAAAACCGTTTCAATATGGTGTCGATGTAGGTCGATTGAGTGAGTCCTATCATTCTCTTAGATCTATCTCTATAGATCTGTATCCCTAGAATATAGGATGTCTCACCCAAATCCTTCATCTAGAATCTACCTGATAACTATATCTTTGTTGACTGCAACATCCCTAAGTCATTCCCAATGAGTAGGATGTCATCAACATAAAGTACTAAGAATGTCACAGCATCCTTAACTACTTTCTTGTACACGCATGGTTCCTCCGGGTTCTTAATGAAACCAAAATCCTTTATTGTTTCATCAAATTTCTGGTTCCAACTTCTTGATGCTTGTTTTAGACCATAGATTGATCTCTGAAGCTTGCATACCTTATGCTCGCTTCCCATGGATGTGTATCCCTCAGGCTGCGTCATATAGATCTCTTCCTTAATGTTTCCATTAAGAAATGCAGTCTTCACATCCATTTGCCATATCTCATAGTCATACTAAGTAGCTATGGCAATAAGGATTCTTATGGACTTGAACATTGCAACTGGTGAAAAGGTTTCATCATAGTCAACTCCTTGTCTTTGAGTATAACCTTTCACCACCAATCGCGCCTTGTAGGTCAATACCTTACCATCAGGCCCAAGCTTTCTCTTGTAGATCCATTTACACCCTATTGGAACAATTCCATCGGGAGGATCTACTAAAAACCAAACTTGGTTTGTATGCATCGAATCTATTTCCGACTGCATAGCTTCAAGCCATAAATTTGAATCCGCATCAGAAATTGCTTCCTTGAAGTTTCTTGGATCACATCCAACGTCGGGTTCATCTTGATCCCCTTCAAGAAGAAGACCATATCGAATAGGAGGTCTAGAAGTCCTCTCGGATCTTCTAGGTACAGGCGTGTCCACCAATGGTTCCTGAGGTGTAGGATCATTATTTTGTATTTCGGGTTCTTCTCGAATTTCTTCGAGTTCCATCATCTCGCCTTTCTTATCCAATAAGAACTCCTTCTCCAAGAAGGTGGCATTCCTTGAAACAAACACCTTTGTTTCAGCAGGATGATAGAAATAATATCCGATTGAATTCTTTGGATACCCTACAAAATAACATAAGGTGGATCGACTATCCAACTTATCTCCCACTGTCTGCTTCACGTAAGCAGGACATCCCCAAATTCCCAAGTACGAATACGTAGGAGCTTTGCCATTCCATAACTCGTATGGTGTTTTGTCCACTGCTTTGGTGTGGACGTTGTTCAACAACAATACCGCCGTTTCAAGCGCATAGCCCCAAAACGAAGGTGGAAGCTCAGTGAAGCTCATCATGGACCGAACCATGTCCAACAAAGTTCGATTACGACGCTCCGATACACCATTCAGCTGAGGTGTCATAGGAGGAGTCCACTGAGAGAGAATCCCATTCTCTTTCAGATAGTCCAAAAACTCGGTACTCAAGTATTCTCCACCTCGATCCGATCGAAGTGCTTTAATACTTTTACCTAGCTTGTTTTCTACTTCAGCCTTGAATTCTTTGAACTTTTCAAATGCTTCAGACTTATATTTCATTAAATATAAATACCCATACCTAGAATAATCATCAGTAAAGGTAATGAAGTAGGTGTGGCCATATTGAGTACCAATTCTAAATGGACCACAAACGTCTGTATGGATCAAATCCAACAGATTTTGACTACGCTCAGGTTTCCCCTTAAAAGGAGATTTAGTCATTTTTCCTTTCAGGCAGGATTCACAAGTAGGTAGAGAGTTAATATCAGACATATCAAACATGCCCTCTCCCACTAGCTTGTTCATCCTCCTTGAGGAAATATGACCTAGCCTAGCGTGCCAAAGGTTTGCCGGGTTTTGACTATCGATTTTCCTTTTGTTTGTTGTTGCCGGTTTATAAACATAATTTATCGGAACGTCTTTCAATTTTAAGTTATATAGATCGTTTTCAAGTTGTCCATTTCCAATCAAACATTCATTCTTGTAAATATTGCAAATCTCATTCACAAAATTGCAAGAAAAACCATCTCTATCAAGCATAGAAACAGAAATAATGTTTTTAATCAAATCTGGAACAAATAAAACATCTCTCAAAAGTAACTTAAAATCGTTCTGCAAAATTAAATAAACATCTCCCACAGCTTTAGCTTCAACTCTGGAACCATTTCCGAGCCTCAGCTGGGTCTCACCCATTCTAAGCTTGCGACTTCTTGTCATCACCTGCAAATCATTGCAAATGTGAGATCCACATCCGGTATCCAATACCCAATAAGTAGTATTAAGTGAAACATTTATTTCAATATAGAACATACCCTTCGCAGTTCGCAACTGCTCTAGATATTCCTTGCAGTTACGCTTCCAATGACCGGGCTTCTTGCAGTAATGGCAAACATCCTTGGACTTTTCCATGTTTGAAGCCTTTGTCTTGTACTTCTTCTCGGGTTCGGTTTTCTTGGGTGGGACAGAACGTTTCTTACCCTTTGTACTTGGCCCCTTCTTAGCAGAAGAAGAGGAGCCCACCAAGAAAGCCGGTTTATCCTTCTTTAAAGTGGATTCATATGTCACAAGCATATTGACCATCTATTCAAGGGAGGCCTCTATCTTGTTCATATTGAAATTCACCACAAATCCGTCAAACGAAGAAGGAAGAGATAGAAGTAGTAAGTTCACGTTGAGTTCATGCTCCAACACCAAATCAAGCGTTACCAACTTCTGTATGAGCCAAATCACTCGTACCCCATGATCACGGACCGAAGTCCCTTCACGCATGCGACACGTCATTAGCTCTTTTACAGTAGCGAACCTTTTAGCTCTCGATTGAGCCCCAAAAAGTTCCTTGAGTTGTACGTGAATGTCAGCAGCATTCACGGTATCCTCAAATCGCCTCTGGAGTTCATCAGACATCGAGGCTTGCATATAGCATTTGGCCTTGATATCATGGTCCCACCATGTATCAAGTTTGGCTAACTCTTCTGGACTTATGTCAGATGGTGCTTCCTTCGGAGGAGATTTTTCTAACACGTAGAGCATCTTCTCCGAAGTCAAGACAATCTTCAACTTACGGAACCATTCCATATAGTTTGCGCCAGTCAATTTATTTTGTTCGAGGATCGACATCTTTATGAAATACTGAAAAGAAACAGACAAATATCAGTGATTGTTTAATTAATTTACTAAGACATAAAATAGGCGAAATTTATTTTATGAATCTCACTCCCACTATTTTAACGATTTCACTACCCTCTAGTGAAAACGGAAAACTGTTTTTCTTAGTGAGAACATGGAGTCCAATTGACAAACTATGGTCCCGAATAATATCAGCCAACCACAATTTTCAAAAGGTAGAGCCCAATTGCTTCCAAAGCAACCTCCACGTTTTTACCTCATGTCCAATAAGGGCCCAATAATATGACGCCGTTTATTGTGACATGTCAAGATGACCCATCAATATTAAGTTGTGATGGACGGTCGCCATGTGGATCCCCCAATAATATGAGCCGATCCCATGGGAGTTCCACCCAACTTACAACATGTGTCGATCCAATGTACACCTTTCCGACGAACGGGCCCCCCCAATAATATGAGCCGAACCATATCCGCGGGTAGCATCTCATACATTGATCGTTGATGGAAGGTAGGAACATTTAAACAATTTTAAATTTTTTTTATTTATCTTGATATCAATTTTAAATCATATTTAAAATGAGAGATTTTAATTTTGAAAATTTGTCTCATCATTTTTAAAATTTTGTATGCTTGCCGGATTCACACAATTTAGTCTAAAACATGCATACAACAATAATATCATATATTATATAGGATGATCGATTCCATTTCTAATCGACCCGTGGTTGCCAATCACGAGTCTTAGTCCAATCCTAGGTAATATGCAGTATGCAATGCAATCCTATTACATTGTGCTTTCAATTTACATTTCTTCAGTCTTTATTGTCTGCTGGGCCCACCTCCGTCTTCAAATCTTCATCTCCCACTAAGTCTAATGTATTTACAATAAATAACCATGACAAATAGGGGATACATTTCAAGGGGTGGGAACGGGCCATAAACCAGGACCACTTTTATTACATATGACAATTCATATTGGGCCATAAACCAGGCCCATTAATAAATCCAACAACAATAAAAACAAATGTAAATTCCTAACATACACCTACAAAATTGGTCATGACAATCGATCATCCTTATCCAATAACTTTTAATTCAAAATTAATTTATTGGATAACATGCAATGGCAATTTAAATTAAAAGGATAAAATCATATTCTATATATAAAATCTTATTTTACATACAAAATCATATTTTATCTTTTTATCAAATAAAATCATATTTTACATATAAAATCAAATTTTATACATAAAATCATATTTTACTCAATATTTCCATAAGATCATATCTTATCATCAATTGTACCAA
The DNA here is from genome assembly GCF_033568475.1 of Henckelia pumila. Classification (NCBI taxonomy): domain Eukaryota; kingdom Viridiplantae; phylum Streptophyta; class Magnoliopsida; order Lamiales; family Gesneriaceae; genus Henckelia; species Henckelia pumila. The sequence goes on along the minus strand of NC_133123.1, from coordinate 108,404,578 downwards.
AAATAATTAATTTCATAAAATCTGATTTAACGGATAAAATATATAAATTTTCCAAAAATTCAAATTTATCCAAAAATCAATTTTAAAATTTTCGGACTCGAACAATTCGATCCGATGCCTCGTGGACCAATCAAAAACAATTTTTGATCGGACCAAAAATAGAATTTTAACATATTAAAATTTTAATTTTAAAAATTAAAAATTAATTTTTCGCGGGCCGCCAGGGACGTTCCCGGGCTGCCCGCGCCCCAAAGGGCTCGGGCCGGGTAGCCCGGCTGCCCCTAGGGCAGCGACGATCGCTGCCCTGGGCAGCACCGTGCACCGCCCTGCGCTGCGCTGGGCAGCAACTCTCGCTGCGCCCCGGGCAGCGATCCAATCGCTGCCCGTGTTTTTGCCCGAAAAATTTTTAATTAAAAAAAATTATTTTGTTTCAAAAACCGAGGCTAAAATTTTTTTTGTACAATCGATTAATTTAATCGCTTGATCTGAGCAACCTGGCTCTGATACCACTGTTGTAGAACGCGGCGATCAGATCAATCAGAATTGATACCCGGTGCAGTGGAAGTTTAAAAATTTTATATGGAACGATTCCATAATAGGTATCAAAACTTTACGATTAAATTGTGTGTGTAAAAATTAAATAACAATTATAAATTTTTACCTCCAATCTCGAATCGAGATTATGGACACCAACAGATTACTCTGCTCTTGTTGTATATCCCTGGAACTGATGGACGAACTGTTCTTCAATCAGGTCCACGAACGGATATTTAATCCCTCTGATAGATTGCACTAGAAAATCTATCAGAAGTTTCTACGAAGAGAATTAACGAATTTGATCCGTTAAACCAGACTGTAATTCAAAATTCACAGACTGGATTTTTCCCGAGCAGAGGGGAGGGGGGCGGCCACTTAGAGAGAAAATCAGCTAGGTTTTCGAAAATTGTGACCCTGTGTTGTGTGTAATTTCTGTACTGCAATAACTTATTTATAATATGGGCTGCTAACAGCTTAGGGCCCATTACTCATAAGTTCAAGCCTGACAAGCAAAGCCCGCACGTTCAGAAATTAATATAAAATTCATCGTGACTCAGATTGATAAACCGATTTCACCAATGTGCACAGAAACCATTTCTGCACCTTTTAAAGTCAAGATAAATTTTTCTGAATCCGAATTCAGTGGTTTCCAAAAATGCCCATCCCTATGTCATTTTAGGAAATCTTACTCCTCTACTCTTAAATAAGAAGTCCAACTTCTTTGTTCATTAAATTAACTCTTTAAATTTAACTATCTCAACGGGGATTAAAAATCCATTACTCTGTGTGACCCTCAATGGTTCAGGGATACAGCTAGCCGTGGGCTCACAACTCCTTGTGACTCGGAACAACAATTTCCGACTTGCCCATCGAATCATGGTAAGAGCGCCTAGCAACATCGCCCCATGATTCCCTAGGTATCACTGATAGTGCCTATAAGAACCAATAGATTTTGGTTAGCGTACAGTACGGTCCCTTCATCCATATATCCCGATCAAATCAACAACCATTGGTAAATCGAGAGTCGTTCTAGATTCGATAACTATGCAATACATCTTGAAGATCAAATAGTGACATCGCATGTGCTACTAAGAAATCATTTCTTAAAACACATCATGTACTCTGGCCAGAGATTCGTCACACTAATATCTCCTCAGATCGCATAGGATATCCACACTCGCAAGTATGTGGTGAATCCTTGACAACAAAGCATCGACTCCTATATGCGTTGTAACTGTACCCAATCCCGACACCTGATGACCCCAATAGAGTCGGTAAACGAGTCAAAGCACAGTACTAGCATATAGAGTCTCAATGATGTTTCAAGTAGTAAGGACTAATGGTGTACAACCAAAACCGCGGACTTTATCCACTCGATAAGTGATAACCACTTGGAAAGTCCGGATAGGGTAGTTCGATCATTCATCGTATGAATATCCATTTGCATGCTTTGAACATCTCTATGTTCCTTACCAATGAAACGTGGTACTCGGCATCGCAAATGCTAGTCTCAATCTCGAGCGATCCTTATCCTTATTAACAGACGGCTCAATCGACTAGAAAAGATTTAGAATATACAGTGACTATAAGATGTGTTTCATGATAGACATCCCCATGTACTACCACATCTTACATACACTATAGTATATTCAAGGTCTTTATCAAAACAACAATATTATATCACAATATAACAATATGAAGAAAGATAAAGTCATTGCCATTAATAAAAGTGTAAATTATATTAAACAAAAGATTGTTTATACAAAGAGTCATCAAAGCCCTTAGCCACAAGTTGGCTCACTGGGCACCCACTCCTTCAAACATATGTATATAATGCATGCAACATGATGACTGGTAAAAGGTCATCTGAAAAGTAATGCTCAGTACCGGCGCCACATGAGTGTTGCCACCGCATGGATCAACCTCTGGGTGCAACCACACTCGTCTAGTACACCAGAGTAGCCAGACATACATGTCCCCGCCGTCGCGGTACTCTCAGTGACAGACTATCGAGTATAGAGCTGAGCGGCTCTATAATAAGGTATAACAAGGTATAGGATCAACATGTATATGCTCATGACATATGAATATGGAAAACGGTAAATCATATATCATGCCATATAATAATGCCAAATAAAAGCAACATATAAACATGTATACTCGCTGGCAATCTCAGTCAATGTGTACGTACCTCTAGGCTAGTTCAAGTATAATAGATCCTAGGTTCCAAGCCTATATTCAAAAGTTCACCGTATCACTACACAAGTTCTATAAGCCTTAACTAAGCTAATAAGTACTCCCAAAACTTAAATAGATTCCCGGACCATACCTTCGTCCGTAGATAGCCCTTTGGAGTCGCTGGTCCCGGATGACTATAACCACACCTTGGTTATTCCAGAACCTCGATTATAACCGATAGGACCCTCAAGTGTATAACTCATACTATATAACTGGAGAAGGAAACTCGGAAATTTGTAATTCAAATTGAAATCTAATGAGTCCTATTTAAAGGAAAATTTCTGGTCGAGTTAGGGCCCTCCGAACTGGGGTTTGGATCGTCCATTCCAGCTTAATGCATGCATGCAAGCCACGTCGTGTTCGGAGCCTCCGAACTCAGGTTCGGATCGTCCGAACTTCTCTTCATCCGACACTTGTCAAAATCCATGGCTGAGTAATCCTTCTTGCATGGCATGAGGGAGTTTGGGCCGTCCGATCCTTAGTTCGGATCTTCCGAACTTGCCTTAACTCCGAAGTCAACAAGCCATCTTCGGAGCCCCCGAGTTGCTGAGTTCGGGCCGTCCGAAGTTCTCTTCGGACCAACCGAATTGGCTCAGAAAAATGAAAATCCAATTCTTGATTCTGAATTCCGATTAAACCCCGGAATTGGTTAATCACCAACCCTTAATCATGTTTAACATATTATTATCTTAAAATGGAATCTGGGTTACTACAAAATTTCTGCTGCGAGCGACGATTTTGAAAAATTCATATCTCGAGTTCTAGCCGTCAGATCGAGCTGAAATTTGGACAGCAGTTTCAAAACATCTTGAAATTTATTCTGAATGGATCGGATTTGGATCTCTCTAAAATTAAATTTGGTTTTTCGACCAAAGCTGCTCCGTAATTCACTCTTCAAAAATCCATTTTCCTACAAAATCTACCCTAGGAGTGAAATACACAAGCATGCACTAAAACACATAAAAACAATATGAAAGCACACAAAATAAACATAATCCTATCACGAAATAATGCACACAGAATGCACTTATCAACACCTCCATACTTAAACCTTGCTCGCCCTCGAGCAAGACATACCAAAAACAATATGCAAACAACGACATAAGTAAGAATGAATCATGAACAATATAGCCTCCGATAAGTTTCAACTTCAACAACTAAAAACCACAAAACCTTCTGATTGACCTAAATACACTGTCAGTTTAACGTAAAAGTGTGTGTGTGCCATGTTATTCCAGTTTCATGCAACTTCAAACGATTTTGTCCTAAGAATGCTTAGCGACCTATGACAATTCAATTCAAGTATCACAATCCAGCACTTCGTCATCTCAACAATCCCAAACAAAAACATGCACTTTCTTGAGAGTAATTACGTACCTCCGGATTTTGCACCTGGTAGTTTTAATAAGCCCCAATAATTACCCGCAAACTTAGCTATAACTAAGATAGGATTTGAATTTCAATCTCCTCGTCTATAGCCCGGATGGAGCATCAAACTCATTTAACCCGCAAACTTAGATATGGAACAAAGATTAGGATTTCAATCATTGTCCAAGCCCGGATGGAATTGTTATTTTAAAATATCAAATTTTCAACCCCATGGAATCCGCATACTTAGTCAAGAATAAGAGATTAGAATTTCAATCTCTGCTCGTAACCTGGATGGAGTTAACTTAATTGTCAACAAAAGTTTTTTCAAAAATTTTATAGATACACTCAAGATCATACATGCAATGTCTAACAAATATCAAGAATCCAAAGACACTATCATGATCAACAAACACCTATTGTCGTGCAATGGTAAAAAAAAACACGAACTTCATCAATTACTTTGCTACACTACACCAGTCTAACATACATGCTTAAAATAATTCACGATTCAACCAACAACTTCTCATGTTCAATAAAAAGCAACATTTTCTATAAAAAAAAAAAATTCACAACTATATCTTCATCGGCCAACAGTCATCATTCTACTAATTCACACAACACAAACACAAAACATAATGATATGCATGAATAAGAACTATATGCAATAAACTAGACCAAATGAATGCAAACAACAACACAAACAAAACTAATCTACTCCCCCCCCCCCCCCCCCCATACTTATCCAAAGCATTTCCCTCAATGCTTTAGATACAATGAACAGAATGCAAAAACAAACACACAATGCAAGACGAACAAAAACACAATGAAAACAAAAATAACACTCCCCTAGTTATAGATTCGTCCGTGTTCTTCTCGACAGTAGCAGTTGGGGCAATAGCAACAGATTGAGTATAGCGGTCGGCATGGTAAACTAGCATGGGAAAGAAGCATAAATCAAATAGAAAAAAACAAAAACCAAAAATTAAACTAAAATATCAAGGGAAATAATACTGGGTTGCCTCCCAGTAAGCACTAAGTTTATAGTCTACAACCCGACTATGCAGAAGCAACCATCAAAGAGTGGCTGCCGCCCATAGTAAGAATCATACGACTCTACGTATGGGTCTTGATTTCCTTCGCCCTCAAGCTTGACGTGATATATGCAGTTTAAGCTTGTCGATCCAGCAATACTCGGTATGAATTTTTTTTTTGGAAGGAGACTCCAAATCTTGGCTGAAGCTCATAGAGAATGCAATATTGTGGAGTCGACGTCAATGGCAAGAAACTATCTTCAAGTGGTGTACATGTAAAGACCATTGACGAGGTCAAATCTTTCTCCTTGGAAATTTCTTCCTCCTCCACTGTCACTTTTGGCTCCTTGTCACATGAATATTCTTCAAAAAATATTTCTTCTTGCTCTGGCTCAATTATTTCATTCTCTTGGCAGATCTCAAAAATTGGTTCTCTAAGAAGCGCAATCTGTTCATCCAGAAGACTCAAAGACTTGATGCGGCTTTCTAAGAACTGACTTGTCTCTGTCTGCTGTCGCACCATATTCTCCAACTGAGCCACATGATCCTAAAAATGCCCTATACACTCTTCTTGATTTTTGGAGTTGAATTGTGGAGGATATTGGTGACTCCAACCCTGCAGTGAAGGATCACAATGCCAATGGTAGTCGAAATCTGCCATATCATTTAACAAGTGCATTGCACTGTCGTAATCTCAATTGAACAAATGACTGCCAGTGGCCAAAGCTCCATAATCTATCCAATGTCTTGTTAGCTCATCCAAACCACCATAAAAAATTTGAACGAGAGTGTAGTTTGAATAATCATGGCATCGAAATCTGTTCGCCAAATCATTGAATCTCCCCCAAGAAGCATAGAATGGCTCCGAGTATTGCTGGTCAAACCTTGTGAACACCTGTCGGTGATCCATCTCCAAATACCTCACAAGTAAGAAAAAAATAATTAAAAATAAAAAATAAAAAAAATGCAAGAAAAAAAAATGTCTAGCCTCAAGTAAATCATCTATCCTAATATTAACTTTACAGTCCCCAGCAACGGCGCCAAAAACTTGACCGACTAAATCGGTGTGATATAAATCTACTGGCAAGCGTACCAGGTCAAGTAATAGTAAAGTGGACAGAGAGTCCAAGTATCGATCTCACAGAAACTGCAGTCAATTCTCAAGAATTAATTATTTTACTTAATCTAGACACAATCATAAAGTGCAATTTGATCTAAATAAAATAAGAAGTTAAAATAAAAACTAATTAAGAAATAAGAATTAAAATAACTGAAAAGAAAATTTAATTAAAACAAGACAACCAAGACACACGTAGGTACCAAACAAATCATGTAACATGTAGCCGATTCAGGACTCAGATTTAATCTTAAATTACGGGAATTCTCCTATCTTGTTCAAAGGTCTATTTCTAGAACAATCAAACCTATTCAAATATTGACGAACTAATCTTTCGTAATTCTAATCAAATTTGAATGCATTAAATATTTGTGAAAACTTAGTTTACACCCAAACCGCACACTGAAACCGAATTCTATTTCTAGTCGGTTTTACCATGTGTTGATTATCAAAGTGATCAAAATCAAAACCTCCTCTGTCGACTTGGAATCGATTAACATGCAAGAAAACAGTTGATCAGACTATTCACAAGACAAATATAAATCTGACAATCAATAAAATAAAATCAACTCTAAAAAATCCCAAACAAACATCCAAGTTTTCTTCATGAATTTGTCCGGCTCAATCACGCCGTTTTGGTTGAAAACAAACTACTCAATAATTGAAAACAAAAATTAAAAAAAAAGAACAAAAGAAAGAAAATAAATCTTCTCTCCCAAGCCTACAGCAGCCGCCTTCTCCCTTGTGCAATCTCTCTGCCTTCTGGAACTTCGGAACCCCTCAAAATATGATATATTATCTATTTATAGTGTCCGGATCTTGTACCAATTAATTTCCTTCACAAAATAGGATTCTCGAATAAATATGATGCCAGAACACGCGCGCGCGCGCCTGGAAAAAGCCTCGCGCGCGCAGAACAAAAAAACAGATTTCTGGATCTGCAACTCGCGCGCGTGAGATCAATTCTCGCTCGTGCGCCACACAAAATTTCTGCTGCGAGCGACGAGTTTGAAAAATTCATAACTCGAGTTCTAGCCGTCGGATCGAGCTGAAATTTAGACAGCAGCTTTAAAATTCTTGAACTTCATTCTGAACAGTGAAGATCGGATTTGTATCTCTCTAAAATTAAATTTGATTTTTCGACCAAAGCTGCTCCGTAATTCACTCCTCAAAAATCCATTTTCCTACAAAATCAACTCGAGGACTGAAATACACAAGCATGCACTAAAACATATAAAAATAATATGAAAGCACACAAAATAGACATAAACCTATCACGAAATAATGCACACAAAATTCACTTATCAGTTATTAAAATGTTTATGTATTTATTTAAATGATTTTATTTTACTAACTATTTAATTAATATTTTTAATTGTATAAGTTTACTTATTTAAATTATGTTATTATACAACTTATTTGTTTTAGTGACTTTAAAGGTCTAAACTTGATTATTTGACATTTAAAATAATTTAAATAACTAAAAGATAAACTTAGGTTATTTTACAACTTATTTGTTTTAGTGAATTTAAAGGTCTAAACTTGATTATTTAAATGATTTTAATTAACTATGAAACTTATTTATTTAAAATAACCTAAGTTTATCTTTTAGTTATTTAAATTATTTTAAATGTCTAGATTATTTATTTAAATACTTTTTATTGTCTAATTTTTTTAAAGTTTTTTTTAATTCCGCTTGGGTATTTATTTAAATAACTCTTAAACGTTCATCTAGTTTATTTAAATTATTTTAATCGCTATGTTTATTATTTAAATATTTTACTTATCATTGTGACATCAAAATTTTAAGTATTGATTTTAAAAGAATTCTTGAGTTTCCGTTATTTTCGGGCAGGCAGACGGAAGCTGAGTCGCGAGTTATAATTTTTTTTTTGAGATTTATGTATTAGTCTAGAAGAAATTTATTAAATGATTATTTTAAGTATTTTCAAGTAGTATTATTTATTTTAAAATAATTATAAAGTGTATTTAATTACCTTCCAAATTTAGTATTTTAAAACCCCTATAGATATTATTTAATTTCTTTCAACTTCAAATTTTCAAAGATTAGGATTTTTACTAAATGTAGTGTGTGTCGTAGAAGTTGTTAGAACCAAGTAGCAACTTTATTAAAATTAAGACTAAAAACTACTATACACATACATTTGCATACATATACTTACACATATACACACACTTTTAATCCCCAAAAAAAAATAGACCCCCTCCCCTTCCCAAACCCTAGCCGCCCCAACACCCCCCATTTCTCTCCAATCTCACGCCTCCACCCCTATTCTTCCTCAGACCCGTCGGTCCATCACCCAGCACCACCGCCGTCGCCCAGCTCCACTAGCCGGCTGGAGCTCGCATCCAGCAGCTTCGGCATCCTTTTGGGTCGAGTTACAGCCTCTTTTTCTTGTGTATTTCGAAGGCTAAGGCAATTATAAGCTATCCCTTGGACACCTTGCAAATATATTATGTTGTATGTGATGTTTCCTTTTCGCATTTCGTTTTTTTTAAGTGTTTAGGCTAGGTTCGAATTTTCAGCAAGCTTTTTGGCCATATTTTTTTGTTATTTCGAATTTTACATGTTGAAATAAGTTGGTAATGAGTTATATCTTGAACCAAGTATTTATTTACCATTGTGGGATTGATTTTTGAAAGTTTGAGGCCATTTTGTGGCATGTTGCTTGCAAATTTCGAGATTTATGGTTGAATGGATTAAGGGGCTGCCCTAGTATGAGTTTTGAGCCTGATTCTAGTGTGTCTTATTGGTATTATGATGTTGGTTGTAGTTGGTTTAAGGGGTGGTCGTTTGAAGAGTTGCAAAAGCTATGTTTTGGATGTTGGTTGTTAGTGTCGTTGGGAGTGGGAGTTCGGGTCTTGGATGCGATGGTCGAACCATGGGCTGTTCCGGGGGATAGGGCTGGTCCTAGGGAGGGTCTATGGTGTGCTTGTAGGGGCTGGTTGAGGGTTGGTTGAGGTTAAGGGGTGCAAATGGGTGATTTTCTCTTGAATGTGTTGTGCAGAATTTTGGTGCACATGCGCATGGTCTGTGGCTCCTCGGTTCAGGTGTATGGTTTTGGCCGAGTTGGCTGGCTGTGGGCTAGTCCTAGTTCGAGCCTAGGATGTGAGGGTTGTGTCGGTTCAAGTTGAAGTCGTTTCGGATAAGGGATGGTCAAGTTAAGCGCAACTTAGCATCGAGTGGTCGGTGCAGAATTTTACGTGTTTAAGGGGAGGTTGTCCTCGTGTTGAGGATAAAAGGACTGGACATTGGGTTAGTACAGGGAGTATAGGAGTTTTAGGTTCAAGCGAGATTCCATTAGGCTAAGGATGGGTTAGGCTATGGGTCGTACGGGTCGATTGCCCATAACGAGTCTAAGGAGGGATAAGTCTAAGGGACAAGGGAAGTTCATATGCTAGGGGGCAGCCAAATAATCATCATTTTTTTGGATTTAAAGCATGTTTTCATCTCTTAAAGTTGTGTATTTGAGTGTGTTGCTTCAATCATTTGAGTTGAGTAACGTTTTATACAAGTCGAGTAAAAGACCTTTGCATTTACAAGTTAAGAGAAAATTTGTGTTGATGTTGAGTAAAGTAAAAGTTTGAAATTGAGGCAAGAAAATATTTTGAATGAGAAGAGTTGATTGTGATAATAGACGTGCAATTTTGGGTCGGGAATGCATCGGCTCACTTGCCATATCAGAGGTTTCGGGAGGGTCCATGAGACACCTTGTTTCCCCTACCCACAGAGGGGCTTTGTGGTGCCTGGGAGAAATCTCGGTGTCCTTGTCAAGAGGGGCAATGTGGGGCCGAGAGAAATCTCTGGGTCCTTGCCATAAAGGGGCAATGTGGAGTCGGGAGAAATCTTGGCTTCCTTGTCGGCATAGTACTGCAGCCATGATCGATCAAACAAAAGAAGGGCATTGTGGTGCCGAGAGAAATCTCGGTTTCATTGTCGTAGAGGGGCAATGTGGGGCCAGGAGAAATCTCTTTGTCCTTATCATAGAGGGGCAATGTGGGGTCGAGAGAAATCTTGGCGTCCTTGTCGACATAGTACTATAGCCATTGATCGATCAAACAAAAGAGGGTCACAATCGAGGATCTAAATTCACAGAGAAAAGTTTAAAGTTAATGTTTATGAAATTTTATGTTTAAAGGTGTGAGTAAAGTAAAGTTTCAAGTGTGAGTTGAGTTAAAGTTGAGTGAGTTCATTGTATGCAATTTTTTTAAAGTTCCAAGTCTCATCCTCTTTTAACTTCAAGCATTTTTTTGTGAAAAGTTTCAAAGTATTTTGAGTACATGTATTTTAAATGTCGTGTGCATGTATTATGTATCCTTCGTTACTTCATGTTTTATACTTGTTGAGCTTTTAGGCTCACTATTTTGCTTGGTGCAGGTTAGACTTTTGTTGAGATCGAGGGGCATGACTCTTGAGTGGAATGCGATGTGGGCTTGGCACATCCCTCCGACCTATGTTAGTCTTCCGCATATGTTATTTAAACAGATAGTTTTGATGTCTTTATTTTGTATATTGGTTAGATGTAAATTTAAAAACTTCTAGATCAGTTTTGTTGGAATGATAAACATTTGTTTGTTAAACTTTTGGTATTCGCAAACCTTGAACTTTTCCCTTTTAAATTCTCGCTCGTTTCCTTATTTAGTCTTTTGCCTCGTTTAGTTAAAATCTTTTGTGTGCTGTTTGAGACAGATGGCTTGTTAATGTTTTAAAAAGGTTGGTAGCGCTTAATCGTGTCACGCCCAAATTACCCGACTCAATCAGATAAACAAATAATGTAGTAGTGTGAGTAGGGATCGTTCCCACGAGGAAAGGAAAATTCAATGTGTTCTTAATAAATAAAAATGGGGGTTTGAGGTTGAGATTAACTACTAAAACTTTTACACAATTAAAATTTACAAACATGCAAAATTAAATAAAAACTGGAGAAAGTCCATTGGAGACGAGACTTGGTATCGATCGACTACACCCTTGATATTCATTCATTCAATCATCGATTCTCTAAAAATAATTAATCTTATTAAATATTCGTCATTGAAAATTCAATTCCTGTTTCACCGTAATTTTAGTTAATTAGAAAATAGTATTCTAAATTAACCCTTACCAATAAATTAACCTGATAACAACAATCTAGATTTAAATCCACGGTAGCATTCAAACTAGTAAAACTGACGAACCTAGACAATACAAACACCAGCGGTTGTATTTAGCCTAGTCAATAATTGATCCTACGAAATAATAAATTCAACAACAGAAATTATCACGTGTAGTTGCTTCGCAAATTAGTTTATTCAAACAATTACGGATTTGAACTCTAATTTAGTTATCTCTTGCAATACAAAATCCTAAGATGGCCAATCCTAAAATCTCGCAAACAAACATAAAAAATAAAACAGATCAAAGATTGATACTTAATAAAGATTAAACACTACGAATCGAATCTCATGAATAAAATACATCAAGGTTTCGTCTCCCTCAACCAAGTATAAAAGCTTAGCTACAACGATTCATAACTAAAGTCATTAAAATTCGAAGGAAAGAAGAAAACTAAAATTAAGTATTTAAGAATAAAACCTAGCCTCCAAAGTAATCTCCAAAAGTCTGATAATGATCCTCCAAAATCGGAATAAAAGTCTAATAAAGGCTAGGAACTAAAATAACAAAGTTACCAAAAATAATATTTTTTTTCCCGACAGACTACGCCCGCTCGATCGGTAGGATGTTGCGGATCGAGCGGCGTGAAAATCACTAACTCTTTGCCTGGCGTAAATGCGTGCCGCTCGATCGGTGAACTTCTGTAGATCGAGCGGCCCAAAACTCCCAAAGCTACTGTCTCCATGTAAAGGCTCCCGCTCGATCTGCAACATCCTGCGGATCGAGCGGGAGCCTTTACATGGAGACAGTAGCTTTGGGAGTTTTGGGCCGCTCGATCTACAGAAGTTCACCAATCGAGCGGCACGCATTTACGCCAGGCAGAGACTGCGGATCGAGCGGTGAAGGAATCTTCAGAATTTCCCAGCATTTCCCTTGCTTCAAAGCTCCGTACTAGTCCGCCAAAATATGCGACCTAACCACAAAAACGAGAATCCCATCATGCAAACACGAAAAATGCAAAATTAACAAAATGCAAAAAATAAAACATGCAACTAATGCAAAACAACAACAAAAATGACACTAACAAATGCAATAAAAACACAACTATCAAATACCCCCACACTTAATCATTGCTCGCCCTCGAGCAAGTTATGCAAAAACAAAACGAAACAGAACAAACACATAAGCAAGGACGAATCACGCATATCATAGCCTCAGAGAAACCACTTTCATCTAAAACAAGCTCATAGCTATTCTCAATCGCCAATGATACACCTTCAGTCGAATGCGAACGTGTGTGTGTGTCATGTTATCCCAGTTACATGCAACTTCAAAAGACAAGTTTCAAAACTGTTTTCCGACCTATAACAATTCAGTGTAAGCCACACAATCCAGAACTCTCCTCTCAACAATCCTCCAACACAACACAACTTTCTTAAGAATAATTACGCACCGTTGGATTTTGCACCCAACATTTTAAAAGTCCCAATAATTACCCGCATACTTAGCTAAAACTAGATAGGATTCAAATTTCAATCCCCTCGTCTATAGCCCGGATGGATTTACAATCCCATTAGGACCGCAAACTTAGCTATGAAATAATGAATAGAATTTCATTCATATTTCAAGCCCAGATGGAATCAAAATATTATTTTTTTTTTCAAAAGATTAACCTCATGTAATCCGCATATTTAGCCACAAACAAGATGAATAAAATTTCATAAATCTCGCTCGCAACCCGGATGGAGTTGATTGGTTTCCAAAAATTAATTTTCTTCTTAAAAACCAAAAATTTTAGGTGCGCCCAAGAAAGTATATGCCACATCAAATAAATCATCAAAATTCAAGAACTATCATGTTCCACAAACACCTATTATCGTGCAATGGTCAAACAGACCTCCACAATATCTAATACATCGCTACACTTCACCGGTTAAACATGCGTGCTTAAAATATTCAACAAACAACCTCCGGTTTTTCATATCCAATCAAGAGTAAAAAATTTTCAAAAATTCATAATTTTTCAACTATCTCATCATAGGCTAGAAATCATCATCCTTTACTTATGCACACAAAACACACATGAAACAATTTATGAACTATATGCAATTACACAACAAACACAATGATGCAATGAAATGCAATGCATGAATGCACCCCCCACACTTAAACAACACATTGTCCTAAATGCAAGACAACAAAAGAACGCAACCAAAAAACTAAACAAAATGAAATGCAAAAATGCAAAACGGGACTCCCCTGGTTTACAGGTCTGCGGCATCATCCTCTTCAGCCTCTGGAGGAAGGACACGAGAGACATACTAGAAGGGGAAGGGTGGCGGATACGGCAGAGCAGCCGGAACAGCATTTGGATCAAGACCATGGTGTAATGTAAGATTTCGCAATAAAGCATCCAAAGCTTGCGAATTATGAGCCGCCACCGTATTGTATGCATCCTGATGATGGGCGAAGGCAGTGAGCTCACGGATGGAATCGGCTTGAGAGCGACGAGGAGGAGGAGGTGGCCTTTGGGGGGCTGGCGGTTGTTGAAATTGGCCGTCCCTCATAAAATATTTAACACGATGCGCCCTCTTGGCTTCAATGAAAGCAGAGTCGAGTGGTCGCTGAGGCTGCAACCACTCTTCATCATTCCGAATGACAACCCCGACGTGTATGCATAGATAAGTGATGATCATGGGGAAGTAGAGACCCACTATGACATTATGGATTGACCTGTGAATCTCACTATGAATAACACGCCCCACATTAATTGGTGCTCCTACTTCAAGCGCATACAGAAGGGTAGCGTGGTCAAGATTGACGTTCCTGGAATGTAATATCGGCATCAGACGCCGAATCATGAAAGCATACCATGCTGTAGGAAGCACACGTAAGAACTGCTCCATGAAGTTCACTATAGAAACTGGGTTAACCCATGTAGCCCCAGGGTATGCCAGTTGTTCAAGCAGCTCATCCAGATCCAGGCCGTCTTGCAGGCTTTGATAGAGCGAATCGTCCACCTCCGGGATTTCAAATAAAGCATTCAACTCATGGTGCAAAAAAGAAATCAGCTTCCCCCTAACAAACGCTTTGCTATCTGTCCTCTCTGCTGCATTCGCATAAAAATCTCGGACAATTGGCACTACAGCTGGAGGAGGTTGCTTGCAGAATTTTGTCCAACCGCTCTCATGAATAGACCGAACTATATCTGGATAGGCCAAGTCTTCCTCAAAACCACGTTCAGGAATGGGTGAACGACTTACCTTGGCTTCGATGTACCGATCACGAGCGGCGTCATTGACAAAGAGCCCGGTGAACTCGGCATAAGAACGATCAGCGGCCCGAGAAAAGGACTCGCCTTGGCTTCGGACGCGGTTAGGTCCCATTGAGAGTAGGAAGATGATAGGAAAAGTGAAAGATGCAATTCGTCAAATACCTTGCGTGCGAATAAGAATCCGACAACTCCTTGAAGAACACAAGAGCAACAACAAAAAACGACGTCCAGTAGATGCCTAAGAGTAAGAAAAGCCCGACGAATATAACCCACGACGAGAGAAAATTGAGAAAGGCGACTGGCGGCTGAGCAAAGTTCCGACGAGAGAGAGGGCCGGAGAAGATGATCGGAGAAGATTGCGTCTGAGAAGTTGTTGTGTTACCTTTGAGAGATCCCTGCGGATTAAAAGAAAGAAAGAAGAATTTAAGGAGATAAAAAGATAGACAAGAAATTTGGGGTTTTAGGGATTTGGAGCGAGAGGGGGAAAAGATGTGAAAGACAGAAAAAAAAGAAAGAAATTCTGCGTTTTAATTAAGGCAAAATGGGTGTTGCTCGATCGACAGATATTGCGGATCGAGCGACACTAAAATGTGTAAACCACTGCCCGAGCAAAAGTGCTCTCGCTCGATCGGTAGGAAGTTTCTGATCGAGCGAGAGAAAATATCCCAACTTACTGTCCCGAAGAAAGCACTCTCGCTCGATCGGCAAGATGTTTCGGATCAAGCGAGACAAAAGTGGCCAACTCACTGTCTTAAGTAAAAGAGCCCTCGCTCGATCGGCAAGAGTTTGCGGATCGAGCGAAGCAAATTTAGCAATGTTTCTTGTTTTTCAGAAAATAAAAAAATATATATTTTATTTATTTTTTTTTTATTTTTCAAAATTTTCTGAAAAACAAGAAACATTGCTAAATTTGCAGCCAGTCTATAGCTCGACTGCATGACGTAATTTATTCGACATTTGGCGGGGCATCTAGAGTGATATCGTGCTCTTCCACTCCGACGTTTACTTTGACTCCTTCATAGTTAAGCCGGTGGCCATTCACCTTGAATGTTTTGGATGTGTCCAAAATTTGAATTTCGACTGCACCATGAGGAAAGACATTAGTTACAATAAAAGGTCCATTCCAACGCGAACGTAACTTACCTGGAAACAATCGAAGTCGTGAATGATAGAGCAAAACTTTTTGACCAACTTCGAAGTTCCGTCGAGAGATCATCTTGTCATGGAAGGCCTTTGTTTTGTCCTTGTAAATTTTAGAGCTGGCATAGGCATCATTCCGGATCTCTTCTAATTCTTGTAACTGTAGCTTTCGGTGCTCGCCGCTCTCATCCATCTGCATGTTGAAATTTTTTATAGCCCAATAAGATCGATGCTCCAACTCCACTGGTAGATGACATGCTTTCCCAAAAATCAACCGATATGGAGACATTCCAATCGGTGTCTTGAATGCGGTTCTATATGCCCACAAGGCATCATCCAATCGCAAGCTCCAATCCTTTCTCATAGGATTCACGGTCTTCTCTAGGATTGATTTGATTTCTCTGTTTGATACCTCAGCTTGACCATTGGATTGTGGATGATATGCCGTGGAAATCCGGTGCGTCACATGGTATTTCTTCAGTAAACTTGCCACGGTTCGGTTGCAGAA
Organism: Henckelia pumila; assembly: GCF_033568475.1. Taxonomy (NCBI): domain Eukaryota; kingdom Viridiplantae; phylum Streptophyta; class Magnoliopsida; order Lamiales; family Gesneriaceae; genus Henckelia; species Henckelia pumila. Next base: position 108,388,249 of record NC_133123.1, on the reverse strand, counting down.
GTGTGTGCCTCTATCACTGATGAGGGCTCTAGGAATTCCAAACCTAGAGAAAATTTTATGCTTGATAAACTCTGCAACAACTTGAGAATCGTCAGTACGGGTGGCCTTTGCTTCCACCCACTTCGAAACATAATCCACAGCAAGTAATATATAAATATAACCATATGAACTCGGAAAGGGGCCCATGAAGTCGATGCCCCCAAACATCAAAGATCTCACAAACTAGAATAGGTTGTTGGGGCATCTTCTTTCGTTGGGAGATGTTACCTGTCTTTTGGCATTGAGCGCACGACTTACAGAATAGGTAAGCGTCTCGAAATAAAGAAGGCCAGAAGAATCCGCTATCCAACACCTTTCTTGATGTCCTTTTTGGCCCAAAGTGGCCACCACAGGCATAAGAATGACAAAACGTGAGGATAGGGATTACCTCGCTCGTGGGTACACATCGACGTATAACTTGATCAGCGCAGTGTTTGCACAAGTATGGATCATCCCACACATAATACTTCGCATCGCTTCTCACTTTGTCTTTTTGCGCCTTGGAAAATTCAGAGGGAAAACCATTAGTAACTAAATAATTCACAATATTTGCGTACCATGGTAATTCGGCGCTCATCGAAAACAGCTGTTCATCAGGAAATGCTTCACGCAAATTCAGCTCCTCATCAATATGAACTAGACGACTCAAGTGATCAGCAACTTGATTCTCGGCCCCTCTTTTGTCTTTGATTTCTACATCAAATTCGCTCAGCATTAGTATCCATCGGATCAGACTTGGTTTTGCCTCTTTCTTCGCCATAAGAAAACGAAGAGCTGCATGATCAGAGTAAACAATAACTTTAGCACCAAGTAAATAGGAGCAAAATTTTTCTAATGCAAAAACAACAGCTAAAAGCTCCTTTTCAGTAGTGGAATAATTTCGTTGGGCATCGTTCAAGATACGTGAAGCGTAGTAAATAGCATGCGATGCTTTCCCAACTCTCTGGCCTAAAACAGCACCAACGGCATAGTCACTGGCGTCACACATGATCTCGAATGGCTTGCTCCAATCCGGTGGTTGGATTATTGGTGCAGACGTCAATGAGTTCTTCAATTTGTCAAAGGATGATTTGCATGACTCCGTAAACTCAAATGACACATCTTTTTGAAATAGCTTGCACATGGGGGATGCGATCTTGGCGAAATTCTGAATGTACCTCCTGTAAAAACCTGCATGGCCAAGAAAAGAACGCACTTCCTGCACACATGTGGGATAAGGGAGAGACTTAATGATATCAATTTTAGCCCTATCTACCTCTATTCCCTTAGATGACACAACATGACCCAAAATCACACCTTGCCCAACCATAAAATGACATTTTTCAGAATTTAAAACTAGGTTGGTTTCGACATACCTTTTAAGGACGAGCGCAAGGTTAGATAGACAGTTTTCAAAGTAATCACCATAGACAGTGAAGTCATCCATGAAAACTTCTAAGATATGCTCAATAAATTTGGAAAAAATACTAACCATACACCGTTGGAAAGTGGCCGGTGCATTGCAAAGTCCAAAGGGCATTCGTCGATATGCAAAGGTGCCAAACGGGCATGTGAATGTCGTTTTCTCCTGATCCTCTGGCGCGATAGCAATCTGAAAATAACCAGAATATCCATCAAGAAAACAATAGTAAGTGTGACACGCTAACCTTTCAATCATTTGATCAATAAAGGGTAAAGGAAAGTGGTCCTTTCGGGTTCCGGCACTAAGCTTCCTATAGTCAATACAATCCCTCCACCCATTTTGAATACGGGTGGGAACCATCTCGTCATCCTTATTCTTCACCACAGTGATTCCGGTTTTCTTGGGCACCACTTGAACCGGACTGACCCACTGACTATCAGAAATTGGGTAGATAACCCCAACTTCAAGTAGCTTCAGAATTTCAGCCTTTACCACCTCCATCATCGGTGGATTCAGTTTGCGTTGTGGCTGACGTGAGGGATTCGCTCCTTCCTCCATTAAAATTCGATGCATGCATGTGGAGGGGCTAATTCCCTTAATGTCTGCTATGGTCCATCCAATAGCAGTCTTGTGCTCTTGTAACACCTTAACTAATCGCTCCTCTTGATCGTCTTCCAAACTATTGGAGATGATAACCGGTAGTGTTTCTCCTTTACCAAGAAAAACATACTTCAGATGGTTTGGAAGCATCTTCAGTTCGACCACTGGTGCCTGCAAAATAGATGGAAGATGCCTAGTATTAGAGATTGGCAAAGATAAGTAAGAGACATTACCTGACTGAGGTAGCTCAGGTGAACTATTCAGAAGTTGCTCTATCTCTTCCACTTCTTGACTGCATCGAATCCCATCTTCCGTCTGCATAATGGGTGCTGTAATAGCCACCTCTAGCTCATCTTTCCCTGCATGCTCACAATAATCTTGGGCCAAGAAATCCACAATATCAACAGAAAATACACAATCATCAATATCAGGAAATTTCATGGCATCATAAATATTAAATTTCACAACCTCGCCATCGAATTCCATAGTAAGTGTGCCACTGTGAACATCAATTTTTGACATGGAAGTTTTCAAAAATGGCCTGCCTAACAAAATAGGACTATTATGATCACCGTTTTCCATGTCTAGCACATAAAAATCTGCAGGAAACACCAATTCATTCACTTGTACCAACACATCTTCTACTACTCCCCTAGGGTATGCGTTAGACCTATCAGCTAACTGAATAACAGTTCCAGTTTTGTTCAATGGGCCAAGTTTCAAGGATGCATAGATGGAATAAGGCATAACATTGATTGATGCTCCTAAATCTAGCATGGCCTTCTCAAGTCTAACATTCCCTATGATGCATGGGATAGAAAACATACCTGGATCCTTACAACTTTCTTTGGATCACAGCAGATACATTCTCACCAAGTTCCACTTTTTGACAGCCATTCAATGTCTGTTTCCTCTTTGCTGTGCACAGTTCCTTTAAGAACTTCGCGTATCAAGGCACCTGCTTAATAGCATCTAGCAACGGAATATTTACCTCATATCTACGAAAAGTTTCATAAAGGTTCTTTATCCCTTCATCTTTTCTAGACTCCTTAAGTGCTAAGGGAAAAGGGGCGACAGGCTTATATTCAGAAAGAGGAGGAAACTTAACTCTTGGCGCTACTTCCTTGGATGCTTCTCCATCAGTTTCCCTTGGCTCTTATTGATGTTTCTCATTGGGTGAAGTCTCCACCTCTTTCTCCTTGATCTTCAACTCCTTCCCATTTCTTAGAGTGATTGCACTTGCATTTTCCCTTGGATTTGGAATTTTTTGAGATGGTAGAGCAGTGGAATGTTGTGCTTATAGCTTGTTGATGGCGGTGGCGAGCTGTCCCATCTGGGTGTTCATGTTCTGGATACTTGCTCTTGTTTCCTGTTGAAAAGCTGCAGTGTTAGTGGCAAGTTCCTTAACTATATTTTTGAGAAACTCACCTGGTGTTGGTATTTGTGGTCGCTGCTGCTGTTGTTGAGGGTACGGCGGCCTATAACTTTGATTATGTGGTGGTGCTTGAGGCCCCGATTGATTTGCTTGAGGATTCCCATATCTTAGATTTGGATGATCCTTCCAACCAGATTGAATGTGTTGGAATAAGGATCATATTTTCGCTGGGGTGGTCCAGGAAATCCTCCAGTAGCGTTGACCTGTTCAAATGATTCTTCTTGAAGTGTGGGACACATATCAGTAGCGTGTCCCACTACAGCACAAATTCCACATGCCTTTGCAGTTTGTCCATTTCCTACAGCCATCTGACGCACAAGAGTTGTCAATTCAATTAATTGGTGTTCAAGGGAAGAGACATTTACCTCGTTGTTCTTCTTGGTTGGATGATCGTTCCTGATGGTGCCGAATTGTTGAGAATTGGCAGCCATATTCTCTATCAAGTTTCTTGCTTGTACCGGAGTTTTGTCAACGAAAACTCCTCCACTGGCTGCGTCCAGCATGCTCCTGTCATGAGGTAACAAACCTTCATAGCAAAATTGGATCAATTGGTTTTCACTTATCTGATGCTGCGGACAGCTAGCACAAAGCTTCTTGAACCGCTCCCAGTATTCATGCAGTGACTCCCCGGAGTATTGCTTGATCCCATAGATTTCCTTCCTGATATTTTCAGCTCTAGAGGCTGGAAAATATTTCTCCAGGAAGGTTCTTTTCATCTCCGTCCAAGTTGTGATGGAGCCAGAGGGCAAGTAGTATAGCCAATCCTTAGCAGCACTCTTCAAAGAGAAAGGAAAGGCTCTCAGCTGAATCTGTTCCTCTGTCACTCCATGGGGTTTCATACTAGTATAGACCACGTGAAACTCCATCAAGTGTTTATTGGGATCCTCACCTGCAAGACCATGAAAAGAGGGTAATAAGTAAATTAAACCAGATTTAAGTTCAAATGTAGCATTATTTTCTAATGTCAGAAAAGTAATGCATAAAGGCTGTTGATTGGGATCAGGAGTGCCCAATTGTCTAAGACTCAAGTTCGCATTAGCATTAGAAGCCATCTCTTCTTCAGGAAAATCAGCTCGAGCAGCGGCTTCTTGTTGTTGCCTACGGAGTTCTCGCCTTCGTCTATGCAAAGTTCTTTCGATTTCTGGATCGTAGAAAAAATCCTCTTCAACAAGATCACCTGAAAGCATGAACTAGAGAAAGCTAGAACCAAAGAAAAGAGAAGAGAGTGAGAATAACAAAATAAAACAAAAAGAAAACAAAATAAAAAGAACACAAATTACCCGACTCAATCAGATAAACAAATAATGTAGTAGTGTGAGTAGGGATCGTTCCCACGAGGAAAGGCAAATTCAATGTGTTCTTAATAAATAAAAATGGGGGTTTGAGGTTGAGATTAACTACTAAAACTTTTGGTAGCGCTTAATCATGTCACGCCCAAATTACCCGACTCAATCAGATAAACAAATAACGTAGTAGTGTGAGTACGGATCGTTCCCACGAGGAAAGGCAAATTCAATGTGTTCTTAATAAATAAAAATGGGGGTTTGAGGTTGAGATTAACTACTAAAACTTTTAAATAATTAAAATTTACTAACATGCAAAATTAAATAAAAGACTGGAGAAAGTCAATTGGAGACGAGACTTGGTATCGGTCGGCTACACCCTTGATATTCATTCATTCAATCATCGATTCTCTAAAAATAATTAATCTTATTAAATATTCGTCATTGAAAATTCAATTTCTGTTTCACCGTAATTTTAGTTAATTAGAAAACAGCATTCTAAATTAACCCTTACCAATAAATTAACCCGATAACAGCAATCTAGATTTAAATCCACGGTAGTATTCAAACTAGTAAAACTGACGAACCTAGACAACACAAACACCAGCGGTTGTATTTAGCCTAGTCAATAATTGATCCTACGAAATAATAAATTCAACAGCAGAAATTATCAAGTGTAGTTGCTTCGCAAATTAGTTTATTCAAACAATTACGGATTTAAACTCTAATCTCGCAAACAAACATAAAAAATAAAACAGATCAAAGATTGATACTTAATGAAAAGTAAACACTACGAATCAAATCTCATGAATAAAATACATCAAGGTTTCGTCTCCCTCAACCAAGTATAAAATCTTAGCTACAACGATTCATAACTAAAGTCATAAAAATTCGAAGGAAAGAAGAAAACTAAAATTAAGAATTTAAGAATAAAACCTAGCCTCCAAAGTAATCTCCAAAAGTCTGATAATGATCCTCCAAAATCGGAATAAAAGTCTAATAAAGGCTAGGAACTAAAATAACAAAGTTACCAAATATAATATTTTTTTTTCCGACAGACTACGCCCGCTCGATTGGTAGGATGTTGCGGATCGAGCGGCGTGAAAATCACTAACTCTCTGTCTGGTGTAAATGCGTGCCGCTCGATCGGTGAACTTATGCGGATCGAGTGGCACAAAACTCCCAAAGCTACTGTCTCCATGTAAAGGCTCCCGCTCGATCTGCAACATCCTGCGGATCGAGCGGTGAAGGAATCTTCAGAATTTCCCAGCATTTCCCTTGCTTCAAAGCTCCGTCCTAGTCCGCCAAAATATGCGACCTAACCACAAAAACGAAAATCCCATCTTGCAAACACGGAAAATGCAAAACTAACAAAATGCAAAAAATAAAACATGCAACTAATACAAAACAACAACAAAAATGACACTAACAAATGCAATAAAAACACAACTATCAAAGGTCGTGTCGAATTTTTTTGAAAATTCCGCATTATTTTATTATCAATTAAATATTAGAGGATAGAAGGACGTTTCAGTTAGTATCTGAGCAAGGTCTTGGTTTGGTTTTGTGCCTACTACCAGTTGCAAGAAGCTCGATAAGTCTCATCTCAAAGTCTGTAAGTTTTAATGAATTTAATTTAAATGTTAATCGTATTTGAATTACTACTTTAAATGTTTTGATGTCATCCATTTTAAAATATTTCCAAAGTTAGATGTTTAAATTATTAAAATGTGTAGTTCGGTTTTTGTTCTTGTTTAAAACTTTGTAAGTAGTTTAAAGTGTACTATTTAAATGACTTTAAAGAGCATGTTCATTACAAGTTAAGTGGAATTGGTATACAAATATTCCTTCCAGTTGTAGTTAGGACGTAGAAATTATTTGAGTTGCTTAGTGGTGTTATCGATCTTGATGAGGAAGTAGGATTTTGTCGAATAATATTAACTTGGGCATTATGATATATTAGTTATGGTGTCATTGTTGTTATTATTTTCTTATAATGGATGTTAGTCGAATTCAACTAAGTGACTCACTTGTTTAGGTATTGATAAACGTAATTGAATGAATTTTTTAAATGTTTTAATGTCATCAATTTAAAAATATTTTCAAAGAGTTATATATCTAATTTATTTTATGCATGAATTTTAGTGTATGATGTATGTTTAATAATTTTCAAAGTATTTTTTAGGGTATATTTAATTGTTTTAAAAGCATGTTGGTTTAGAGATTTAGTGAGTTTTGTGATTTGATGGAAGGTAGGAGTCTGTCGAAGAATATTACCTTGTGCATTATGAGATATTAATTGTGGAGATATTAATTGTGGTGTTACTAAAGGAAATCATTTTCTTATGGATCAATTTTAGTCAAACATTAGTAAGTGGCTAGTTTTGATTAAGGATAGATATATATAAGTTTTGCAAGTTAATTAGTGAGTCCGAACTTTGTGATGACCTAGACTAAATTTAAAGGCATCATTGCATTTTTGCATGACCATCGAATTCGGAATGTTGCGCGCTAAAATTAAAGTGAAAGGTTTAAAATTTAGTTAGAACCTTAAATGAAGCTTCAAAACTATTTAAAAATGCATGTTTATACCTTTTTGTACTACATCAGGAGGTCGTAGCTTTGGGATTGATGGTTGCATGTATGGAAAAATCAAGTTTTAAATGATATTTAAACATTTCCTTGATATTTTTTATTCCCGTTTTTGCAATTTTTGACGCCGATGGGAATTGTTTATATTTCTTGATCTTGTTTTGATGGTTGTTGCTGCTGTGTTGAGAATATTTTTAGTTATGTTATGGGTTGTTGGGAGTGAGTTCTTTTGTCAAGAAGTCAAGTCGACCGAGGATTCGGATCGTTGGTTGTAACTGGTGACTGTGTTCTAGAGTTGTTAGGATTGTTTGTATAGTATAAGAAAAAAAATAATTAGGTGTGGTGAATTGGGACATAATCTAGAATGTTAGAGAAGCATTGGTTTGAGTAGAGAAGATTCTAGAAGTTGAGTTAAGCAAGTCGTTATATTAAGCAACTTGTGGTACCATTTTTGTTTCTTTCCCTGGTTGTCATGTTGTTTCTGGATTTGGTTCTATTTTGGATTAGTAGTGTAACCTGAGACTTGACTTAGTGTTTGAAATGCATGCTAGTGTGATAGGTATGATCTAAGAAGTGGGATTCTTGCTTAGACAAAAAATTTTTAAATTGTTCCGATATTTTTCTATAACTAAGAAATTATTGTTGTCCAATCCTTGGGTTGTCGTGGATTTTTCTAGTGGTTGTCAAACATTTAAGTTTTTGTTTCTTTTAGTTGCTACTACACGGTTTTTAGTGGTCCTTACCGAGATCACCTATTAATTAGAAACTTAAGCATGCAATTAACTTAATTAAAACAGTAAACTAGAATAACTGCGGAAGCATAAAACATTATACAATTCCAAGGAAAAGAATCTGTAAATACCCAATAATTATACAACCATATCGAATAATGTATTATCCCAAATACATCAGAAATTAAGGACCAAGGCAAAATCTCAGCTGGCCATCCACTGCCTAGTCCCTCCTGGATCCACCCGCCTCGTCCAATCGCAAACCTGCCCCATGGAATAGGGTGTCCAGATACACAAAGTACAAGACGTGAGAATAAAAAGTTCAGCACGAGAGTATGAGTATATCGTATTATATAGATGCATGAATTCAAGTGTACCGCCTACAGAAACTAGAAGCCAAGGATCAGAAAACAAAGGCAGACCGCGCCCTCGTATATAGCATGTTGTGTCGTCTCTTCAGGAGGTGGCTCCCATACCAATACCATTGGATACTTCGGACCCAAATCTATGGAAGTCCATCCACAAACAGAATTGGGTTAAACCCTATAATATCCCAAGGATATAGCTTGAAGTGTAATATGCATGCAGCATACATTCATGCCATAAATATGCACATAAAATCACGCAAACACATATTACATGCATACTCAGTCAGGATATCTCGAACAGTACTTTCGTTCCTCGCTATTAGGTAAGCTCTATCAGCTCTAGGTCCACGCCTATAGTTTGCACTACACTGCGAAATGATACTAATATCATTATATTACTCCAAAAGTCTTAACTAAGCTATTGCATACTTCTAAATATTTTTAGGAAGCAAAAGCTATACCTGCATCCGTCGTCAGCCGGTTGCTGTCGCTTACCTCAAAACTAGGCCACAGCTCCGCTACGACGCCTGGACCGCTATGCCACTTTTGAATTCCCAATGGGACGCCTAGAATTCCCTAGATCTAAGTTAGAAGGCTAAGGAATCGAGAGAGAAGAGAGGAAAGTGTGAATTGCCAATGAGCCTCGGCACCTCTATTAATAGATGGAGTTTAGATCATCCGAACCCCACTTCGGAGCCTCCGAACACGTTCGGACCGTCCGAACTCGACTTTGGAGCGTCCGAAGTCCCATCCACACTTTATCCATGATGTCATTTTGCTGACGTAATCAATGACGTAATATCTGATCCCGATCGGACCGTCCGATCCTTGCCGACAGACCGTCTGAACCCGTTCGGAGCCTTCGAAGTCTCATCGGATCATCCGAACCCCTTCGGACCTTCCAATATCCTTCTTCGGGCCGTTTGATCTTAGGACGTTTAATTTTGATTAGTTCTTTAATCACCTTACTTGGTTATGGGCTACTACATTATCTCCCACTTAAGATATTTCGTCCTCAAAATCAGATCTTAAGTACTGAAAGTAAAAACATGCAGAAACATCTTTTATTCGAATGCAAACATTTTACAAGGTACAACTTAGTACAATACTGAAATAAAATCAAAATAACTCAGGATGTTCTAAACGCATCCTGCTCTCAAGCTCCCAAATGGCTTCTTCAGTTCCTTTGCGCTGCCACTTAACTAGAACCATAGGGATAAATTTATTCTGCAACACTTTATCCTTGCGATCCAAAATACGAACCGGTTTCTCTACATAAGTCAAATCAGTATACACCTGAACTTCATACCTATAGTGACCCTTACCTGGATCACCTACTAACAGAACTTAGGCATGCAATTAACTTAATTAAACAGATATCAGAATAAAACTGCGGAAACCATAAACATTATACAATCCCAAGTAAATGAATCTGTAATTTATCCAAATAATATACAATCAAATTGAATAGTTGTATCAACCCAAACAACAGTAATAAAACCAAGACGAAGCTCCAGCTGGCCAACCACTGACTAGCCCCTCCTGGATCCACCCTCCTCGTCCAATCGCAAACCTGCCCCATGGAATAGGGTGTCCAGAAATACAGAGTACGAGACGTGAGCATAAAACGCTCAGTATGAGAGTATGAGTATACATGCATGCAAAGTGAACTCCCTATAGACTCTAGGTCAAGGATCAGATAACAGAGACAGACCGGGCCCTGGTATGTAGCACGCTGTGCCGTCGCTTCAGGAGGTGGCTCCCATACCGAGATAACCGTGGATACGCCGAACCCAAATCAATGGAAGTCCATCCACTAACAGGATATGGTACAACCCTACTAACATACATCTCGAAAGAGATACAGCAAGATGCAAATGAATGCAGCATAAATCAATGACATATAAACCATGCAGTCACATAATACATGCGTACTCAGTCAGGATATCTTGAACAGTACTTCTGTACCTCAAAACAGTGCAAGCTTTACCAACTCTAGGTCCACGCCTATAGTCTGCTCTACACTGCCAAATGATACTACTATCATTATAGCGCTCTAAAAGCATTAACTATGCTATTGCATACTCCTAAATATTTATAGGAAGCAAAAGCTATACCTTCGTCCATCGTTATCCCTTTGATGTTGATGCCTCCAGAACATAGGCACAACTCCGCTACGACTCCCGAGTGTCTCGCCGACCTCCAGCCAAGCCTAAGAAGACTAGAACAACTCCAAAAGGACTAGAATGGAAAGGAAAACTCGGAATTGGCAAATGAAAGTGAAGCCTCGGCCTTCTATTTATAGACAACAATCGTAACTTCCGATCCTTGATCGGAACGTCCGAACCTCGATCGGAACGTCCGATCCTGCCATCGGAGCTTCCGAAGATCCTGATCTACCACGTGTCAAAATATCACTTGTTGACTCCGGATAGGGGTGATCGGAGCTTCCGATCTTGCCACACGTCATGCCTGACGTAATATCAATCGGAGCTTCCGATCCTGTTCGGAGCTTCCGATCCTGATCGGAGCTTCCGAACTCACCTTCGGAGCTTCCGAACTCTACCCAAGTAATTATGATTAATTCCTTAATTACTGATTTTTGGTTACGGGCTACTACATTCTCCCCCACTTAAGATATTTTGTCCTCGAAATCAGATCTTAAGTACCGAATGCAATACAGAAATCAGAAACATTCTTTATTCAAATCAAACGTTTATAGAGTTTGCAACTGAGTACAACTTAAGAATGAAATCAAAACAACTCAGGATGGTCTTCACGCATCCTGTCCTCAAGCTCCCAAGTAGCTTCCTCAGTGCCTCGGCGCTGCCACTGAACTAAAACCAAAGGAATGACTTTGTTCCGCAAAACCTTATCCTTATAATCCAGGATACGAATAGGTTTCTCAACATAAGTCAAATCCTTGTTCACCTGAACCTCAGACTGCGGCAGAATATGAGATTCATCCGCCACATACCGTCGCAACAGAGATACGTGGAACACGTCGTGAATACTGGATAGATGCGGTGGTAAAGCTAGTCGATAAGCCAAATCGCCAATGCTCTCCAAGATCTCAAACGGACCGATAAACCTAGGAGATAACTTGCCCTTAAGGCCAAATCTGAGAATCTTGCGGAAAGGTGACACTCTCAGAAACACTTTCTCCCCGACATCGAACTGCAAAGGCCTACGCTTGATATTAGCATAGCTGGCCTGCCGATCCTGTGCAGTCTTAATCCATTTCTTGATTTGATCAGCAATGTCTATCGCCTGCTGGATAAACTCCGGTCCCTCAGCCTGTCTCTCCCCCACTTCTTCCCAGAAGAGTGGAGTACGACAACGTTGCCCGTACAACGCCTCAAAAGGTGTCATCCCAATACTATTATGATAGCTGTTGTTGTACGCAAACTCGATCAATGGCAAATGATCCTGCCAGGCTGAACCAAAATCCATGACGCACGCTCTAAGCATATCCTCCAAAGTACGGATAGTGCGCTCTGACTAACCATCAGTCTCCGGATGATAGGCAGTACTCAAACTGAGAGTAGTACCCATCGCACGCTGAACACTCCCCCAGAATCTAGAAGTGAACCTGGGGTCCCGATCGCTGACAATGCTCACAGGCACTCCATGAAGTCGAACGATCTCCTGAATGTACAACCGTGCCATACGATCCACATTGTACTCCCGGCTATAGGCAATGAAATGCGCTGACTTGGTGAGTCGATCCACCACAACCCAGATAGCATCACAGTTCCTTGGGGATAACGGCAAATGGGTCACAAAGTCCATTGTGATAAACTCCCATTTCCATTCAGGAATAGGCAGACTGTGAAGCAATCCTCCAGGTCGTCGGTGCTCTGCCTTGACCTATTGACACGCCAAACATCTCGAAACAAACTGATAAACACTGCGTTTCATTCCCTTCCACCAGAAACGAGTACGTAGATCCTTGTACATCTTGTTGCTCCCAGGATGAATACTCAACTTAGTGCGATGTGCCTGAGACAAAATCTCCTCTCGCAACTCTTCATCCTGCGGAATCACAAGCCTACCAGACAAACACAGAAAGCCATCTGACTGATAATGAAATCCAAACGAGCTACCCTCGTTAGCTAAACGAGCTAAACGCTGGGTCTTCGAATCAGACATCTGAGCATCTCGAATCCACGAATACAAAGCTGGCTTAGATAATATCGCAAACATCTGGATACTCTGCATACCTTTCTTATGCTTGAAGGTATAACCTGAAGTACAACAATCACTGATCGCACTAGACATCAAACAAGTCTGAAGTGCGGATAGTCGCACCTTGCGACTCAAAGCATCAGCGGTGAGATTAGCAGCTCCCGGATGGTACTTAATCTCGCAATCATAGTCCTTAAGCAAGTCCATCCAACGTCTCTGCCTCATGTTCAACTCCGCCTGAGTGAACAAATAATTGAGACTCTTATGGTCGGTGAAGATCTCAAATTTCTCGCCATACAGATAATGACGCCAGATCTTCAAAGCGAACACAATGGATGCTAACTCCAAATCATGGACTGGATAGTTGTCCTCGTGAAGCTTCAGCTGTCTAGAAGCGTATGCGATCACATGCCCATTCTAAGTCAGGACACAACCTAACCCCTGAAAAGAAGCATCTGTGTATACCACATACCCTCCAGATCCTGACGGTAATGCCAAAACCGGCGCAGAAGTCAACCGCCATCGAAGCTCACAGAAATTCTCCTCACACTCGGAGGACCACTCGAAATCCACACCCTTGCGGGTAAGCTATGTCAACGGTCGAGCTAACTGAGAGAAGTTTAGAATGAAGCGACGATAATACCCTGCTAGACCCAGAAAACTACGGATCTCAGCAACTGTCATTGGACGCGACCAATTAAGTACCGATTCAATCTTGCTTGGATCAACAGAAATCCCCTCCCTGGATATGATATGGCCAAGAAAGACCACTCTATCCATCCAGAACTCACACTTGCTCAGCTTGGCGTACAACTGCTCATCTCGAAGAGTCTGTAGTACCAACCGCAAGTGAGAAACATGTTCTTTCGTATTACGCGAATACACCAAGATGTCGTCAATGAAGACCACGACAAACTTGTCCAAATACTCCCTGAAAACACGGTTCATCAGATCCATGAATATAGCCGGCACATTAGTCAAACCAAATGGCATCACTAGGAATTCGTAATGCCCATAGCGAGTACGGAATGCAGTCTTGGCTACGTCCTGATCACGGACTCTCAACTAATGATACCCAGATCTCAAGTCAATCTTGGAGTAAACTGACGTGCCCTGCAGCTGATCAAACAAGTCATCAATACGAGGCAACGAATACTTGTTCTTCACAGTGACTCAATTCAGCTGCCGATAGTCAATGCACAGCCGCATCGACCCATCCTTCTTCTTTACAAAAAGAACAGGAGCTCCCCAAGGAGATACACTAGGACGAATGTACACCTTGTTCAAAAGATCCTGTAGCTGACTCTTTAACTCACGTATCTCTGACGGAGCCAGACGATACGGTGCTCGAGAAATAGGCGAAGTACCCGGCATCAACTCTATGCCAAACTCGACTTTCCTAGCAGGAGGAAAACCCGGAATCTCATCAGGAAATACATCTGAAAATTCATCCACAATAGGAATTCTCTCTATCCCAATACTCTGAGCGGACAAATCATCTACATAGATAAGGTAGCCTTACCCGCCAGACTCTAGAACTTGACAGGCTCTCAAAGCTGATACCAAAGGCATCGGGGGTCGCGCTCCCTCACCATAGAAAAACCAGCTCTCACTCCTCTCCGGATGAAAGCGTACTAATCTTTGATAGCAGTCCACTGAAGCTCGATAAGTAGTCAACATATCTATTCCCAGAATGCAATCAAAGTCGTCCATCGCCAGGACCATGAGATTTGCTAACAGAATGTTCCCTTCGAATTCTAAAGGGCAACCCATCACTAGACGCTTAGCCAAAGCAGATTGGCCCGTCGGAGTAGAAACAGACATCACTACGTCTAGTTCAATGCATGGTAACTTATGCCTCTTAACAAAACGTGCAGAAATGAAGGAATGAGATGCACCAGTGTCAATAAGTACAAGAGCAAGTATACCATAAAGTAGAAATGTACCTGCGATGACTTTCTCATTCTCCTCCACAGCCTGATCATGCCTCAAGGCAAACACCTGGCCAGAAGCTCGTGGCCTCAAATGAGAACTCCCAGATGGCTGTCTCTGCGACCTCTGCTGTACGGTGGCCTGAGAACCAGATCCAGAACCGCCTCCCCCAGATAGTGGACAATCTCTCCGGATGTGACCAGTCTCTCCACAACGGAAACAAGCTCCAGAAGCTCTACGGCACTTGTCGGATGGATGGTTCTTCCCACAGTGATCACACTTTTCCTTCTTACCGAAACGGACAATACCTGCAGAACCAGAGGAAGAAGTAGATCCAGACTTCTTGAAAGATTGGGCACGGGGACCCAAAGAACTAGCAGGCCTCGACTGAGGGAAAGACCTATTCTGTCGAATGCTGTCCTCCACCTGGTGACAACGGCTCACCAAACCCTCGTAGGACATGTCGTCGCCAACCGCCACACGGTCATGGATCTCAGGGTTAAGGCCCTGAAGGAACAGATTATATTTCATCTCTGAGCTATCAGCAATCTCGGGGCAATAGGATAGCAGATCAAAGAACTTCTGCTGATACTCATCAATAGACATGGCTCCCTGTCGCAGACTCAGTAGCTCGCCTGCCTTTGACTGACGGAGTGCAGGAGGAAAATACTGCTTTTGGAAAGCTGTGCAGAACTCGGCCCAGGTGGCCACTCCTCTCGCTGCAATAAAGGGTGCAGAAGTAAACCTCCACCACCTGCGCGCACGTCCATCCAGAAGATAGCCAAGGGTCTCCATCTTCTGCTCCTCGGTGCATTGGAAAGTCTGAAAAGTCATCTCCATGCGGTCTAACCAGTTCTCCGCATCCTCCGGAGACTCACCTCCAACTAAGGGCTTAGGACCCATAGCTAAGAATCGACGCACAGTGAAACGCTCGTCGTCATGATGACGATGACGCCGTTCTCGACGAGGCTCCCGGTCGGCATCACCCCAACGCCCACCAATACTGCCATGAAACTCCGGTCGTCACGATTTGCCATCTACAAAAATACCTCATGATGAGACTAAATCCCAAGAATACTTTTGCATGCTCTGATACCATAAATGTAGTGACCCTTACCCGGATCACCTACTAACAGAACTTAAGCATGCAATTAACTTAATTAAACAGATATCAGAATAAAACTGCGGAAACCATAAACATTATACAATCCCAAGTAAAGGAATCTGTAATTTATCCAAATAATATACAACCAAATCAAATAGCTGTATCAACCCAAACAACAGTAATAAAACCTAGACGAAGCTCCAGCTGGCCAACCACTGACTAGCCCCTCCTGGATCCACCCTCCTCGTCCAATCGCAAACCTGCCCCATGGAATAGGGTGTCCAGAAATACAGAGTACGAGACGTGAGCATAAAACGCTCAGTACGAGAGTATGAGTATACATGCATGCAAAGTGAACTCCCTATAGACTTGAGGTCAAGGATCAGATAACAGAGACAGACCGGGCCCTGATATGTAGCACGTTGTGCCATCGCTTCAGGAGGTGGCTCCCATACCGAGATAACCGTGGATACGCCGGACCCAAATCGATGGAAGTCCATACACTAACAGGATAGGGTACAACCCTACTAACAGACATCTCGAAAGAGATACAGCAAGATGCAAATGAATGCAGCATAAATCAATGACATATAAATCATGCAGTCACATAATACATGCATACTCAGTCAGGATATCTCGAACATTACTTCCGTACCTCAAAACAGTGCAAGCTTTACCAACTCTAGGTCCACGCCTATAGTCTGCTCTACACTGCCAAATGATACTACTATCATTATAGCGCTCTAAAAGCCTTAACTAAGCTATTGCATACTCCTAAATTTTATAGGGAGCAAAAGCTATACCTTCGTCCGTCGTTAGCCCTTTGATGTCGATGCCTCCAGAACTTGGGCACAACTCCGCTACGACTCCCAAGTGTCTCGCCGACCTCCGGCCAAGCCTAAGAAGACTAGAACAACTCCAAAAGGACTAGAATGGAAAGGAAAACTCGGAATTGGCAAATGAAAGTGAAGCCTCGGCCTTCTATTTATAGACAACAATCGGAACGTCCGAACCTCGATCGGAACGTCCGATCCTACCATCAAAGCTTCCGAAGATCCTGATCTGCCACGTGTCAAAATATCACTTGTTGACTCCGGATAGGGGTGATCGGAGCTTCCGATCCTGATCGGAGCTTCCGATCTTGCCACACGTCATGCCTGACGTAATATCGATCGGAGCTTCCGATCCTGTTCGAATCTTCCGATCCTGATCGGAGCTTCCGAACTCACCTTCGGAGCTTTCGAACTTTACCCAAGTAATTATGATTAATTCCTTAATTACTGATTTTTGGTTACGGGCTACTACAATACCGCTGCAAAATATGAGACTGATCTGCCACACACCGCCGCAACAGAGATACGTGGAACACGTCATGGATACTGGACAAATACGGTGGCAAGGCTACCCGATAAGCCAAATCACCAATGCTTTCCAAGATCTCAAAAGGACCGATAAATCTAGGAGACAGCTTTCCTTTGAGACCAAATGTAGCACCTAAAATCCAATCTACTAAATCGCATGCATTAAATTAAATAAATATTAGGATTTTTATTTTTAATTTTAATTGTTTTAAATTCTTTATTTGAATTATGCGCTATTAAAATATTTTATTATTTATTCAAATGATTTTATTTTACTGACTATTTAATTAAAGTTTTTAATTGTTTAAGTTTATCTGTCTAAATGAATTTATTGTGCAATTTAAATTGTGTTAATATTTTAAAGGTTTAGGTTTTTCTTATTTAAATGATTTTGATTTTAATTGTTTAGTATATTCTTTTAAATGATTTTAACTGTTTAGCTTATTTGGTTAAATATTTTCGAGTGTCCAACTTATTTATTCTAAATAGTCTTAGTTTAGCGGTCAGTTATTTTAAATTATTTTAAACTATTTTAAATGTCTAGCTTATTTATTTAAATCCTTTTTAATTGTCCAAATCATTTTAAATATTTTTATTTCTGCTTGTGTATTTATTTAAATTGCTCCTAAACGTTAGTTTAATTTGTTTAAAATTATTTTAATCGTTCTTCTTGTTATTTAATTTTTTTACTCGTCGCTGTGACATCATAATATTTAAAGTGTTTAAATTCTTGGATTTTCAAGCTTGCATTTTTATTTAGTGCAATTTAATTTGTAGTCCTAATTGCTAGATTAGTTTAGCACTTTTTTAAAAAAAACACAAAGTGTGTTGCACTTTTCATGAAATTCATACCCTCCCATTTTTTTTCTAGGTTTTGCCTACCTATATAGTTGAGTTAGTTTAATTTGTTTAAAATTATTTTAATCGTTCTTCTTGTTATTTAATTTTTTTACTCGTCGCTGTGACATCATAATATTTAAAGTGTTTAAATTCTTGGATTTTCAAGCTTGAATTTTTATTTAGTGCAATTTAATTTGTAGTCCTAATTGCTAGATTAGTTTAGCAAGTTTTTTAAAAAAAACACAAAGTGTGTTGCACTTTTCATGAAATTCATACCCTCCCATTTTTTTTCTAGGTTTTGCCTACCTATACAGTTGAGTTCAAGATTTAATCCTAGCCACACACACACTCAAAACCCACTCAAACTCATTCACACGCACACACACATTGCAGCCGAGATTGCCCTGTTCTTCAAGGAACCCGTCGGCATACCATTTTCTTCATTTAAGCTCCTCAATCTTGGTTTCCTTCTCCGGTGAGTCACTCCTAGCAAGCTGGACAAGCTGGTTCTTCCATATTGAGCTCGGTTTCAGCTCACGATTGGATCCTAGCAGCTCACGGCCATAGCTCATCGGGCTCTCGTGTCCTTTGATTTCTGTTTCCTTATCTTCTAGCATAGGCAAGATTATGGTTTCTTGTTCTCACCTAGTAAATCATTATATTGTGTGTGGTATTTTTTGAAGCATTCGAAATCCCTAAGTATATTTAAGCCCTGTTCGAGAACTCCATTTCTGCCCTGCCCGATTTTCTTAGCTCAAGGTTTCTGTTGCATTCTTGCTTGAGAAATCATGGTATTATGTTTGTTGTTGAGTTTTCTTTGAAATGTATATGAACTGGGAATGTTACTGCATCGAGGCCATGTTACCACCGAAAACTCCAGATTTTTTTTATGCTATGTGTTCTTGTTTTGGAAATTCAGAATTTCGCATAGCAGGTGTTCGAGCATTGTCCAATTTTCTTTATGCCTTGTTGTTCGAATTGCTTCAGATGGGTGGTCATGAGCATGAGTTCGAAATTCCTGATTTTTTGCATGCTTATTGTTTCGAGCATGTTCCAGAATTTACATAGCTTGTGTTCCTCATGCTTTGTGGTTCAAAAAACTCAGGATTTGTTTCCATTAGCATGGTTCAATTGATTTTCCAGAATTTTTTTGGCTTTTGGTTCGATATAAATTTCCAGATTTTTTTATCCATGTTTTGGTTCGATAATTTGGTATTTGTTGTGTTGATTTGGATGGTGATTTAGAGCTACCATGGATGATATGTAGTTCACATGGTAGCAACTAGGATGACTTGAAGGTAGCTTGTGGAATGGAGTTGAGGTGCATTCTAATTCCTAAGATTTTGGGGCGCATTTTTGGTTGCTTTGTTGAGCTGAGTTTGAGCTAGTTTATGGGAGCTTCTAAGGGGTTAAGATGAGCTTGAATGTTGGTCTTGAACCTAGACTAGTGGCTTGGAACTTGGGAGTCTTGGGGCTAAGTTTTTGATTGAGTATAAAAGTGAGGCTTGAGCAGAATTCTAGAAGTGTATTGGGCTGTCCGAGAACTAGTTTAAAATAGGGATATAACTCGGGTTTTGGGTTAAGGTCTCGGGTTTGGAAATGGTCTATGATTTTGGGATTATGTCGATCCAAGTGGGGATTAATTCGATTAAGTTTGGTCGAGTTTTAGATTTTGATTTAATAAGGTGCAGAATTTTTGGAAGCAAAAAGGGCTGCTGCCCGAAATTTGGATTTTTGAAAAATTATTGCCTAGGAATAAAATTATGAGGTTGAATTACCTACTTCGTTCTAAGTTTTGTGGATTAGTGGTTTCAAGCGGAATCCTTTTTTATTAAGAATCGAACAAGTTACAAATTTTACGGGCAAACCGCTCTTATTGTCTTAAGCGCTGTACTTTGGTTTAAATTTACATCATTTGGTTTGTCTCCTAAATCACCATCCCGGTCGTCCATGTGTGAGTCATATGCATAATTATCGATTAACATGTACGTCATATTTTCATATGCATGCTAAGTCTCATATTCAAGAATGAAAAGAAAATTACTTTTTTATGAACGAAGTGAGATGATTGTGACTATAGAAATGACTTGTATGTGTGGGGTTGGAAGATGTTCTGACATACCTTACCAAAGGATGTGTATGTGTGGGGTTGAGAGATGTCTTGGCCTACCTTACCAAATATAGACGTGTATGTGTGGGGTTAAAAGAAATCTTGGCCTCCCTTACCAAATACAGGGCAAGATTGGGTTGGGTGTTATCCTGACCTCCTTGCGGCATAGTGCAATGCAGCCATGATCATGATCAAAATCACAGAGTCACAATCAAGGATCTAAGTTCACAGTTACAGTTACAGATTCAGATATAGTTACAGTTCACAGCTTTTATGACTACGTGTCAGTACAGTTTATGCAGTTACATTGATTATAAATGACTTAGCCATGCATATGTTATATTCATGTTCTCTTTAATTTTAGAAGTACATTTTATTCAAATTAAGGGCACAAGTATTTTATTATCAAGCTATTTTTAATCTGTGTGTGCTTGTATTTATGTAGTACTCGTTATCCCCCTCATATTTTTGTTGAGTCTTTTAGACTCACTACACTTATTGTTTTCAGGTGAGGAGTATTTCATTGAGATTGCGGGACAGGACTATCGAGAGGACTATGATGCGGGCACGGCACATCCCTCTGACCATGCCAGTCTTCCGCCAAAGTTTATTTTAGCACTTTAAAGTCTTTCATCTTGTTAATTTAGTAAATGTAAATGTAAAGATAATATTCTTTAGAATTATTTATGGGCATGTAAATATGTAATCGCTTAATCTTTTGATGTTCGAAATGTCGAATCTTTTCTCCGGTTCTCGTTTCTTTCTCAGTCTAGTTTATTTAGTGTTGTTGTTTGCATTTTTTTTTTAACTTGTTGTCTGTGACAGGTGGTTGGTTATATGAATAGTTAGGTCATGCCGAAATTTTTTTTAAAATATATATTTTTTAAAAATCCGTATTTTATTTAGTTAATTTAAAGTAGAGTTAGGGTCGTTTCAGTTGGTATAAGAGCATGGTTCTGGTTTGGGTTGTGCCTACTGCCGGTTGCAAGAAACTCGAGAAGTCTCGCCTCAAAGTTTGTAAGTTTTTATGAATTTTATATGGTAGTCGTAATTGATTTATTACTTTAAATATTTTAATGTCACCTATTTTTTAAAATATTTTGAAAACTAGATGTTTAATTTAATAAAGTGTGTAGTTTAGTGTTTATTTTTGTTTAAAACTTCTTTTATAATTAAGTGTATTATTTGACTGTTTATTTTCGTAGCATGCGGTTCCAAGTTAAAAAAGTTGGTGTACCAATATTCCTTCCAATTGTGGGCAGTACATGGTTGTTGTTTGAGTTATTAGGTAGTGTTAGTAATTTTGATGAGGTTGTAGGAGTTTGTTGGAAGATATCAAACTTGCGCATTAGGAGATACTAATTGTTGGGTCCTTGTTGTAATTTATTTTTTCATAATGGATTTTTGTCAGATACCACTAAGCGAATAGTTTGTTTAAGAAATTGATAAGGCGTATGTTTTGGTCTGTTTAGTTAATGAATCGAAACTCGTATGAAGACTTGGGATATGAACTTGGTTTTTATATTATTATGGATAGTTTGAATTTTCTTTGTTTATTTGGGCAGGTAAGAGTTTTGAAAATAGTGATTCGGTTACTGCGAGCCTTTCAATTATGTGAACTACTACTCCAATCGTTATTTCCTTTTTCTTTTGTGCTCAAATCTGTTACAACATATACCTTGCGTATCCAAAATTTCTTTGCACATCTTTTGTTCATTTATGAATTTGTTAGACATCAGTCAATGTTGTATTCAGCTACTTTGACCTTGGTCGAACTTCTTAATAAAATTTTGTTCATGTTTTATACTTCTTGAAATTTTTCTTCGGTTCTAGAGCCACGTGTTGATGTGAGTAAGATTCAATTTTTTTTTCTCTTTGGTAATCTACTCATGTTGTATAGCTGACATCTGATTTTATTTTGAGATCGTTGTTTCCCCTGATTATTAACTTGTGTGAACTTATCTCGACTGAAGTCACACTGACTGCCTTAATTTTTCTTTGATTGTTTGAGCATGATTTCATTAACCATGGGTGAATGATCACAAGATTTGTATTTTGTTGGCTCATATTTATTATTCATGGAGCCTCTATTATTATTCACTCATCTCTAGAATTTAATTACGAGTGAGTTGTTTTCACTTATCTAGATTTTTACTTTTAGCTCATTTGTTTGTAATGCTTGCATTATTTCATTTCGTATTAAGCAGAATTACTTGTGCATTTGTTTCCTTTCATAATCCATCATGATGGATTATTTGGGTGAATCATAGTTTCAAATTATCTTTTCTATTCTTGTGTAGAGAATCAACTCGTAACCGCTTAGTAAGTGTTTAGACCGTTGGAATTTAGTATTAGTATTAGATAGAATCCTAAGTTATCGTTGTGTTCTGAGAAATGACGACTACTAATTATATCTAGTTCTAGCGAGAAGACTACTAGTTAGTAAATTATTTGAATGGGTTGTTTCCATTTTAAATAGGATCGTTAAGAGTAAACAGATGATTTTTTGTAAGCTGAATGGGTGAACAGTTACGAGATAGGAATTTGAGTTGTCCCTAGAGACTTTTGGGTACTTTATATTACCATTCTAAGATTTTGTGAATGTCAACCAGTAAGGCTATTGCACCAAATATGGGAATAGAATGATGAATATAATATTTAGGAAGTTTTCTGGATAAGCGGTAGATTTACTTACCTGTGAAATGCTAAGGTACTGTGGGGAGTAATTAAAAAGCATTTACGATTGGGTTACAAACTATTCAAGGTGTCTGATTGGGTACTAAGTTTTTGAAATATGAATTCAGGTTGTACATATAATAATTTGGGAATTTTTGGATTTTCAGACTTGCTGTCAAGTTGAACTAGAGATTTGAGATATGACTTCAGGTGATCTGTTAGAATTATTTGGTACTTAGAGACCATCTAATCCAATAAGTAGATAATAACTCGTGGTATATTTTTACTTGAGGTGTAAATTATGTATTTCTTAGTCGTTGCGTTAGGGATTGAACATATTTCCAGGACCATTAAGTGTAGCACTACTAATAAGTTGCTTAGACCTTTAGAATTTCAAAATGGATATTAAGTTGTTCTTGAAGGTATCATTGTTCCGTAATACTACCGATTTGGGAATATAATAAAATTTACTTGTTTTGTCGGTTCTTATGCGATTGCCGAGGAGATAAGTAATTTGTTTTATATGTTGAGCTGGCGCAGAGTTGTTAGTGACGCATGATGGATTTCATGTGTCGTTGTTGTAGAAGTACGAGTTAGAATCATCTCGTATCTTGAGGTGTATCGAGGTAGAATTGTATAGTCACTTAGCTATCCTATTTAGAAAGGTTTAGTGTTAGTTTCTAAGAATTTTGTGAACTGGTGAATTTCTTAAGAATTCGAGTTCTAGATCATATGTGTTAAGCTTAATCGATAAATAGGCATTAAGAGTATTTCGTTGTTAGAAAGTTTTTTTTTTATTTATGGTCGAGGTTGACATGAATTATTTATTGGTTATACGAAATCTACTGCTTGAAGCGGCGATTAAGGATTTAAGGTGATCGAACTAAGGAAATTATCGGATATTTTAGGACTTTAGGTGACGAATTAAAACTTTTACAATCACATGGGAACAGTGATTAGAAATTTATCTTAGGCTACAATCTTTGGGGATAGATAGGAATTTGCAAATTTATTTCGTAGTGGGAGTTAGACAGCTCCTTGTTTGTAGGTGTCGATTAGTATCAGAGTGGCGCAGCGAAAACTGATTTGGGCCAACTCACGTGGGTGCAAAGTTGGTAATTTAGTGTTGAACTGGTCTAAGGTATTCGAACCTAGTTAGTAAGTCTTGAATTTCGAGGACGAAATTTCATTTAAGGGGGAAAGGAATTGTACCACCTAAAATCCAATCTACTAAAT
This sequence comes from Henckelia pumila, assembly GCF_033568475.1. NCBI lineage: Eukaryota > Viridiplantae > Streptophyta > Magnoliopsida > Lamiales > Gesneriaceae > Henckelia > Henckelia pumila. The sequence continues at coordinate 108,364,351 of NC_133123.1, read as the reverse complement.
CGCATGCATTAAATTAAATAAATATTAGGATTTTTATTTATAAGTTTAATTATTTTAAATTTTTTATTTGATTTATGTGCTATTAAAATATTTTATTATTTATTCAAATGATTTTATTTTACTGACTATTTAATTAAAGTTTTTAATTGTTTAAGTTTATATGTCTAAATGATTTTATTGTGCAATTTAAATTGTGTTAATATTTTAAAGATTTAGGTTTTGCTTATTTAAATGATTTTGATTTTAATTGTTTAGTATATTCTTTTAAATGATTTTAACTGTTTAGCTTATTTGGTTAAATATTTCCGAGTGTCCAACTTATTTATTCTAAATAGTCTAAGTTTAGCGGTCAGTTATTTTAAATTATTTTAAACTATTTTAAATGTCTAGCTTATTTATTTAAATCTTTTTTAATTTTCCAAATCATTTTAAATGTTTTTATTTCTGCTTGTGTATTTATTTAAATTGCTCCTAAATGTTAGTTTAATTTGTTTAAAATTATTTTAATTGTTTTGCTTGTTATTTAAATATTTTACTCGTCGTCGTGACATCAGAATATTTAAAGTGTTTAATTTTTTGGATTTTCAAACTTGTATTTTTATTTAGTACAATTTAATTTGTAGTCCTAATTGCTAGATTAGTTTAGCACTTTTTTTTAAAAAAAAAGTGTGTTGCACTTTTCATGAAATTCATACCCTCCCATTTTTTTTCTAGGGTTTTCCTACCTATACATTTGAGTTCAAGATTTAATCCTAACCACACGCACACTCAAAACCCACTCAAACTCACGCGCACACACACACATTGCAGCCGAGATTGCCCTGTTCTTCAAGGAACCCGTCGGCATACCAATTTCTTCATTTAATCTCCTCAATCTTGGTTTCCTTCTCCGGTGAGTCACTCCTAGCAAGCTGTACAAGCTGGTTCTTCCATATTGAGCTCGGTTTCAGCTCACGATTGGATCGTAGCAGCTCACGGCCATAGCTCATCGGGCTCTCGTGTCCTTTGATTTCTGTTTCCTTATATTCTAGCATAGGCAAGATTATGGTTTCTTGTTCTCACCTAGTAAATCATTATATTGTGTGTGGTATTTTCTGAAGCATTCGAAATCCCTAAGTATATTTAAGCCCTGTTCGAGAACTCCATTTTTGCCCTGCCCGATTTTCTTAGCTCAAGGTTCCTGTTGCATTCTTGCTTGAGAAATCATGGTATTATGTTTGTTGTTGAGTTTTATTTGAAATGTATATGAACTTGGAATGTTACTGCATCGAGGCCATGTTACCACCGAAAACTCCAGATTTTTTTTTATGCTATGTGTTCTTGTTTCGGATATTCAGAATTTCGCATAGCAGGTGTTCGAGCATTGTCCAGTTTTCTTTATGCCTTGTTGTTCGAATTGCTTCAGATGGGTGGTCATAAGCATGATTTCGAAATTCCTGATTTTCTGCATGCTTATTGTTTCGAGCATGTTCCAGAATTTACATAGCTTGTGTTCCTCATGATTTGTGGTTCGAATATCTCAGGATTTGTTTCCATTAGCATGGTTCGATTGATTTTCCAGAATTTTTTTGGCTTTTGGTTCGATATAAATTTCCATTTTTTTTATCCATGTTTTGGTTCGATCATTTGGTATTTGTTGTGTTGATTTGGATGGTGATTTATAGCTACCATGGATGATATGTAGTTCAAATGGTAGCAACTAGGATGACTTGAAGGTAGCTCGTGGAATGGAGTTAAGGTGCATTCTAATTCCGACGATTTTGGGGCGCGGTTTTGGTTTCTTTGTTGAGCTGGGTTTGAGCTGGTTTATGGGAGTTTCTAAGGGGTTAAGATGAGCTTAAATGGTCTTGAACCGACTAGTGGCTTGGAACTTGGGAGTCTTGGGGCTAAGTTTTTGATTGAGTATAAAAGTGAGGCTTGAGCAGAATTCTAAAAGTGTATTGTGTTGTCCGAGAACTGGTTTAAAACAGGGATATAACTCGGGTTTTGGGTTAAGGGCTCGGGTTTGGAAATGGTATAGGATGTTGGGATTATGTAGGTTCAAGCGGGGATTAATTCGATTAAGTTTTGGTCGAGTTTTAGATTTTTGATTTAATAAGGTGCAGAATTTTTGGAAGCAAAAAGGGCTGCTGCCCAAAATTTGGATTTTTGAAAAATGATTGCCTAGGAATAAAATTAAGAGGTTGAATTCCCTACTTAGTTCTAAGTGTTGTGGAGCAGTGGTTTTAAGCGGAATTCTTTTTTATTAAGAATCGAGCAAGTTACAAATTTTACGGTCAAACCGCTCTTATTGTCTTAAGCGCTGCACTTTGGTTTAAATTTACATCCTTTGGTTTGTCTCCTAAATCACCATCCCGGTCGTCCATGTGTGAGTCATATGAATGATTATTGATTAATATTTACATGTACGTCATATTTACATATGCATGCTAAGTCCCATATTCAAGAATGAAAAGAAAATTATTTTTTTATGAACGAAGTGAGATGATTGTGACTATAGAAATAACGTGTATGTGTGGGGTTGGGAGACGTTCTGACCTACCTTACCAAGGGATGTGTATGTGTGAGGTTGAGAGGCGTCTTGGCCTATCTTACCAAATATAGACGTGTATGTGTGGGGTTAAAAGAAATCTTGGCCTCCCTTACCAAATACAGGGCAAGATTGGGTTGGGTGTTATTCAGACCTCCTTGCGGCATAGTGCACTGCAACCATGATCATGATCGAAATCACAGAGTCACAATCAAGGATCTAACTTCACAGTTACAGATTCAGATTCAAATTCAGATACAGTTACAGTTCACAGCTTTTATGACTACGTGTCAGTACAGTTTATACAGTTACATTGATTATAAATGACTTAGCCATGCATATGTTATATTCATGTTCTCTCATTTTAGAAGTACATTTTATTCAAATTAAAGGCACAAGTATTTTATTATCAAGCTATTTTTAATCTGTGTGTGCTTGTATTTATGAAGTACTCGTTATTCCCCCCATATTCTTGTTGAGTCTTTTAGACTCACTACACTTATTATTTTCAGGTGAGGAGTATTTTATTGAGATTGCGGGGCAGGACTATCGAGAGGACTGTGATGCGGGCACGGCACATCCCTCTGACCATGCCAGTCTTCCGCAAAAGTTTATTCTAGCACTTTAAAGTCTTTCATCTTGTTAATTTAGTAAATGTAAATGTAAAGATAATATTTTTAGAATTATTTATGGGCATGTAAATATGTTATCGCTTAATCTTTTGATGTTCGAAATGTCGAATCTTTTCTCCGGTTCTCGTTCCTTTCTCGGTCTAGTTTATTTAGTGTTTTTGTTTGAATTTTTTTTTTAAACTTGCTGTCTGTAACAGGTGGTTGGTTATATGAATAGTTAGGTCATGCCGAAATTTTTTTAAAAATATATATTTTTTGAAAAATCCGTATTTTATTTAGTTAATTTAAAGTAGAGTTAGGTTCGTTTCACCAAATTTGAGAATTCTGCGGAAAGGTAAAACTCTCAGAAATACTTTCTTCCCAACATCGAACTTCAAAGGCATACGCATAGTATTAGCATAGCTAGCCTGACGATCCTGTGCAGTCTTAATCTGTTTCTTGATCTGATCAACAATATCTGCGGCCTGCTGAACTAAATCTGGTCCCTCGGCCTGTCTCTCCCCCACTTCTACCCAGAAGAGTAGAGTGCAACAACATCGCCCATAAAACGCCTCAAAATGTGTCATCCCAATGCTACGATGGTAGCTGTTGTTGTACGCGAACTCAATCAACGGCAAATGATCTTGCCAGGATGAACAAAAATCCATAGTGCACGCCCGAAGAATATCCTCTAAGGTACGGATAGTGCGCTCTGTCTGTCCATCAGTCTCCGGATTATAGGCAGTACTCAAACTGAGAGTGGTGCCCATGACACGCTAAACACTCCCCCAGAATCTGGAAGTAAACCTGGGGTCTCGATCGCTGACAATACTCACAAGCACCCCATGAAGTCGAACGATCTCCTGGATGTACAACCGAACCATACGATCAATAGTGTACTCTCAACTATAGGGAATGAAATGTGCTGACTTGGTGAGTCGGTCCACCACAACCCAGATAGCATCACAATTCCTCAAAGATACTGGAAAATGGGACACAAAATCCATCGTGATAAGCTCCCATTTCCACTAAGGAATAGGAAGACTGTGAAGCAAACCTTCAGGTCGTCGGTGTTCTGCCTTAACCTGCTGGAAAACCAAGCATTTCGAAACATACCGATACATCTTGTTGCTTCCTGGATGAATACTCAACTTAGTGCGATGTGCCTGAGACAAAATCTCCCCCCGCAGATCCTCATCCTCCGGAATCACAAGCCGACCCAACAAACACAGAAAACTGTCTGACTGATAGTGAAATCCAAACGTACTACCCTCGTTGGCTAGACGAGCCAAATACTTGGTCTTCGAATCAGACATCTGAGAATCTCGAATCCGCGAATACAAAGGTGGCTCAGATAATATCGCAAGCATCTGGATTCCCTGCATACCCTTCTTGTGCTTGAAGGTATACCCTGAAGAACAACAATCCTCGATCTCACGAGAAATCGAACAAATCTGAAGTGCGGACAATTGCACCTTGCAACTTAAGGCATTAGAAGTGAGATTAGCAGCACCCGGATGGTACTTAATCTCGCAATCATAATCCTTCAGCATGTCCATCCAACGTCTCTGTCTCATGTTCAATTCTGCCTGAGTGAACAAATAATTGAGACTCTTGTGGTCTGTGAAAATCTCAAATCTCTCTCCATAGAGATAATGACGTCAGATCTTCAAAGCAAACACAATAGCTGCCAACTCCAAATCATGCACTGGATACTTATCCTCGTGAATCTTCAAATTTCTAGAAGCGTATGCGATCACATGTCTATGCTGAGTCAGAACACAACCTAGCCCCTGAAGAGAAGCATCTGTGTAGACCACATACCCTTTAGATCCTGATGGTAATGCCAACACAGGCGCAGAAGTCAACCATCGTCGAAGTTCACAAAAGATCTCCTCACACTCTGAAGACCACTCGAACTCAGCACCCTTCCGAGTGAGCTGAGTCAAAGGTCGAGTTAGCTGAGAGAAATTTGCAATGAAGCTATGATAATATCCTGCTAGACCCAGAAAACTGCGGATCTCAGCAACCGTCATTAGACGCGAACAGCACAACACAGCCTCAACCTTACTCGGATCAACAGAAATCTCATCCCTGGATATGATATGGCCAAGAAAAACCACTCGATGCATCCAAAACTCGCACTTACTCAATTTGGTGTACAACTACTCATCACGAATGAGTCTGTAGAACCAACCGCAGGTAAGAAGCATGCCCATCCGCATCGCGCGAATACACCAGAATGTCATCAATGAAAACCACGACAAACTTATCCAAAAATTCCCTGAAGACATGGTTCATCAGATCCATAAATATATCCGGCGCATTTGTCAACCCAAATGCATCACTAGAAACTTGTAATGCCCATAGCGAGTACGGAATGCAGTCTTGGCTATATCTTGATCTCGGACCCTTATCTGGCGATACCCAGATCTCAAGAAAATCTTGGAGTAAACCGAAATACCCTGCAACTGATCAAACATATCATCAATATGAGGCAAAAGATACTTGTTCTTCACAGTAACTCGATTCAACTGTCGATAGTCAATGCACAGCCGCATCGACCCATCATTCTTTTTCACAAAGAGAAGAGGAGCTCTCCAAGGAGATACACTAGGACAAATGTACCCCTTATTCAAAAGATCCTGCAACTGATTCTTCAATTCACGCATCTCTGACGGAGCTAGATGATACGGTGCTCGAGAAAGAGGAGAAGTACCCGACATCAACTCTATGTCAAACTCGACTTCCCTAGTAGGTGGAAAACCCGGAATCTCATCTGGAAATACATCTGGGAATTCATTCACAATTGGTATACTTTATATACCAACACTCGTAGCGGACGAATCAACTGCATAGATGAGGTAGAAGACTCTAGATCTCGACAGGCTCTCAAAGCTGATACCAACGGCATCGGAGGTCGCGCTCCCTCACCATAGAAAAAACCAGCTATCACTCCCAATCGGATGAAAGCGTACTAACCTCTGGTAGTAATCCACTGAAGCTCGGTAGGTAGTCAATATATCAATCCCCATAATACAATCAAAATCCTCCATTGCAAGAACCATGAGATTCAATATCAGAATGTTCCCTTCAAACTCTAAAGGGCAACCCATCACTAGACGTTTAGCCAATGCAGATTGACCCGTCGGAGTAGAAACAGAAATCACTACGTTTAGTGCAATGCATGGCAACTTATGCTTCTTAATAAAATGTAAAGAAATGAAAGAATGAGATGCACCAGTGTCAATGAGTACAAGAGCAGACATTTCATATAATAGAAATGTACCTGCGATGACCCTCTCATTCTCCTCCACTGCCTGATCATGTCTCAAGGCAAGCACCTGACTAGATGTCCGTGGCTTCAGATGAGAACTCCCAGCAGACTGTCCCTGCGATCTCTGGTGAACGGTATCCTGAGAACCCGATCCTGAACCAGAACCAGAACCTCCTCCTCCAGCTAGTGGACAATCCCTCTGGAGATGACCAACCTCTCCACATCGAAAGCATGCTCCAGAAGCTCTGCGGCATCTGTCCGTCGGATGATTCTTCCCACAATGTTTGCACTTCTCTTTCTTCCCAAAACGTACCACTCCATCGGATCCAGAGTAAGAACAAGATCCATGTTTTTTGAAAGAATGATCACGGGGACCCAAGGAACTCGCAGGCCTAGACTGAGAGAAAAACCTGTTACACCGGATGCTATCCTTCGCCTGGTGACATCAACTCACCAATCCCTCATAAGTCATATCATCACCAACCGCTACTCGTTCATGAATCTCTGGATTAAGGTCTTGAAGAAAAATATTATACTTCATATCGGAGCTGTCAGCAATCTCAGGGCAATAGGATAACAAATCGAAAAACTTCTGCTGGTACTCGTCAATCTACATGGCTCCCTGATGTAAACTCAACAACTCGCTCGCCTTCGCCTGGCAAAGTGCAGGAGTAAAATACAACTTTTGAAAATTTGTGCGGAACTCGGCCCAAGTAGCAACTCCTCTCACTGCAATGAATGGTGCAAAAGTGAACCTCCACCACTTACGTGCTCGTCCCTCCAAGAGATAACCAAGCATCTCAATATTCGGCTCTTTGGTACAGCGGAATGTCTGAAAACAACTCTCCATGCATTCTAACCAGTTCTCAGCACCCTCAGGAGTCTCGCCTCCAACCACGGGCTTAGGACCCATCTGCATGAACCGATTCATAATGAAACGGTGATGGTCATCACGATGATGATGATGATGGCGCTCTTGAAGATGATTACGATCACCGTATCCCTAGCGTCCACCTCCACTACCATGGCTACTCTGATCATCGTAATTCGCCATCTACAAAATTTAGCTCATGGTTATCTTATGCAGAATCTAAATCCCAAGATTACTATGCATGCTCTGATACCATAAATGTAGTGACCTTTACCGAGATCACCTACTAATCAAAAACTTAAGCATGCAATTAACTTAATTAAAACAGTAAACCAGAATAAACTTTGGAAGCATAAAAAATTATACAATCCCAAGGAAATGAATCTGTAAATACCCAATAATTATACAACCATATCGAATAATGTATTATCCCAAATACATCAGAAATTAAGGACCAAGGCAAAATCTCAGCTGGCCATCCACTGCCTAGTCTCTCCTGGATCCACCGCCTCGTCCAATCACAAATCTGCCCCATGGAATAGGGTGTCCAGATACACAAAGTACGAGACGTGAGCATAAAACGCTCAGCACGAGAGTATGAGTATACCGTATTATATAGATGCATGAATGCAAGTGTACCGCCTACTAAAACTAAAGGTCAAGGATCATATAACAAAGACAGACTGGGCCCTGGTATGTAACACGTTGTGCCATCGCTTCAGGAGGTGGCTCCCATACCAATACCAGTGGATACTCCAGACCCAAATCGATGGAAGTCCATCCACTAACAGAATAGGTAAAACCCTATAATATCCCAAGGATATAGCTTGAAGTGTAATATGCATGCAGCATACAATCATGTCATAAAATATGCACATAAAATCATGCAAGCACATAATACATGCATACTCAGTCAGGATATCTCGAACAGTACTTTCGTACCTCACTACTAGGCAAGCTCTACTAGCTCTAGGTCCATGCCTATAGTCCGCACTACACTGCGAAATGATACTAATATCATTATATTACTCCAAAAGCCTTAACTAAGCTATTGCATACTTCTAAATATTTTTAGGCAGCAAAAGCTATACCTGCATCCGTCGTCAGCCCGTTGTTGTTTCTTGCCTCAAAACTAGGCCACAGCTCCGCTACGATGCCTGAACCACTATGCCACTTCCGGGTTCCCAATGGGACGCCTAGAACTCCATAGATCTAAGTTATAAGGCTAATAAATCGAGAGAGAAGAGAGGAAAGTGCGAATTGCAAATGAGCCTCGGCACCTCTATTTATAGATGGAGTTCGGATCGTCCGAACCCCTCTTCGGAGCCTCTGAACACGTTCGGACCGTCCGAACTCAACTTCTTAGCATCCGAAGTCTCATCCACACGTCAGCCATGACGTCATTTTGCTGATGTAATCAATGATGTAATACTTGATCCCGATCGGACCGTCCGATCCTTGCCGACGGACCGTCCGAACACGTTCAGAGCCTCCGAAGCCTCATCGGATCGTCTGAACCCCTTCGGACCGTCCGATCTCCTTATTTGGGCCGTCGGATCTTAGGATGTTTAATTGTGATTATTTCTTTAATCACCTTACTTGGTTATGGGCTACTATACGGTTGATGGATGCGGTTAGCCTAGTTGCAGTAATTTTTTGTAAGTTGAGGTCTCTGCTATTTAAGTTACTCTATTTTTCGAGTTTAAGGTCTAAAATTTGATTCTTGGGTATGAGTCAGAGTTTGGGACGCGTAGAAGATTTTTGATAAGAGGATCGGCCATAAGAAATTTTGGAAGATGTTTAAATGAATTAGAAGCTTGAACAAGTCTAGTGAGTCGATTGAAGATTTTTTGAACTTTTATGGGCAACAACTTCCATTGAAATTTTTATTTCTAAAATGATATTTGAAATTATTTGTTTGCATGCAAAAACATTTTTTTTTTAAATGCTCCTGAGGAAATTTTTCTTTTTTTTTAGGAAATGTTTTGACAATGAAAATTTAATTTTCGAAAGCATGGATTTTTATAGCTCGCGTGCATAGATTATTTATTTAAAACTTTTAAGCATATCTTTCAATGATTTATGACGAAGCTTTAACTACAACTAATGATGTAGAAATTTTTTGAAGTGTGATTCATGAAAGTTTTGAAAAAATTCTTTTACTGAAGCTATCAGGATAAGAAGAGTTATTAGAATAGTAAACAGTTATTAGCATAAAATAGCTTATGTGGGAAAATGTTTGGGTACTAATAGAGAATATAATAATAGTAAAGTGTAATTTGTGCGATGACTTAAAGATCTAAGAATTTGTAGGTTATAGAACTTATCATGTAATAGCCCGGTTCTATTTTACAAGATTAATTTGGTAATCATGTTTAGATTTAATAAAACATGGTTAAGGGATTTTTATATATGATTAAACGGGCCAAGAAATCAAACCCAGAACACCCAAAAGTGGTTAGTGGGCCTAATTGGGCTCGGAGGGTTCGGATGGTCCGAACCTAAACTCTTGATGATTGGATGATCCGATGGAGATCGGACGGTCCGAAATCTAGAGTACAGATGTCCAAATCCATTCAGATGAATGATGTCATGGCTGACGTCACTAAGACCGATCGGACGATCCGAAGAGGGATAGGACCGTCCGAACTTGCATACATGCGACGTGGATATCGTGTAAAGATCGGACCATCCGAACTAGGGATCGGACCATCCGAACTCTGTCTATAAATAGGGCCGATATTTCTCATTTCAGATGAAAAAATGAATCCTCTCCTCTCCCGTCATGGCTCTATTTTAAGGGCTTTGGGACTCTTTCTTTAATACTTGGAGTAGGAAGTAGTATTTTTATAAAGGACAGTGTCCGTAGTGGTGGCCAAGCAGCGAAGCTCTAGCGAGGTGTCCTGTGGTTGTAGCAAGGATGTGCCCAAGCTCTGGGAAATTCGACATCAGCGGGCTGATGACGGACGAAGGTATAGCTATGGCTCCTTATAGAAAACAAGGAGTATGCTATAGTTTAATTAAGGCTTTTAGAGTATGATAGATAATGTATGGCATGTTAGATAATGCATGGTTATTATGTATTGTAGTGCTGCATGGTAGGTTGGAACCTAGATGCGAGCTTTTAGGATCTGCCTTATAAAGGTACGAAAGTACTGTTCGAGATATCCAAACTGAGTATCCATGTATTATATGTTTGAATGATTTATTTGGTTATATGGCATGATTTTCTCTGCATATACCTGTCATGATTGTATGTTGCATACATGAGCATCTTGAGCTATATCCTTATGCTATCATGTAGTAGGATATTTACCCATCCTGTCAGTAGATGGTTGGACATATAAACTCATGTCAGGTCACCAACATTGGTTGGACACGTAGACTTATGCCAGTCATCATCAGTTGGGTATGTAGGTCACCTCCTGAAGCGACAGCACAGCATGCTATATACCCAGGGCCCAAGTCTGTTCTTGATCAGATATTCTTGACCTCGATTCTTGGTAAATGTACACTTGTATTCATGCACATATAATCATTGTATACTCATACTATCGTGCTCAGTGTTTTATGCTCACGTCCGGTTATTTTTTGTTGTCTGTACACCCCATTCAATGGGGAAGTTTCAGGTAGTTTTCCTAAGGATTGGGAGGTTAGGTGGTGACCAAGGAAGGATTGCAAGGTTGACCATTAGGCTATACTTTCCTGGTTTTAGTTTATTTAAGTTCCGCATTTTACTCTAATTAAGTTTATTTATTGTTTAATTGCATGCCTAAGTTCTAATTAGTAGGTGATCACGGTGCGGGTCACTACATATCAGTGGTGGTAGGATGACGTTTTTACGTTTGTAAATTTAAATCGAAGGTAAATTTGTGCATTGATAAAAATTTCTTTTAGGAAAGTTGAGCGCATAGTTGTTAAGTATTTTGAAAACTTATGGACTTCTTAGGAGCTCAAGTTCTATATTATATGTGTTAAGCTTAATTGATAAATAGACATTAAGCATAGTTTCATTATTAGAAAGCTTTTAATATATGGTTGAGATCGACATAAATTATTTATTTGTTTTACGGACCTTTATTGTTCGAAGTTGTGATCTAGGATTTAAAGTTATCGAACTAAGTAAAGTATCAGATATTTTAGGATATTATGTGGCGAATTAAAACTCTTAAAGTCATTGGAACAGTGATTAGAAATTTTTCTTAGGATACCATCATTTGGGAACAAATATGAATTGTGAATTTATATTACAGTGGGAGTTAGTCAGATCCTTAATGATATAGATATCAGTAAGCATCAGAGTGCGCAGCGAAAGCTGATTTGGGCCAACTCATGTGGGTGCAAAGTTAGAAAATTTAGTGTTGACCTAGTTGTATGTATCCAAACCTAGTTAGTAAGTCTTAAATTTCGAGGACGAAATTTCATTTAAGGGGAAAGGAATTGTAGCGCCTAAAATCTAATTTACTAAATTGCATGCATTAAATTAAATAAATTTATTATTTTTATTTTTAAGTTCAATTGATTTAAATTTTTTATTTGATTTATGTGTTATTAAAATGTTTATTTATTTATTTAAATAATTTTATTATAATAACTATTTAATTAATACTTTTAATTGTATAAGTTTATTTATTTAAATTATTTTATTATACATCTTATTTGTTTTAACAATTTTAAAGGTTTAAACTTGTAGTGACCCGTACCCAAAATATGGTGATTAGATATTTAATCATAATTAAATAAATAATTGGGTAAATGGCAGTTCGAAAGCTACGGTAGAAAGATCGAAAGCTCTGTTGCGATCGGACGGTCCGATCGGAGTTCGGACGCTCCAAACCGTGGTAGCCAGTGTTGTAGAACGCGACGATCAGATCAATCAGAATTGATACCCGGTGCAGCGGAAGTTTAAAAATTTTATATGGAACGATTCCATAATGGGTATCAAAACTTTACGATTAAATTGTGTGTGTAAAAATTAAATAACAATTATAAATTTTTACCTCCAATCTCGAATCGAGATTATGGACACCAACAGATTACTCTGCTCTTGTTGTATATCCCTGGAACTGATGGACGAACTGTTCTTCAATCAGGTCCACGAACGGATATTTAATCCCTCTGATAGATTGCACTAGAAAATCTATCAGAAGTTTCTACGAAGAGAATTAACGAATTTGATCCGTTAAACCAGACTGTAATTCAAAATTCACAGACTGGATTTTTCCCGAGCAGAGGGGAGGGGGGCGGCCACTTAGAGAGAAAATAAGCTAGGTTTTCGAAAATTGTGACCCTGTGTTGTGTGTAATTTCTGTACTGCAATAACTTATTTATAATATGGGCTGCTAACAGCTTAGGGCCCATTAGTCATAAGTTCAAGCCTGACAAGCAAAGCCCGCACGTTCAGAAATTAATATAAAATTCATCGTGACTCAGATTGATAAACCGATTTCACCAATGTGCAGTAAAACCATTTCTGCACCTTTTAAAGTCAAGATAAATTTTTCTGAATCTGAATTCAGTGGTTTCCAAAAATGTCCATCCCTATGTCATTTTAGGAAATCTTACTCCTCTACTCTTAAATAAGAAGTCCAACTTCTTTGTTCATTAAATTTAACTCTTTAAATTTAACTATCTCAACGGGGATTAAAAATCCATTACTCTGTGTGACCCTCAATGGTTCAGGGATACAGCTAGCCGTGGGTTCACAACTCCTTGTGACTCGGAACAACAATTTCCGACTTGCCCATCGAATCATGGTAAGAGCGCCTAGCAACATCGCCCCATGATTCCCTAGGTATCACTAATAGTGCCTACAAGAACCAATAGATTTTGGTTAGCGTACAGTACGGTCCCTTCATCCATATATCCCGATCGAATCAACAACCATTGGTAAATCGAGAGTCGTTCTAGATTCGATAACTATGCAATACATCTTGAAGATCAAATAGTGACATCGCATGTGCTACTAAGAAACCATTTCTTAAAATACATCATGTACTCTTACCAGAGATTCGTCACACTAATATCTCCTCAGATCGCATAGGATATCCACACTCGCAAGTATGTGGTGAATCCTTGACAACAAAGCATCGACTCCTATATGTGTTGTAACTGTACCCAATCCCGACACCTGATGACCCCAATAGAGTCGGTAAACGAGTCAAAGCACAGTACTAGCATATAGAGTCTCAATGATGTTTCAAGTAGTAAGGACTAATGGTGTACAACCAAAACCGCGGACTTTATCAACTCGATAAGTGATAACCACTTGAAAAGTCCGGATACTGTTGGAGAACGCGGCGAACAGATCAATCAGGATTGATACCCGGTGCAGCGGAAGTTTAAAAATTTTATATGGAACGATTCCATAATGGGTATCAAAACTTAACGATTAAATTGTGTGTGTAAAAATTAAATAGCTATTATAAATTTTTACCTCCAATCTCGAAGCGAGATTATGAACACCAACAGATTGCTCTGCTCTTGTTGTATATCCCTAGAACTGATGGACGAACTGTTCTTCAATCAGGTCCACGAACGGATAATTAATCCCTCTGATAGATTGCACTAGAAAATCTATCAGAAGTTTCTACGAAGAGAATTAACGAATTTGATCCGTTAAACCAGACTGTAATTCAAAATTCACAGACTGGATTTTACCGAGCAGAGGGGAAAAGGGGGCGGCCACTTCAGAGAAAAATAATTAGGTTTTTCGAAAATTTGTGACCTGTTGTATGTAATTTTTGTACTGCAATAACTTATTTATAATGTAGGCCGCTAACAGCTTAGGGCCCATTAGTCATAAGTTCAAGCTCGACAAGCAAAGCCCGCATGTTCAGAAATTAATATAAAATTCATCATGACTCCGATTGATAAACCGATTTCACCAATGTGCACAGAAACCATTTCTGCACCTTTTAAAGTCAAGATAAATTTTTCTGAATCCGAATTCAGTGGTTTCCAAATATGCCCATCCCTATGTCATTTTAGGAAATCTTACTCCTCTACTCTTAAATAAGAAGTCCAACTTCTTTGTTCATTAAATTTAACTCTTTAAATTTAACTATCTCAACGGGGATTAAAAATCCATTACTCTGTGTGACCCTCAATGGTTCAGGGATACAGCTAGCCGTGGGCTCACAACTCCTTGTGACTCGGAACAACAATTTCCGACTTGCCCATCGAATCATGGTAAGAGCGCCTAGCAACATCGCCCCATGATTCCCTAGGTATCACTGATAGTGCCTGCAAGAACCAATAGATTTTGGTTAGCGTACAGTACGGTCCCTTCATCCATATATCCCGATCGAATCAACAACCATTGGTATATCGAGAGTCGTTCGAGATTCGATAACTATGCAATACATCTTGAAGATCAAATAGTGACATCGCATGTGTTACTAAGAAACCATTTCTTAAAACACATCATGTACTCTGGCCAGAGATTCGTCACACTAATATCTCCTCAGATCGCATAGGATATCCATACTCGCAAGTATGTGGTGAATCCTTGACAACAAAGCATCGACTCCTATATGTGTTGTAACTGTACCCAATCACGACACCTGATGACCCCAATGGAGCCGTTAAACGAGTCAAAGCACAGTACTAGCATATAGAGTATCAATGATGTTTCAAGTAGTAAGGACTAATGGTGTACAATCAAAACCGCGGACTTTATCCACTCGATAAGTGATAACCACTTGGAAAGTCCGGATAGGGTTCTCGATCATTCATCATATGAATATCCATTTGCATGCTTCGAACATCTCTATGTTCCTTACCAATGAAACGTGGTACTCTGCATCGCAAATGCTAGTCTCAAACTCGAGCGATCCTTATCCTTATTATCGGACAGCTCAATTGACTAGGAACAGTTTAGAATATACAGTGACTATAAGATGTGTTTCATGATAGACATCCCCATGTTCTACCACATCTTACATACACTATAGTATATTCAAGGATTTTATCAAAACAATAATAGTATATCACAATATAACAATATGAAGAAAGATAAAGTCATTGCCATTAATAAAAGTGTAAATTATATTAAACAAAAGATTGTTTATACAAAGAGTCATCAAAGCCCTTAGCCACAAGTTGGCTCACCGGGCACCCACTCTTTCAATCTCCCACTTGCCCTAAAGCCAACTATTCATACTACGTAGACCCATTGCTTCGCGATGTTTGTCAAATAATGGTCCTGGCAAGGGCTTAGTAAGTGGATCAGCGATATTGTCTGCAGAGGCCACTCTTTCGACAGTGATGTCTCCTCTTTCCACAATCTCCCGGATGATGTGGTATTTCCTCAGTACGTGTTTGGATCTTTGATGAGACCTTGGTTCCTTTGCCTGAGAAACGGCACCCGTGTTGTCACAGTACACCGGGACTGGACCAACAACTTCAGGAATGACGCCCAACTCTTGGACGAAATTCCTCATCCAAACGGCCTCTTTAGCAGCAGCTGATGCTGCAATGTATTCTGCCTCAGTGGTGGAATCCGCTGTGGTGTCCTGCTTGGAACTCTTCCAAGAGACAGCACCGCCATTGAGCATGAACACAAATCCAGAGGTTGACTTCGAGTTATCCACGTCACTTTGGAAGCTAGAGTCGGTATAGCCTTCCAATTTTAGTTCTCTTCCTCCATATACCATGAACATATTCTTAGTCCTTAGTAAGTACTTAAGAATGTCCTTCACGGCTTTCCAATGTATTTGACCGGGATTAGCTTGATATGTAGTAGCCCGTACCCTAATTGAGTAATTAAAGGATTAATGCTAATTAATTCAATTAGGTATTGGACGGATCGGAAGCTCCGAAGGCACGATCGGAAGCTCCGAACAGGATCGGAAGCTCCGATGAGCGATCGGAGGCACCGATGTTATTACGTCAGGCATGACGTGTGGTTGGATCGGAAGCTCCGATCAGGACCGGAGGCTCCGATCACCCCTATCCGGAGTCAACAAGTGATATTTTGACACGTGGCAGATCAGGATCTTCGGAAGCTCCGATGGCAGGATCGGACGTTCCGATCGAGGTACGGACGTTCCGATCAAGGATCGGAAGTTCCGATCGTTGTCTATAAATAGAAGGCCGAGACTTCACTTTCAATTGCCAATTCCGAGTTCTCCTTTCCTTTCTAGTCCTTTTGGAGCTGTTTTAGTCTTCTTAGGCTTGGTCCGGAGGTCGGCGAGGCGTTCGGTAGTCGTAGCGGAGTTGTGCCCAAGTTCTGGAGGCATCGACATCAAAGGGCTAAAGACGGACGAAGGTATAGCTTTTGCTTCCTATAAATATTTAGGAGTATGCAATAGCTTAGTTAAGGCTTTTAGAGCACTTTGATGATAGTAGTATCATTCGGCAGTGTAGAGCAGACTATAGGCGTGGACCTAGAGTTGGTAGAGCTTGCACTGTATTTGAGGTACGAAAGTACTATTCGAGATATCTAGACTGAGTATGCATGTATTATGTGACTGCATGATTTATATGCCATGATATTATGCTGCATTCATTTGCATCTTGCTGTATCTCTTTCGAGATGTCTATTAGTAGGGTTGTACCCTATCCTGTTAGTGGATGGACTTCCATCGATTTGGGTCTGGCGTATCCACGGTTATCTCGGTATGGGAGCCACCTCCTGAAGCGACGGCACAGCGTGCTACATACCAGGGCCCGGTCTGTCTCTGTTATCTGATCCTTGACCTCGAGTCTATAGGGAGTTCACTTTGCATGCATGTATACTCATACTCTCATACTGAGCGTTTTATGCTCACGTCTCATACTCTGTATTTTTCTGGACACCCTATTCCATGGGGCAGGTTTGCGATTGGACGAGGAGGGTGGATCCAGGAGGGGCTAGTCAGTGGTTGGCCAGCTGGAGCTTCGTCTAGGTTTTATTACTGTTGTTTGGGTTTATACAGCTATTCGATTTGGTTGTATATTATTGGATAATTACAGATTCCTTTACTTGGGATTGTATAATGTTTTTGGATTCCGCAGTTTTATTCTGATATCTGTTTAAATTAAGTTAATTGCATGCCTAAGTTCTGTTTAGTAGGTGATCCGTGTAAGGGTCACTACATTTATGGTATCAGAGCGTGCAAAAGAATTCTTGGGATTCAGTCTCATCTTGAGGTACTTTTGTAGATGTCAAATCGTGACGACCAGAGTTCTCATGGCAGTGTTGGTGGGCGTTGGGGTGATGCCGACCGGGAGCCTCGTCGAGAACGGCGTCATCGTCATCATGACGACGAGCGTTTCACTGTGCGTCGATTCTTAGCTATGGGTCCCAAGCCCTTAGTTGGAGGTGAGTCTCCGGAGGATGCGGAGAACTGGTTAGACCGCATGGAGACGACTTTTCAGACTTTCCAATGCACCGATGAGCAGAAGGTGGAAACCCTTGGCTATCTTCTGGATGGGCGTGCACGCAGGTGGTGGAGGTTTACTTCTGCACCTTTTGTTACGGCGAGAGGAGTGGCCACCTGGGCCGAGTTCCGCACAGCTTTCCAAAAGCGGTATTTTCCTCCTGCACTCCGTCAGTCGAAGGCAGGCGAGCTACTGAGTCTGCGATAGGGAGCCATGTCTATCGATGAGTATCAGCAGAGGTTCTTTGATCTGCTATCCTATTGCCCCGAGATTGCTGATAGCTCAGAGATGAAGTATAATCTGTTCCTTCAGGGCCTTAACCATGAGATCCATGACCGTGTGGCGGTTGGCGACGACATGTCCTACGAGGGTTTGGTGAGCCGTTGTCACCAGACGGAGGACAGCATTCGGCGGAACAGGTCTTTCCCTCAGTCGAGGCCTGCTAGTTCTTTGGGTCCCCGTGCCCAAACTTTCAAGAAGTCTGGATCTTCTTCTTCCTCTGGTTCTGGGGGTGTTGTCCGTTATGGTAAGAAGGACAAGTGTGATCACTGTGGGAAGAACCATCCATCCGACAAGTGTCGTAGAGCTTCTGGAGCTTGTTTCCGTTGTGGAGAGACTGGTCATATCCGGAGGGATTGTCCACAGTCTGGGGGAGGCGGTTCTGGTTCTGGTTCAGGATCGGGTTCTCAGGCTACCGTACAGCAGAGGTCGCAGGGACAGTCTGCTGGGAGTTCTCATTTGAGACCACGAGCTTCTGGCCAGGTGTTTGCCCTGAGACATGATCAGGCTGTGGAGGAGAATGAGAAAGTCATCGCAGGTACATTTATGCTTTATGGTATACCTGCTCTTGTACTTATTGACACTGGTGCATCTCATTCCTTCATTTCTGCACGTTTTGTTAAGAAGCATAAATTACCATGCATTGCACTAGACGTAGTGATGTCTCTTTCTACTCCGACGGGCCAATCTGCTTTGGCTAAGCGTCTAGTGATGGGTTGCCCTTTAGAGTTCGAAGGGAACATTCTGTTAGCGAATCTCATGGTCCTGGCGATGGACGACTTTGATTGCATTCTGGGAATAGATATGTTGACTACCTATCGAGCTTCAGTGGACTGCTATCAGAGATTAGTACGCTTTCATCCGAAAAGGAGTGAGAGTTGGTTTTTCTATGGTGAGGGAGCGCGACCCCCGATGCCTTTGGTATCAGCTTTGAGAGCCTGTCGAGCTCTGGAGTCTGGCAGGGAAGGTTACCTTATCTATGCAGTTGATTTGTCCGCTGAGAGTATTGGGATAGAGAGCTTTCCTGTTGTGGATGAATTTCCAGATGTGTTTCCTGATGAGATTCCGGGTTTTCCTCCTGCTAGGGAAGTCGAGTTTGGCATAGAGTTGATGCCGGGTACTTCGCCTATTTCTAGAGCACCGTATCGTCTGGCTCCGTCAGAGATGCGTGAGTTGAAGAATCAGCTACAGGATCTTTTGAACAAGGGGTACATTCGTCCTAGTGTGTCTCCTTGGGGAGCTCCTGTTCTCTTCGTAAAGAAGAAGGATGGGTCGATGCGGCTGTGCATTGACTATCGGCAGCTGAATCGAGTCACTGTGAAGAACAAGTATCCGTTGCCTCGTATTGATGACTTGTTTGACCAGCTGCAGGGCACATCAATTTACTCCAAGATTGACTTGAGATCTGGGTATCATCAGTTGAGAGTCCGTGATCAGGATGTAGCCAAGACTGCATTCCGTACTCGCTATGGGCATTACGAGTTCCTAGTGATGCCATTTGGTTTGACTAATGCGCCGGCTATATTCATGGATTTGATGAACCGTGTCTTCAGGGAGTATTTGGACAAGTTTGTCGTGGTCTTCATTGACGACATCCTGGTGTATTCGCGTAATACGGAAGAGCATGTTTCTCACTTGCGGTTGGTACTGCAGACTCTTCGAGATGAACAATTGTACGCCAAGCTGAGCAAGTGTGAGTTCTAGATGGATAGAGTGGTTTTTCTTGGCCATATCATATCCAGGGAAGGGATTTCTGTTGATCCAAGCAAGATTGAAGCGGTACTTAATTGGTCGCATCCGACGACAGTTGCTGAAATCCGTAGTTTTCTGGGTCTGGCAGGGTATTATCGTCGCTTTATTTTGAACTTCTCTCAGTTAGCTCGACCGTTGACGTAGCTTACCCGCAAGGGTGTGGATTTTGAGTGGTCCTCCGAGTGTGAGGAGAATTTCCGTGAGCTTCGATGGCGGTTGACTTCTGCACCGGTGTTGGCTTTACCGTCAGGATCTGGAGGGTATGTAGTTTACACGGATGCTTCTCTTCAGGGGTTGGGTTGTGTCCTGACTCAGAATGGGCATGTGATCGCATACGCTTCTAGACAGCTGAAGTTTCACGAGGACAACTACCCAGTCCATGATTTGGAGTTAGCAGCCATTGTGTTCGCTTTGAAGATCTGGCGTCATTATCTTTATGGCGAGAAATTTGAGATCTTCACCGACCATAAGAGTCTCAAGTATTTGTTCACTCAGGCAGAATTGAACATGAGACAGAGGCGTTGGATGGACTTGCTTAAGGACTATGATTGCGAGATTAAGTACCATCCGGGAGCTGCTAATCTCACCGCTGATGCTTTGAGTCGCAAGGTGCGACTATCCGCACTTCAGACTTGTTCGATGTCTAGTGCGATCAGTGACTGTTGTACTTCAGGTTTTACCTTCAAGCATAAGAAAGGTATGCAGAGTATCCAGATGTTTGCGATATTATCTGAGCCAGCCTTGTATTCGCGGATCCGAGATGCTCAGATGTCTGATTCAAAGACCCAGCGTTTAGCTCGTCTAGCTAACGAGGGTAGCTCGTCTGGATTTCATTATCAGTCAGATGGTTTTCTGTGTTTGTCTGGTAGGCTTGTGATTCCACAGGATGAAGAGTTGCGAGAGGATATTTTATCTCAGGCACATCGCACTAAGTTGAGTATTCATCCTGGGAGCAACAAGATGTACAAGGATCTACGTACTCATTTCTGGTGGAAGGGAATGAAACGCAGTGTTTATCAGTTTGTTTCGAGATGTTTGGTGTGTCAACAGGTCAAGGCAGAGCACCGACGACCTGGAGGATTGCTTCACAGTCTGCCTATTCCTGAATGGAAATGGGAGTTTATCACTATGGACTTTGTGACCCATTTGCCGGTATCCCCGAGGAACTATGATGCTATCTGGGTGGTGGTGGACCGACTCACCAAGTCAGCGCATTTCATTGCCTATAGCCGAGAGTACTCTGTGAATCGCATGGCACGGATGTACATTCAGGAGATCGTTCGACTTCATGGAGTGCCTGTGAGCATTGTCAGCGATCGGGACCCCAGGTTTACTTCTAGATTCTGGGGGAGTGTTCAGCGTGCGATGGGTACTACTCTCAGTTTGAGTACAGCCTATCATCCGGAGACTGATGGTCAGTCAGAGCGCACTATCCGTACCCTTGAGGATATGCTTAGAGCATGCGTCATGGATTTTGGTTCAGCCTGGCAGGATCATTTGCCTTTGATCGAGTTCGCTTACAACAACAGCTATCATACTAGTATTGGGATGGCACCTTTTGAGGCGTTGTATGGGCGACGTTGTCGTACTCCACTCTTTTGGGAAGAAGTGGGGGAGAGACAGGCTGAGGGACCGGAATTTATCCAGCAGGCGATAGACATTGTTGATCAGATCAAGAAACGGATTAAGACTGCACAAGATCGTCAGGCCAATTATGCTAATATCAAGCGTAGGCCTTTGCAGTTCAAGGTCGGGGAGAAAGTGTTTCTGAGAGTGTCACCTTTCCGCAAGATTCTCAGATTTGGCCTTAAGGGCAAGTTGTCTCCCAGATTTATCGGTCCGTTTGAGATCTTGGAGAGTATTGGCGATTTGTCTTATCGGCTAGCATTGCCACCGCATCTATCCAGCATTCACGACGTGTTCCACGTATCTCTGTTGCGACGGTATGTGGCAGATGAATCTCATATTCTGCAGCGATCTGAGGTTCAGGTAGACAAGGATTTGACTTATGTTGAGAAACCTCTTCGCATCCTTGATTATAAGGATAAGGTTTTACGGAACAAAGTCATTCCTTTTGTTTTAGTTCAGTGGCAGCGCAGAGGCACTAAGGAAGCTACTTGGGAGCTTGAGGACAGGATGCGTAAAGACCATCCTGAGTTGTTTTGATTTCATTCTTTAAGTTGTATTCAGTTGCAAACTCTGTAAACGTTTGATTTGAATAAAGAATGTTTCTGATTTCTGTATTTGCATTCGGTACTTAAGATCTGTTTTCGAGGACGAAATATCTTAAGTGGGGGAGAATGTAGTAGCCCGTACCCTAATTGAGTAATTAAAGGATTAATGCTAATTAATTCAATTAGGTATTGGACGGATCGGAAGCTCCGAAGGCACGATCGGAAGCTCCGAAGGCACGATCGGAAGCTCCAAAGGCACGATCGGAAGCTCCGATGAGCGATCGGAGGCACTGATGTTATTACGTCAGGCATGACGTGTGGTTGGATCGGAAGCTCCGATCAGGACCGGAGGCTCCGATCACCCCTATCCGGAGTCAACAAGTGATATTTTGACACGTGGCAGATCAGGATCTTCGGAAGCTCCGATGGCAGGATCGGACGTTCAGATCGAGGTTCGGACGTTCCGATCAAGGATCGGAAGTTCCGATCGTTGTCTATAAATAGAAGGCCGAGACTTCACTTTCAATTGCCAATTCCGAGTTCTCCTTTCCTTTCTAGTCCTTTTGGAGCTGTTTTAGTCTTCTTAGGCTTGGTCCGGAGGTCGGCGAGGCGTTCGGTAGTCGTAGCGGAGTTGTGCCCAAGTTCTGGAGGCATCGACATCAAAGGGCTAACGACGGACGAAGGTATAGCTTTTGCTTCCTATAAATATTTAGGAGTATGCAATAGCTTAGTTAAGGCTTTTAGAGCACTTTGATGATAGTAGTATCATTTGGCAGTGTAGAGCAGACTATAGGCGTGGACCTAGAGTTAGTAGAGCTTGCACTGTATTTGAGGTACGAAAGTACTGTTCGAGATATCTAGACTGAGTATGCATGTATTATGTGACTGCATGATTTATATGCCATGATATTATGCTGCATTCATTTGCATCTTGCTGTATCTCTTTCGAGATGTCTGTTAGTACGGTTGTACCATATCCTGTTAGTGGATGGACTTCCATCGATTTGGGTCTGGAGTATCCACGGTTATCTCGGTATGGGAGCCACCTCCTGAAGCGACGGCACAGCGTGCTACATACCAGGGCCCGGTCTGTCTCTGTTATCTGATCCTTGACCTCGAGTCTATAGGGAGTTCACTTTGCATGCATGTATACTCATACTCTCATACTGAGCGTTTTATGCTCACGTCTCGTACTCTGTATTTTTCTGGACACCCTATTCCATGGGGCAGGTTTGCGATTGGACGAGGAGGGTGGATCCAGGAGGGGCTAGTCAGTGGTTGGCCAGCTGGAGCTTCGTCTAGGTTTTATTACTGTTGTTTGGGTTTATACAGCTATTCGATTTGGTTGTATATTATTGGATAATTACAGATTCCTTTACTTGAGATTGTATAATGTTTTTGGATTCCGCAGTTTTATTCTGATATCTGTTTAAATTAAGTTAATTGCATGCCTAAGTTCTGTTTAGTAGGTGATCCGTGTAAGGGTCACTACATGATATCTGCTCGTGACACTCAGAGCAAATGCTACATCCGGTCTGGTAGATATCATCCCATACATGATACTACCTATGGCTGACGCATATGGTATATGTGTCATTTTCTCTATCTCTTCATCCGTCTTGGGACACATAGACTTGGATAGAGAAACTCCATAACACATGGGTAGATGTCCTCTCTTGGACCCATCCATTGAAAACCGTTTCAATATGGTGTCGATGTAGGTTGATTGAGTGAGTCCTATCATTCTCTTAGATCTATATCTATAGATCTGTATCCCTAGAATATAGGATGCCTCACCCAAATCCTTGATCGAGAATCTACCTGATAACCATATCTTTGTTGACTGCAACATCCCTACGTCATTCCCAATGAGTAGGATGTCATCAACATAAAGTACTAAGAATGTCACATCATCCTTAACTACTTTCTTATACATGCATGGTTCCTCCGGGTTCTTGATGAAACCAAAATCCTTTATTGTTTCATCAAATTTCTGGTTCCAACTTCTTGATGCTTGTTTTAGACCATAAATTGATCTCTGAAGCTTGCATACCTTATGCTCGCTTCCCATGGATGTGTACCCCTCAGCCTGCTTCATATAGATTTCTTCCTTAATGTCTCCATTAAGAAAAGCAGTCTTCACATCCATTTGTCATATCTCATAGTCATACCAAGCTGCTATGGCAATAAGGATTCTTATGGACTTGAACATTGCAACTGGTGAAAAGGTTTCATCATAGTCAACTCCTTGTCTTTGAGTATAACCTTTCGCCACCAATCGCGCCTTGTAGGTCAATACCTTACCATCAGGCCCAAGCTTTCTCTTGTAGATCCATTTACACCCTATTGGAACAATTCCATCGGGAGGATCTACTAAAGACCAAACTTGGTTTGTATGCATCGAATCTATTTCCGACTGCATAGCTTCAAGCCATAAATTTGAATCCGCATCAGAAATTGCTTCCTTGAAGTTTCTTGGATCACATCCAACATCGGGTTCATCTTGATCCCCTTCAAGAAGAAGACCATATCGAATAGGAGGTCTAGAAGTCCTCTCGGATCTTCTAGGTACAGGCATGTCTATCAATGGTTCCTGAGGTGTAGGATCGTTATTTTGTATTTCGGGTTCTTCTCGAATTTCTTCGAGTTCCATCATCTCGCCTTTCTTATCCAATAAGAACTCCTTCTCCAAGAAGGTGGCATTCCTTGAAACAAACACCTTTGTTTCAGCAGGATAATAGAAATAATATCCGATTGAATTCTTTGGATACCCTACAAAATAACATAAGGTGGATCGACTATCCAACTTATCTCCCACTGTCCGCTTCATGTAAGCAGGACATCCCCAAATCCTCAAGTACGAATACTTAGGAGCTTTGCCATTCCATAACTCGTATGGTGTTTTGTCCACTGCTTTAGTGTGGACGTTGTTCAACAACAATACCGCCGTTTCAAGCGCATAGCCCCAAAACGAAGTTGGAAGCTCAGTGAAGCTCATCATGGATCGAACCATGTCCAACAAAGTTCGATTACGACGCTCCGATACACCATTCAGCTGTGGTGTCATAGGAGGAGTCCACTGAGAGAGAATCCCATTCTCTTTTAGATAGTCCAAAAACTCGGTACTTAAGTATTCTCCACCTCGATCCGATCGAAGTGCTTTAATACTTTTACCTAGCTTGTTTTCTACTTCAGCCTTGAATTCTTTGAACTTTTCAAATGCTTCAGACTTATATTTCATTAAATATAAATACCCATACCTTGAATAATCATCAGTAAAGGTAATGAAGTAGGTGTGGCCATATTGAGTACCAACTCTAAATGGACCACAAACATCTGTATGGATCAAATCCAACAGATTTTGACTACGCTCAGGTTTCCCCTTAATAGAAGATTTAGTCATTTTTCCTTTCAGGCAGGATTCACAAGTAGGTAGAGAGTTAATATCAGACATATCAAACATGCCCTCTCCCACTAGCTTGTTCATCCTCCTTGAGGAAATATGACCTAGCCTAGCATGCCAAAGGTTTGCCGGGTTTTGGCTATCGATTTTCCTTTTGTTTGTTGTTGCCGGTTTATCAACATAATTTATTGGAACGTCTTTTAGTTTTAAGTTATATAGATCATTTTCAAGTTGTCCATTTCCAATCAAACATTCATTCTTGTAAATATTGCAAATCCCATTCACAAAATTGCAAGAATAACCATCTCTATCAAGCATAGAAACAGAAATAATGTTTTTAATCAAATCCGGAACAAATAAAACATCTCTCAAAAGTAACTTAAAACCGTTCTGCAAAATTAAATAAATATCTCCCACAGCTTTAGCTTCAACTCTGGAACCATTTCCGAGCCTCAGCTGGGTCTCACCCATTCTAAGCCTGCGACTTCTTGTCATCACCTGCAAATCATTGTAAATGTGAGATCCACATCCGGTATCCAATACCCAAGAAGTAGTATTAAGTGAAACATTTATTTCAATATAGAACATACCCTTCGCAGTTCGCAACTGCTCTAGATATTCCTTGCAGTTACGCTTCCAATGACCGGGCTTCTTGCAGTAATGGCAAACATCCTTGGATTTTTCCATGTTTGAAGCCTTTGTCTTGTACTTCTTCTCGGGTTCGATTTTCTTGGGTGGGGCAGAACGTTTCTTACCCTTTGTACTTGGCCCCTTCTTAGCAGAAGAAGAGGAGCCCACCAAAAAAGCCGGTTTATCCTTCTTTAATGTGGATTCATATGTCACAAGCATATTGACCATCTCTTCAAGGGAGGCCTCTATCTTGTTCATATTGAAATTCACCACAAATCCGTCAAACGAAGAAGGAAGAGATAGAAGTAGTAAGTCCACGTTGAGTTCATGCTCCAACACCAAATCAAGGGTTACTAACTTCTGTATGAGCCAAATCACTCGTACCCCATGATCACGGACCGAAGTCCCTTCACGCATGCGACACGTCATTAGCTCCTTTATAGTAGCGAATCTTTCAGCCCTCGATTGAGCCCCAAAAAGTTCCTTGAGTTGTACGTGAATGTCAGCAGCATTCACGGTGTCCTCAAATCGCCTCTGGAGTTCATCAGACATCGAGGCTTGCATATAGCATTTGGCCTTGATATCATGGTCCCACCATGTATCAAGCTTGGCTAACTCTTCCGGACTTATGTCAGCTGGTGCTTCCTTCGGAGGAGATTTTTCTAACACGTAGAGCATCTTCTCCGAAGTCAAGACAATCTTCAACTTACGGAACCATTCCGTATAGTTTGCGCCAGTCAATTTATTTTGTTCGAGGATCGAGAAAAGTGGATTACGCGAATTCATCTTTACGAAATACTGAAAAGAAACAGACAAATATCAGTGATTGTTTAAGTAATTTACTAAGACATAAAATAGGCGAAATTTATTTTATGAATCTCACTCCCACTATTTTAACGATTTCACTACCCTCTAGTGAAAACGGGAAACTGTTTTCCTTAGTGAGAACATGGAGTCCAATTGACAAACTATGGTCCCGAATAATATCAGCCAACCATAATTTTCAAAAGGTAGAGCCCAATTGCTTCCAAAGCAACCTCCACGTTTTTACCTCATGTCCAATAAGGGCCCAATAATATGACGCCGTTTATTGTGACATGTCAAGATGACCCATCAATATTAAGTTGTGATAGACGGTCGCCATGTGGATCCCCCAATAATATGAGCCGATCACATGAGAGTTCCACCCAACTTACAACATGTGTCGATCCAATGTACAGCTTTCCGACGAACGGGCCCCCCCAATAATATGAGTCGGACCGTATCCGCGGGTAGCATCTCATACATTGATCGTTGATGGAAGGTAGGAACATTTAAACAAATTTAAATTTCCTTTATTTATCTTGATATCAATTTTAAATCATATTTAAAATGAGGGATTTTAATTTTTGAAAATTTGTCTCATCATTTTTAAAATTTTGTATTCTTGCCGGATTCACACAATTTTGTCTAAAACATGCATACAACAATAATATCACATATTATATAGGATGATCGATTTCATTTCTAATCGACCCGTGGTTTCCAATCACGAGTCTTAGTCCAATCCTAGGTAATATGCAGTATGCAATGCAATCCTATTACATTGTGCTTCCAATTTACATTTCTTTAGTCTTTATTGTCTTCTGGGCCCACCTCCTTCTTCAAATCTTCATCTCCCACTAAATCTAATGTATTTACAATAAATAACAATGACAAGTAGGGGATACATTTTTAAGAGGTGGGAACGGGCCATAAACCAAGCCCACTTTTATTACATATGACAATTCATATTGGGCCATAAACCAGGCCCATTAATAAATCCAACAACAATAAAAACAAATGTAAATTCCTAACATACACCTATAAAATTGGTCATGGCAATCGATCATCCTTATCCAATAACATTTAATTCAAAATTAATTTATTGGATAACATGCAATGGCAATTTAAATTTAAAAGGATAAAATCATATTTCATATATAAAATCTTATTTTACATACAAAATCATATTTTATCTTTTTATAAAATAAAATCATATTTTATCATATTTTATCTATAAAATCCGATTTTATACATAAAATCATATTTTACTCAATATATCCATAAGATCGTATCTTATCATCAATTGTACCAAAAATAATTAATTTCAAAATTCAATTTAACGGATAAAATATTTAAATTTTCAAAAAATTCAAATTTATCCAAAAATCAATTTTAAAATTTTCGGACTCGAACAATTCGATCCGAAGCCTCGTGGACCAATCAAAACAATTTTCGATCGGACCATAAATAGAATTTTAACATATTAAAATTTAATTTAAAAATTAAAAAATTAATTTTTCCGCGGGCCGCCCGGGACATTCCCGGGCTGCCCGCGCCCCAAAGGGCTCGGGCCGGGCAGCGACGATCGCTGCCCTGGGCAGCGCCGTGCGCTGCCCGATGCAGCGACCATCGCTGCCCCCACCCCCCCGGGCAGCGATCCAATCGCTGCCCGGGTTTTTGCCCGAAAAAAAATTTTTTTTATTTTTAAAATATTTATTTTGTTTCAAAAACCGAGGCTTAAAAATTTTTGTACAATCGATTAATTTAATCGCTTGATCTGAGCAACCTGTCTCTGATACCACTGTTGGAGAACGCGGCGATCAGATCAATCAAGATTGATACCCGGTGCAGCGGAAGTTTAAAAATTTTATATGGAACGATTCCATAATGGGTATCAAAACTTAACGATTAAATTGTGTGTGTAAAAATTAAATAGCTATTATAAATTTTTACCTCCAATCTCAAAGCGAGATTATGGACACCAACAGATTGCTCTGATCTTGTTGTATATCCCTGGAACTGATGGACGAACTGTTCTTCAATCAGGTCCACTAACGGATAATTAATCCCTCTGATAGATTGCACTAGAAAATCTATCAGAAGTTTCTACGAAGAGAATTAACGAATTTGATCCGTTAAACCAGACTGTAATTCAAAATTCACAGACTGGATTTTACCGAGCAGAGGGGAAAAGGGGGCGGCCACTTCAGATAAAAATAATTAGGTTTTTCGAAAATTTGTGACCTGTTGTATGTAATTTCTGTACTGCAATAACTTATTTATAATGTAGGCCGCTAACAGCTTAGGGCCCATTAGTCATAAGTTCAAGCCCGACAAGCAAAGCCCGCATGTTCAGAAATTAATATAAAATTCATCATGACTCCGATTGATAAACCGATTTCACCAATGTGCACAGAAACTATTTCTGCACCTTTTAGAGTCAAGATAAATTTTTCTGAATCCGAATTCAGTGATTTCCAAAAATGTCCATCCCTATGTCATTTTAGAAAATCTTACTCCTCTACTCTTAAATAAGAAGTCCAACTTCTTTGTTCATTAAATTTAAATATTTAAATTTAACTATCTCAACGGGGATTAAAAATCCATTACTCTGTGTGACCCTCAATGGTTCAGGGATACAGCTAGCCGTGGGCTCACAACTCCTTGTGACTCGGAACAACAATTTCCGACTTGCCCATCGAATCATGGTAAGAGCGCCTAGCAACATCGCCCCATGATTCCCTAGGTATCACTGATAGTGCCTGCAAGAACCAATAGATTTTGGTTAGCGTACAGTACGGTCCCTTCATCCATATATCCCGATCGAATCAATAACCATTGGTATATTGAGAGTCGTTCGAGATTCGATAACTATGCAATACATCTTGAAGATCAAATAGTGACATCACATGTGTTACTAAGAAACCATTTCTTAAAACACATCATGTACTCTGGCCAGAGATTCGTCACACTAATATCTCCTCAGATCGCATAGGATATCCACACTCGCAAGTATGTGGTGAATCCTTGACAACAAAGCATCGACTCCTATATGTGTTGTAACTGTACCCAATCACGACACCTGATGACCCCAATGGAGTCGGTAAACGAGTCAAAGCACAGTACTAGCATATAGAGTCTCAATGATGTTTCAAGTAGCAAGGACTAATGGTGTACAACCAAAACTGCGGACTTTATCCACTCGATAAGTGATAACCACTTGGAAAGTCCGGATAGGGTAGTTCGATCATTCATCATATGAATATCCATTTACATGCTTCGAACATCTCTATGTTCCTTACCAATGAAACGTGGTACTCTGCATCGCAAATGCTAGTCTCAAACTCGAGCGATCCTTATCCTTATTATCGGACGGCTCAATTGACTAGGAACAGTTTAGAATATACAGTGACTATAAGATGTGTTTCATGATAGACATCCCCATGTTTTACCACATCTTACATACACTATAGTATATTCAAGGTCTTTATCAAAACAACAATAGTATATCACAATATAACAATATGAAGAAAGATAAAGTCATTGCCATTAATAAAAGTGTAAATTATATTAAACAAAAGATTGTTTATACAAAGAGTCATCAAAGCCCTTAGCCACAAGTTGGCTCACCGGGCACCCACTCTTTCAGATAGGGTAGTTCGATCATTCATCGTATGAATATCCATTTGTATGCTTTGAACATCTCTATGTTCCTTACCAATGAAACGTGGTACTCGGCATCGCAAATGCTAGTCTCAATCTCGAGCGATCCTTATCCTTATTAACGAACGGCTCAATCGACTAGGAACGATTTAGAATATACAGTGACTATATGATGTGTTTCATGATAGACATCCCCATGTACTACCACATCTTACATACACTATAGTATATTCAAGGTCTTTATCAAAACAACAATAGTATATCACAATATAACAATATGAAGAAAGATAAAGTCATTGCCATTAATAAAAGTGTAAATTATATTAAACAAAAGATTGTTTATACAAAGAGTCATCAAAGCCCTTAGCCACAAGTTGGCTCACCGGGCACCCACTCTTTCAATCTCCCACTTGCCCTATAGCCAACTAGTCATACTACGTAGAACCATTGCTTCGCGATGTTTGTCAAATAATGGTCCTGGCAAGGGCTTAGTAAGTGGATCAGCGATATTGTCTGCAGAGGCCACTCTTTCGACAGTGATGTCTCCTCTTTCCACAATCTCCCGGATGATGTGGTATTTCCTCAGTACGTGTTTGGATCTTTGATGAGACCTTGGTTCCTTTGCCTGAGCAACGGCACCCGTGTTGTCACAGTACACCGGGACTGGACCAACAACTTCAGGAATGACGCCCAACTCTTGGACGAAATTCCTCATCCAAACGGCCTCTTTAGCAGCAGCTGATGCTGCAATGTATTCTGCTTCAGTGGTGGAATCCACTGTGGTGTCCTGCTTGGAACTCTTCCAAGAGACAGCACCGCCATTGAGCATGAACACAAATCCAAAGGTTGACTTCGAGTCATCCACGTCACTTTGGAAGCTAGAGTCGGTATAGCCTTCCAATTTTAGTTCTCTTCCTCCATATACCATGAACATATTCTTAGTCCTTCGTAAGTACTTAAGAATGTCCTTCACGGCTTTCCAATGCATTTGACCGGGATTAGCTTGAAATCTGCTCGTGACACTCAGAGCAAATGCTACATCCGGTCTGGTAGATATCATCCCATACATGATACTACCTATGGCTGACGCATATGGTACATGTGTCATTTTCTCTATCTCTTCATCAGTATTGGGACACATAGACCTGGATAGAGAAACTCCATGACACATGGGTAGATGTCCTCTCTTGGACTCATCCATTGAAAACTGTTTCAATATGGTGTCGATGTAGGTTGATTGAGTGAGTCCTATCATTCTCTTAGATCTATCTCTATAGATCTGTATCCCTAGAATATAGGATGCCTCACCCAAATCCTTGATCGAGAATCTACCTGATAACCATATCTTTGTTGACTGCAACATCCCTACGTCATTCCCAATGAGTAGGATGTCATCAACATAAAGTACTAAGAATGTCACAGCATCCTTAACTACTTTCTTGTACACGCATGGTTCCTCCAGGTTCTTGATGAAACCAAAATCCTTTATTGTTTCATCAAATTTCTTGTTCCAACTTCTTGATGCTTGTTTTAGACCATAGATTGATCTCTGAAGCTTGCATACCTTATGCTCGCTTCCCATGGATGTGTATCCCTCAGGCTGCGTCATATAGATTTCTTCCTTAATGTTTCCATTAAGAAATGCAGTCTTCACATCCATTTGCCATATCTCATAGTCATACCAAGCAGCTATGGCAATAAGGATTCTTATGGACTTGAACATTACAACTGGTGAAAAGGTTTCATCATAGTCAACTCCTTGTCTTTGAGTATAACCTTTCGCCACCAATCGCGCCTTGTAGGTCAATACCTTACCATCAGGCCCAAGCTTTCTCTTGTAGATCCATTTACACCCTATTGGAACAATTCCATCGGGAGGATCTACTAAAGACCAAACTTGGTTTGTATGCATCGAATCTATTTCCGACTGCATAGCTTCAAGCCATAAATTTGAATCCGCATCAGAAATTGCTTCCTTGAAGTTTCTTGGATCACATCCAACGTCGGGTTCATCTTGATCCCCTTCAAGAAGAAGACCATATCGAATAGGAGGTCTAGAAGTCCTCTCGGATCTTCTAAGCATAGGCGTGTCTATCAATGGTTCCTGAGGTGTAGGATCGTTATTTTGTATTTCGGGTTCTTCTCGAATTTCTTCGAGTTCCATCATCTCGCCTTTCTTATCTAATAAGAACTCCTTCTCCAAGAAGGTGGCATTCCTTGAAACAAACACCTTTGTTTCAGCAGTATGATAGAAATAATATCCGATTGAATTCTTCGGATACCCTACAAAATAACATAAGGTGGATCGACTATCCAACTTATCTCCCACTGTCTGCTTCACTTAAGCAGGACATCCCCAAATCCTCAAGTACGAATACTTAGGAGCTTTGCCATTCCATAACTCGTATGGTGTTTTGTCCACTGCTTTAGTGTGGACGTTGTTCAACAACAATACCGCCGTTTCAAACGCATAGCCCCAAAATGAAGGTGGAAGCTCAGTGAAGCTCATCATGGATCGAACCATGTCCAACAAAGTTCGATTACAACGCTCCGATACACCATTCAGCTGTGGTGTCATAGGAGGAGTCCACTGAGAGAGAATCCCATTCTCTTTCAGATAGTCCAAAAACTCGGTACTCAAGTATTCTCCACCTCGATCCAATCGAAGTGCTTTAATACTTTTACCTAGCTTGTTTTCTACTTCAGCCTTGAATTCTTTGAACTTTTCAAATGCTTCAGACTTATATTTCATTAAATATAAATACTCATACCTTGAATAATCATCAGTAAAGGTAATGAAGTAGGTGTGGCCAAATTTAGTACCAATTCTAAATGGACCACAAACATCTGTATGGATCAAATCCAACAGATTTTGACTACGCTCAGATTTCCCCTTAAAAGGAGATTTAGTCATTTTTCCTTTCAGGCAGGACTCACAAGTAAGTAGAGAGTTAATATCAGACATATCAAACATGCCCTCTCCCACTAGCTTGTTCATCCTCCTTGAGGAAATATGACCTAGCCTAGCATGCCAAAGGTTTGCCGGGTTTTGACTATCGATTTTCCTTTTGTTTGTTGTTGCCGGTTTATCAACATAATTTATTGGAACGTCTTTTAGTTTTAAGTTATATAGATCATTTTCAAGTTGTCCATTTCCAATCAAACATTTATTCTTGTAAATATTGCAAATCCCATTTACAAAATTGCAAGAATAACCATCTCTATCAAGCATAGAAACAGAAATAATGTTTTTAATCAAATCTGGAACAAATAAAACATCTCTCAAAAGTAACTTAAAACCGTTCTGCAAAATTAAATAAACATCTCCCACAGCTTTAGCTTCAACTCTGGAACCATTTCCGAGCCTCAGCTGGGTCTCACCCATTCTAAGCCTGCGACTTCTTGTCATCACCTGAAAATCATTGCAAATGTGAGATCCACATCCGGTATCCAATACCCAAGAAGTAGTATTAAGTGAAACATTTATTTCAATATAGAACATACCCTTCGCAGTTCGCAACTGCTCTAGATATTCCTTGCAGTTACGTTTCCAATGACCGGGCTTCTTGCAGTAATGGCAAACATCCTTGGACTTTTTCATGTTTGAAGCTTTTGTCTTGTACTTCTTCTCGGGTTCGATTTTCTTGGGTGGGGCAGAACGTTTCTTACCCTTTGTACTTGGCCCCTTCTTAGCAGAAGAAGAGGAGCCCACCAAGAAAGCCGGTTTATCCTTCTTTAATGTGGATTCATATGTTACAAGCATATTGACCATCTCTTCAAGGGAGGCCTCTATCTTGTTCATATTGAAATTCACCACAAATCCGCCAAACAAAGAAGGAAGAGATAGAAGTATTAAGTCCACGTTGAGTTCATGCTCCAACACCAAATCAAGCGTTACCAACTTCTGTATGAGCCAAATCACTCGTACCCCATGATCACGGACCGAAGTCCCTTCACGCATGCGACACGTCATTAGCTCTTTTACAGTAGCGAACCTTTCAGCTCTCGATTGAGCCCCAAAAAGTTCCTTGAGTTGTACGTGAATGTCAGCAGCATTCACGGTATCCTCAAATCGCCTCTGGAGTTCATCAGACATCGAGGCTTGCATATAGCATTTGGCCTTGATATCATGGTCCCACCATGTATCAAGTTTGGCTAACTCTTCCGGACTTACATCAGCTGGTGCTTCCTTCGGAGGAGATTTTTCTAACACGTAGAGCATCTTCTCCGAAGTCAAGACAATCTTCAACTTACGGAACCATTCCGTATAGTTTGCGCCAGTCAATTTATTTTGTTCGAGGATCGAGAAAAGTGGATTACGCGAATTCATCTTTATGAAATACTGAAAAGAAACAGACAAATATCAGTGATTGTTTAATTAATTTACTAAGACATAAAATAGGCGAAATTTATTTTATGAATCTCACTCCCACTATTTTAACGATTTCACTACCCTCTAGTGAAAACGGGAAACTGTTTTCCTTAGTGAGAACATGGAGTCCAATTGACAAACTATGGTCCCGAATAATATCAGCCAACCACAATTTTCAAAAGGTAGAGCCCAATTGCTTCTAAAGCAACCTCCACATTTTTACCTCATGTCCAATAAGGGCCCAATAATATGACGCCGTTTATTGTGACATGTCAAGATGACCCATGAATATTAAGTTGTGATGGACGGTCGCCATGTGGATCCCCCAATAATATGAGCCGATCCCATGGGAGTTCCACCCAACTTACAACATGTGTCGATCCAATGTACAGCTTTCCGACGAACGGGCCCCCCCCAATAATATGAGCCGGACCATATCCGCGGGTAGCATCTCATACATTGATCGTTGATGGAAGGTAGGAACATTTAAACAATTTTAAATTTCCTTTATTTATCTTGATATCAATTTTAAATCATATTTAAAATGAGAGATTTTAATTTTGAAAATTTGTCTCATCATTTTTAAAATTTTGTATGCTTGCCGGATTCACACAATTTAGTCTAAAACATGCATACAACAATAATATCATATATTATATAGGATGATCGATTCCATTTCTAATCGACCCGTGGTTGCCAATCACGAGTCTTAGTCCAATCCTAGGTAATATGCAGTATGCAATGCAATCCTATTACATTGTGCTTTCAATTTACATTTCTTCAGTCTTTATTGTCTGCTGGGCTCACCTCCGTCTTCAAATCTTCATCTTCCACTAAGTCTAATGTATTTACAATAAATAACCATGACAAATAGGGGATACATTTCAAGGGGTGGGAACGGGCCATAAACCAGGCCCACTTTTATTACATATGACAATTCATATTGGACCATAAACCAGGCCCATTAATAAATCCAACAACAATAAAAACAAATGTAAATTCCTAACATACACCTACAAAATTGGTCATGACAATCGATCATCCTTATCCAATAACTTTTAATTCAAAATTAATTTATTGGATAACATGCAATGGCAATTTAAATTAAAAGGATAAAATCATATTCTATATATAAAATCTTATTTTACATACAAAATCATATTTTATCTTTTTATCAAATAAAATCATATTTTACATATAAAATCCAATTTTATACATAAAATCATATTTTACTCAATATTTCCATAAGATCATATCTTATCATCAATTATACCAAAAATAATTAATTTCATAAAATCTGATTTAACGGATAAAATATATAAATTTTCCAAAAATTCAAATTTATCCAAAAATCAATTTTAAAATTTTCGGACTCGAACAATTCGATCCGATGCCTCGTGGACCAATCAAAAACAATTTTCGATCGGACCAAAAATAGAATTTTAACATATTAAAATTTTAATTTTAAAAATTAAAAATTAATTTTTCGCGGGCCGCCCGGGACGTTCCCGGGCTGCCCGCGCCCCAAAGGGCTCGGGCCGGGCAGCGATCCAATCGCTGCCCGTGTTTTTGCCCGAAAAATTTTTAATTAAAAAAATTTATTTTGTTTCAAAAATCGAGGCTAAAAAAATTTTTGTACAATCGATTATTTTAATCGCTTGATCTGAGCAACCTTGCTCTGATACCACTGTTGTAGAACGCGGCGATCAGATCAATCAGAATTGATACCCGGTGCAGCGGAAGTTTAAAAATTTTATATGGAACGATTCCATAATGGGTATCAAAACTTTACGATTAAATATTGAAAGAGTGGGTGCCCGGTGAGCCAACTTGTGGCTAAGGGCTTTGATGACTCTTTGTATAAACAATCTTTTGTTTAATATTATTTACACTTTTATTAATGGCAATGACTTTATCTTTCTTCATATTGTTATATTGTGATATACTATTGTTGTTTTGATAAAGACCTTGAATATACTATAGTGTATGTAAGATGTGGTAGAACATGGAGATGTCTATCATGAAACACATCTTATAGTCACTGTATATTCTAAACTGTTCCTAGTCGATTGAGCCGTCCGATAATAAGGATAAGGATCGCTCGAGTTTGAGACTAGCATTTGCGATGCGGAGTACCACGTTTCATTGGTAAGGAACATAGAGATGTTCGAAGCATGCAAATGGATATTTATATGATGAATGATCGAACTACCCTATCCAGACTTTCCAAGTGGTTATCACTTATCGAGTGGATAAAGTCCGCGGTTTTGGTTGTACACCATTAGTCCTTACTACTTGAAACATCATTGAGACTCTATATGCTAGTACTGTGCTTTGACTCGTTTACCGACTCTATTGGGGTCATTAGGTGTCGGGATTGGGTACAGTTACAACACATATAGGAGTCGATGCTTTGTTGTCAAGGATTCACCACATACTTGCGAGTGTGGATATCCTATGCGATCTGAGGAGATATTAGTGTGACGAATCTCTGGCCAGAGTACATGATGTGATTTAAGAAATGGTTTCTTAGTAGCACATGCGATGTCACTATTTGATCTTCAAGATGTATTGCATAGTTATCGAATCTCGAGCGACTCTCGATATACCAATGGTTGTTGATTCGATCGGGATATATGGATGAAGGGACCGTACTGTACGCTAACCAAAATCTATTGGTTCTTGTAGGCACTATCAGTGATACCTAGGGAATCATGGGGCGATGTTGCTAGGCGCTCATACCATGATTCGATGGGCAAGTCGGAAATTGTTGTTTCGAGTCACAAGGAGTTGTGAGCCCACGGCTAGCTGTATCCCTGAACCATTGAGGGTCACACAGAGTAATGGATTTTTAATCCCCGTTGAGATAGTTAAATTTAAAGAGTTAAATTTAATGAACAAATAAGTTGGACTTCTTAATTATGAGTAGAGGAGTAAGATTTCCTAAAATGACATAGGGATGGACATTTTTGGAAATCACTGAATTCGGATTCAGAAAAATTTATCTTGACTTTAAAAGGTGCAGAAATGGTTTCTGTGCACATTGGTGAATTCGGTTTATCAATCGGAGTCACGATGAATTTTATATTAATTTCTGAACATGCGGGCTTTGCTTGTCGAGCTTAAACTTATGACTAATGGGTCCTAAGCTGTTAGTGGCCTACATTATAAATAAGTTATTGCAGTACAAAAATTACACACAACAGGTCACAAAATTTTCGAAAAACCCTAGTTAATTTTCTAAAAGGTGGCCGCCCCCTCTCCCTCTGCTCGAGAAAAATCCAGCCTGTGATTTTGAATTACAGTCAGGTTTAACGGATCAAATTCGTTAATCTCTTCGTAGAAACTTCTGATAGATTTTCTAGTGCAATCTATCAGAGGGATTAAATATCCGTTCATGGACCTGATTGAAGAACAGTTCGTCCATCAGTTCCAGGGATATACAACAAGAGCAGAGAAATCTGTTGGTGTCCAAAATCTCGATTCGAGATTAAAGGTAAAAATTTTATAATTGTTATTTAATTTTTACACATACAATTTAATCGTAAGGTTGATACCCATTATGGAATCGTTCCATACAAAAAAATTTTAAACTTCCGCTGCACCGGGTATCAATCCTAATTGATCTGATCGCCGCGTTATCCAACAGTGGTATCAAAGCCAGGTTGCTCAGATCAAGAGATTAAATTAATCGATTGTACAAAAAAAAAATTTTGGCCTCGGTTTTTGAAACAAAATAAATATTTTAAAAAATAAAAAAAAAATATCGGGCAAAAACCCGGGCAGCGATTGGATCGCTGCCCGGGGGGGGCAGCGATGGTCGCTGCCCCGGGCAGCGCACAGCGCTGCACAGGGCGGCGCACGGCGCTGCGCAGGGCAGCGCTGGGCAGCGATGTGATCGCTGCCCAGGGCAGCGATTGTCGCTGCCCTAGGGGCAGCCGGGCTGCTCGGCCCGACCCCATTAGGGCGCGGGCAGCCCGGGAATGTCCCGGGCGGCCCGCGGAAAAAATTATTTTTTAATTTTTAAATTAAATTTTAATATATTAAAATTCTATTTTTGGTCCGATCGAAAATCGTTTTTGATTGGTCCACGAGGCGTCGGATCGAATTGTTCGAGTCCGAAAATTTTAAAATTGATTTTTTGGATAAATTTGAATTTTTGGAAAATTTAAATATTTTATCCGTTAAATTGAATTTTGAAATTAATTATATTTGGTACAATTGATGATAAGATATGATCTTATGGATATATTGAGTAAAATATGATTTTATGTATAAAATTGGATTTTATAGATAAAATATGATTTTATTTGATAAAAAGATAAAATATGATTTTGTATATAAAATAAGATTTTATGTATGAAATATGATTTTATCCTTTTAAATTTAAATTGTCATTGCATGTTATCCAATAAATTAATTTTGAATTAAATGTTATTGGATAAGGATGATCGATTGCCATTACCAATTTTGTAGGTGTATGTTAGGAATTTACATTTGTTTTATTGTTGTTGGTTTTATTAATGGGCCTGGTTTATGGCCCAATATGAATGTCATATGTAATAAAAGTGCGCTTGGTTTATGGCCCGTTCCCACCCCTTAAAAATGTATCCCCTACTTGTCATTGTTATTTATTGTAAATACATTAGATTTAGTGGGAGATCAAGATTTGAAGATGGAGGTGGGCCCAGCAGACAATAAAAACAGAAGAAATTAAATTGGAAGCAAATGTAATAAGATTGCATTGCATACTGCATATTACCTAGGATTGGACTAAGACTTGTGATTGGCAACCACGGGTCGATTAGAAATGGAATCGATCATCCTATATAATATGTGATATTATAGTTGTATGCATGTTTTAGACATAATTGTGTGAATCCGGCAAGCATACAAAATTTTAAAAAATGATGAGACAAATTTTTATAATTAAAATCCCTCATTTTAAATATGATTTAAAATTGATATCAAGATAAATAAAGGAAATTTAAATTTGTTTAAATGTTCCTACCTTCCATCAACGATCAATGTATGAGATGCTACCCGCGGATACGGTCCGGCTCATATTATTGGGGGGGCCCGTTCGTCGAAAAGCTGTACATTGGATCGACACATGTTGTAAGTTGGGTGGAACTCCCATGGGATCGGCTCATATTCTTGGGGGATCCACATGGCGATCGTCCATCACAACTTAATATTGATGGGTCATCTTGACATGTCACAATAAACGGCGTCATATTATTGGGCCCTTATTGGACATGAGGTAAAAACGTGGAGGTTGCTTTGGAAGCAATTGGGCTCTACCTTTTGAAAATTATGGTTGGCTGATATTATTCGGGACCATAAGTTTGTCAATTGGACTCCATGTTCTCACTAAGGAAAACAGTTTCCCGTTTTCACTAGAGGGTAGTGAAATCGTTAAAATAGTGGGAGTGTGATTCATAAAATAAATTTCGCCTATTTTATGTCTTAGTAAATTACTTAAAAAATCACTGATATTTGTCTGTTTCTTTTCAGTATTTCATAAGATGAATTCGCGTAATCCACTTTTCTCAATCCTCGAACAAAATAAGTTGACTGGCGCAAACTATACGGAATGGTTCCGTAAATTGAAGTTTGTCTTGACTTCGGAGAAGATGCTCTACGTGTTAGAAAAATCTCCTCCGAAGGAAGCACCAGCTGACGTAAGTCCGGAAGAGTTAGCCAAACTTGATACATGGTGGGACCATGATATCAAGACCAAATGCTATATGCAAGCCTCGATGTCTGATGAACTCCAGAGGCGATTTGAGGACACCGTGAATGCTGCTGACATTCACGTTCAACTCAAGGAACTTTTTGGGGCTCAATCGAGGGCTGAAAGGTTCGCTACTGTAAAGGAGCTAATGACGTGTCGCATGCGTGAAGGGACTTCGGTCCGTGATCATGGGGTACGAGTGATTTGGCTCATACAGAAGTTGGTAACCCTAGATTTGGTGTTGGAGCATGAACTCAACGTGTACTTACTACTTCTGTCTCTTCCTTCTTCGTTTGACGGATTTGTGGTGAATTTCAATATGAACAAGATAGAGGCCTCCCTTGAAGAGATGGTCAATATGCTTGTGACATATGAATCCACATTAAAGAAGGATAAACCGGCTTTCTTGGTGGGCTCCTCTTCTTCTGCTAAGAAGGGGCCAAGTACAAAGGGTAAGAAACGTTCTGCCCCACCCAAGAAAATCGAACCCGAGAAGAAGTACAAGACAAAGGTTTCAAACATGGGAAAATCCAAGGATGTTTGCCATTACTGCAAGAAGCCCGGTCATTGGAAGCGTAACTGCAAGGAATATCTAGAGCAGTTGCGAACTGCGAAGGGTATGTTCTATATTGAAATAAATGTTTCACTTAATACTACTTCTTGGGTATTGGATACCGGATGTGGATCTCACATTTGCAATGATTTGCAGGTGATGACAAGAAGTCGCAGGCTTAGAATGGGTGAGACCCAGCTGAGGCTCGGGAATGGTTCCAGAGTTGAAGATAAAGCTGTGGGAGATGTTTATTTATTTTTGCAGAACGGTTTTAAGTTACTTTTAAGAGATGTTTTATTTGTTCCGGATTTGATTAAAAACATTATTTCTGTTTCTATGCTTGATAGAGATGGTTATTCTTGCAATTTTGTGAATGGGATTTGCAATATTTACAAGAATGAATGTTTAATTGGAAATGGACAACTTGAAAACGATCTATACAACTTAAAACTAAAAGACGTTCCAATAAATTATGTTGATAAACCGGCAACAACAAACAAAAGGAAAATCGATAGCCAAAACCCGGCAAACCTTTGGCACGCTAGGCTAGGTCATATTTTCTCAAGGAGGATGAACAAGTTAGTGGGAGAGGGCATGTTTGATATGTCTGATATTAACTCTCTACCTACTTGTGAATCCTGCCTAAAAGGAAAAATGACTAAATCTCCTTTTAAGGGGAAACCTGAGCGTAATCAAAATCTGTTGGATTTGATCCATATAGATGTTTGTGGTCCATTTAGAGTTGGGACTCAATATGGCCACACCTACTTCATTACCTTTACTGATGATTATTCAAGGTATGGGTATTTATATTTAATGAAATATAAGTCTGAAGCATTTGAAAAGTTCAAAGAATTCAAGGCTGAAGTAGAAAACAAGCTAGGTAAAAGTATTAAAGCACTTCGATCGGATCGAGGTGGAGAATACTTGAGTACCGAGTTTTTGGACTATCTAAAAGAGAATGGGATTCTCTCTCAGTGGACTCCTCCTATGACACCACAGCTTAATGGTGTATCGGAGCGTCGTAATCGAACTTTGTTGGACATGGTTCGATCCATGATGAGCTTCACTGAGCTTCCACCTTCGTTTTGGGGCTATGCGCTTGAAACGGCGGTATTGTTGTTGAACAACGTCCACACTAAAGCAGTGGACAAAACACCATACGAGTTATGGAATGGCAAAGCTCCTAAGTATTCGTACTTGAGGATTTGGGGATGTCCTGCTTACGTGAAGCGGACAGTGGGAGATAAGTTGGATAGTCGATCCAGCTTATGTTATTTTGTAGGGTATCCGAAGAATTCAATCGGATATTATTTCTATTATCCTGCTGAAACAAAGGTGTTTGTTTCAAGGAATGCCACCTTCTTGGAGAAGGAGTTCTTATTGGATAAGAAAGGCGAGATGATGGAACTCGAAGAAATTCGAGAAGAACCCGAAATACAAAATAACGATCCTACACCTCAGGAATCCTTGATAGACATGCCTGTACCTAGAAGATTCGAGAGGACTTCTAGACCTCCTATTCGATATGGTCTTCTTCTTGAAGGGGATCAAGATGAACCCGATGTTGGATGTGATCCAAGAAACTTCAAGGAAGCAATTTCTGATGCGGATTCAAATTTATGGCTTGAAGCTATGCAGTCGGAAATAGATTCGATGCATACAAACCAAGTTTGGTCTTTAGTAGATCCTCCCGATGGAATTGTTCCAATAGGGTGTAAATGGATCTACAAGAGAAAGCTTGGGCCTGATGGTAAGGTATTGACCTACAAGGCGCGATTCGTGGCGAAAGGTTATACTCAAAGACAAGGAGTTGACTATGATGAAACCTTTTCACCAGTTGCAATGTTCAAGTCCATAAGAATCCTTATTGCCATAGCTGCTTGGTATGACTATGAGATATGGCAAATGGATGTGAAGACTGCTTTTCTTAATGGAGACATTAAGGAAGAAATCTATATGAAGCAGCCTGAGGGGTACACATCCATGGGAAGCGAGCATAAGGTATGCAAGCTTCAGAGATCAATTTATGGTCTAAAACAAGCATCAAGAAGTTGGAACCAGAAATTTGATGAAACAATAAAAGATTTTGGTTTCATCAAGAACCCGGAGGAACCATGCGTGTACAAGAAAGTAGTTAAGGATGCGGTGACATTCTTAGTACTTTATGTTGATGACATCCTACTCATTGGAAATGACGTAGGGATGTTGCAGCCAACAAAGATATGGTTATCAGGTAGATTCTCGATGAAGGATTTGGGTGAGGCATCCTATATTCTAGGGATACAGATCTATAGAGATAGATCTAAGAGAATGATAGGACTCACTCAATCAACCTACATCGACACCATATTGAAAAGGTTTTCAATGGATGGGTCCAAGAGAGGACATCTACCCATGTGTCATGGAGTTTCTCTATCCAAGTCTATGTGTCCCAAGACTGATGAAGAGATAGAGAAAATGACACATGTACCATATGCGTCAGCCATAGGTAGTATCATGTATGGGATGATATCTACCAGACCGGATGTAGCATTTGCTCTGAGTGTCACGAGCAGATATCAAGCTAATCCCGGTCAAATGCATTGGAAAGCCGTGAAGGACATTCTTAAGTACTTACGAAGGACTAAGAATATGTTCATGGTATATGGAGGAAGAGAACTAAAATTGGAAGGCTATACCGACTCTAGCTTCCAAAGTGACGTGGATGACTCGAAGTCAACCTCTGGATTTGTGTTCATGCTCAATGGCGGTGCTGTCTCTTGGAAGAGTTCCAAGCAGGACACCACAGTGGATTCCACCACTGAAGCAGAATACATTGCAGCATCAGCTGCTGCTAAAGAGGCCGTTTGGATGAGGAATTTCGTCCAAGAGTTGGGCGTCATTCCTGAAGTTGTTGGTCCAGTCCCGGTGTACTGTGACAACACGGGTGCCGTTGCTCAGGCAAAGGAACCAAGGTCTCATCAAAGATCTAAACACGTACTGAGGAAATACCACATCATCCGGGAGATTGTGGAAAGAGGAGACATCACTGTCGAAAGAGTGGCCTCTGCAGACAATATCGCTGATCCACTTACTAAGCCCTTGCCAGGACCATTATTTGACAAACATCGCGAAGCAATGGGTCTACGTAGTATGACTAGTTGGCTATAGGGCAAGTGGGAGATTGAAAGAGTGGGTGCCCGGTGAGCCAACTTGTGGCTAAGGGCTTTGATGACTCTTTGTATAAACAATCTTTTGTTTAATATTATTTACACTTTTATTAATGGCAATGACTTTATCTTTCTTCATATTGTTATATTGTGATATACTATTGTTGTTTTGATAAAGACCTTGAATATACTATAGTGTATGTAAGATGTGGTAGAACATGGAGATGTCTATCATGAAACACATCTTATAGTCACTGTATATTCTAAACTGTTCCTAGTCGATTGAGCCGTCCGATAATAAGGATAAGGATCGCTCGAGTTTGAGACTAGCATTTGCGATGCGGAGTACCACGTTTCATTGGTAAGGAACATAGAGATGTTCGAAGCATGCAAATGGATATTCATATGATGAATGATCGAACTACCCTATCCGGACTTTCCAAGTGGTTATCACTTATCGAGTGGATAAAGTCCGCGGTTTTGGTTGTACACCATTAGTCCTTACTACTTGAAACATCATTGAGACTCTATATGCTAGTACTGTGCTTTGACTCGTTTACCGACTTTATTGGGGTCATCAGGTGTCGGGATTGGGTACAGTTACAACACATATAGGAGTCGATGCTTTGTTGTCAAGGATTCACCACATACTTGCGAGTGTGGATATCCTATGCGATCTGAGGAGATATTAGTGTGACGAATCTCTGGCCAGAGTACATGATG
This sequence comes from Henckelia pumila, assembly GCF_033568475.1. NCBI lineage: Eukaryota > Viridiplantae > Streptophyta > Magnoliopsida > Lamiales > Gesneriaceae > Henckelia > Henckelia pumila. Next base: position 108,319,455 of record NC_133123.1, on the reverse strand, counting down.
TGATTTAAGAAATGGTTTCTTAATAGCACATGCGATGTCACTATTTGATCTTCAAGATGTATTGCATAGTTATCGAATCTCGAACGACTCTCGATATACCAATGGTTGTTGATTCGATCGGGATATATGGATGAAGGGACCGTACTGTACGCTAAACAAAATCTATTGGTTCTTGTAGGCACTATCAGTGATACCTAGGGAATCATGGGGCGATGTTGCTAGACGCTCATACCATGATTCGATGGGCAAGTCGGAAATTGTTGTTTCGAGTCACAAGGAGTTGTGAGCCCACGGCTAGCTGTATCCCTGAACCATTGAGGGTCACACAGAGTAATGGATTTTTAATCCCCGTTGAGATAGTTAAATTTAAAGAGTTAAATTTAATGAACAAAGAAGTTGGACTTCTTAATTATGAGTAGAGGAGTAAGATTTCCTAAAATGACATAGGGATGGACATTTTTGGAAATTACTGAATTCGGATTCAGAAAAATTTATCTTGACTTTAAAAGGTGCAGAAATGGTTTCTGTGCACATTGGTGAAATCGGTTTATCAATCGGAGTCACGATGAATTTTATATTAATTTCTGAACATGCGGGCTTTGCTTGTCGGGCTTGAACTTATGACTAATGGACCCTAAGCTGTTAGTGGCCTACATTATAAATAAGTTATTGCAGTACAAAAATTACACACAACAGGTCCCAAAATTTTCGAAAAACCCTAGTTAATTTTCTAAAAGGTGGCCGCCCCCTCTCCCTTTGCTCGAGAAAAATCCAGCCTGTGATTTTGAATTACAGTCAGGTTTAACGGATCAAATTCGTTAAGCTCTTCGTAGAAACTTCTGATAGATTTTCTAGTGCAATCTATCAGAGGGATTAAATATCCGTTCGTGGACCTGATTGAAGAACAGTTCGTCCATCAGTTCCAGGGATATACAACAAGAGCAGAGAAATCTGTTGGTGTCCAAAATCTCGATTCGAGATTAAAGGTAAAAATTTTATAATTGTTATTTAATTTTTACACACACAATTTAATCGTAAGGTTGATACCCATTATGGAATCGTTCCATACAAAAAAATTTTAAACTTCCGCTGCACCGGGTATCAATCCTAATTGATCTGATCGCCGCGTTATCCAACAAATTGTGTTTGTAAAAATTAAATAACAATTATAAATTTTTACCTCCAATCTCGAATCGAGATTATGGACACCAACAGATTACTCTGCTTTTGTTGTATATCCCTAGAACTGATGGACGAACTGTTCTTCAATCAGGTCCACGAACGGATATTTAATCCCTCTGATAGATTGCACTAGAAAATCTATCAGAAGTTTCTACAAAGAGAATTAACGAATTTGATCCGTTAAACCAGACTGTAATTCAAAATTCACAGACTGGATTTTTCCCGAGCAGAGGGGAGGGGGCGGCCACTTAGAGAGAAAATCAGCTAGGTTTTCGAAAATTGTGACCCTGTGTTGTGTGTAATTTCTGTACTGCAATAACTTATTTATAATATGGGCTGCTAACAGCTTAGGGCCCATTAGTCATAAGTTCAAGCCTGACAAGCAAAGCCCGCACGTTCAGAAATTAATATAAAATTCATCGTGACTCAGATTGATAAACCGATTTCACCAATGTGCACAGAAACCATTTCTGCACCTTTTAAAGTCAAGATAAATTTTTCTGAATCCGAATTCAGTGGTTTCCAAATATGCCCATCCCTATGTCATTTTAGGAAATCTTACTCCTCTACTCTTAAATAAGAAGTCCAACTTCTTTGTTCATTAAATTTAACTCTTTAAATTTAACTATCTCAACGGGGATTAAAAATCCATTACTCTGTGTGACCCTCAATGGTTCAGGGATACAGCTAGCCGTGGGCTCACAACTCCTTGTGACTCGGAACAACAATTTCCGACTTGCCCATCGAATCATGGTAAGAGCGCCTAGCAACATCGCCCCATGATTCCCTAGGTATCACTGATAGTGCCTACAAGAACCAATAGATTTTGGTTAGCGTAAAGTACGGTCCCTTCATCCATATATCCCGATCGAATCAACAACCATTGGTAAATCGACAGTCGTTCTAGATTCGATAACTATGCAGTACATCTTGAAGATCAAATAGTGACATCGCATGTGCTACTAAGAAACCATTTCTTAAAACACATCATGTACTCTGGCCAGAGATTCGTCACACTAATATCTTCTCAGATCGCATAGGATATCCACACTCGCAAGTATGTGGTGAATCCTTGACAACAAAGCATCGACTCCTATATGTGTTGTAACTGTACCCAATCCCGACACCTGATGACCCCAATAGAGTCGGTAAACGAGTCAAAGCACAGTACTAGCATATAGAGTCTCAATGATGTTTCAAGTAGTAAGGACTAATGGTGTACAACCAAAACCGCGGACTTTATCCACTCGATAAGTGATAACCACTTGGAAAGTCCGGATAGGGTAGTTCGATCATTCATCGTATGAATATCCATTTGCATGCTTTGAACATCTCTATGTTCCTTACAAATGAAACGTGGTACTCGGCATCGCAAATGCTAGTCTCAATCTCGAGCGATCCTTATCCTTATTAACGGACGGCTCAATCGACTAGGAACGATTTAGAATATACAGTGACTATAAGATGTGTTTCATGATAGACATCCCCATGTACTACCACATCTTACATACACTATAGTATATTCAAGGTCTTTATCAAAACAATAATAGTATATCACAATATAACAATATGAAGAAAGATAAAGTCATTGCCATTAATAAAAGTGTAAATTATATTAAACAAAAGATTGTTTATACAAAGAGTCATCAAAGCCCTTAGCCACAAGTTGGCTCACCGGGCACCCACTCTTTCAGCCAGCTGTACTCAGTGATGATGTCATCATAGTGACGTAAGGGATGATGTCATTGATGGGCGATTGGAGGCTCTGATGTCCCGATCGGAGGCTTCGATGTGCTGGCAGGACACGCGGCAGGCATGCTCGGATCGGAGGCTCCGAAGTACGGATCAGATGCTTCGATCTCGCTTTATAAATATAGGGTCCGAGGGCCATTTTTCTTGCACCATTCCCTCTCTTTTTCTCTTGCTTCTTAGTCCATATAGGCGATTCCTATACTTTTAGGCCATCACCGGGAGTCGGTGAATCGTCTGCAAGGTCGTAGCGAAGCTGTATCCAAGTAGTGGGACATTCGACAGCAACGGGCTGACGACGGACGAATGTATAACTTTGGAATCCTAGATTGGTATACTAGGATTTGTCTACTGTGATAGAGGTACGTAAGTACTGACCGAGATAGCCGGCATGATATATGAACTTATGTGTTGCATTTTTATGTGCTTTATATTCCATGTTTTACTGCTTTAGCACATACATGATTTTTATACCAGACTGAATCTCGAGAGATGTGAGTTGAGTGTATGGGAAGGCTCAGGCCCCACGGTTTTGTCTATCACTGAGAGACGCCGCGATGGCGTGGATTGATGCTTCAATGATAGGGAGTATATGAGTGCCCCGCGGAGTCGCTCTCCAGCACGGTGTTGTATATTCATTGGCGCCCCTGTGTAGACTGTTTTACCAGGGTTTTAAAGTCATTTGTATGCTTCATGTACGTTTATATATCATTGCTTTCGTATTAAGCGTAGTCGATCACGCCCCTGTGTTTGTGTATCTTGGATACCTTTGTGGCGGGGCAGGTCTTAGGCTCTACGGTGTGGGCGGTTCGCGGCAGGAGTGAGACCCGGTGCCAGAGTGGCAGTGTGATGGTTAGGGATTTGATACCCTATTTCGATATGGTTGTATATATAAACAAGATTTATTCTTAAATTTTAGACCGTCGGTTGTATTCCGTCGACTTGATTTGTTGTATTTACTTTTCGCTGTTAAGCTTTTAATTAATTATTATACATGCGTAATTAAACTCTGATTAGTTAGTGGATCCGGGTAGGGTCGCTACAAAAATTGCTTATTTAAATGATTTTAATTAATTTTTCAGCTTATTTATTTAAAATAACCTAAGTTTATCGGTTATTATTTTAATTATTTTAAATGTCTAGATTATTTATTTAAATGATTTTGATTGTTTAATTTGTTTTAAAGATTTTTTTTAATTCCGCTTGGGTATTTATTTAAATGACTTTTAAAAATTCATCTAGTTTATTTAAATTATTTTAATTGCTCCGTTTATTATTTAAATATTTTACTTATCATTGTGATATCAAAATTTTTAAGTATTGATTTTAAAATAATTTTTGAGTTTTCGTTATTTCAGGGTAGGCGGGCAGAAGCGGAGTCGCGAGTTATAATTTATTTTTTTGAGATTTATGTAGTAGCCTAGAGAAAATTTATTAAATGATTATTTTAAAGATTTTCAGTTAGTATTATTTATTTTAAAAAGAATTATAAAGTTTATTTAATTACATTCCAAAATTAGTATTTTAAAACTACGATTATATTATTTAATATTTCAACTATAAATTTTCAAAGGTTAGGATTTTTACTAAATATAGTGTGTGTTGTAGAAGTTGTTAGAACAAGTAGCAACTTTATTAAAATTGAGACTAACAACTACTATGCACACACATTTGCCTACATATACTTACACCTATATGCATATACACAAACTTTTAATCCAAAAAAAAAAAAAAGAAAAATAGATCTCCTCCCCTTCCCAAACCCTAGCTGTCCCACCACCCCCCCCCCCCCCCCACCATGTCTCTCCAATCTCACGCCTCCACCCCTCTTCTCGTCCGCCACCACCCAGCACCGCCGCCACCCAGCTCCATTAGCCGGCCGGAGCTCGCGTCTAGCAGCTTGGGCATCATTTTGGGTTGAGTTACAACCCTTTTTTCTTGTGTATTTCGAAGGCTAAGGCAAGTATAAGCTATCTCTTGGTCACCTTGCAAAGATATGTTGTATGTGATGTTTCCTTCTTGCATTTCATTTTTCTTGAAGTTTTTAGGCTAGCTTCGAATTTTCAGCAAGCTTTTTGGCCATTTTTTGTGTTATTTCGAATTTTACATGTTGAAATGAGTTGGTAATGAGTTATATCTTGAACCAAGTATTGATTTACCATTGTGGGATTGATTTTCGAAAGTTTGAGGCCATTTTGTGGCATGTTGCTTGCTAATTTTGAGATTTATGGTTGAATGGATTAAGGGGCTGTCCTAGTATGAATTTTGAGCTTGATTCTAGTATGTCTTAAGACGGGACAGGTCTCAAGACGTTGGATGATGCAGGAGGATCGAGGTAGGGTTAGGTGTGGAGCCTATGACCACTTGGAAGTATTGTTCTGTTCTTTTTTGTCGAGTTCAAAAACGGTGGTTTTCGATTTGGTTGTATAAGTTTATTTTGGATTTTAGTTTTCGGTTGTATTTTGTTGGTTTGTGTGTTTTTTAGTTGGTTTAAGTTCTCGTTTGTAATTTATTTGATTAAGTTTTCTAATTAAGTTAATTGTATACCTAAGTATTAAGTCGGTAGGTGATTTGGGTTACTATACCACCATGTACTAGCTCATACATGTGTCTTGACTATGGCTAATCTCGCCACCTAATGACCTTATCAAAGCCATTAAACGAATCTATAGTAATAGTACGCAAAGCCTCAGTTTCGTTCTAGTTCATAAGAACTAATGGTGTACAACCATTACCACATTCTTTATCGACTTCATAGATTATAGCTACATAGAAAGTCCGAGAAAATAGATCAGTGAACATATCCTACAGCACACATCTATATGTTTGAACATCTATACGCCCATACTCATGATATGTCGTATACGAATATCGTAGATGTTAGTCTCAAGCTCAAGCGGTTTATATCATTTTTTTGGATGATCCAACTGAATAAGATTGTTTTTTTAGAATACAGTGACTAAAAGATGAATTTCAAAAGACTCATAATATGTGAGACCTAATCTTCCATGCACTATAATATATTCAAGGTCTTCATCTATGCAACATATATGGACAAACAAATAAATCATTTTCCAGACTATATTAAAACATGAATTATATTAAATAAATATCGTTTATACATAGATTTGTAGAAATCCCTATCCAACAACGGTCCTGGGGGGACACCTACTTTAATAACATCTCACAATGGACATAGGGGTGGAATGTGGTGCTAATACTTTTGGTGGCAAAGTAAGGCACTTTCGTAAACTTTGGAATCTAAACATCCAACATAAAATTTAAATTTTTACATGAAGGCTATCAATGCAATCTTACCTACTCGGTTGGACTCATGATCTTGAGACCCATGCTAGCAACGTTGTACAATCTATACCTCAATGATCTTATTTTTGTTGATGAAAACGATATATATTATATATATTGTCTCTCATCCGACTTCTGGGATCGCAACTATTAGTTTCCGAGTGTAATATTGTAGACGATCTGCGAATATAGTTTCTCATCGTTTGGCCTCTCATGGTCATCACAATGCTGCGTGTGTCGAATACAAGGACTTTTGTCCTCTATTATTAGCTCTTCTGTAAACTTGGATATTACTGGATTTCAATGTGGTGTTGGTTTTATTTTAAAAAAATTATAGTATTTTTAATTTTCACTAAAATTTTAATATTTATTATTTATAAAATTGATAACTATTTAAATTGTTTATCACCAGCTGCAATATTTGAATTTTGTATCCTTTTATTTTGGACCTGGAAGGGTTATATGGATATGGATATCTATAAGTAGGGGTGTCAAAATTCAACCCAACCCGTCAACCCGACACGAGTCGACCCGAAAAATATCAGGTTAGGGTTGAGCGTTTTTGGATTTGGGTCGAATCTGGTTGACCCGAAAGCTAACCCGAAAAAATTATTCAGGCTCGGGTTAAGTTTTGGTCAACCCGGGTTGACCCGAAATGACCTGAAACTTTTAATTATAATTATTTTTTATATAAAATTAAGATATATTAACTACATGTTTATACGTTGTATGTTTGAAAAAAAATTATTGTATATTGATATAATAGATTTTCGTCATTTAATGTTTATTTTGTACAATTTTTATTTTTTAAAATAATTTTTTATTTTTTGTAATAAATATACTTTAAATTTTCTACAACTAAAAGTTCAAATTTAAAATATATATAAGCTTAGATTATGTAATTAAATTAAATATTAACATTATTATTGTGTATTTTGAATTTTTATTTAATTATTTTATTAAAAATAAAAAATAAATAAAATCGGGTTGGTTCGAGTTGATCGAGTTAGGCGGATTAGCTGGGTTTGAGTTCGGGTTGTGCATTTTCGGGTTGGTTCGCTTCGGGTTGACGAATTTTTTAGAATTATTTTTGCAACCCGACCCACCCGAATTGACACCCCTATCTAAAAGATAATTTGATACTGGTTGAGGGTGCAAATCGATATTTACCAAATTTAGATGGAGAGAGCCGGAGGGATCCAAATCGTGCTATACTTGGCTCAAACAAATCTCATTTAATTTGCACAGATTATTAAAAATTAAATTCCCTTTTGCGGCATTATGCCCTTATCTTCTTGTGTGTCACGTGAGATGCATATGGGTCCATATGGATTGATGGTTTTTAATTTTATATATCGTAATGATTTGATTTTGACTTTTTAAAATTTGAATTGATCTTAAATGGGCCCAGTTTTTAATAAATACGGAACCATTAGGGCCCATTTAGGGGTTTATCCTTTGATTGAAGCAGTCTGATTCAAGCGGCCACGCGTAACACTGGGGTTTGGAGCGAATAATAATACAAGAACAGTATACACAAACAACTTCTTTCTTGGAAACTTTTTTGGAGCGTAATTTCTTCAATATTATATATATATATATATATATATATACTAATCATGAAACACACGCGTTGCGTGTATATAAAATTATATTTTTTAAAATTTAAATATATATTATTTTTTAAAATTTTAATATGGTGAAATTTTTTAGACAATCATGTACTCTATTTTATAGAGCAAATACTATGAATTATAAAAAAAAATTTGAAAGTTAGTTAGTGGGTATGCACGTGTGTGTATGAATTTAAAAGTAGAGATGTGAAATTTTAGGACTAATTTAGGTATGTGTATTTAATTTTTTTTATTTTTATTTTAATTAGCAATGCATATAATTATAATTTTCAAAAAAGGCAATTTTGTCATAACATTTAAAAATACCAAAAGTAGTTAGTATAACTTGCTCTTGCTTTATTAATAGTAATAAATATATCATATATATATATATATATATATATATAATAATAATAATAATAATAATAATAATAATAATAATAATAAATTAATCAGTTAAATTAATTAATTTGATTATTTTAATACATCTTTACTATATTATAAAACTTGTTTATGCTCTGTTCTTTCCTTCCAAGCAAGGGGCAAGGAAACATTTTGGTAATTTACACTTTTAATTCATCTCACGTCTCTGTTTCGCTCTCCCACGTTTCCCACATAAACTTTTATCCCCCAAACCAAAATAAGCTAGATCGTCATTTCAAGAATCAAAATAGAAAACAAAGATCACATGTTTCGTTTGTCCTTTCTTCTTCCATATCTCAGTCATTTTTTTTATGCTTGATTTTAATAAATTTATATGATTATATGATTTGTGCCATTCTTGGTATTTTTTATTATCTACTGTAATTTTTAGGTTTGATGCTTTTTTTTATTAGTGTTTCATTCGTATCACATTTGTTTTGGGTACTCTGTCTGACATTACTCTTATTATTTATAATGATTTTATCAGTGGATTCGATGGTTCTTCCATGCTTGGTATGAATTTATAATGATTTTTGGTTGCCCCGTGCTCTCGCTGTGACGATTCAACTCCTCATTGTGAGTGATATTAATTATCTAAATTGGGGTTACGAGTTAATTAGCATTATTGTGTAATTCACTATACTGTGTGATTTTTATTGATTCCTTAACTGTTGTTTGCTGGAACTTTTGTAAATTATTTCTGCAGCGAAATATATATAAGCAGTTGTTTGGGTGCAAGCAATATTGTGGATATATATATATATATATATATATATATATATATATCAAAAGTGGGGATGAGTATTAAAGTGGTATTTGAGTGGGTTGATGTGATGATTTGTACGTTGGCGATTGAAAAAAAAAAATGGTTAGATATGCTTGAATGAAAAAAAAACGTGAAGCAATTGCTACTGATGGTGTAAATAATTATTTTGAATTTTTACTTTAGTTTATATTTATTCATATCATCGCACAATTTTATTATTTGGAAATTGATTATTGAAATGTTGTCGTACACAAATGTGGAATTTTTTTCTATTTTTTTCCCGTAATATCGGTCATATAAATCGCATAGTGGACTGATAATTTTTATTGAAATTTTGAATCTAAAAATTTTAATAGATCGGGACACACGCGTTGCGTGTATGACGCGTCGCGCGTGTGAAATGATTAAATTTTAATTAATATATATATTAATACAATACGATACGATGATGTTGTTATTATAAAAATATTGTGTGTGAAACGAATAAAATCTAAAAGTCTTCATTGTTCACATCGTCGAGAAATGTTGTTGGTATGACTTATAATTCTCGCCTGATTGATTTTGTTAACCAACCTGATTGAATTTTGCAACCACGTAAATGTGCTGTATATTTTTTAAGAATTTTGTTTTATATTCATCACTTTTAGTTTGTTTTATATTCATCACTTCATCTTAACAACTAATTCCCACTAGATTCTTTCCCCTTATCTCTTCCATCACCAAACTAATTATCTTTTATTATTCATCATCCCTCCCTCTCCCTCCTCTCTCAATGGCTGCAATTACACAGTGAGAAAGTACGTTCTGCATTTTAACAAGGTTCCTTTGACCCTATCCATGGGGTAATATTCCATGGGTGGTGTGGAGTGTCCATGGAGAATCCACACCACCCATGGGGTGGGTGGGGTATTACTCCATGGGTAGGGTCGAAGGAACCAAAATGGAAATTTCGAACCTATCCATGGGGTAATTTTAACAATCTTTATGTACTTATTTTCAAATTCTTAGCGTTGTGTTGATTTTCGACGTGCCAATTGTTTTTGTTGAATTTCCTTATGTATTTAATTTTCGAATCATTGGTGTTTGTTTTGCTGATAACTTTATTTTCCATCTGGAAACCATTTTCATATTAGAGTTTCAATGGCTTCTTCTCATCCAAGCATTACTGTTTTTGCTAATCCGATTAACAATTGTAGACATCGATTAAACACGGCACTTCAATGATTAAGAAGACAATCAAGGATAGAAAAATGACGACAAGAACATCTTTCACCGCGGCGGTCAAACTATCAACAACGAAGATATGGGAATGAGCGCATAACATATCCCCATCAATCAGTCTTGAATGTCTCTAATGTTACTCCCAATTCGATGGTTTTCGACTTTACCATATACAAAATTTAACAAGTATTTCGACTCATTTATTAGTCATTGTTTTTTATATTTATTTTTGGTTTCCATTATCATCATTCGATAACATTATAATAAAATACAGGAGAAAATGATATTTCTCGACGACGTGAACAGTGAAGACTCTTATTTTATTCGTTTTTCACATAAAATATTTTTATAATAACATCATCGTATCGTATATATATATATATATATATATATATATATATATATATATAATTATATATATATATATATATATTAAAATTTAATCATTTCTCACGTGCGACGCGTCACACACGCAACACGTGTGCCCCAGTCGCTAATATACATAAATGTTCGTACTTTCATATTTCAATAAATTTATTATTTTTCATTTATAACTATCATATATCTTTTAGATTTATTTTTCAGTTCAAAAATAAATATTACATAAATTTATCTTTGAGTATAACATAAATAGTTATGCACCTGAAAATAGCATAGGTTATTAGTACATTAACGAAATTTGAAGTTAGATTAGCGCTTGATTAGAAATAACTAGGTGTTTTTATTTAATTGATTAGCATTATACTTAGTTTCTTTTTTAAAAAAAATCAATAGTTTTTTAAAATCCATATTTATAAGTCATTTGCATCAATCCACTGAAATTGAAATTTGAATAAAGCAGATGTGTTTATGATCTTAAATTTAAATGATGATAGATATATATTGTACGAAAAGAATGTTGTTGATGCTCCGAATTTTGTATCTTACAATCCAACCTACTTTTCAGTTCATTAAGAAAACCACTATACCATTTATTATTTCTATTAAATTTTTTAAAACAAAAATGCTATAAGATTAAATTTTTAACATAAATACATTCAAAGATCCCTTTTCTGATTGGCAAGGATGAGTCTCCAAGATCATTCTGGAGTTCGATTTAACTTGAATTCAACAAATTCAGCCAGTCTAAGAGCAATTCCGAAACTGATTTAGACGGTCAAACAGTTAGAAAGATTGCACTGCTCAAACAAGCCAACCGCTCAAAGCTCTTTGAATAAGACTTCAATAGCTGACATCCTATCACAAGGTCATAGAAACTTAAACCGCCGAAGTCCTAACGTTGAAGATTTTGCTGTTGAACTAAGAAATCCACCTCAATATCCCGGCAAAAAGAAGTCACTCTTCATGTACTTCAAGAAAAAACAAATTGATGGTCATAAATGTGCAAGTATGAGATATTCAAATATTTATTACCAATTATCGTAACTGTGAGCAATCCCCTTTAAGGGTAATTTATAATTCAGTCCCTAGATCTAAACTTAAATTGGTAATCAATCCCTATCGGAAAAAAACTTTGTTTAAACTCCCTGGGCCCACATGTTTTGTTTCGGATGAAATTTGGTACAAAATATGAAAAATATGGTACAAATACATGATATTTGAGTATCAAATGTGTTAGATCTAGTATAAATATATGATTTTCGAGTACTAAAAAATATTGATATTAATAACACATTTATCTTATTTGGATGAAAATCGCTACAAAACATTGAAAATATGGTACGCATATATGATTTTTGAGTACCCAATGTGTTAGATCTGGTACAAATATATGATTTTTGAGTACTCAAACACATGTTGCAAGTTCACATTAATAAAAATGTTTAGATTTTATACTCAAAATTGTATTTTTTGTACTCGATCTTGAATAATTAGTGCTCAAATATCTTGTATTTGTACCATATTTTCAATGTTTTGTACTTAATTTTATCCGAGAAAAATAATGTGGGCCCAAGGAGTGCAAACAAATTTTTTCTGACAAGGGACTGATTCTTAATTTGTTTTTGGATTTAGGGACTGAACACCAATTCACCCTCCCCCCCCCCCCTTTAACTGTCACAGCAACCGTTCTCATCTATTTTGGGAAATGTCCTGATTCGCATTTATGAGGAATGTACATATAGTAAAGATGAAATAAGACATCTTTACTCCTCGTATTTTGTAGTAACACGCACCCCGTATTACGATATTAAATGATAAAATGATCGAGCAAATACTACCACAGAAAATCAACTTAAAAATATATATATCAACTAAGCTCGAATATATCGCAAGTGCACGATTCAAGTAATAATATAATGTACAAAGTACGAGTATCGATCCACGGAGATTGATTTATGACAAAATTACCTCAAGTATTATTCTTTAGTAAATCAAAATGAGATAGAGAATAGATTAATAAACTAACATAAAAGAATGAAACAAAAATAAATTAAATTTAGAAAATAAATAAACAATTGTTAGGATCTCGATTCACCTACCACTTTATCTTCTTTAATGATTGAATTTCAATTCTCAAGTCACGCTTCTGACGAAATTTCCTAATCTATCAATATACTCTGCCGAGCTATATTAATCTAATTGTCAAATTGCAATAACCAAGTGTCCTTGTGTTATTTAACAATTGAAATTGCATTAGCGAATCGTGGAATCCTCTAGCTTTTGACCTATTGATCTATGACTATCAACATGTACCCAACCTCATATGTCTATGCAAATTGTAGTTCCATTGATTATATTACTGTATCATGTTATAAAATCTACTTTCGGTATCAATTATAGCGTATAAAATTACTTCGAATTTGATCAATCTCCAAAGATTCAATAAGCTCAATAATATAATCAAGAATGCATAAAAACAAAATTTAATCTTCAAACAAAAATCAAAACATAGTTTTGAGGGTAGGATCCCCTAAATCCCAACAAAACAAAAAAGAAAAGAAGAAAAGAAGAAAACTAGTTTTTGTGATTGTTGTTCTTTCTCGAGTTCTTCACGTCGTCTCCCTCTTCTCGCTCTCCTCTCTTCAGCCGTCCAAAGATCCCTCTAAGCATTCTTTTCTATCTTTTTTATATTTTCTTGAAAGCCCGTCAAATAAAGCCCACAAATCAAGACTTTAAAATTTCGAAATATGTTTTTTCCTATTTTTCTGCGCATCGCGCCTAGGCACCAAAAATTGTCGCCTAGGCGCCCGATTTTACTTCCCAGGGCGCCCCCATAGGGGTGCTGCCCTTGCTCTTCTCACGATGCTGGGGCACCCTATGTTCTGCTTAGGCGGAAAATGTTCTGTCCGGGTCTTCCAAATATGCCTTCCCGGGCTCCGATTTCCGTGTTTTTCCTACAAGAAATCTTAAATATATGAGTAGAGACCATAAAGCTCAAAAACTCGAATTTTGGACATAAATACGGAATACTAAAAAATTTATGCCGGTAATATACGAAATATTGTACTCATTTTCATGCAAATTCCGACTTCTATCATAAAACATAACTACAGAATCACTCGCCTAATTATCCAGATGTTTAATTGGATCAGAAATGAGGAGTAGGCCTTCGGAACTAGTGATGAGTTCAGAAATTCTAAAGTCGGTTCAGAAGCACCGAACTAGAGATTCTTAGATCGGAAGCAGAGGGTCAGATCGAAACTTCCAAAGGTTAGAATGTAGTGACCCGTATCCAAAACTAATGATTAATGAATAATTAATCATGTGACATTTTTAGATTAAGTAAAATATAATTAAGGAGATTCCAAATGGATTAACGGAGTGCGGAAATGGATCCGAAACACTTGAAAATAGCCAGGAAGGTTCCGAGACTTAGACAAGATCGGAGGCTCCGAACCAGGGGTCGGATGGTCAGAAGTGTGTGAATTCGGAGGTCTTGAACCAGTTCAGATGGTAGTTGTTCGGACAATCCAAAGTCCAGGATCGAACGGTCCGAACAGTGGTTCGGTCAGGTGTCCAAAGGAGTGACATCATGGATGACGTAATATCGGGATCAGACGATCTGAAGTCCCGATCGGATGGTTCGAAGTGCTTTCAGGTTACACTTGTCATGCATGCAGAGTTCGGACGGTCCGAAGGCAGGTTCGGATGGTCTGAACCCTCGTCTATAAAATGAGACCGAGGGGCTCATTTCACAACCCCACCAGTTTCCTCTCCTTCGCCCGCGTGGCTCTATTTTAGGGCTTTGGGTACTCTTATTTTAGAGTTGGAGCAGGAAATATATTTTTTTAGCATATTCAAATAGTTTCTAACATAGTAGCGGAGCATTGCTCGTGTAGTAGAGTCGTGCTCAAGGCTGTGGAGCTGCAGCAGGGGTGTGCCCCTAGTTGCGGGATAGTCGCCATCAGTGGGATGACGACGGGCGCAAGTTAGCTATGGTCTCCTTAAATTATTTAGGAGTATCTGTTAGTTTAGTTAAGGCTTTTAGAGCTTAATGAATGATGCATGGGTATTTGCATTGTAGATTTGATACTAGGCTTGGAACCTAGAGTTGGACTGCTAGGACTGCCTATAGTAAGGTACGTAAGTACTGACTGAGATTGCCAATGGTTATGCATGCTTTTATGTTGCATTTATGTGTTTGCATGTTATTATTGTTATGTGACATGTGTATATCATCTTGTGTTTGTACATCTTTTGAGATGAGCCAGTTAGGGTTGCTCAGCCCTGTTTGGACGTTTTGATATCGAGTACCCTTAGGTACTGGTATCTAGAGGACGTGGTCCATGTTCGTGATTTGGGAGTGAGTGGTCGCACATAGTGGTTAACGACCCCGATGTGACGAGCTCAAGTCCCAGGCGCCAGTCTGAGCAGTTTATATACAGTTATCCCTGATATGAATACCCTGTCATTTGCATGCATCATATTTGTATGTTTATCCATGTTTTCGTATTGAGCTTAGAGCTCATATCCAGTATTTTCTGTGTATTTGGACACCCCATTCGACGGGGCAGGTGTAGGTGTAGGGTTGAGCACCAAGAGCTTGGAGTAGGCAGTGACCTTGAAAACAGCAGGATTAGCTGTAGGTTTCTACCCATAGGATTATTTGTAATTCGATTGGGTTTTATATTGGTTTATTTAACCGGTTGTATTCTGCCGGTCTGCTTGTATTTAAATCTTCCGCAGCAATTTATTTAATGCATGCTTAATTATGCTCTTAACTCTGATTAGGTAGTGGATTCGGGTCGGGTCGCTATATTTATGGTATCAAGCTGCTTGCAAGATACTTGGGATATGGTACTGAGACTTTGGATTATCCTTGTAGGATTGGTGAGACCTAACGAAAGATGATTTGGTTCTTCATTGCCGAGATTTGCAGCAGAAGTATTTGGTATAAGGAATGCAACAGTGATGAGAACACCAGTAGTAGCATATCGATAGATAGGCTGACTGCTTTGGATGGTCCATCATTCAATGCATTGGGATGCTGATCGAAGCACATATGGATTCCAGCCAGAGAAGCCTAGAAGAGAAAAACGAGTATATCGCGTCAGATACCTCTGATTACTTTTTGGAACGAATGGTGTGTAACAACCCATGTGGTTCCAATCCGAAGAGATTCTCCACTCGTAGTTGGAGAGATTCTCATAAAGACCTTCACCAGGCAATGCCTCAAGTAGCTAAGGCATGACTGGGTTTGAGCGTGAGGTCATTAAATTCATGCAGGACATGATTTTATCTGTATGCTTGTATCGATGCATTCGGTAAGCACACGGGAAACTTCATGTTCAAAATCATGAATTAGTTACAAGAAGAATGCTGATAGTAGATCGTGAGCAGAAGAGGTCAAGTGACAGGCACTGATGCAGAGCATAGCTGGTTAGCGAGCATGGATAATTTCTCCGGATGTCTTTGCAGGAGGACGGGTAGAGAGATTTGGTCAGGAGTATACTTGCATTGATGTGTGTGTCTATTAGAAGCTTCATGCTCAAGAAACGAAGACAAGTACGATGATTTTAAATACTGTATTGTTGTAGTTGTAAACAGTATTTTAGTTGTAATAAATCATCAGGAGCCGGTTGTATCATTTCAAGTTGTTGGTTGTACATTCTCGTTGTATTATGAATACTGTATGTATTACATGGTATTGTAATAAAGAAATTGTACATAACTTGAAATAAATGATACGTGTATTTGTTATTCAGCGATTCGTGAATGGCTGCGGTGATTTTGCTAAGTTCGGCTTGGTATTAGTTGATTAGTGTTCAACAATTATAACTCATAGGTTTTGAGTAAGCCAGCTGTAACTCTTTGACTTGTGGTTAGTCTAGGCTTTTCCTAGGATTGACCTAGTTAATCAGTGGACTAAGTTAATGCCAGCAATGAGTTGATTCATCAATGGGCATGAGTTGTGTTCTAGGTTGTTTCCTTAGAACAGTAGTCTGATGACCTTCGTAGGTTGAGACTTTGTGATGATGGGATTTCCTTGGGATGCCAGGTCCAGTATATGCCGGGAGTTGTGGACTATAACCATGACTAGACGTGATGGGGAGCGACCCTATGCCAGTGTTACTCTGTGAGTCTTTGTACTTGAAAGGTTCCCTGGAAGCCTTCGTGCTTCAGGATCGGGGGTGGGAAGGCTACTCAGTCTAGAGTCTTGGTAACAGTCACGATGGGGTATGACTTTGGATTAGATGTCTAGTTTGGTATCATGATACAGATATCGTCTGGTTTTGTCAGGGATATTGGTTTGGGTTTCTGTCGTGAGGACCAGTCTTGGAGGGATTTATTTGACGGGAATGTATTCTGAGCAAATAGTTTTAGTCTATGGGATATTTCTAGACTAGCAGATCTAGACGGTGATTGTATTCTCTTGTGATAAGTGTTATCCAGGAGATAAGTTCGTAAACTGTCTGGGACATTGACTCGGAGGAGAGTATTTTACAGCGATGAGAGTTTTCTCAATAGTGGATTATATCAGATGCTAAGGATTGCACAGAACTATTTGAGGCATGAGGGAAGCAAGACTTAAGTCAGTGTACACTTGGTGGTGATTCTAGGTGGGACATCGTGGTAGGTTACCTCAGTCTTGAATTGTTGCAGTCTTAGCGAGAGATATAATTATCAGGAGCATGTTCAGCGATAGTTGGAATCTTTCGAACTTGTACTGCGTCTTCGGTTTGGCAAGTCCTAATGATCATCTTGAATGAACTTAGACAGTGGATAGTATGTCTAGACTGGTGCAGGCTTGGCACTAGTGACTACTCATAGTAGTTGTCTGACTCTGTCAGAGATAGGTGACTGAATCAGGTGTGATTCTTTTTATTCCAAGTATTTGGGATATAGCGAATCAGGAAGTACTTGAGATAGTACTATAAGCATGGTAAGCTTAGATGCAGCGGTTCTAGTGCATTTAGAGAATTTCCTAGTCTTTAAGGATCTCCAGGAATGCGGGAATCGGGACTTTAGGATTCTACGGATCATGAAAGTGGTCATAGGTTGGCTCTTGTGATCATAGTTCATTGGTAGAGTTGCTGAGGTTACCAATGGCGGATTTGATCCGGGCATTCCTTGGTGTTAGCAATGATTGATCCAGTTTTAGAAAATGGGATTTAGTGATTGTTCCTGGATTGTCAGTGGAAAATTTTTGGGGGAACTGTTAGTCGGAGTATTTTGCTTGGGTGCTTCCAGCAGAATTCTCAAGAGTTGTTCTTGAGAGGCGATTCGACAAGTGCTTATGGATTTCATTGAGCATTAACAGGTTAACATCAGTTGTTTCATTGGATGAGACAGCAGCTAAGACTTGTGTTTCAGAGTCTGGAGGGATTGTTTTTGCTGATTTCCTAGTGTGTTCTGATCTGCTTTGTCGTTAAAAGATTGAGATAGCGGGATTGCCGCCAGTATTAATAGATTTTGTGTGGATCGAGGTAAACTAGTTTGGTTATCCCAGTTAGTGAGTCAAGGATTTTTTGCTATCTAGGACAGGATAACCAGAATCGTTTCGTCGATACTATCTCTAGTAGCGAGATAGAGGTAAGCATTCGATACAGACTACTAATGCTGAGGATGGTGTTAGTCCATCTAACAGTTTCAGTAGGATGGTAGTGTATTTCGAGGCGACGACCTCGAAGAGTGCACTAAGACAAGAAATTGTGTACAATGATGTTGCCACAATTTGGGTTAGTAGACAGAGTGTTTGTCAACTATTTACTTAGTTGGTGTTCTTTAGGAACATTCGTCAGCATCGGGCAGAGTAAGTACTGAAGGTACGTACTACGATGCCAGAAATTGTCAGGATTTGGTTGTTATCCATGGCAGGATGACTAGTGTGATCGAGTAGATGCTATCTACGATAGCGAGATTCGGATCAAGGTTGATCGCAATCGGTCTGAGGATTTCAGATGGTTAGAGTGGTGTGCAGCGATGTGATTGCTTTGCGAGCTGGTGGCCAATAGTTGCCATTTCTCTTCGCATAAGGTACTGTTTTTGGAATAAATATTTTATCCGTAGTGATAAGGAGTAACACGGACGAGTTCTTAGAAAGAGATCTCTAGGATTTGACCGAGAGTTGAATCTAGATCGATTGTTTAGCGCTTTGAGATAACATTGAGGGATGCGATGTTAGCGTTAGATCAGTGAGATACAATGTGTTGTATCTTGTTTTCTCGTTGGGCAGCGATGGAGTTCGTGCGTGTT
This sequence comes from Henckelia pumila, assembly GCF_033568475.1. Taxonomy (NCBI): domain Eukaryota; kingdom Viridiplantae; phylum Streptophyta; class Magnoliopsida; order Lamiales; family Gesneriaceae; genus Henckelia; species Henckelia pumila. Next base: position 108,300,558 of record NC_133123.1, on the reverse strand, counting down.
TAGATATATATGATGACTAGTTACGATCTTAGCATGTGTTTCAAACCGGAACTATTGGTGGATTGGACAAGTGGTCTATGTTACGTTCTCGAGGTTTACCCTAGATTTCGAGGACGAAATCTTTTAAGGGGGAAGAATGTAGTGACCTTTATCCAGACTAACGATTAATGAGTAATTAATCATTTGATCATGTTTAGTTAAGTAAAACATGTTTAAGGAGATTCCAAATTGATTAACGGAGTCCGAAAATGGATCCGAAACACTTGAAAATAGCCAGAAAGGTTCCAAGACATAGACAAGATCGTAGGCTCCAAACCAGAGATCGGATGGTCCAAAGTGTGTGGGTTTGAAGGCCTTAATTGAAATAGTTCGGATGACAGTAGTTCGAACAATCCGAAGTCCAGGATCGGACGGTCGGAACAGTGGTCCGACCAGGTGTTCGAAGGATTGACGTCATGGATGACGTAATATCGGGATCGGACGATCCGAAGTCCTGATCGGACGGTCCGAAGTTCTTTCAGGTGACACTTGTCATGCATGCAAAGTTTTGACGGTCCAAATGCAGGTTCGGACGGTCCGAAACATCGTCTATAAAGTGAATTCGAGGGGCTCATTTCACAACCGCACCAGTTTCCTATCCTTTGCCCTCGTGGCACTATTTTAGGGCTTTGGGTACTCTTATTTTAGAGTTGGAGTAGGGAATATATTTTTTTAGCATATTTAGATAGTGTCTGACAAAGTAATGGAGCAGTGCTCGTGCTGTGGAGCTGCAGTAGGGGTGTGCCCCCTAGTTGCGGGATAGTCTCTATCAGTGGGCTGACGATGGACGCAAGTTTAGCTATGGTCTCATTAAATTATTTAGGAGTATCTGTTAGTTTAGTTAAGGCTTTTAGAGCTTAATGAATGATGCATGAGTATTTGCATTGTAAAGTTGATACTAGGCTTGGAACCTAGAGTTGGACTGCTAGGACTGCCTGTAGTATGGTACGTAAGTACTGACTGAGATTTTCAGCGGATATGCATGCTTTTATGTTGAATTTATGTGTTTGCATGTTATTATTGTTATGTGGCATGTGTATATCATCTTGTGCCTGTATATCTTTTGAGATGAGACAGTTAGGGTTGCTCAGCCTTGTTTGGACGTTTTGATATTGAGTACCCTTAGGTACTGGTATCTAGAGGACTCCGTGGTCCACGTCCGTGATTCGGGAGTGAGTGATCGCACACAGTGGTTAGCGACCCCGATGTGACGAGCTCATGTCCCAAGCGTCACTCTGAGCAGTTTGTATACAGTTATCCCTGATATGGATACCCTGTCATTTTTGCATGCATCATATTTGTATGTTTATTCATGCTTTTGTATTGAGCTTAGAGCTCACGTCCAGTATTTTTTGTGCATCTGGACACCCCATTTGATGGGGCAGGTGTAGGTGCAGGGTTGAGCACCAGGAGCTTGGAGTAGCCAGTGACCTTGAAGACAACAGGATTAGTTGTAGGTTTCTACCCATAGGATTATTTGTAATTCGATTGGGTTGTATATTGTTTTATTTAACCGATTGTATTATGCCGGTCTGCTTGTATTTAAGTCTTCCGCAGCAATTTATTTAATGCATGCTTAATTATGCTCTTAACTCTGATTAGGTAGTGGATCCGGGTCGGGTCGCTATATAGAACATGCACACTAAGTGATGTGTCACCAGCATTTTGACATGTAATCACATGCATGCACACTAAGTGATGTGTCACCAGCATTTGGATATGCAATCACATACATGATATCGGAGCTTCCGAAGTGGAGATCGAATCCTCCTATCAGATCAGTTTGGCATGTGGACAGCATGCGCAGTTCAAAGCTTCCGAACTGGGGTTCGGTTCCGAACTCCACATATAAATAGATCATCCAAGATTCGGAATTTTTGCTCATTCACATAACTTCTCCTCTATATATTGGTGTTTCTTGGGCGGTTCTAGTCATATTATCGAGGTTTGGGCAATAGCGAGGTGCTTTGGGAGGAGATGTGGAGTGGTGCTCAAGAGTTGGGGCCTTCGACAACAAAGGACTGACGTCGAACACAGGTATAGTCCAAGATACCTAGTGGTAATAGAGAGTATCTATTAGATTAGTTAAGGCTTTTTGACCAGTTTTAGTTATATGATAATTAATGTCTTGTAATCTTGGACCCTAGACTGGTATTGGTAGGACTGTCCTAGAAAAGTACATAAGTACTAATTGAGATTTCTAGCAAGTATGCATGTTTAATATGTTGCATTTTATGTATCATGATCCATGTTTTATTACTTTATATATTTTGTTGCATGTGCATATTCATGTTAAGACAAATCTCCTTCGAGATAGCCATTGAAGTAGGGTCGATCAGCCTTACATTCTTGTTATATTATCGGACACCAGGAGATGTCGTGATGACGGAGACTGATGCTATGGTGATCTTCGATGAGTGTGTGGATATAACCAGCATAGTTGATCTCAGAGGGTAGTATACACTCATTGGAGCCTAGACTGAGCAGGACTAGAAAGTTGACCAGTACCCCTTTCATTTTCATGCATCATAATAGGTTTTATAATCGTGCTTACATTCTGATCATAGTTTGCTCACATCCATGTTATAGTGTTTTCTTGGAAATCTCATTCGACGAGACGTGGCATAGATTGAGCTCGGTTAATGGATCGAGGTAGGGCTGAGTAGGTGCAGTGGTTGCAGCGAGGTGTATTTAATTCAGTTTTCCGTGGGTTTTAATACTGATTTTTCGATATGGTTTTATAACACTATTTTAATTTGTTTTTTAGTCATCGGTTGTATACTGTCGGTTTGGGTTGTAAACTCGTTATCTTTTAGTTTCTTTGATTATCATTTTAGGTTATTTTTAATTTCATGTTTAATAAGTTAATTAGTATATGATCCAAATCGAGTCCCTACATTTATGGTATCAGAGCATGCTTGGTATTTTGGGACTTACTTAGGCATTTGGGTTTTGATGTGCGCTACTTATTTTAGATGGGCGATAGAGACGACTTGAGTCACAGTAGTGTGGGTCGTTGGGGAGAAGATGATGCCCCTATACATCACCGCAAGGATAGACACCGTTTTGAGATGCATGGTTCCTTCAGATGGGGCCAAAGCCTTTTGAAGGAGGAGAGACTCCGGAGGTTTCAAAGAATTGGTTGGAGCATATGGAGGCGAAAAATTTTCTGTTAGAGGGCAGTGCCCGCAAGTGGTGGAGATCCGCGTCCGCACAATTTCTTTAGAAGCAAGGTCAGATTCTGTAGAATGATTTTCGTAGAGCATTCATGAAGTTTCACTTTTCTCCAGCCATCCTTCAAGCAAAGTCTATGAAGTTGCTCAATCTGATCCATGTCGATCGACAAGTATCAACAGAAGTTCCTCGATCTCTTATAGTTTTTCCCGCACCTTGGCGTTAGTTCTGAGGCAAAGTACGGTTATTTCCTACAAGATTTGAATCACAAAATCTATGATCGAGTCACTGTCTGTGATGACACTACTTCTTATGAGGGTTTAGTGAACCGTGTTGACAGGCAGAGATCACTGTTAACCATGCAAAGTTGTTTTAGTCTTCCCGTTATCCCAGGACCTCGTGCACAGTCATTAAAGAAACAGGTCTTTACGTCTTTTTCCTCTGGATCTGATGGTGTGTTCCGATTTGGGTAGAAGAATAGGAAAGGCCATTGTGAGCACTGTGGGAGGAAGCACCCATCTGATGAGTGTCACCGAGTATCTAGAGCTTGTTTCATATGCGGTGATATGGGCCATATGAAGAAATATTGTCCTAAACGGGGAGGGTCAGGTAGTGGTTTTGGTTTTTAAGGCTACTATACAGCAGTGCCCTCAGGCTACATCGCATGGTCTATCTACCTTGTGCCCACAAGTTCATGGGCAAGTCTTTGCACTCAACCAGGAGCAGGCCAACGCCAAGAGTGAGCACGTGATTGCAGGTACTTTTAGCTTATGTGGTATACCTGCTTTTGTATTGATTGACACTAGTGCATCCCATTCGTTCATTTCTATATAATTTGTCAAGAAGTTTAAGTTGTACTACATTTCCTTAGACGTTCTCTTATCTGTATTGACCCCGATGGGACAGGAAGTTTTAGCTAAGCGTCTAGTGATATGTTGTACCTTGGGTTTTGAGAGTCATCAGTTGCGTGCCAACTTGATGGTTTTAGCGATGGATGAATTCAATTACATCATCGGGATTGACCTTCTGACTACCTATGGAGCCACAGTGGATTGCTACCATAGGTTTGTCCAGTTTCTTCTTGAGGATGCTGATACTTAGTTCTTCTACGGTGAGGGAGTGCGACTCCCGATGCCAATTGTATCTGCTTTGAAAACCCGTTGTGCTTTAGAGTCTTGCGGGAAAGACTACATTATCTATGCCATGGATGCATCCTCAGACTGTTTTGATATTCAGGATATACCAGTGGTCCAAGATTTTTCGGATGTATTTCCTGATGAGATTTCAGGGTTACCTCTTGTCCGTGAGGTAGAGTTTGGTATTGAGCTGATGCCGGGGACATAACCGATATCTCGAGCACCTTATCATCTGGAACCGTCATAGATGAGAGAGCTGAAGCAGTAGTTGCAGGATCTACTAGACAAAGTTCATATCTGAGACCCAGTGTTTCACCTTGGGGAGCCTAGTTTTGTTTGTAAAAAAAAGGATGGTTTGATGCGTCTTTGTATTGATTACACACAGCTGAACTAGGTGGCAGTTAAAAAAATTTATCCTCTGCCGCACATAGATGACTTGTTTGTCCAGCTTTAGGGAACTTTCGTTTCTCCAAGATTGATCTGAGGTCTGGGTATCATCAATTAAGGTTCCGAGATGAGGATATCCCAAAGACAACTTTTCGTACGAGGTATGGTCACTACGATTTTTAAGTGATGCATTTTGGTCTAACGAACGCGCCTGCTGTCGTCATGGATTTTATGAACAGGGTTTTTCAAGATTACTTGGATAAGTTTGTGGTAGTTTTCATTGACGAAATCTTGATCTACTCGCACAAAATTGACAAGCATGTCTACCATCTCTATACATTTCTGTAGATTTTGCGGAAAAATCAGTTGTACGCAAACTTAGTAAGTGTGAATTCTGGATTGATCGAGTTGTCTTCCTTGGTCACGTGATCTTTGGGGATGAAGTTTCAGTTGATCCCAGTAAGACAGAGGTAATTTTGAATTGGTCACGACCGACTACGGCTTCATAGATTCGCAGTTTCTTGGGTCTGCCAAGGTACTATCGTCGTTTATTGATAATTTCTCTCCGATAGCTAGACCATTGACTCAGTTGATGAAGAAAGATGCTCCCTTAGCCTAGTCTATAGAATTTGATGAAAGTTTCGGCAATTTGCAACGACGTTTGACGACAGCCCTTGTTTTAGCATTGTCGTCTGGAACTCGTGGTTGTATAGTCTACACTGATGTAGCTCTTCAGGGTTGGGTTGAATTATGAATTAGAATGGGCACATAATTGCCTATGCCTCCAGACAGCTAAAGACTCACAAGGATAATTACCCCCTACATGATTTAGATTGCAACAATTGTCCTCGCCCTAAAGATTTGGCGACATTACTTGTACGGTGAGAGGTTCGAGATCTATTCGAACCACAAGAGTTTGAAGTATCTATTCATTCAGGCATAGTTGAATATGTGACAGCGTCAATGGATGGATCTGATGTAATTATTCATAAAGTGTATGTAAGTTTCCTTCGTTCCATTGCAGTTTCTAGAGTGTACAGTAGTGTTGTTCCTTGGGATTTACTTTCCTTCATAAGAAGGAATAGCATGGGATTCGATTCTTTTCCGTGCTTGCGAACCATCATTGTATTCGAGGACCAGAGAAGCCAAGTATTCGGATCTGAAGACTCAGAAGTTAGCACGGTTTTCTCAGGGCGATAGTACTTCCGGTTATCATCTTTAGGTAGATGATTTTTTGTGTCTATCTGATCGAGTGGTAGTCCCTGAAGATTATTCTTTGAGAGAAGAGATCTTGTCTCATGCTCACCATAGCAGATTTTCTGTGCACCGGGGCAGCATGAAGATGTACAAGGATCTGCGTATGAGATTCTTGTGGAAGGGTTTGAAGCACAGTGTCTACCAGTTTTTATCAAGGTGTCTTGTATGTTAGCAGGTCAAGGCAGAGTACAGAAAACCTGGTGGGTTGCTTCATAGTTTAAAGATTATTTAGTGGAAGTGGGAGCATGTGACGATGGACTTTGTCATCCACTTGCCATTGTCTTCCAGGAACAGTGATGCGATTTGGGTTGTAGTAGACCGGTTGTATAAGTCTGCACACTTCCTTCAGTATAACCGATACTTCACCTTCGACCGTATGGCGTGGTTTTACATTCAAGAGATTGTTAGACTGCATGGGAATCCGTTGAACATTGTCAATGATCGATATCTGAGGTTTACTTCTAGGTTTTGGGGTAACTTCCAACATGTTTTAGGTACCTATTTGAGTCTGAGTACTTCTTATCATCCAGAGACCGACGAAAGGTCAGAGAGGTTGATTCGCACCCTTGAGGACATGCTCAGAGCTTCTGTGATGGATTTTGGGCTTGCATGGCAAGACCATTTTCTCTTAGTTGAGTTCTCATATAATAAAAGCTACCATCGCAATATCGGCATGACATTTTTTGAGGCTTTGTACGGACGCCATTGTCATACACCTCTGTTTTGGGACGAGGTTGGTGAGCATCGGGTTGAGGGACCAGAGTTAGTCAAGCAGATCGTCGATAAAGTGGATTTGATCAGGTAGAGAGTCAGAGCTGCTCAGAAACAGCAGTCTAGATATGACAACACATGGCTCAGACCTCTACAATTTCAGCCTGAAGATCATGTTTTTATAAAATTTTCACCTTTATGAAAGGTGATGAGGTTTGGGCTAAAGGGTAATTTATCACCGAGGTTCATCAGACCATTTGAGATTTCTCTAGAAATTTGGGGATGTATCTTATCGTTTTACTTTTCCACCATATCCTTCAAGCATTCATGATGCGTTCCACATATCTATGTTGCGATAGTATATAGCTGACGAGTCACATGTTTTGCATCTGACTGAGGTTCAGCTAGAGCAGGATCGGGAATACGTGGAGAGGTCATTTAGAATAATCGACGATAAATATAAGGTGCTACGGAACAAGCGCATACCATTAGTCATGGCTCAGTGGCAGTGTAGAGGCACCGAGGAAGCGACTTGAGAGTTAGAGAGTTATATGCGTTCAGAGCATCGCGAACTATTTTTTTTGTATTGTATTTCTTTTGATTCAGTACTTGTATCTTATAAAATGTTCAGGTGTAATAAAGAACTTTCGTTGTGTTGATTATCAATTTTTCTTAGGTTTGATTTCGAGAATGAAATCTCTTAAGGTGGGGAGAATATAGTAACACGCACCCTGTTTTGCAAAAATAAATGGTAAACATGACTAAGGAATCATAATCCTAATTATCCAGATGTTTAATTAGATTAGAAATGAGGAGTATGGCCTTCGGTACCACCGATGAGTTTGGAACTTCCGAAGTGGGTTCGGAAGAACCGAACTAGAGATTCTCAGATCGGAAGCAGAGGGTCAGTTCGGATCTTCCGAACATAGATCAAAACTTTCGAAGGCTAGGTCATGCGCACTAAGTGACGTGTCATAGGAATTTGGAAACTCAATCGCATGCATGAGATCGGAGCTTCCGATCAGAGCAGTTTGGCACGTTGACAACATGCACAGTTTGCAGCTTCTGAACTGGGTTTGAAGATTCCGAACTACAGTAACCCGATTCCGATTTAAGCAATTAAGTGTCTAAGCATGTTTATAATGGTTAATTAATGATTAAGGAATCCTAATTTGGGTTTATATAAGTAGAAAATTGGATTCAAGACATCCCAAAATGGTCCGGAGGGTTCCAAGGACTCGAGTGGTTCGTAAGGTCCGAATTTGTGAGCTAGGAAGATCGGTGGTTCTGAAAAGTTTGGAAGGGGCGATATAGTTTGTCAGCAAAGGGACGGATGTTCTGAAGTCCCTCAATCAAACATGGTATGTGTTTTGATTTGGTGATTCGACGGGTGACAGATCGGAAGGTCCAAACTCCGTCGGTAGCAGTGATTTGTCCAATCAGGGACATATATTCGATGGACAGTGATCGGAAGCTATTCAGAACGTTCAAAATTGCGAACGGAAGGTCCGATCATGGTATATAAATAAGGGCCGATTTCCTTATAGTTAGTGCATTTTTGGAGGTGTGGCTGAGTGATTGAGTATATACCTTTTATTATTTTAATCATCTTATCCAGGGCCGGGAGATAGCAAAGTGTTACGGGGCTTGTAGCGGAGTTGTGCTTGGGTTAGGGCCTTCGACATGAGTGGGTTGACGATGGACGCAGGTATAAGTCTATACTCTTAGTGGCTATTGGGAGTAGGTATTAGTCTATTAGAGGCTTTTAGATAAGTTTTAGTGATATGGTATTATCTTGACTTGTAGACTTGGATTATAGAAAATTGTTCACCTAGACCAGTAGTTGAGGTACACAAATACTGACTGAGATAGCCAGCGAGAATGCATGTTTATGTGTTGCATTATTATGTGTTGCATTTTTATCTGGAATGAGATGCATGATATTACTATTCATGATTTGTGTGCGGAATTGGCATACCATGTTGAGCCTGTGTATTCTTTCGAGATAGCCTGTTGTTTCTAGGGTCGCTCAGCCCTAAGGTTTTTTTTTGTAAGATCGGGTACCATGTAACACCCACTGAATCGATAGAGCACAGTGTGCGGTTTTACATAGGAAGGTGATGGTCCAAGGTCAGAGTTTAATATGTGTTGCACCAACTGTATCTTCGGATCAGCGTGCACATACTAGTGGCATCTGCGTTCTAAGCATGATGTTTCAGATCTTGATGCCAGTGTACCCGAGCATTTCTTATTTTACATTGCATGCATCATATTGACTTGAATAATCGTCCTTTTCTTTCTGGGCATTAGCGCTCACGTCCCTGCTTTTATCTCGAACACCTCATTCGATGAGACAGATTTGCATGAGGACCAGGAGCGAGATCAGTGGTTGATCAGTGACCAGGGAATTGGTAGCAAGGGTCACTAGATGTTTCAAGTTTAAGACTTTATTTTGGTATTTATTCTTCGTTTGGGTTGTATTATTTTTTTTGTTGGGTTTCTAGTGTTTTACCGGTTGTATTTTCTGTCGGGTTTAGTATTTTAAGTTTTCCGCACTTTCTCTGATTATTGTTGTTTAAGTTTAATTGCATGCCTAAAGTATCTATTAGTAGGTGATTCTGGAGTGGATCACTATATTTATGGTATCAGATCATGCATTAGATTCTTGGGATATAGAACCTTCTATTGGGGATGATTTTCCATTGTGTCTTTGTAGAGATGGCTAGATTCGACGATGAGAGTAGCCATGACAATGACAGACTTTGGGGTGATTAATATTTCAAGAGATATCCTCGAGATCGTCGTCATCACCATGAATATAATCATCGTAGATTTTATCTGCACGAATTTATTCGGTTGGGGCCTAAGACATTGGTAGATATCGAGAACCCCAAGGCTGCAGAGGATTGGTTAGAACACATGGAGAATTGTTTCAGGTCTTTTCATTGCTCGGAGAAGCAGAAGATGGAGGCCACTGAGTTTCTGCCGGAGGGCAGGGCTCGAAAGTGGTGAAGATCTATTTCCGCATCTATGTTGGCTGAGCGTAGGCAGGTCAATTGGGCAGAGTTCCGCTAGGAGTTCACATATTTGCATTTTCATCCAGCACTCCATTAGGAAAAGGCGATGGAATTTTTAAGCCTGAAGCAAGGGGGAGATGACAATCGATGAGTATCAGTAGAAGTTCATCGACTTGTTACATTTTTGTCCTCATGTCAGTGAGAGTTCAGCTGCAAATCATGATCAGTTCATCTTAGGGTTGAATCAGGACATTTATGAACGGTGGCTGATAAGTGCAATTTATGAACTTAATTTATGTGATTTAGCTTGGCTTTTGTTATGAATCGAGACGTATTATGTGCATTTCGTTGTTTTTATGTGATATGCATAAAGCAAATGGGATAGTTGGCGAAAGCAATAAATAAGTTAGAGGCACAAAACTCTAGCAGTTTACCCTCCCATAAAGTACCAAATCCAAAAGAAAATGCAAGTGCAATCACTCTAACGAATGGAAGGGAGTTGAAGTCAATAGAAAGTGGTACAAGAACCATCAAATAATGAAAATGAGAAAGAATCTAAGGTGGAGGAAAATGAGCCTATTCAGGAAGACACACCAAAAGTTAAGTTTCCTCCCCTTTCCAAGTACAAGCCCGTACAATCATTCCCCCTTGCATTGAAGGATTCTAGAAAACATGAAGGCATTAAGGATCTTTTTGATATTTTTCGTAGATGTGAGGTAAATATTCATTTGTTAGATGCTATTAAACAAATACCTCGCTATGCTAAATTTTTGAAAGAGTTGTGTACTGCGAAAATAAAACATAAACTGAAGGGATGCCAGAAAGTGGAGTTAGGAGAAAATGTTTCTGTTGTGATTCATAGGAAGATTCATGCAAAATGCAAGGATCCTGGTAATTTTTATATTCCTTGTACGATAGGTAACGTTCAAATTGAGAAAGTCATGTTGAATTTAGGAGCATCAATCAATTTCATGTCATATTCTGTTTATGCTTCCTTGAAACTCTGTCCTTTGAATAAAACTGGAGTTGTTATCTAGTTAGCTGATAAATCTAATGCATACCCTAGAGGTGCAGTTGAAGATGTTCTTGTTCAAGTAACTAACTTGGTCTTTTCTGCTGATTTTTATGTGCTTGATATGGAGAATGGTGATCATAATAGCCCTATCTTGTTAGGAAGACCATTTTTGAAAACATCGTGACCAAAATTGATGTTCACAACGGCACACTTACTATGAAATTTCATGGTGAAGTCATTAAATTTAATATTTATGATGCCATGAAATATCCTTTTGGTGATGAGTATGTTTAATCTATCGATATTGTTGATTACTTGTCACAAGAATTTTTTGAGCTTGCAGGAAATGATGAATTGGGGGTTGCTATTACTGCACCCATTCAGAAAGAGGACGAGGATTTTGGTTCGAATGAGGAATTGAAAGGAATTGTGGCCACTCTGAATCGTGTTCCTGAACTATCTCAGTCAGGTAATCTATCTTATATTTCTTTACCAATTTATAATCCTAGGCGTTTTCCATCTGTTTGCAGGCACCTATTATTGAATTGAAGCCTCTTCCTGTTCATCTCAAATATGTTTTCCTTGGGAAAGGAGAAACATTGTCAGTTATCATCTCCAGCAATTTGGAGAACGAGTAAGAAGAGAAACTCATAAAAGTTCTGAAAGAGCACAAGACAGCGATATTATGGATCATTGCAGATATCAAGGGAATCAGTCCTTCCACATGCATGCATAGGATTTTTCTTGTAGAACGAGCTAGCCCTACACATCAACCTCGGAGAAAACTGAACCCACCCATGATGGATGTGGTAAAGGAAAAAATCCTCAAACTTCTTGAAGTTGGAGTGATTTATCCTATTTCAGACAGAAAGTGGGTTAGCCCTATTCAAGTTATTTCCAAAAAGACAAGAATCACAGTGGTGAAGAACAAGAATGATGAGTTGGTTTCCACCCGAATTCAAAATGGGTGGAGGGTTTGTATAGATTATAGAAAACTAAATGCTGAAACTCGAAAGGACCATTTTCCTTTACCTTTTATTGATCAAATGCTCGAGAGATTAGCTTTTCATTCTTATTATTTTTTTCTTCATGGTTATTCCGATTATTTTCAAATTGGTATTGCACCAGAGGATCAAGAAAAGACAACATTCACTTGCCCATTTGGAACTTTTGCTTATCAGCGCATGTCATTCGGACTCTGCAACGCACCAGCCACATTTCAGCGATGTATGGTTGGTATATTTTCTGATTATATTGAGCATATCTTGGAAGTTTTTATGTATGATTTTATTGTGTAGGGTAATTCATTTGATGGTTGTTTGTCTAACCTTCCAATTGTTCTTAAAAGGTGTGTAGAAAGCAACCTCGTGTTAAATTCTGAAAAGTGTCATTTTATGGTTGAGCAAGGTATAGTTTTGGGTCACGTTGTTTTTGCAAAAGGTATTTAGGTAGATAAAGCAAAAGTTGATATTATGCAGTCACTAACTTATCCCACTTATGTACGGAAAGTGTGTTATTTTCTTGGACATGCAGGTTTTTATAGAAGGTACATTCAAGATTTTTCTAAACTCGCATCACCCATTTGCAAGTTGTTGCAAAAAGAAGTAGCTTTTGAGTTTGATGATGCATGGAAGATAGAATTTGAAAAATTTAAAGATTCATTGACTTATGCACCTATCATTCAACCTCTTGACTGGAGTAAACCTTTTGAGATTATTTGTGATTCCAGTGACTATGCAGTGGGAGCAGTTTTGGGACAAAGAGTTGGGAATGTATCTCATTCATATACTATGCCTCAAAACTTTGAATGATTCCTAGATAAATTATTCAACCATGGAAAAGGAGCTTTTAGCTGTTGTTTTTGGTTTGGAGAAATTTAGATCTTATTTACTTGGAACTAAAGTTATTGTCTATTCTAATCATGCAACTCTTAGCTATCTGATGGCAAAGAAGGAGACAAAACCAAGATCAATAAGATGGATACTGCTCCAAAGTGAATTTGACTTGGAAATTAAGGACAAACGAGGGACAGAGAATAGATTGGCAGTTCACTTGAGTCGTTTAGCCAATGTTGATGAGGAATTGTGCTTGGAAGACGAATTTCCTGATGAGCAACTATTTTTCGCAAGCACAACACTACCCTGGTATGCACATATCGTTAATTTTTTGGTTACTAATGGGTTACCCTCTGATTTCTCTATATCTAAAAAATATAAGGTCAAAAGTGACACAAAGTACTATGTATGGGATGATCCTTACGTATGGAATCATTGCGCGGACCAAGTGATAAGAAGGTTTGTTCCTGAAGGCGAGGTAATTTCTGTCCCTACATTTTGTCATTCTTATGCTTGTGGAGGTCACTTTGGAGTCAAGAGAACGACAAGAAAGGTATTAGATTGTGGATTCTTTTGGTCATCCTTGTTTCGAGATGCATATTATTTTTGCAAGTCATGCAATCAATTTCAAAAAACGGGTAACATATCCCAACGAAAAGAGATGCCTCAACACCTCGTTATTGTTTGTGAAATTTTAAATGTGTGGGGCATCGAGTTCATAGAACTATTTCCTAGATATTTTGGGTATATTTATATATTAATTATTGTTGATTATGTCTCAAACTGGGTGGAATCTAAAGCCACCTGGACTGATGATTCTAAGGTGGTTGCAGATTTTGTCAAACATAATATTTTCTCTAGCTTTGGAGTTCCAAAAGCAATCATAAGTGATAGAAGTACCCATTTTTGCAACCATACTATGGAAAGCTTATTGAAAAAATATCATGTGACACACAAGATTTGAACTACATATCATTCTCAATCTAATGGACAAGCTGAGGTGTCAAATAGAGAGATCAAGTCCATTTTGGAGAAAACAGTGAATCCAACTAGGAAAGACTGGAGCTTGAGATTGGATGATGCTTTGTGGGGCCTGTAGAACTATTTACAAGACACCGATAGGAATGTCACCCCATAGGTTAATTTTTGGTAAGCCTTGTCATCTTCCAGTGGAGTTGGAGCACAGAGCATATTGGGCTATCAAGACTTTTAATATGAAAATGGATGAAAGTTGAGAGCATAGGAAGTTACAATTGCAAGAACTAGAGGAAATACGTAATGATTTCTATGACAGTTCAAAGATCTACAAAAAAAAAAAGACGAAGTTCTTTCATGACAAGATGATTTCTAGGAAGAAACTTGAAGTTGGTCAAAAATTCCTCCTGTACCATTCACGCCTTCGGTTATTCCCAGGTAAGTTGAGTTCAAGATGGATTGGACCTTTTATTGTTACTAATGTTTTTCCTCATGGTGTAGTTGAGATTCAAAGTTTGGAAACTTCAAAGGTATTCAATGTGAATGGCCATAGGCTAAAGCATTACAATGACAGTTTCCAAGTAGAGGAAGTGCAAGAAATAAACTTTAAGGATCCACAAGGCATTGAGTGAACTGGAGCATGAATTCGGGCCAACGACAATAAAAAGATGAGCTGCTTCGGAGGTAACCCAAGGGGAGTAATTTATTTCAATTTTTTTATTTTTTTGCATTATTTGTCTCATTTTTTCTTTTCTTGCATTTTAGCTTACATTGGGGACAATGTAAGATTTAAGTGTGGGGGAGGGAATTAGGGATTTCGTTCTTATTCTTAGCACTCAATTTATTTTTGAAATATATATATATATATATATATATATATATATTAGAGCTCGTGGTTAGTGATGAATCTAACTTTTGAGATTCACTAGCCCATGATGATACATAATTGATGACATGCATGCTTTTGAAAATAAATGATTTGCTAACCTTGGAACATTTTGATCTCCAATGCAAATTATACTTTGATATGGTCGTTGAATACTTTAGAGCACGAATGTGTCATAACTTGTGAAGTGTACATGATTTAGTGAAGGTCTTGTGAGCCTTATGGTAGTCTTAAGAAGTCGCTAGTACATGCCAAAACTTAACTACATATTATTTGAGACGTGAATCTAGACTGCGAGCAAACATGAAAGTGATATAGGAAATTTTTACACGTTTGAGCCTTTCAAGCCTACCATGTGAATAAAATTTATCCATAGTGTCCCCTTTGAGCTTAATTGAAAAGAATGGTGTATGTATGAAATATTTTTAGACCTCATTCGACATTCTTTGGCTAGACTATCAACCTCCCTAATGAGCCTAAATATGATATTTTAATCCACGCATTTGAAGGGAGTATGATGTGTTGCGTTCTATTCATTGTGATTATCGTAGTTTATCTACTTTTGGGCTCATTACCAAGGAAATCAATGCATGAAAGAAAGAAATAAGGAAGAAGAAGATCTGCCTTGAATATATATATATATATATATATATATATATATATATATATATATATATATATATATATCCCAAGGGAGCAAGGTGTCAAGGTATGAAAAGAAAAGAGAAAAAAAAAAGATCATGCAAAAAGAGAAGCTCGCATTGTGCATATTTTTATACTCTCTTATTTGTTATATTCTTACATTTCTTTCATAAGCCAATATCGAGGCCACGTTACAAGCTAATGAAGTCCTACTTGATTTGTAGTTGAAAGTGGAGAAGATAGTGAAGAAGTGTATACAAGTGAGCTTATGTTTGTGTTGGTGTGTACCTTAAGCTGTTGTAGGGTGTTGCATTGATTGGATCTGTAAATTGTGCACGACGCTTGTTGATGACCATACACACACACGTTCTCGGTTATGTCTAGTTTGAAATGTTTGGGGATTGAACTTGTTCCGTTGTTAGAATTTTAACGTCTTTATTGATCATGCATTGATTTAATTTCTGAGGCACACATGTGTATATCATGGTCATTTTCATTAACAAATATGAACTCAAACTTGTTTTTCTATATTTTTTGGTTTTGTGTTGCTCGAGGACGAGAAAGGTTCAAGTTCGGGAGAGTTTGATGTGTTTAAATTTTCATATGTTTACTTGAGTTAATTCGTTATGATTAGGTAAATTTGCCGTGATAAATTGATTTTATGGCTCCTAATCATGATTTTTGATTTGATATAGGAAAAAGAGAAGAAATTGCGCAAAAGAGAGAATTTTTTATGTTGGACAGAGAGTTTTGCGCTCGAGTTGCAGATTTTACCCGCTCGAGCGCGTTCGAGGACCAAGCAAAGATTTGGACAGAAGAATTTTCGCTCGAGTCGTAAAATCTGGCTGCTCGAGCGCAAAGATAAAAAGGAATAAGAGAGCCCATGTGCTATAGGGAGGGCGCACCCACGCCTTGGGAGTAAATAAATCAGCGCCTAGGCGCTACATGCGGAAAAAAAAAATCACAAGAATAGAAAGTTTCACGCACTGAGCGTTATTTTATTCGCTCGAGCGCGTCCGAGATAAGGAAATAGAGATTTTTAAAAAAGGAAAGAAAGAATGGAAGGACTCTAGGGTTTTTAATGGGATAAAACACATGAAAGTCAATAGATAGAAGGAGAGCAGAACTGTGGAACAAGTTTGGCAGGTAGATTTTTCTCCCTTTTCTTGGATCTTTTTCGTTCATCATTTTTTTTTCTAGTAAACATTCCTGGCCCTTCGTGGCTAAGTTTTAATTCTTGGTTGAAAGAGACGATACCTTGAAGTTTTATTTTTCTTCTGAAATTTTGATACGCTCTATTGTTTGATTTTGGTTTGAATATCAAGATTTGTTTGAATTTTATTGTTATGCTTGTGTGTTTGATTATTAGTTTGATCAACTAGAAATTTTTCATACAATCTAAAGCTAAATTAGATATCAAATCCTTAATTTTGATATCTCTAATTTGTGAAGCAACTGCGATTGATAATTTCTGCTTGTGAATTTATTAATTTGTAGGAACATCACTTGACTAAATTAAACACAATCGCTTGTGTTTGTGTTGTTTAGATTCATCAATCTCAGTAGTTTAATGCTACCTTATATTTAAATATTGATCGCTTGTATTTTGATTGATTAATGGGTAAGGATTAATTTAGAACGTTTGTTTCTATTTGACTAAAAATTAAGGTGATGAATATTCAAATATAAATTAAATATTTTCAGATTCATGATCGAGTTAATAATCTTCAAGGGTGTAGTCGACCGATACCAAGACTTGTGTAATTGATTGTTAGTAAATTTAAATTTTAATCTTGAATTCTAGTTAATGTGAATGTTAGAGTTGGTATTTCTTTACTTTCGTTTTTATTTTAGAAGTTAAATTGAACAAACAAAATCCCCCCTTTGTTTACTTTTAGTATTTTTAATTTATAGCACAATAAATTTCAATCTTCCTCGTGGGAACGATCTCCACTCTTCCTATAATAAATATATGCAGTAGCTCCGTGTAGATAGCCCATATTGGGTGAACCACGTAAATCCTTGGTATTCTTGTTGATTATTTTATTTCGCAATTAATTATTATCATCATGATCGCTTTGGTATAAACCATAACTAGTATCAGAGCTGTTACGGTGTCCGAGAGCCTTGGTGAAAAATTTCTTAATATTATGAGTATACTCTGTGGTTGCGGCTTTGACTGATCTTCCAAATCGTAAAAGATTTTTTGAAATTTTATTAAGTCAGGAGAAGCGATGGCCGGAGATGATGGATCGGGACTTGGAATCAATAAGTTTTAAAATACAAATTTCACGTTTTGGCGGTTACAGATTAAAGATTATATGTATATCAAGAAGCTGCATCAACCTCTATCAGGAAAGAAACCAAAAAAGATGGAGACTGACGAATGGGAGCTCCTTGACCGACAGGTGTTAGGTGTAATATGATTAACCCTAACAAAGAATGTGGCACATAATGTGACGGAGGCAAATACCACGGAGGAAGATGATGACCATTTTTAGGGACAAATACGAAAAGCCATCAGCAAATAACAAAGTATATCTCATGAAAAAGTTATTTAACTTGAAGATGGAGGAAGGTGCTTCGGTGGCAGCATACATCAATGAGTTCAACACGATTGTTTCCCAATTAACATCGGTTGAAATCAAATTTGATAATGAGGTTTGTGCACTTATTTTTTTGGCGTCTTTACCAAATGTCTGGAGTCGATGCGGGCAACGGTTAGAATTCTACTGG
Source organism: Henckelia pumila (assembly GCF_033568475.1). Classification (NCBI taxonomy): domain Eukaryota; kingdom Viridiplantae; phylum Streptophyta; class Magnoliopsida; order Lamiales; family Gesneriaceae; genus Henckelia; species Henckelia pumila. The sequence continues at coordinate 108,282,748 of NC_133123.1, read as the reverse complement.
GAAAGAAAAATTACAATTCAATTATGTCAGAGATCGAATTCTTGGTGAAGAAGTTCGCAGGATGGATTCGGGTGAAGGAAAATCATCGAGATCTGCCCTCAATCTAGAGAACAGAAGTAGGGACAAAAGTGGAAAAAAGAATTCTAACCGATGGCGTGGTAGATCCAAGTCAAGGAATGAAAAAAGACAAAAATACCTTCGAAAAAAAATTGAAGTGCTGGAGCTGTGGTGAAACTGGTCACTTGAAAAATAACTGCAAATCACCCAAAAACAATGCTAATGTTGTTACTGAGGATGTACACGATGCTTTATTATTATTCATGGAAATCCTGGTTGATTCTTGGGTTATGGACTCGGGAGCTTCGTTTCATAACACTGGTAATCGTGAGGTATTCCGTAATTACATTGCTGAAAATTACGAAAAAGTTTTCTTGGTTGATGGAAAACCTTTGGAAATAGCTGGTATGGGTGACGTCCATTTAAAAATGTCAAATGTATCTATCTGAAAAAACAACAAAGTAAGGCATGTACCAAGATTGACATGAAATCTGATCTCGGTAGGACAGCTCGATGACAAAGTACATAAAGTAACCTTTGGTGATGGCTGCTGGAAAGTAAGTAAAGAAGCCATGATTACTGCGCATGGAAAGAAAACTGGAACCCTTTATATGACTTCCAGTTGCAGAGACATGTTAGCAACTGTGGATGCTGGAGCTAATTCAAGTCTATGGCATTGTAGACTTGGGCATATGAGTGAGAAGAGAATGAAGATGCTGATATCAAAAGGGAAGCTATCGGAATTAAAAACCGTCGAACACAAATTGTGTGAAAGTCGTATTCTTGGAAAACATAAAAATGTGAGTTTTTCAAAAGGCGATAGAGAACCGAAAGCAGCAAAGTTGGAGTTGGTTCATACTGATGTATGGGTAACATCTCTTGTGGCATCCCTTGGAGGCTCAAGATACTACGTCACATTTATTGACGATTCGAGAAGAAAGGTTTGAGTTTATTTTTTGAAAAAAAAATCTGATGTTTTTGATACCTTTAAAAGGTGGAAAGTCATGGTTGAAAATGAGACCAACTTGAAAGTGAAGAGCTTACGGTCTGATAATAGTAGAGAATATGAAGATTGTGAGTTCAAAAATTATTGTGCACAGAACGGGATCAAGATGGAGAAAACCATTCCTGGTACACCTAAACAGAATGGTGTGGCTGAAAGAATGAACAGAACCCTAAATGAACGTGCCAGGAGCATGAGATTGCACGTTGGATTGCCGAAATCATTCTAGGTTGATGCGGTTAACACTGCAGTGTGTTTGATGAATAGAGGACCTTTGGTACCTCTTGATTGCAGAATACCAAAGGAGGTCTGGAGCGGCAAAGGAGTAAACCTTTCTTTCTTGAAAATGTTTGGTTGTCTCTCATATGTTCATATTGATTCAGCTAGCAGAATGAAACTTGATCCAAAATCAAAGAAGTGTTTCTTTATTGGTTATGGAGATAATGAGTTTGGTTATCGGTTCTAGGATGACCAAAATCGGAAGATCATTCAGAGCAGAAATGTAATTTTCAATGAGCAATTATTGTACACGGATGGGTCAGACATTGCAGCTGGAGATAAATGTCCTCAAGTCAAGAATACAAATGAAGTGTCATTGATAGATATTCCTTTGAATGATTCGGAGGATAGTAACCAAAAATATAAATAAGAAACCGCACAAGAAGTTGACCCACAAACTCCGGTGATTGAACTCAGGAGATCTTCGAGAACAATTAGACCACCCGAAAGATACTCCCCTGCACTTCATTATATTTTGCTGACAGATAAAGGTGAATCGAAGACCTATGTAGAAGCAATGCAAAATGATGATTCAACCAAGTGGGAGTTAGCCATGGAAGATAAAATGGATTCACTGTCATCCAATTAGACATGGGAGTTGACGGAACTTCCGAAAGGCAAAAAGGAATTACACAACTAGTGGTTGTACCGGTTAAAATAAGAACATGATGGAAGCAAGCGGTACAAGGCGAGACTTGTTGTAAAAGGATTTCAACAACGGGAAGGCATTGATTACACCAATATTTTCTCTCCAGTGGTGAAGTTAACCACTATCAGAACTGTATTTGGACTAGTGGCGAAAGAAGACTTACATCTAGAGAAGTTATATGTAAAGACGGTGTTTCTTCATGGTAACCTGGATGAAGAAATTTATATGAAGCAGTCACAAGGACTTGAAGTACGAAGGAAAGATAAAATGGTATGAAAACTTCAGAAGAGCATGCATGGTCTTAAACAAGCTCCAAGACAGTGGTACTAGAAGTTTGATGGATTCATGAGTAATAATGGTTTCCTGAGGTGTCAGACCGATCACTGTTGTTATGTGAAAAAGTTTTACGGTTCTTATATCATACTACTGTTATATGCAGATGATATGTTGATAGCGGGATCTTGTCTGGAAGAGATTGATAAGCTCAAGAAAGAGTTATCAAAAGAATTTGCTATGAAGGATTTGGGTGTTGCAAAGCAAATTCTTGGAATGAGGATCTTAAGAGATTGAGTGAATGTATTTAATCTTGAAGTTATCTCAAGAAGAGGACGTGAAAAAGATGGTTAACAGATTTAATATGGATGAAGCTAAAGCAGAGAGTACTCATTTGGCTAGTCATTTTTAAACTAACCAAAGCCCAATCACCATCGACGGAGCAGGAGCAGGCTTACATGAACAAGGTTCATTATGCTTCTACTGTCAGAAGCCTCATGTATGCAATGGTGTGCAGAAGACCAGATATAGCCCATGCAGTGGGAGTTGTGATCAGGTTTATGAAAAATCCAGGAAAACAACACTGGAAAGCATTTAAATGGATTCTCAGGTACTTGAAAGGTACTGTTGGTTTATCTCTATGCTTCAGAAGGACTAATCAGGACTTACAAAGACATGTCAATTTTGATATGGGTGGTGACCTAGATGGCAGGAAAAGCACTATTGGGTATGTGTTCACATTAGGTGGTACGGCTGTAAGCTGGGTCTCTAAACTGCAAAAGATAGTTGCACTTTAGACTACTGAAACTGATTACGTTTCAGTGACAGAAGCAAGAAAAGATATGATTTGGTTACTATCATTTCTTGAGGAATTAGGTCAGAAACTTGAGGATAGCATGTTACACTGTGACAGTCAAAGTTGTATTCATTTAGCAAATAATCATGTTTATCATGCTAGGAAAAAGCATATATAGGTTCGGTACCATCTCATCATATCAGTCTTGGAAGATGGAATCTTGATGCCTGATAAGATTCCTGGAAGTAAAAATCCAACTGATATGCTCATGGAGATAGTAACCATTTACAAACTGAATTTGTGTTCAAATTTAGTCGTACTGCAAGTATAAGAGAGGAGGCATGAGTTTTTGTATTGACTGTGTGAAGACATTATTGAAATCAAGTCTTTAAGTGGGAGAAATTTTAGGTGGAAGTATGTACAACATTTATGATGGTTGGTGACTGTGCATATTTTCAAAGCACAACCTTATTGACTAAGCTGTCGTATTTGATGGAAAATGTGTATGAGTTCACACCATGGTTTGCGCCTATAAATAGGTTTCTTATCACCTCATTCCATTCATCCCAAAATTGAGAGAGCAAACGGAAAAGAAACACGAAGGGATTTCTTGAGTGTTCTCTTGTGTGAGTTAGAGAAATAATTTCTCGGTTATACTCAGGGTTGGGATAGTGTGAGAGAAAGTGTTTTTTTTATATACACTTGTAATATTTTTCCTATAATAAATATTTGCAGTAGCTTCGTGGACGTGACCCATATTGGGTCAACCACGTAAATCCTTGGTGTTCTTGTTGATTATTTTATTATGTAATTAATTATTATCGTCATGATTGCTTCGATATAAACCATAACAAAAGTCTGCTTCGCTTTATCATCTCTCAACGAGAGAACAACTTTGACAAAAACAGCAGTACTGCGCCAGATGACTTTGAGGTATTGGAAGGATTAAAGCATAGTGCTTTCGTGGCTGCAAAAATCATTAATGATTGTCAAGTGGAATATGTGATAGATCCCAATCTAATAGATGCCTACGTAAACACTTACGTTAAAGAAGCAAAGGAAAAGTTTTCAACCATGCATGTAACTGAAGGTGAAGAAGCAGAGCCAATTCTCCTACCAAACGAGGAAGTCTCCTAAGCATTCGAGATGATGTTATACAAGAACAGCCTCCCTCTATGCCTGAAGACGATAAGGAGATAGTGACTCAGCCTCCTCCTTCAACTGCTGCCTCATCCTCTCAGGCCACATCTCAAGTTGCTCCTATCACCTCACCCGCTGAAACCTCTTCAAGTGATCCTCCCCAGGTACCTATCACTCCTTCGTCTCCTATTATCTCAACAGGTCCTGCAGTAGAGACTCCTCTTCCAAAAATTTCTTTAAATACGGTGAATGAAGTAATCAATTCTATGACGGAGTTTGATCTCTTCAAAGATCGGGAAACTCATATGGAAACTGATTTTGGTCAAAGGAAGAGCAACGTCCGCAGTCTCCTCGATCGACCACTTCAAAGACCACTATTGTGAATCCAATCGTTTCATCGGAAATTCCAGCTTCCACATACAATGAAACCCTTTCTCAGCCTCAATCATCTTCGTATGTTGATGAATTAGAAGCTCGGGATGCCTCGCCTGTGCTACCAACAAAAGTAGGAACTTCAGGTGCTCAGGATATGGAGCATCATGATCAAGTTAGCAGCTCCAGTTCTGAATCCGATGATGCTAATGAAGCCAATCCAGAATATCCGATTGGTCAAAATATAGTTAACTTCGATACCAAATTGGCCGAAACTGTAGATGATCACATGGAAACATTCAAGAAGTTAATATCCTCCTTGGATAATCATCTATCCGCAACCAATGCTAGCATTGCTGATTCTTGCAAAATAATCATGTCTAAGGTGTCTGCACTATATCAAGAAGTTGAAGGATGTGTGTGAATGGTCCAAAGCAATAGGAACGTCACCAATGATTCCATTGCTACTATCTTCGGACAATTAAAACAAACTGAGCAGCGTCTTAATACAAACATGAATGTGTGTATGGACACACTGCATGCTACTTTGGGTGCTCAAATTTAAGCTCTTACAGATACTCTTCAAATGACACTTGGCACACCACTCAGTTAATTACTTGATCATCTATCCCAGGGTGATGCCAAAAATGGGGAAGAAGAGCGTCGTAGAGTAGAAGAGGCTAAACGATCTCATGAAAAACGAATGGAAGAGTCTCGATGGAAAAGAGATGAAGATGAGAAAAGGAGACGAGGAGGAAGCTCCGGAGAAAGCAGTTGGTTTAGAAGATAGTTACATTTCTTGTTTCTCAGTAGGTGTAATAGCTTTTTTCTTTTGATTGACTTGTAGCAATGAAATTCGTTTTCTTGATGAATTCATTCTTCATTTATGCACATTTATCTCATCTTGGAGCATAGGTTTTGTTATCACCAAAAAAGAGAAAATTGTTGAATCCCTAAGTTTTGGTGATAACTAAAAATATGTTATTGTTGTAGATCTTGTTGTCGTTTTTATGTATAACAGGCATCGACTACTGGAGATCCCTCGACCGATCAACCTCAAGTCATATCCCTCGACCGATCAATCTCAAGTCATTTCCATCACTTGTTTCTCAGTAGGTGTAATAGCTCTTTTATTTTGATTGACTTGTAGCAATGAAATTCGTTTTCTTGATGAATTCATTCTTCATTTATGCACATTTATCTCATCTTGGAGCATAGGTTTTGTTATCACCAAAAAAGAGAAAATTGTTGAATCCCTAAGTTTTGGTGATAACTAACAATATGTTATTGTTGTAGATCTTGTTGTCGTTTTTATGTATAACATGCATCGACTGCTGGAGATCCCTCGACCGATCAACCTCAAGTCATATCCCTCGACCGATCAATCTCAAGTCATTTCCATCGACCGGTTCACAAGATCTACTCGCCTGGTCCAGATATATTTCCATCGACCGTTCAAGCTTATTGGTTAGCATCTCACAATGGTCTTTTGGAAAGACTTCTAATGCAAGGAACAACATTCTCAAAGTCAATTGATGCATATAAAAAATAGTACCTTGTCAAGACTTGTGCAGCAAACAAATCTATAGAAAAATGTAATGCTTACTCAAAATGGATACAGATAAACAAGCACTCAGAGTATGTATGCGACCGTTACTTCCTTGTTTGGGAAATAAGCCAAATCACGCATTTATTGTATCCCACTACTCGTCAAACAAGGACAACAGCTATAGTACCTATGCATTTGTTATCTCAATAAAGACGTTGGGAGTCTCCATGCAAATGACACTATAAATAAGAAATTGCTCAAAGAAAGAAACACCAAGACTATTCTGCGTAATATTAATCAATCTCTTTGAGCACTTGAAATCGATCTTATCTACTTTTCTCACTTCAACCCTTGCTTAATCATAAAGCTATCAAATCAGTTAGGATCACATAAGGGTTTCAAATCCCTTGACTGCTCAAGAAAGAAAGTTCGAGAAGAAGGATTTGAGAGTTTGAGTTTGTGAACTCAACGAGTTGAACTTACAAATAGTTTGATTAAAACTTTGAATTTTATCTTGTTGAAATCCAGAAGTTCCGAGTTAGGTAATGTATAAGTCCTAATATTGGAGTGGATGTGTTACAAGACGTTGTACTAGCCAAATTCTTCTAGGTTGTTCTTGGATTGAGGTATTTGATTTGAGAGTGTATTTCAAATTAATGGATTTGAAAATCCATTGATTTGAATCCATTGTTTATTAAATCTCTTGCTTGGAATAACATGGAATTTCAAAGTGAAATTTTAAATCCATTTATTAGTTGCTTGGCTAAAATTTTTTATAATTTCAAAAAATAGAAAAGTTTAATATATTAGTCTTTATTCTTTATATATTTTGAAATTAAAATCAGTATTATTATCACAAAATAATCATGTTAAAATTTAAAATAATATAAATTTAAATTTTATTTATTTTAATTGGATTAAATACTAAATTTACATAAATAAACTTTAAATAAAATATTTATGTTTTTATAAAAAAAAAACAATTATATAACTTATTATAATATTAAGCTTCAATTTCTTTTTCATCATATTAGTAACATAAAAAAATATTTTTCATACAATAACTCTAAAATAAAATCACATTTTAGTAACATATATTAATCCAAAAATTATTTTTTTTTTGAGGAAATTGAAAGAGTGGGTGCCCGGCGAGCCAACTTGTGGCTAAGGGCTTTTATGACTCTATGTATAAACAATCTTTTGTTTAATATAATTTACACTTTTATAATGGCGTTTACTTTATCTTTTATCATATTATTATGTTGTGACATACTATAAGATGTTTAGATGAAGACCTTGAATATACTATAGTGTATGTAAGATGTGGTGGCACATGGGGATGGCTATCATGAAACACATCTTATAGTCACTGTATATTCTAAACGGTTCCTAGTCGATTGAGCCGTCCGTTAATAAGGATAAGGATCGCTCGAGATTGAGACTAGCATTTGCGATGCCGAGTACCACGTTTCATTGGTATGGAACATAGAGATGTTCAAAGCATGCAAATGGATATTCATACGATGAATGATCGAACTACCCTATCCGGATTTTCCAAGTGGTTATCACTTATCGAGTGGATAAAGTCCGTGGTTTTGGTTGTACACCATTAGTCCTTACTACTTGAAACATCATTGAGACTCTATATGCTAGTACTGTACTTTGACTCGTTTACCGACTCTATTGAGGTCATCAGGTGTCGAGATTGGGTACAGTTACGACACATATAGGAGTCGATGCTTTGTTGTCAAGGATTCACCACATACTTGATAGTGTGGATATCCTATGCAATCTGAGGAGATATTAGTGTGACGAATCTCTGGCCAGAGTACATGATGTGTTTTAAGAAATGGTTGGCTGATATTATTCGGGACCATAGTTTGTCAATTGGACTCCATGTTCCCACTAAGGAAAACAGTTTTCCGTTTTCACTAGAGGGTAGTGAAATCGTTAAAATAGTGGGAGTGAGATTCATAAAATAAATTTCGCCTATTTTATGTCTTAGTAAATTAATTAAACATTCACTGATTATTGTCTGTTTCTTTTCAGTATTTTATTAAGATGAATTCGCGCAATCCACTATTCTCTATTCTCGAACAAAATAAACTGACTGGCGCAAACTATACGGAATGGTTCCGTAAGTTGAAGATTGTCTTGACCTCGGAGAAGATGCTCTACGTGTTAGAAAAATCTCCTCCGAAGGAAGCACCAGCTGACATAAGTCCGGAAGAGTTGGCCAAACTTGATACATGGTGGGACCATGATATCAAGGCCAAATGCTATATGCAAGCCTCGATGTCTGATGAACTCCAGAGGCGATTTGAGGATACCGTGAATGCTGCTGACATTCACGTACAACTCAAGGAACTTTTTGGGGCTCAATCGAGAGCTGAAAGGTTCGCTACTGTAAAAGAGTTAATGACGTGTCGCATGCGTGAAGGGACTTCGGTCCGTGATCATGGGGTACGAGTGATTTGGCTCATTCAGAAGTTGGTAACGCTTGATTTGGTATTGGAGCATGAACTCAACGTGGACTTATTACTTCTCTCTCTTCCTTCTTCGTTTGACGGTTTTGTGGTGAATTTCAATATGAACAAGATAGAGGCCTCCCTTGAAGAGATGGTCAATATGCTTGTAACATATGAAGCCACTTTAAAGAAGGATAAACCGGCTCTCTTGGTGGGCTCCTCTTCTTCTGCTAAGAAGGGGCCAAGTACAAAGGGTAAGAAACGTTCTGCCCCATCCAAGAAAACCGGACCCGAGAAGAAGAACAAGACAAAGGCTTCTAACATGGAAGAGTCCAAGGATGTTTGCCATCACTGCAAGAAACCCGGTCATTGGAAACGTAACTGCAAGGAATATCTAGAGCAGTTGCGAACTGCGAAGGGTATGTTCTATATTGAAATAAATGTTTCACTTAATACTACTTCTTGGGTATTGGATACCGGATGTGGATCTCACATTTGCAATGATTTGCAGGTGATGACAAGAAGTCGCAAGCTTAGAATGGGTGAGACCCAGCTGAGGCTCGGAAATGGTTCTAGAGTTGAAGCCAAAGCTGTGGGAGACGTTTATTTAATTTTGCAGAACGATTTTAAGTTACTTTTGAGAGATGTTTATTTGTTCCATATTTGATTAAAAACATTATTTCTGTTTCTATGCTTGATAGAGATGGTTTTTCTTGCAATTTTGTGAATGGGATTTGCAATATTTACAAGAATGAATGTTTGATTGGAAATGGACAACTTGAAAACAATCTATATAACTTAAAATTAAAAGACGTTCCAATAAATTATGTTGATAAACCGGTAACAACGAACAAAAGGAAAATCGATAGTCAAAACCCGGCAAACCTTTGGCATGCTAGGCTAGGTCATATTTCCTCAAGGAGGATGAACAAGCTAGTGGGAGAGGGCATGTTTGATATGTCTGATATTAACTCTCTATCTACTTCTGAATCCTGCCTGAAAGGAAAAATGACTAAATCTCCATTCAATGGGAAACCTGAGCGTAGTCAAAATCTGTTGGATTTGATCCATACAGATGTTTGTGGTCCATTTAGAATTGGCACTCAATTTGGCCACACCTACTTCATTACCTTTACTGATGATTATTCAAGGTATGGGTATTTATATTTAATGAAATATAAGTCTGAAGCATTTGAAAAGTTCAAAGAATTCAAGGCTAAAGTAGAAAACAAGCTAGGTAAAAGTATTAAAGCACTTCGATCGGATCGAGGTGGAGAATACTTAAGTACCGAGTTTTTGGACTATCTGAAAGAGAATGGGATTCTCTCTCAGTGGACTCCTCCTATGACACCTCAGCTGAATGGTGTATCGGAGCGTCGTAATCGAACTTTGTTGGACATGGTTTGATCCATGATGAGCTTCACTCAGCTTCCACCTTCGTTTTGGGGCTACGCGCTTGAAACGGCGGTGTTGTTGTTGAACAACGTCCACACCAAAGCAGTGGATAAAACACCATACGAGTTATGGAATGGCAAAGCTCCTAAGTATTCGTACTTGAGGATTTGGGGATGTCCAGCTTACGTGAAGCAGACAGTGGGAGATAAGTTGGATAGTCGATCCACCTTATGTTATTTTGTAGGGTATCCGAAGAATTCAATCGGATATTATTTCTATCATCCTACTGAAACAAAAGTGTTTGTTTCAAGGAATGCCACCTTCTTGGAGAAGGATTTCTTATTGGATAAGAAAGGCGAGATGATGGAACTCGAAGAAATTCGAGAAGAACCCAAGATACAAAATAATGATCCTACACCTCAGGAACCATTGATGGACACGCCTATACCTAGAAGATCCGAGAGGACTTCTAGACCTCCTATTCAATATGGTCTTCTTCTTGAAGGGGATCAAGATGAACCCGACGTTGGATGTGATCCAAGAAACTTCAAGGAAGCAATTTCTGATGCGGATTCAAATTTATGGCTTGAAGCTATGCAGTCGGAAATAGATTCGATGCATACAAACCAAGTTTGGTCTTTAGTAGATCCTCCCGATGGAATTGTTCCAATAGGGTGTAAATGGATCTACAAGAGAAAGCTTGGGCCTGATGGTAAGGTATTGACCTACAAGGCACGATTGGTGGCGAAAGGTTATACTCAAAGACAAGGAGTTGACTATGATGAAACCTTTTCACCAGTTGCAATGTTTAAGTCCATAAGAATCCTTATTGCCATAGCTGCTTGGTATGACTATGAGATATGGCAAATGGATGTGAAGACTGCATTTCTTAATGGAAACATTAAGGAAGAGATCTATATGACGCAGCCTGAGGGATACACATCCATGGGAAGCGAGCATAAGGTATGCAAGATTCAGAGATCGATCTATGGTCTCAAACAAGCATCAAGAAGTTGGAACCAGAAATTTGATGAAACAATAAAGGATTTTGGTTTCATCAAGAACCCGGAGGAACCGTGCGTGTACAAGAAAGTAGTTAAGGATGCTGTGACATTCTTAGTACTTTATGTTGATGACATCCTACTCATTGGGAATGATGTAGGGATGTTGCAGTCAACAAAGATATGGTTATCAGGTAGATTCTCGATGAAGGATTTGGGTGAGGCATCCTATATTCTAGGGATACAGATCTATAGAGATAGATCTAAGAGAATGATAGGACTCACTCAATCAACTTACATTGAAACCATATTAAAAAGGTTTTCAATGGATGGGTCCAAGAGAGGACATCTACCTATGTGTCATTGAGTTTCTCTATCCAAGTCCATGTGTCCCAAGACTGATGAAGAGATAGAGAAAATGACACATGTACCATATGCGTCAGCCATAGGTAGTATCATGTATGGGATGATATCTACCAGATCGGATGTAGCATTTGCTCTGAGTGTCACGAGCAGATATCAAGCTAATCCCGGTCAAATGCATTGGAAAGCCGTGAAGGACATTCTTAAGTACTTACGAAGGACTAAGAATATGTTCATGGTATATGGAGGAAGAGAACTAAAATTGGAAGGCTATACCGACTCTAGCTTCCAAAGTGACGTGGATGACTCGAAGTCAACCTCTGGATTTGTGTTCATGCTCAATGGCGGTGCTGTCTCTTGGAAGAGTTCCAAGCAGGACACCACAGCGGATTCCACCACTGAGGCAGAATACATTGCGGCATCAGCTGCTGCTAAAGAGGTCGTTTGGATGAGGAATTTCGTCCAAGAGTTGGGCGTTATTCCTGAAGTTGTTGGTCCAGTCCCGGTGTACTGTGACAACACGGGTGTCATTGCTCAGGCAAAGGAACCAAGGTCTCATCAAAGATCCAAACACGTACTGAGGAAATACCACATCATCCGGGAGATCGTGGAAAGAGGAGACATCAGTGTCGAGAGAGTGGCCTCTGCAGACAATATCGCTGATCCACTTACTAAGCCCTTGCCAGGACCATTATTTGACAAACATCGCGAAGCAATGGGACTGCGTAGTATGACTAGTTGGCTTTAGGGAAAGTGGGAGATTGAAAGAGTGGGTGCCCGGTGAGCCAACTTGTGGCTAAGGGCTTTTATGACTCTATGTATAAACAATATTTTGTTTAATATAATTTACACTTTTATAATGGCGTTTACTTTATCTTTTATCATATTATTATGTTGTGACATACTATAAGATGTTTAGATGAAGACCTTGAATATACTATAGTGTATGTAAGATGTGGTGGCACATGGGGATGGCTATCATGAAACACATCTTATAGTCACTGTATATTCTAAACGGTTCCTAGTCGATTGAGCCGTCCGTTAATAAGGATAAGGATCGCTCGAGATTGAGACTAGCATTTGCGATGCCGAGTACCACGTTTCATTGGTATGGAACATAGAGATGTTCAAAGCATGCAAATGGATATTCATACGATGAATGATCGAACTACCCTATCCGGATTTTCCAAGTGGTTATCACTTATCGAGTGGATAAAGTCCGTGATTTTGGTTGTACACCATTAGTCCTTACTACTTGAAACATCATTGAGACTCTATATGCTAGTACTGTACTTTGACTCGTTTACCGACTCTATTGGGGTCATCAGGTGTCGGGATTGGGTACAGTTACGACACATATAGGTGTCGATGCTTTGTTGTCAAGGATTCACCACATACTTGATAGTGTGGATATCCTATGCAATCTGAGGAGATATTAGTGTGACGAATCTCTGGCCAGAGTACATGATGTGTTTTAAGAAATGGTTTCTTGCGATATCACTATTTGATCTTCAATATGCATTGCATAGTTATCGAATCTCGAACGACTCTCGATTTACCAATGGTTGTTGATTCGATCGGGATATATGGATGAAGGGACCGTACTGTATGCTAACCAAAATCTATTGGTTCTTGCAGGCACTATCAGTGATACCTAGGGAATCATGGGGCGATGTTGCTAGGCGCTCTTACCATGATTTGATGGGCAAGTCGGAAATTGTTGTTCCGAGTCACAAGGAGTTGTGAGCCCACGGCTAGATGTATCCCTGAACCATTGAGGGTCACACAAGTAATGGATTTTTAATCCCCGTTGAGATAATTAAATTTAAAGAGTTAAATTTAGTGAACAAAGAAGTGGGACTTCTTATATCAGAGTAGAAGAGTAAGATTTCCTAAAATGACATAGGGATGGGCATTTTTGGAAATCACTGAATTCGGATTCAGAAAATTTATCTTGACTTTAAAAGATGCAGAAATGGTTTCTGTGCACATTGGTGAAATTGGTTTATCAATCTGAGTCACGATGAATTTTATATTAATTTCTGAACATGCGGGTTTTGCTTGTCAGGCTTGAACTTATGACTAATGGGCCCTAAGCTGTTAGCAGCCTACATTATAAATAAGTTATTGCAGTACAGAAATTACACAACAGAGGCATAATTTTCGAAATTCACTAGGGTTTTTGAGACCTAGTGGCCGCCGCCCCCTTCTCCCCCCTCTGCTCGAAAAATTCCAGCCTGTGAATTTTGAATTTGCAGTCTGGTTTAACGGATCAAATTCGTTAATTCTCTTCGTAGAAACTTCTGATAGATTTTCTAGTGCAATCTATCAGAGGGATTAAACTTCTGTTCGTGGACCTGATTGAAGAATTGTTCGTCCATCAGTTCCTGGGATATACAACAAGAGATCTCGTTTCGAGATTGGAGGTAAAAATTTAATTGTTATTTAATTTTTACACGCACAATTTAATCGTAAATTTTTGATACCCATGATATGGAATCATTCCATATAAAATTTTAAACTTCCGCTGCACCGGGTATCAATTCTGATTGATCTGATCACCGTTTTCCAACAGAAATTAATCAAAAAATTTATATTAACACATATCCAATATTCAAAAAATAAAATTTTAAATTAAAATAAGTACTATGATAACACAATAACCACCATATCCAACTCAAAAGAGCTCATATATATCTTATTTATTTAAATAGAGTATAAGATTTATATAAATTAACATCTAACAAAGTATTAATATTTTTCTCACAAAGCAAACATATAAAATAGATGTAGCATTCATATATCCTCATAAGCTAAAAAATATCAAATCCAAATTCTAGAATAGTCATGAGTCGTAATACCAAAACATAACAAAGAAACATATAATATTTAACTTGTTAGTTTCTAAATAAAATTCTAGAATAATCATGAGTTGATGAGAAAATGTACCCATTTTCTTTTCTCCTCATCCGAAAGTGCTTTTAATAATTTAAAATTTTCAACGTCACCATTCATCAATTTTGGATCGCCTTAAATCTTTCGTTGTCCGTAAGTCCAGTTATGCTAGAGACAACCTCGTGTATTTCAATACCGCTTGGTTTTTCTTCCTTTTTCTTGCTCGCCACGAACTCTTGAAAAGATGTGGCGATCATGCCAACAACCTCAACCAAATCATCTTTCTTCTCTTTCTTCCTTCTATTGGATGATGAATCCAATGAGTTTGAGCGTAGTGATCGTTCATGTGTGGAGTTTACCTCATTTTCTTCATCCTCCTCCATCGCATTTGCCCCTTCATCATGCGTTTCAACTCCTAAACCGGTCGCTCTATCTCTACCACATAAAAGCACAATATCATTCCAATTCTCTATTACTCAATTTTGCATTTCTTTGGCCTCTGGATGCGACTATTCAGAAAAAGAATAAAATATTTATAAGTTTGCTAAAGATTTATTTGTATATTAATTGATACTGACATGGATAAGAAAATAATACGACAAAAGATGCATACCTCAATATATCCATTCCAAGAATTGTATTCATCCGACGTCACAACAATCATTTTTTGCTCTTCGTCCCAAGAAAATCCACTTTGTTTTTGAACATCTGTAATAACACTGTAATATTTCTTCCAAGCCTTGAGTCTATTTTTTATATTCTCTTTAGTAAAAAAAAATGCATTTTAGAATTTAAATATGTCACCGCCACTTGCAAAGCTTGGGGTTTCCAAGTATCTCCATCACATTTATTTCCTTGAGTCATTTGATCAATTAAAACTCTAGCCAAATGATTGTCCATGTCTCTATTCCATGAGATATAGTTTCTTGATAATTCGGATTGTTTTTTATGATATTCACCTACCAATAAACAAGTTTATTATTTTAACACTAACATTTGTAAAAGCCCATAAAGTTGATATTTAATTATTACTCATAAACTTAACATGCTATATTTAAAACCAATTGATTTGACAAATGTAATCAAAGGTATACTTTTAAAAATACAAATGCAAAATATTTATTACCTCTAGAATTTTCTCATCTTGATGGATCACTAACACGAATGGATGGTTGAGTTTCCATAGGAAAGTCATCAAGCCCTTAAATATTTGATATTCCTCTTTTCATCTTGCTAGTTATAAAAGAAATATTTATGCATTATAACAAAATATGACTTTATAAACGCTCAAATGATTAACTCAGGTAACTAGAAAAGTCAATCATATAACTTTATAAACGCTCAAAAAAATTTCTTACTCACTCAGAATATTCTATCATACAACTTCATAAGCAATTTAAAAATTGTCTAACTGTCTGCTGTTAGATTCTGCTTTTACTTTTCTCCCAACTTTATTCGATGCTTTGGTAAAAAAATCGATAGGCAATAAAATCTCCACACAAACTGGGATTGGTACTGGAATAGCTATTGCTGGAGTTGCTATCTATTCACTGATCAAGGCAAAAATGGAGGAAAAAAAAAGGGTAACACGAACACATGTTACGAAATATTTTTATCGCTTTAAAAAACGCACGAGCTTAGCCACTTATGAATCTTTATACTTCTTTCAGAAAGCGGCTAAGAGTACTCCTGCTTCCTAATGCGGCCATACAAGAATTCACACACAATTTTTCCGACAAAATTCACTCACAATAAAAGAAATGCAGAGGAAGAAAGGTCTACATAGATATTCAAGCATTTTAAAGCATGCATCACTCATCTAGATGCATCAACTAGAGCAAGAACCTGACCTGATACTTAAAACAAAGTTTAAGCAAGATGATATAATATGACCACCTCAAACATTTAAAGAATAATTGCAAGTTATACAAGCAGCTATTAATCCTTAATGCGATCCTTAAATCAACAGTAGAGACTTCAGACAACAAAACATTCGAAGTCCTTCCAGGATTGTCTCCTTAATGCGATCCTTAAATCGACAAGCAACAATAAGTTTTTGTCACCCACATTTATTATCATCCTACAAACTTGTTGGAACACGCATTCTCTGATCACACGGATGTGATAACCGGAGCAGTGGAAGTTTAAAAATTTTATTTTTCGATATGGAACGATTCCATATCGTGGGTATCAAATCTAAACGATTAAAATCTTGCAAGTAAAAATATAAAAATCACAATTAAAATATTTTTACCTCTTCAAGCTAAGGCTTAATTATGGACTACAACAGATTTAATCTGCTCTTGTTGTAAATCCCGGGAACCGATGACTCGCTCGATCAATCTCCGGAATTAGGTCCACGAATAAAAAACAGAAACCCTCTGATTGATTGCACTAGAAATCAATCAGATGTTTATCGTAGAGAATAAACAGATTTGATCTGTCAATTCAAAATGTAATTTTCAAAAAAATCACAGACTGAATTTTCTCAAAATGGGACAAGAGGAATTCGAAATTCCCCTAAGAAAATATAGAGTGTGATTTTCGAAAATTGCTTGATAAAAAGTTATTATTTTCGAAACCTACACACATATATATATATAATTTCTAGACTGGATTAAGTTATAATTGTATTAGGACAATAACTCCTTAGGGCCCACAATCCATAACTTAAGCCCAACAAGTCAAGCCCGTTATTATAAAAATTAATATAAAATTCATCATGACTCCGATTGATAAACAGATTTCACCAATGTGCACAGAAACCATTTCTGCACCTTTTAAAGTCAAGATAAATTTTTCTGAATCCGAATTCAGTGATTTCCAAAAATGTCCATTCCTATGTCATTTTAGGAAATTTCACTCCCTTTAGTTAAGAAGTCCAACTTCTCTTTCATTAAATTTAACTCTTTAAATTTAACTATCTCAACGGGGTTTAGTAATCCATTACTTGTGTGACCCTCAATGGTTCAGGGATACAGCTAGCCGTGGGCTCACAACTCCTTGTGACTCGGAACAACGATTTCCGACTTGCCCAACGAATCATGGTAAGAGCGTCTAGCAACATCGCCCCATGATTCCCTAGGTATCACTGATAGTGCCTGCAAGAACTAGTAAGTTTTGGTTAGCGTACAGTACAGTCCCTTCATCGATATATCCCGATCGAATCAACAACCATTGGTACATCGAGAGTCGTTCGAGATTCGATAACTATGCAACGCATCTTGAAGATCAAATAGTGACATCGCATGTGCTACTAGGAAACCAAGTAACCTAAATCACATCGAGTACTCTGGCCAGAGATTTGTCACACTAATATCTCCTCAAATCGCATAGGATATCCACACTCGCAAGTGTGTGGTGAATCCTTGACAACAAAGCATCGAATCCTATATGTGTCATTACTGTACCCAATCCCGACACCTGATGACCCCATAGAGTCGATAAACGAGTCAAAGTACAGTACTAGCATATAGAGTCTCAATGATGTTTCAAGTAGTTAGGACTAATGGTGTACAACCAAAACCGCGGACTTATCCACTCAAATAATAATAACCACTTGGAAAGTTCGAATAGGGTAGTTCGATCATTCATCATATGAATATCCATTTGCATGCTTTGAACATCTCCATGTCCATTACCAATGAAACGTGATACTTGGCATCACAAATGCTAGTCTCAATATCGAGCGATCCTTATCCTTATTAGCGGATGACTCAATTGACTAGGAACTGTTTAGAATATACAGTGACTATAAGATGTGTTTCATAATAGTGATCTCCTTTATTTACTATCTCATCTTACTTACACTATAGTATATTCAAGGTCTTTATCAAAACAACAATAGTATATCACAATATAACAATATGAAGAAAGATAAAGAAAATGCCATTAATAAATGTAAATCATATTAAACAAAGATTGTTTATACATAGAGTCATAAAAGCCCTTAGCCACAAGTTGGCTAATCGGGCACCCACTCTTTCAAAACTGTGGTCTCAAACTCAGAAATAGCTCAAAATACACAGCCCACAATCAAGAATCGAATTGAAACAATAAACATTTACTATAGTGGCGATGCAACCTTTACAGAATAAACATGGCAAGATGACTCTCCAACCAAGAATTTCAAGACTCGTCTATATATTTAATTTACCCAATTGGGGCGATGATTTCCTATCGAAGCTACCTAAATCACCCCACAGATTGAACTCGGTTTTCTACCTCACCCCTGCCACTAAACCAAAGGATGCTTTGGCAAGAAAATTCACAGCAACTTATAATTTTCGTTTTCAAACTTGAGAACTATTGAAATATGTGTAGTATCCTTCACACTCAACAGCCGGGAAATTGCACGAGTTTTTGCCACTTTTCTCCAAGACACAACCCATCATTTTCCCCTTTAGTTTTCCTAAACAAAGAAAATAAAAAAGCTTGCATTCACATGGAAGTGTAATAATTTCTTGGGCTCTGTCACATGAAAAAATTAAACACATGCATCATTATCGGATTTAATTCCTAAATGTTTATATGGGCAAACAAATGGAACCAATCCAATCTCCGTCACGTGAAGTGGCTCAAATTAGGGTTCTGTGTGTAATAGAAATCGCATCCTAAGATGGCAATTTCAACACTCATCCCCTTTCCACTGCCCCGACATCGCATGAGACAAAGACTTACATGGCGATTTTTTGAGAATCAACTCCTTTTCTCCTTTCCTGGACGCGTTCTCACTCAAAACTGGTGTCTAAATCCCCTCCCATGTCTGCATCTGAGGTGAGAGGCGCCGCGTGAAGATGATGAGAGGCGCTGCCGTGAAGATGATGAGGCCGCCAGAAGAGAAACGAAAGAAGAGAGCAAGCTGATGAGATTTCAAATGACCGGACGAAATAAAGGATTCAAATCCGTTAATTTTTAGGGCATAAATCAACGGGCCAAATTCAACAGATTTAAAATATCAAATCCATGGGATACCCAAACAGATGGAGTGGATTGGGCTACGGATTTGAAATCTAAATGAGCCCAAATCCACCCATCCAACCAGGGCCCTAGTGAATTCCTTCATGTGTGGAAAAAGGGAAGACATAGAAGGATTCAGCCTTCGAACTTTCATAACTCTTTCTCTACTTATCTTTCTGCATTTTCTACTCTATCTTGTTTGATTTAACTGTGACTTGAATATACACTTTTCACTAAGTTCTTGAACTAATTCCGCACTTTTTAGTTGTTCAAACAATTTCAGAAGTTAAGAAAAGTAGTTGAGTGGACTTAAATTCATTCAACTCTTTGTTTTTGTTCAAAATATTTTTAAAATATGTATTCAACTCTACACACACCCGATCCCCAACAAATTACCAATAATTCTTAAATCAACGCATAAATTATATATAATCAAAATCACATAAATTAATACAATGAGTGATATTAATTTTTCTATGAGATTTGAATTTTCATATTCTACAAATTTAATGTTACACTTTTATGAATTTCTAACATATCAATACCAGGTTTTGAAAAATTAAAATGATAATTATATTTATTTCAACAATTTAAAAACCATATTACGGGCTCCGATGATATATAATTATTTTATTATATTTTCATCAATATTTTAAAATATTTTTTTGTTGTATAATTTGAGTTGATAATCACTATTTTAATATAATGTTAAATAAATATAATATTTTAACAATTAATCAATAAACTTTCTTCAAAAGAAAAACAATTAATCAATAAAATAACCGTGAAAATTAAATTGTATATCTAATTGATGTTAATAAATAATAATTGGACTCAAAAGCAAATTAGGTTCAAGGTAAACTTGACTTTAAAATATGATCATATACTAATTAAGCAATTTACAATAGTTTACGTACCAATTGATCATTTATCAATATTTTGTGTACCAAAATGAATTTATATTGTGTGTACATGTACACACACAATTAAGTTTCCAACTATCGCACGAATATATGTCAATGAGACGGATCAACACAAATCATATTTGCAGTGAAATATAATATTTTTGACAAAAAACAGTAATATTTTTATATGAATGCGGTTAGTTTAAACGGTTAATTATAATTCAGTCCCCAAACCTAAACAAAAATTAATGATCAGTCCCTGTCAGAAAAAAATTTTGTTTAAACTCTCTGGGCCCACATGTTTTGTTTCGGATAAAATTCGGTAAAAAACATGAAAAATATGGTACAAATACATGATATTTGAGTATCAAATGTGTTAGATTTAGTATAAATATATTATTTTTGAGTACTAAAAAATATTGATATTAATAACACATTTATCTTATTTGGATGAAAATCGGTACAAAACATTGAAAATATGGTACGCATATGTGATTTTTGAGTACCAAATGTGTTATATTTGGTACAAATATATGATTTTTGAGTACTCAAACACATGTTGCAAGTTCACATTAATAAAGATGTTTAGATTTTATACTCAAAATTATATTTTTTGTACTCGATCTTGAACAATTAGTGCTCAAATATCTTGTATTTGTACCATATTTTCAATGTTTTGTACTTAATTTTATCCGAGTAAAATAATGTGGGTCCAGGGAGTGCAAACAAATATTTTCTGACAAGGGACTGATTCTTAATTTGCTTTTGGATTTAGGGACTGAACACCAATTCATCCTAGTTTAAACTTTTATCTCACAAAATTGACTCGTCAAATGATTATTCTGATAAGTAATAGGAATGTGTGTTTACACACATTTCTATGAGACTGGTCATATACACAAACATATATATAAGTTTCAAACATCTTATAAAACGTTTCAAAAAACTCGATGTTATGCTAAGATCCAATTGTGCGAAAGAATTTGCAAACATACAAGCAAACTCCAACTCTATTGGAGACTACAAGGGATCTTAGCAACGAAAAATTGAAGTTGTATTCAAGTCCCAGTCGTCGCTTGCCAAGATCAAGAATTAGTCATGATCGTATCGAGGTCTTTACAAAATATGTAGGATCAAATCGAATTTTTCTTCAAAAAAGCAGTAATCTTAACCCGTGCTATTACGATTTTTCATAAAAGATTTCAAAAATCTCGGTGACACGAGTACCACTTGGACATATATTTTAACAACATTTTTAGTATTTTAATAAGTAAAAAAAAAATTTAAATGTGTTTGAATAAAAGTTTTATAAAATGATTTTTTTTAAAATATTTTATAAAAAATGTTCTCCAAATAATCCCGCCGTCTCAAATACATAGTCCTACTTTTTTTTTTCACACAGATTAAGAAAAAATGATTGAAAAAGTAAATTTTATACAAACTTTCTATTTTATCCCTATTTAATGTATTAAAAAATGATTGCACAATTTTCAAGGTGTAATTAATAGGGATATATTAGTAAATGAGAGTAATAAATATTACTAAATATGATATATGACCATATATTTGAAACAAACAAAAAAAAAATATGAACTATATAATTGAGACAAAAGGAGTATATTTTTTATTTTTTTAAAAAAAACCAAAAAGTGTTTTTAAACGTTTTTAAAATGATAAAACTCACATTTGAAATGTTTTTTTTTAAATGTTCAAATGTTTTTATTAAATATTTGTTTAAACATTTAGGTAGTATTTAAAAAAGCTTTTAGAAAGCACATCTCAATTTTCCTTCACAAAATTTCAAAATTTTGTAAGAAAAGTAAGAAAATTTCTCCTATAAGCTCTCCCAAACACTACCTTATTCTTAAAACAACTAATCAAATATTTAATAATAATTTTGTAAAACACTTTTAAAAAAAACGTTTTATAAATACTTATCCAACATGTCGATCAAAAATTACAAGTAAATATATTTTATAATAATGACATCAAGATTTACAGAGTTCTTTTTTAAAAAAAAAAAATCAAGATCTACAGAGTTAATTTGGAAAATATATACAGTTTTGAGACGTTATTATCGACATTCAAATTAGAGGAAATGGCAAGGAAACACGTGTTTGCACACAACCGCCTATAGATGACAACCCCAACATTGATCATATACCCTCAAGGCGATGTTTATTTCATTTCTAAGATTTATTGTTAGAATCACGATACAGACGACCATTATTCAATCACTATACCAAATTAGAATTGAAATAAGAATTACAACAAACACAGATCATACAATACAGATTGACAAAATAATGCACTCAACAGCTTGGGCAAAATTTGAGTTTGAGCTTACTCTTCTTTCCACCTCAAGGAGTGAACTAAGAACCATGACATTGCTTGACGTTAAGCGACAGCGACGTTAACAGAATAACAAATATATACCAAATACTCTCGTCTACAAGTTCTAATATGTTTCCAAGAGCAATTTGCTTTCATGTATCTTACATCTTTTCAAATCTAACTAGTGCAAAAAGGACGAAATCCAATGAATGTAATACATGAGATATACAAGTAACTTCTCATTTTGATACTTCAACGTCTCTAAACTAAGTATTATTCTATCTTTTCCACCCTTCGTCCCTTCCCCATCCCCTCCCCAATCCTGAAAGAAACGAAATATTATTTGCTCAACACCAATATTAGTAGCCCCAGTGGAGTTAATGCCTTTAATGATTCTCGGAGTGAACTAAGTGAAGACTTCAGATTGAGGTATGTGATCGTGTCAAAAAATGACTTTTATCCTGAAACAGGTTAACAAAGGTTTTCAGCTAAATGGTGCAATATCAGTGTGTGAATTTAGATGAGCGCTGATTATATTCGAACTATTTGTAGGATGCAACATATTTCACTAACTATATTATCTCATGTTAAAATCCAACTGAGTAAAAATAAAATGTAAACCCAGCAAAGGAGTTTAGTAGTGACTATATTTTGAAAGAAATTGCAGAAATCAAATTTGATACCTTTGTGCAAGAAATGAACTGTCAATGTGTAACTATTGCCATGGCTGTGACAGTGAGACGAAAGGCGTTGATGTTTTTATCCCTTGTTTGCCATGTATAGCGGATTTGAGGACGTTGTACTGCTCAATGACAGAAGAATACAATGACTCTGCATATGCCTTTTTTGCCTGCAAAGAGAACAGCATGGCAGTGATGAGGCTTGACATGACGCATCTTATTTAACATTATTTGAGGGAGTTTGTTTTCCCTTCCCCCACAAAAACTACCCATAACTTCTTGGAAGCTTATCTCAATTTGAATATAAAAACCATGCTGCATAAACAGGAATAAGACTCACAGAAACAAATGTTTGTACAATTTACTATGCAAATTAAAGGTACAAAATAGAATAGGGGACAACACAATATTACGTGCCAATAGAAATCCTTTACCCACATGACATAATATTTAATTAAAACTAGTACTCGAGTGCATGCACAATCCAACTTTTTTGTAGCGGAAAACCAAAAAAAAAGTAGAGAACTTTTGTAAATATATTAATTAATTAATTTTATAATCGTTGCAATTTCGTAAATTAGTAGTTATCAATGTTCAAAAAGAGGTGGCATTTTGGTAATTAATTAGACATTAACGGACAAAACATGAGGAAGGTTGACCATACCAACGTACCAACCTCTCAACTTTAATAGAATACTAGTATCTGGACGCACGCGATGCGTGCTTTCTATTGTCCATTTTTTTAATTGAAAATAAACAAATAATAATAATTAGTGAAATAAAAGAAATGACATTTTTGTAAATAAATATTTATAAAAGGACAAAAAAATATAATGAATGTGGCATTTTTGTAATTACATAGTCATCAAAGGGCAAAAAACATGAGGGGGGCCATACCAACAGACCAAAACCTCTCTCATGTTTAATATAGTATAGAGATATATGTAGAGATAGAGACGAGATTGTGCGAAATGACAAGAACAGAAACTGAAATTCAAAATCCTAATCCCCCTTGTGTTTGCCGTGAGTGAAACTCTTGCAGACCTTATCCGGTTGCGCCGGGTTGCTGGGCTAGGTTGGGGGGTGTACATGACACCATACTTGAAGCATTTAGATTAAGAAATTCTACACATTCGTATTGTTTTCGGAGCATTGGAAGCAATTATAAAAGGGAAGGAAAGTTGTGTTTGGATTCATGGATTTCAAAATGTATTCAAATATGTTGTATAGAGAAGTGAGACCATAAACAAATTCAACAATGTTGTATATTTATATAGTAATTCATGTTAATTAAAATGGATTTTATGTTCACCTAATGCATTGGAAGCAATTATACAAGGGAAGGAAAGTTGTGTTTGGATTCATGGATTTCAGAATTTACTCAAATATGTTGTATAGAGAAGTGAGACCATAAACAAATTCAACAATGTTGTATATTTATATAGTATTTCATGTTAATTAAAATGGATTTTATGTTCACCTAATAATAGTGTTATTTGAAATTCATTTCAATTTTATATTACTAATGTATAAATAATGTGTTGATTTAAATATAATTTATTGTTTCATTTTAAATAATAACACTACAATCGAAAACCAAAAATTTGCAGTTATGAGTAAGATAAGCCATGGATGGGAAAAATTTCTCACATCCGATAGGGCGATTTCTCTCCCCTCGCTTTCCACAGTGGTTCGATCCCTTTGTCAACCCTAACCTAGCTTCGCCGGCCGGTCACCCTTTCAGATTTCCCGTTAGCCTCGTCGGCCTTCATGGAGCCTACTCTTTACCTTTTGATCATGCCCGTAACCCTAGATCGGGTTTTCTTTTCTAAGGGTTTAGCCTCGTTTTAGCCCTAGTTCAGCCTTTTTTTTTTTTAGAGTTTGGATTTTCTGGTGGTCTTTGGGCCTCGACAGTGGATTTTCCGGTTGCCATAATCTTTTTTCTTCTTCTGTACGAGCCCGACGCAGCCATTTCCCGGAGTGAAGATACCCTAACAAGGTAATGCATAACTCGGCGAGAAGGAATATTAGCAGCACTAAGTGGGAGGGTGATTTCAAGGTAGAGCAGAAGTTATTTCTGATCAGAATCCGTGTAGGGGGCCTTTCAATTTGTTTGACTGAGAGAACTAGGAATGCAAGCTATCTCCAAGAAATGGACTTTGGAACTGCCCAATGGTTGTGTAAGATTTTGTGGGACTACATCAACAAAGCAAATTCATGTCTGGCTTTCTACAAGTTCAAAGCCAGTAAAGTAGGGACAACGGTCCAAAGAATGGTCAACATCAGAGGCAGTTTCTTGGAAGTGGTTAGATTTTATCAACAAGGGAAGAGACAGAGAATTATTATTCCGAATGGCAGAGCCTCATGGGGGTGGACGTGCTTGGCAAACCACATTTCTAGAATCCTAAGAGGTAAAAAAGGCTTTAGCTAGAAATCGTGCTTCAATGGTGGGTAAATTTCGAGAGCAGTCTCAGCGGTAAAGACCTGTTAGGGGCAAAACAGGCCCTGCTTTTCACCTGTTGCGGATCATCAGAGCAGTTGCAAGGACAAGGATTGGAATGAGGCATTGATCATCACTAAAGAAAGGGTTGATCTATCATGGGAGCTAGTTAGGGGTGGTTCTTGGTAAAGCAGTACACTGACGAATTGAGCTAATCCCTTTTCAAGCTAACAAGGCTGTGTGGTAGCCTAACAACAAAGAGAATACTGATTTCTATTTGAGGTTGGGGAGATGTTTTTTGGAAAGGAGAGTTAAGCTGTCTTTTGAAAGATGGAGGCCGGATATCAATTTGAAGAAGATGGTGTTTGAGTGTCGCTGCAGTTGGATTCGGATATTTGGCATTCCATGGAACTTGTGGTCGAATAAAATGTTCAAAACAATTGGAGATCAATGTGGGGGGCTGCTGGAATTAAGTCAAGACTCGGTGGAGCTTAAGGATCTCTCGGCTATGAAAATTAAAGTAGTTGGACCGAAAGGGGGTTTTATTAATAGTTCAATGCAGGTACAAACGGAAGTTGGCATGTTCAAGGTTCGTATTGAGGTGGACTCTGTTCATCTAGAAGTGTATGAGAACTATGAACACAGGTCATACGCTCAAGTGGTGCGTAATAGGGTGAAGACTTTGGCAGGGTGGGGGATTTTGGGAGTGCAGAATGAGGGCGAAAACGATATAGAAGCTGTGCAGAATTCACATAAGGCAGATGTGGAAGTCGGGATCGATAGGGGGGGCAGAAAGGTTGGATGTAGACAAAGTGGCAGAAGATTGAGGGAGGGCTTTTAGAATGTGGTACTGTGGATAACTCAAAGATTACGGCCGTTTCTTTACAGGAGGATTTGGCAGCCCGCATATTATTGAAGGTTTGGAGGTGCATGATAATGGAATCCAAAACAGGGACCTGTGTAATGAGGAGACTGAATTACGCACGAGCTATTTTGGTTCAGCGACTTTGATAGGTGGTAAACAGATAAAATACTAAAGAGGATCTGCCCTAAAGGGAAAGGAGCTTTCAGAAGAGGTGTAATTAAAGATGGGTGATGCTTGAGCAGGAGAAGGAAGGGGTTCTTGATTCAGAGAAGGAGAGATGGCCATTGGTGAACCAACTGGAGAAGGTTTATCACCGAAGACAGCCGCAAAAAGTGGGCAACAGGCAATGTATATACTTCCAACGAAGAACTCTTGAAGAGAGATTCTCAAGGTCAGATAAATCAGGTTTGTGAGGACGGTATTCTAGGGGAATCGGAAGACCGGGTACTGGATGCTACAGTAGAAGAGTGCTCGTTAGAAGACTCAAAGTCAAACGTGACTGATATCTACCTTTCGGTGAGCTCAGATACTTTAGCGTCGTCCCTGTTGAGTGATGAGGACCCAGGGGGTCTATTTGCATCCCCGGTAGGTTCCAAGACAAATTGCAGGTTAATTCACGAAGATTCCATGGTACCTTCGGTGGGTCAGGTTCCTCTTTGTCCTCTTTATTAACCAATCATTCCACAGGTTCTCTGTAATTCTATTTTTCCTTCTTTTTATTCTTTTTCGGGGCTCTTTGAGTGTGGTCCAGTCGTAGGGGGGAAAAACAGCGGGTAGAACAGCAGGGTATTTCTGGGGCAGGTGGTTACTAGGGCGTTCGGCGAGATGTAGCTACTCAAGCGTTGGGTTTGGAGGGGGTCGGGATTTTTTAGCGAGGATGGGAGTGGAGAAGGTGTTATTAGTAAGTGGAATTGGGGGTAGCTTGAAATCCAAGTTTTGAAGGGATATGAAAAGATTGAGCCCCGATATTAATCACGAGAAAGGATCAGCTCTCAGTGACCATGGTGTGAATAGATGAAGATTGTCTTGGAATATAAGAAGGGAGGGGGGGGGGGGTGGCGTTGTTCCGGAAGGAGGGCTCGAATTAAAGAAATTCTTCGCAAGGAAAGACCGGACATAGTTGCTATTCAAGATATTAAAAGACAAGCGGCAGACACGAGTTTCACTGCAAGTATTTGAAAACCTAGATTTGTTCAATGGTTGTTATTACGAGCCATTGGTAGGATCTGGGGGATATTGGAAATGTGGGACCCAAGATTGGTTTCTTTGAGTGGTTATTACCAGCCATCGGTAGATCAAGTGGGATATTGGTAATGTGGGACCCAAGATTGGTTTCTGTGAGGGAGAATTTGATAGGTCATAGGAGATTTTCCGGTATCGATAGAAATTGAAAAGGATAATGAGACGAGGTGGTGGTTTTTGGCAGTGTATGGACCGTGCAATCCGAGGGAGTGGCAGGTGTTTTGAGATGAATTGGCAGGGCTGCGAACAAGTTACGGTGAGAAGTGGTGTTTGGGGGGAGATTTCAATGTACTAAGAAGAATAAGTGAAAAGTTAAATAGTAACCATGTGACGATTTGCATGAGATGTTTTGACTTGTTGATAGGAGAATTGGAGTTATGTGACCCACCGTTGTTGATGCAAAATTTACATGGTCAAATTTCAGGGATACTCCTATTTGCTGCATGTTAAACAGATTTTGTTCTTAGGAGGTTGGTTGGACCTATTTCCAGATTACAGACAAACGGTGCTGCCCAGATTAACGTCAGACCATTTTCCGGTCTTTTTCGATACGTTGAGGGATTAGTGGGGCCCGTCTGCATTCAGATTCGAGTTGTGTGGTTAGAACACAAGGAATTTAAACAAACTTTTGCACCATGGGGGAACAATTTGAGATTCAGGGTTGGGAAGGACATAAATTTATGACGAAGCTGAAACTTATCAAAAGTGATCTCAAAAAGTGGAACAAAGAGGTATTTGGGTACATAGGACAGAGATGCAAGGAGCTGGAAAATAAGATTACACTTTTGGATAAGAAAGAATGCGAGGGCCAAGGATCTACGGAATTAGTCTTGGAGAGGAAGATAGTAAGAGGGGAGTTAAAAGAGTTGTGCACAAGAAGTCAAATGTTTCATCAAAAGGCGAACGTTAGATGGTTCAGAGACGGAGACAATCATATAAAAAATTTTCACTCACTTATGAATCAACGGAGGTCTAGGTCACTAATTGAAAAAGTGGAAAAGGAGGATGGGACAGTGACATCGGATGAGGAAGAGATCGAGACTATCATAGTGGAATGTTTCAAGAAATAGTAAACCAAATCTTAGGCAGGGGGTTGGGGTATAGAAGGGGTGGAATGGAGTGCCATTGATGAAGAGGCAATGTTAGAATTGGAGAGACTCTTTTCAGAGGAGGAGATTAAAGCGGCAATTTTCGATAGTGATGGATTAAAGGCTCCGGGCTCAGACGGATTTCAATGGCTTTATATCAGGAGTGTTAGGAGATTGTTAAAAGGGATTTAATGCGGGTCTTCGAAGAATTTTATGAGGGCGGAATTATCAACGGAATCACTAATGAAACGTACATATGTTGATCCCGAAGAATCAGGACTCAGTCAAGGTTAGTGATCAGTTTGACAACAAGCCTATATAAGATTATCGCTAAAGCCTTGGCGATTCGATTGAAGAAAGTTTTGCAAGCCACGATAGCAGAAAATCAAAGTGCATTCATTGAAGCAGACAGATCATGGATTGTTGTCTTATAGCTAAGTAGTTGAGGAGTTGAGAATTAAAAGAAGAAAAGGTGGGTGTTTTGGCTACGTTGGTGGATAAGGCTAAGTCCATGAACTTTATTCAAGGGTGGGTCATAGGAAAAGATAGTGTAGAGGTTTCTCACTTACAATTTGCAGACGACACTATATTTTTTGTGAAGGATGAAGAACACTTGAGATTTTTTAAGGACGTTCTGTATACTTTTTGTGACATGTCAGGGCTAAAGATCAATTTAGAAAAGAGTGCTTTACTGAGCATTAACTACGAAGCAGAAGTGGAGGTGGAGATGGCCAGGGAGTTTGGATGCGGGCTGGAGTCCTGGCCAATCCAATACTTGGGGGTTCCTCTGGGAGGAAATCCAATCAAGGCATCTTGTTGGGAACCGGTGTTATTTAGGATGTCAAAAAAGTTAGCGAGTTGGAAGAAATCTTTCCTTTCGAGAGGGGGAAGACTTGCACTGATTTCGGCAGTTATGAACATCATACCGTTGTATTATTTGTCGCTTTTCAGAATACCTAGGGGGGTGGTGGCGTCCATGGAGAAGTTAATGAGGAATTTTTTGTGGGACGGGCCGGATGGGGATAAGCACTGTCATTGGGTAGCTTGGGATAAGGTTATCATTCCAAAGAGTAGGGGAGGACTGGGGATTGGCAATATCGGTCTGCGGAACAAGGCCTTGTTGGGCAAATGGTGGTGGCGTTTCTCTAAGGAGGGGAACACGTTGTGGAGGAGAATTGTTATTAGCAAATACGGCATGCAAGAGAATGGCTGGGACGCGGGATTGGCAAGGAATAACACGTTTCGTAGCCCATGGAAGTTCATCTCTAGGATTTATCCGGCTTTTTTTACAATCGGTGAGGTTTGTAGTCAAGGGGGGAGATAGAGTTAGATTTTGGGAGGATTCTTGGGTGGGGAGCTGCTCTTTTAAAATCCTTTTCCCAGTGCTTTTCCAAATTTCTAGAGCTCATAATAAGCCTATCTCACACTTCCTTTCTAGAGAATCTTTTTCACCCATTAATTCGTCCTCTTGGAATTTGCATTTTCGTCGCGATCTTAGAGATGAGGAGATGGGTGATTTAATCAATTTGTTGGAAGTTTTGGGCAGGGTTAGTCTTAGGGAGGGAGGAGAGGATATAAGGTGTTGGAAATGGAATGTCTCAGGTGAGTTTTCAGTGAAATCTTTCTTTCATTCTTTTTTTCCGGAAACTCGGTTCCCAAAATATGATCTTCTCCAATCGATATGGAAAGCGCCGATTCCTTCAAAGGTAAAGGTGTTCTCTTGGGCCACAATTCTGGGAAGGATACCGACTTGTGAAATGATCCAAAAGAGGTTCCCAAAACGTTTTCTTAATCCGAATTGGTGATTTGGGGAGCTATCTGGGCAAAAGGGGGAGAATTCTTTGGGCAAACATAACTCATTGCATTTGCTGGTTCTTTTGGCTAGAAAGAAATGGGAGGATTTTGAGGAAGAAGAGGTTTCGAGGGAAGAGATTTGGGATAAGATTAAGTTGAGTAGCAGCTTGGTTACATAATTCACCTCTCTTCGAATCGTTTTCAGTTTCAGAATTGTATAGGGATTGGAGTTTGGTTTTCAAATAGTACTTTTCTAAATCTTGTATAGTGACTATAGTGGACACTGGTCCACCTTCCTATGTAACTATTACTAAGTTTTAATATTATATATGTTTTTTATCAAAAAAAAAAAAGGTGGATGTTTAAAGTGGATTTTGAGAAGGCGTACGACAATGTAGATTGGAGTTTCTTGGACTTCGTATTATTTAAGAAAGGATTTGGTGTGTGGTGGAGAAAGTGGAATACGGGTTGTGTCTCGAATGTGTCATTCTTGGTTTTTATTAATGGAAGACCTCGTGGAAAATTTAAAAGTGAAAAAGGTCTAAGGCAAGGTGATCCGTTGTCACCATTTTTGTTCAACTTGGTGGCAGATGTGATGGGCAGGTTGGTAGATAAGGCGAAGTCTTTGGAGCTCATTAGAGGAGCGTAAGTTGGTAAAGAAAGGGTGAAGATTTCTAACATGATTTTGCGGATGATACATTTTTTTGTAAAGGAAGCTGACCAGGTGCGTTTTTTGGCGAAAGTTCTCGAGTCCTTTTGTCAAATGTCAGGACTGAAGATTAATCTAGATAAGAGTGTCTTGATGGAGCTTAATTGTGAAGAAGAGGTGGTTGAATTGGTGGCAGAAATAGGTTGTGGGAGAGATTCTTGGCCTATTAAACACCTGGGTATTCCTTGGGAGGTAATCTGCTGAAATTATCATTTTGGGAACCTGTTTTGTCTAAGATGTCGAAGAAATAAGCAAGTTGAAAGAAGACATTTTTTACTAGAGGGGGTAGACTGACATTGATTTCAGCAATGCTAAATTCTTGGCCGATGTCTTTCATGTCTCTTTTTAGAATACCGAAAGGTGTAGCGGATGTTATGGAAAAGATTATTAGAGATTTCTTTTGGGAAGGAGCTGATGAGTGATGGGTAGTCACACGGTCATTGGGTGGCTTTGGAGAAGGTCTGTACACCAAAGGACAAAGGAGATCCGGGTATTGGGAATAGTTTCTTAAGAAATAGGGTGCTTAGGGCCTAGGGGGAAGTGGTGGTGGAGATTTTCAAAGTACCGGATACAGAATAATGGATGGGATGCGGGACTAGCTAGCACCATCACTTTTAGAAGCCCTTGGAAGTATATCTCTAGAATTTACCCGGTTTTTCTCCTTTCGGTGAGAGCAGCGCTAAAAGGGGCAACATTTGAAGATTTTGGGAAAACATGTGTGTGTGTGTGTGTGTGTGTTTTTGTTGGGGTGAGGGGGGGGGCACTCTGCTTGTAAGGATATTTATCCTTCTTTTTTCCGGTAATCTTCTATTCATATCTCTCCGATTTCTCATTTTGCTCATTCGGAAAATCAATCCTTAAATTCGGTTGCCTCTTGGAACTTTCACTTTAGGCGAGAGTTGACGGATGTGGAAGTGGATGAATTGAGTCGTTTGCTAGGGTCCTTAGAAAGGATTAGGTTGGATGTAGGGGTATCGGATTTTAGGAAATGGGTGTGGGATTCTTTGGGTATTTTCTCGGCTAAATCTTTCTACGAGTCTTCCTTTCTTGCTAGGGATTTTCCTTCATTCACTTTTTTTCGTGTCATATGGAAATTGCCGATTCTATTGAAGGTACAAGTTTTCTCATGGGTACTTATGCAAGGAAAGCTTCCAACCTATGAGACATTGCAAAAGCGTTGGCCCTTTAGCTCTTATGCCCAAATTTGTGTGTGCTTTGTCGGCGGGAGGACACACAGGACCACATTTTCATTCACTGTCCATTCACCAGAGGCCTTTGGAGCTATGGAGGACTTGGGTTTCGTGTGGGTGTCTACGAGGTCAGCGAAAGATTTATTTGCAGGTTATCTAGGGATTGAACTTGGTAGGAGGGGGAGAATGCTTTGGACGGTGGTGATTCATTGTATTTGCTGGCACGTTTGGTTGGAAGGAAACAAGAGAATTTTTGAAGATGAAGTGGAATCCGGAGATGTGCGTTGGGAAAAGATCCAGTTGCGGGCTTCTATATGGATTAGGAATCATAAAGAGTTTTCTAAGTTCTCGACTCTAGACTTAATCGGAGATGAACGTTATATATTGTTGATATATAGTGGGTTCTAAAGGCTCCGTCTACCAATAACTTATCCGCTTTTTGTAATTATTACATGATCTTTTAATATATATAGCATGTCTCGTTTCTTATCCAAAAAAAAAAAAAAAAGAAAGATATCCATGGATTTGAAATTCATCCATCCAAACACAACCGAAGGTAGTAACTCAGCCATGAAGTCTTCTATTCGAAGGATTGAAAGCATTGGAAGCAATTATAAAGGGAAGGAAGGTTATTGACCCAACCATGAAGTCTTCTATTCAGGAGCTTACTGTCCTCAATTAAGGCAGTTTTCAAGAGGATTATGATCTTAACTGCCAAATGTTATAGGATCCAGAGTCCATGATGTTACTCTAACTAAATAACATACTCCTTATCACCATAAAACCCACCAGGCAAGCCTTTGGTTTTGAGAAAGAATCTTAAACTGATAATGAAGAACTAATTCTTCAATTAAGTTCCAACTAATTCATAATTCATACTCATCACTGAGGTTCATGAAAAAATAAATAGCAAGTATGCCAGTTGACATCAAGTAAAACCTGTGGATGGGTAAAAACAAATCTGCTTATCTAGTAACGGATTTTGCATTGATACATCCGGAGACAACTAGTCAGTTTTAAGTAGGTTTACATGGAACAGAAGGGATTGGTTTGCTTATGCAGCATCATCGCAGCAGGAACTCTTTGTTTTTTATTATAATTTAATTACTTCCTTATCGCATGCTCCTTATATTTACAAATTCCTTGGGATTAACTACTTTTACTTGCACACGTCAGCTATGCTGAGAAGATGTAAATCTACATGGTGATTTTTCGTGTCCTCATTTATATTCTAGATTTTCTCCTATTATATGAGTTTTATATATTCCATTTAATTTTCAAGTACTCAGCATTAACTACGGACAGCCAACAAATCAGCAATTACGAGAAGTAACCTCTTCAGAATCTTCAAAAGCCGATGCAATTTCATGATAGCTGATTTTGCTTGCAATTGAAAATCCAACCCCGTGAAAGGAAATCACTCTTTTCTCTCCAATTTCTTTCTCAACCTATTATAAAATTTTTGAGTTAGTCAGTTAGATGCAGATGAGTAATCCAGACAGACTCTGCCAGAATAGATTAATAAATAAGAAAACATTCAGGAAATACCTCAAATGGAGGGGGCATAACATCATGGCACAGTACGGCTAATGGGTATATATGACCAGGTCTCCCAGCATGTTCTGCTAACCTTCTCATATTATCTACCGAGGCTACGTCAAAAGGTGCCTGTACATTTATGCATGCATAGATCAAACTTCGACTATGAAAATGAGGACGACTAGGCTAATCAGACCAGAAAGAACAAGCATATCATAACACCGTACATTGTTCAATAATCGGTCAATTAATTTTTAAAAAAAAAAGAAAAGAAGTGGCTGAAACTCAGAAAAGAGACTGGTGCAAATTCAAACTTCTTCCGCAGGCCGAAATCAAGCACTTTTTCCTCCCCCAACTCAGACAACTAACACTTTAATGAGTGACTTAATTCAGAATTTTGTACTAAGGCAACCACCCACACATTTCATGGACTGAGTCACTGAAGGCTTGCATCAAAGATGATCTCACTGGAAAAACTTGAAGATAGCATCTAATGCTAATATCATCTAATGCAAATGACAAAGGTAAACGTAGCTTACCTTTGTATCACATGCACACATCACTCATGTAATAAAAAACAAACAGAAATGGCTATAATAGTTCAAGGAACCAAAGGATCCTAGGTTCACAAGATGATTCTAACCAATGCAATTGGAATCCATACTTCATCAGATATATTCTTACACTGTTAACAAAACGTAGAAGAAAACTAATTTTGAAGGAAAGAACACATACTGGATACCATTCTTTTGTGATAGGATCTGGGCGGTCCCGTCCTCCACTTGGTGCGATCCAAATAATTTTTGATCCACTCCTAAACCCAAGAAAGTGAACAATTAGTCTCTTCAAAAACGTGTTTGTTATCAGGGATTCAGGGCCATAAAATAGCTTTACAGAAGTCTCATATAATACGTTCTTCCACGCATTTTAAATGCTAAATCAGTACAAATGATCGCATACGTCCGAATAGATATATGGAACAGTACTTCTAACCAAAAAGAACCAATTCAAAATAGCAAAAACAGTTCACTCCAAAAAAAAATTTAAAAATATGGGTCCCATTAAAACTGCTATAGACTCCAAGAGACTTCCTCTGGAACAAAGTTACTACTCTGAATTTGAACATTTTTCCTTCAATTTAGACCGACTTCAACTAAAGTGGACTTTAAAGAATTTTCATGGGAAGATTAAGAAAATTTCAATCCTTGGAATGTAGCTCAATCGTAATCTTGGAACAGTTTCGTGAACCCAAGACTAAAAATTGATTTTGTTATCTGTTATTAACTTTCTGCTGACTTGGTTGCTTAATCCTCACTACTTTGAGAACAATGTCTTTCATGCCTACCTTTTTTCATAAACTCTTCAAACATGCAGACCTTGCAATGGGGTGAGAACAATGTCTTTCATGACGAAAAATGCAAATCTTGTAATGGGGTCTGGGGGAGAAATCCAAGTATGCGATATTGCTGCTCACAATGAAAGTCGATATACTCTCAATTACTAAAATAAGGATGCTTTACTCGTGCAGCAATGCAAACTTCATACGGGGCTCAGTTGAGAACATGGAAGAAGATGATATGGAGAAAGTTTCTCTTATACTCGATGAGGGTAGTTTAGATTTCAGGTTAACATCTTCAAGAAACACTCTACTGTCTGCCAAATGAGATGATAATAAGGGTTTTCTTGTGTTGATTGTTCTAGGTCCTGTTCTTCTCTTCTACCCTCCCCTCCCCTCCTCTTTCTGGGTTGGTGTGGCAGGAGGCAGTGTTGTGCTGATGCTGGTGATAGGAGTTAAGTGTAGTTGTAGATTTTTCAAAAACTAAATTTGTGCTTTGTTCTTTCGATGCAATTCCCCAATGCAGCCCTCCATTCACCAGAACTTTTTTCAAAAGCCCATAAACAATGGCATCTCCCGTATAATTCTGAACAGTACAGTTTTATAAGTAAATGGTATGTTTCTTACAATTTCAAACTCAGCTAAAACTGAAACTTCGTGTAAATTTAAACCAAAAGGCCACAATTGACAACAGGGCATGAGTTATTTTCAACAGATAGAGTTAGTGCGCCAAAGCATTTGATTTATGATTACTATCCAAGAAATAATCAAACTGTGACCTCTAAATCTCCATAATTATCACATACATTTTGCTAAATGAATGATCTAAGTACATAAGCTACCTCAAGAGAAAAGCCATTTCCTTCAAACTTTTAGTGTTTGCCTTCTTTTTCATATCTGTAAGTTCTGGGTCATCGTTCATGTGTTTTTTGGAGTACACACATAGAAGGTTCCTGAGTAATTTGAAGCTCAAAAGTTATTTAGCAACAAAAAGGATAAATCACCACAATTATCAACTGAAAACAAATATCTACACACCTTCCCATACTAAATGGTTTTGACAGAGGATCTGTAACTACTCTATCCCCTGCCACATAGATCTGCATTCATGATCAACATATTGTAATAACAAACCAGAATGCATAATTGCATGCCACAGGGATTTCATTGAAGGAATTCCAATGATACCAAGTCCTCAGCAAGATGTGGATGAGTGGATTCAAGCAACAAGGCAATAACTGCTGGGTCTGCCTCAGTTTGATGGTTGGAGATTAAGATAACATTCTCGCCCTGACGTTTACGACAATGAACTCTGAATCAGAGATAAACAAAATCGTACAACTTAATAATAAGAAAATCAAGCAATCCTTCACGATTTCAACATCATAATTTTTAATGATTAAGATAAAAGAAGATGCAACCACGAGCCAGAAGCATTTTAACAAATATATCATTCTAGAAATAGAGAATGAGAAAAATTTATGGAAAAAATTAATATAAGTGAATAATGAACATATGGACATGAAGACACGCTACAAGATGGAGAGAATGGATATATAAAGGATCAAGGGCAAATAGAGAGAGAACGAAGTGGGTAAAATGGTCATAACAGTAAAATATGGCATTCTCTGTCTACAAATGGTCATTAATAAGATAAGCATGAAATGCAAACTAATAGGATGTGAAATCGCTAGAGGTTTAATTTCAAGAAAATTAATAAAGCCATCGGTACGGAAAAACTACAGGAGAAATTGATGCCATTTAGGATCTTCCACTAGTTTGACAAGAAAATAATGATGTCCCTGTAGTCTAAAAGAGTTTAGCAAAGAGAGAACAACACAGGCCCGGTAAGGTATTTTTATACATGCAGTTCTGCAGGAAATGATGGATTCCTGGGAAACTTTAGTACCATTAGAGGAGATATTATAAAAAAAATGCTTGAGTCAACAAATATACTAGCAAGTTCTGCAGGAAATGATGGATTCCTGGGACAGTTTAGTAGCATTAGAGGTGATATTATAAAAAAATGGTTGAGTCAATAAATATACTAGCAAGCAAAAGATCTAACAGCGATAGACCAAAGCCCCAAAAATGTGCACCTGCTGAATCTTCTTTGCTATTTCACTGAAGATAGAGATGTTCCCAACATATGAATTTCTGAAAGGTAAAGTCGGTCAAGGTTAATGTACAAGGGTAAAACATCACTGGCATAGAAGAAAATCATTATTATTTCTGAAAGGTAAAGTTGGTGAAGAATAATGTACACAGGTAAAACATCACTGGCATAGCAGAAAGGCATTATTATGTCCACGGATTCTAAAACTGGTAAGGGACAATTTTAAGTTAAAGCATTATTATGACACGGATTCTAAAACTAGGGACAATTTTAAGATGATATAAGAGCAAAGTCCCAGTAATCCAAAGTTTCACCATTTCTATAAAGGTGATGTCCAGAAGCATATGTAGAAGAGATCATTTGCACATTATTTTCAGGTTTCTCCAGGAACTAGCTTCCTGTAAGCCATATTTAGGGGAGATATTCACAACAAAAATCGGTCACAAATATCACACACGTCAACTAGGACTCAGAGGTCTCCTCCAAATCGCCCTATACCTAGTAATTTTGCCGGCCTTTACTAAGAGTGTGTTAGGGTGGGTAGGCATATACTAAAAATCCAATTCAGTTTCTTAAAAAATATCTGCTCTTAAGCAGTTAATGTTCTTCTGCAAGGCAAAAATTGAGGATTTTAGGAAACACGGACAGAATTGTTGTGGTTTTACTTCTTCATCATTTTTGAAAAAATAAACATATAATTTTTTAAATACCATATTCAAATATAAAACTGCTTCTTATTTTTTAAGAAAAAATCATTTTCTAAAGCACAACTAAACAAAGCACTTTTTAAAACTATGTTCTTCTGCTTCAGTGTCCAAATTTTGACTTGAATGAGAATTAGAGCAGAAACAGCATGAAGAGGAATAGACACAAGGATAAGCTCCCAGAACACCATTAGTTTCTTAATCAATGATAACATGATGAAGCTGCCTGCAAAAAGTACTCTAAGCTGCTGTAACCATTTCATAGGTATGTTTGATTTTGATACGAATGACAAGGCACCGCACCATATAGTAGCTACGACAATCAAACAACTTTACTGGACACGTGTAAATATACTTCAATTATATTTGTACTCAATATAGTTAACATTGTTTGTTTTCTCAAAGATTTTTATAATAATTAACAATGAAGGATGTAACACAGATTCTTTGTAAGCCACATTGCATTAGGATCTTATATAATTAAAAAAACACGAGCTTCTGAGGGTAAGCAGAGCTTACATTTACAGACAGCACAGTAGTACACATCTGAATAGCATTAGCCAATCAATTATGAATATCAGTAACAGGCATGAAAACATTTAGAAAGAAAACTATGTGGAAACACCACATTTCGGCAACATGAATTATCAGTATATCATTTGAAGAGTTGATGAAAAACTGGTAAATCCTTCAGAATTAATCAATCACAGAAATACAACTTATTTGAAGTTCCAACCAGGAATCTACAACTGCAAAGTACATCAAACTGAAAATAGGAATTCTTAGTCCTCCAAATCTACAACCTACAATGTTGTAACACACAACTCAAACTTCTTAAGCTTTACAAAATTTGACCTCCGGCAAATCACTTGAATACTGTATGTATGTCAGTTTCACTCAATTTTTAACAGGACAAGAGCTAACTTTCTGCAGAGCAGACATTTTGGCTACAATCTTTCATGATCATTCACCTGGTTGGCCTCGGGCAAGTAGCCACAGCCATGCAGTTTCGATTTAGAATAAAATGAATCAGGTTCCCCTTATGCATACAATTAAGGCAGTTGATCTATACATAAAAAAACCATATTCATTAACAGTTGTAGTTGTAGATATCATTGTGTGGTACCATCTCCGTTGTTCAGACGAGTCTGAAGTTCTTAATAATTTGCAACTCAAAATTATTCATTAACTACTTGGTGTAGAAGAGACTGACCTGAAATCAATCAAAGGACGGATATAATTTTGACCAAACATGTAATAGTCAAAAGGTTCTCGAATGGCTTCATGATATGCAGCAAATTCAAAAGGATCCTGAATGTCGATTATGTGTTAAAAGGAAAACAGATACAGATAATAGTAATAAAACTAGTCGAAATTGTACAGCACACATGTGAGAGGTTTGGATAACAGTAGGAGTACGAATATACCCGCACATCCATAAAAATGCGGTCTAAGGCAGCAGCCATATTAGATAACACGATCTCATTAGCTTCAGGATGTTCACTAAGGAAAACCTGAATGTTAAGCAGACATCTAAAACATTACATCCATTTAATATATCTCAGACTGCATATAGAACATGGCATCCAGATAAATTAGCAAAATTAAGATTCATTTACTGCATTTCGGTAATTGTGGTACAGCTCCTCCATCGCCTCAGCAACATTTCTAGGCAATCTTCCAGCTTCTGCTTCTTTTCGTATCCCCAAAAGCAGGTCTGTGATGACAAATAAAAAGAAATGAAGAAGAATGCCTGCAGAATCTAGCTCCGATCATCATGCACTTCGATCAGCCAAATGAACAAAAGTTCATAAATGTTGATACAGCTAGGTGTCACATAAAGACTCATCTGAGGTAAATTGCTTAAGAGTATAGGAAATGATACTGAAGTATCTGCCCTCTGATCAATAAAATTTGTAGATGGAACTTCCTCACCTACATATTAGTTCCAGGTATGTAGTGTATACTTGCAAAGACATAGATATGATTTAACAATAATAAGTGATTATTTCCATGTCAACTATGAGTTAAAAATATTGCTATAGAAAATGATAACAAAAAACAGAAAAGGAAATGCGAATCAGCGGGACCGCAACAGAAATCAAAGACCTTGTTCGGAGCGCGCATCAAGGAAAGTTCGAGGAGGCGCAACATCGCGCTGGTCGAAGTCGGAGGTGGAGCTGGAGGCGACCGCAGCAGCCGCGGCTCCGGAGTTAGTGGAAGAGCTCTTCTTCTCATCGAGCAAATCCGCCATTCCCCGAAGCTTTGAAGCACAGAGAAAGCAACTCCTCCTCCAAACGCCGACGCCGGCGGATTTGACGGAACAAGAGATCCTGGAAGCAGAAACCCTAGGGAAAAGTGCAGAAGCGAAGCTTGTGGCACTGGAAGAAGAGGGAATAGAGAGAATCATTATAGTCTCATTAGGGAGCAGTGTGTGGTGCTGAAGAAATGCCAATTCTTTTTTTTTATTTTATTAGGGGAGAAATTGGGACGGGATGGGAGGAGGGGAAAAGAACGCGAAGCTCAGAAAAGCGATAATATAAAAATATTATTAACATTACATCAGTTGCACCACCCTATTCAAATTAAATATAATATTATAAAATGAGGTGTCAAGTAAAAATTCCTAGGCTTCGATTCCAATTATCAGTGCGTTTGGATTAATTATTAATAAATTAGAAAAGAGAAATTATTTTTTAAAAATTAAAAAAATAGTATTTTTATTGTTTTATATATGATTGGATATATGTGTAGTGTTTTAAAAGCATTTATTTAACTTTTAATTTAAGTTGAAATAAGTGTTTTTTTAAAATCATTTATTTATATTAAATATTTTTTTATAATTTAACTAAAACAAGTATTTTCAATATATTTATTCAAACAAAAAATTATTACAACTTTTACATTAAAAAAAATTTAAAGTCAACTTGAAAAAGCACGTTTTAAAGAAAAATACTTTTGTAACCAAACTGACCCAATATATACTTATAAAAAAATTTATAAAAGTGTTTTTAAAAGAAATTATATAAAATGTTTTAAAAATTATTTTAAAAATAAATACGTATTTAAAAATTATTTTATCAAAAAACTCTTTTATAGTTAAAAATGTATTTGGATAAATATTTAAGAAAAACAATTTTAAAGTTCAAAATAATTAATAAGGTGTTTGACAATTATTTTATAAAATATTTTAATATTAATTTTTTCTCATTTTTTTCTTTTTTGTAATGGAAAGATTTTTTTATTTTTATTTTCAGTTTTATATGTTTGTGATTAATTTTATTTTTTCTTTTCTTTTTTCATTTAATGTACAATTAAATGTATAAAATTTAAAATATAGCAATCGAAAAACGTAATAAGTGCATTAAATGTTAAAACTTAAAACATAACATACAAATTTTAATTTAAAATATAGCAACCAAAATACATAATAAGTGCATCAAATATATAAAACTTAAAACGCACAAATTCTCATTTAAATGTTGAAATTAAAAAAAACATAATTTATAAAAATAAAATTTTTCACGACTTGATATCGATGCATTTCACATTTTATTTGCTATAGTAATTCGACAATTATTCTATAGAAAGATGGCACCACTGATATGTGAATTTCTTCCCATCTATTGATTTCCATCATTGCCTGAGCTTTTTCTATTTTATGAAGTTTTTCTTTTTTGTAATGGACCTGGGCCAACTCCATCGGCATGATTTCTTGGGTTTGTAACAAAGGTTCAAGAAAGCCCAAGGGCTTCAGAAAAATTGTCATCAGTTACTACATTCAGATCCAAGCTCTCAAATCCGATGAGAAACAGAGTCGAAAAGAGAAGTGCAGTAGCTTTTCATAAGGATTAACACAGAGACACACATCAACTTTATAGGTAATTATTTTCTTCAATGGGACCTCCTCTTTGTAATTTTTTGTCCTCTTTGAAAGATTATTGATCCGTGGAAGATAATCAAAATATTTGTACAAGATAAACAGCGTAACAAGAGTAACAATAACAGTGTATAGAGCAATAGTTCTACTGTTAGAGTGCCCTAACCACAAAACTAAACTTCCATTTTCAAGCTCCATACTTTTTACACGATTGCCATCGATGTAATTATGAATGCATAATCTGCGTAGGTTGACGTTCTATTCCTGCAAGCACATCCATCTTTCTTA
Source organism: Henckelia pumila (assembly GCF_033568475.1). Lineage (NCBI taxonomy): Eukaryota > Viridiplantae > Streptophyta > Magnoliopsida > Lamiales > Gesneriaceae > Henckelia > Henckelia pumila. The sequence continues at coordinate 108,240,439 of NC_133123.1, read as the reverse complement.
ATCAGGATTTAGTGACAAACCATGTTAACGTCATTTAGTGTATATCAAGTGTAGTAACTCGTACCTTGATTTAAAAATTAAACATGTTTCAGGGTTACTAATTAAACAAATCAAGTGATTAAAAGGAATTGAAACATAAATTATAGACTTCGAAAATACCAGAGAGTTCAGAAGATCCGAACTCATACACTTCGGAAGCACCTAAGTGGTTCAGAACGTCCGAATTGTAGATCGGAACTTCAGCCAAGTAATCCATGAGTTATCACGATGAGAATTGACGCACGGCATAAATTGAACCATCCGAAGTGCTAGATCGGAACGTCCGATGATATGGCACGATGACTGGGTGATAAGTGCATTTTATGCACTTAATTTGCATATGATTTTACTTGAATTTTGTGATGTATCGAGTGGATATTATGCGTACTTATTGTTGTTTTCGTGAGATGTAATGTGACGCCCAGGGCTGAAGAGGGCGGGGAGTGATCGCTGGTGCCAAGAGGTTTCACGGACAATGAGCGGCTCCTGACAGGCTTCTGGGCGGAGGGAGATGTGAATGAACCGATCCCATTTCGGAATGAGAGGGATTTTGAGACTGTGTAGGTATGGGACTACACGGTTGAGGAGGGCTTAGGGACTACTCATATCATGAAGGTGCATCTTCTTTTCGGTAGCTCATCACATAAGAACTTCAAAGTTAAGCGTGCTTAACTTGGGACAATTATAGGATGGGTGACCTCTGAGAAGTTTCTCAGAGTGCGTGTAAGTGATGACATAAGCACGGTGGAAAGACTCGTCTTGATACAGTGAGGATAGTCGTTGAATCTGGGGGGTTACAGTTGGTATCAGAGCCAACCTCTCATAGTACGGTATGGTTCGGTGACGAACCAAGAGGAAGCTGGTGGGCATGTGATACCCGGGACTGAAGAGGTCAGGGAGTGATCGCCGGTGTCAAGAGGTTGCACGGACAATGAGCGGCTCCTGACAGGCTTTTAGGCGGAGGGAGACGTGAATGAACCGATCTCATGCCGGAATGAGAGGGATTCTGAGACTGTGTAGGTGACTACACGGTTGAGGAGGGCTTAAAAGATTTGATAGGAACTACTCATATCACAAAGGTGTATCTTCTTTTCGATAGCTCATCACATAAGAACTCCAAAGTTAAGCGTGTTTGACTTGGGGCAATTATAGTGTAAGGCCCGAGATTATTTAATTTTAATCCGAAAATATTTAATTTGAGAATTTTGGATTTTAGATTTAAATTCTAATATTCTTAAATTATTTAGGATTGAAATTGAATTAAAAATAAGTTTCAAGGGCTAGTTGCAAATAGTGAAGAGTTGAGGGGCTAAAGTGCAAATAGCTATATGTGAGTGGGACACATGTCTTGTGTATGTGTATGAACGTGTATATCATATTACACAACACATTTTCATCAGATTTTGCAGCAAGAATCCGAAACCTCATCTTCTTCCTTGGGTTTCATCTTCAAATTTAGATATCTCAAGATCCGTCCATCCGAATTAAATTCCAAGCATAGTTCCATGATCCTTGCAAGAAGAGCTTCGATTTGATGTAAGTATTCTAAGGTTTCCAGCATATTTTGAAAATGGGTTGATGGAGAAATCAGATTATGATTAGGAATATGTGTTCTTGAGATTAGAAGCCTTGTTATATTGAAACCGGATCGAAGAACGTATATCGTTCGTAACTCTTATGATTTTCCAGCATATAGTCGACTCTTTCACTTCTGATATGATGATATATGGCTGATATCTTGATCATTTATTGGTGTTATAGATGAGATATGATTGATAGCATTGATATATTTTCGTTTCGGTTGCCGATTTTGTACCGTTACGTCGTCGATTCCGGAATTGCTACACTTTTGAGTCTTGTTGATTGAGATGAACATGATATGAGTTCATTAGTGATATTTTTAGCTTATGATCACTTCATTTTCAGATTTTTAGTGAAGTTTGACGACTCGATATTTCAGCCTTCGAACAGGGAAATATTGGAGCAAGGTTTGAAGTTGACGTCTTGAAAATTGAATGATGAATTTGAATAGATTTTGATATGAGTTCATTGATATTTATTGTTCATATTTGAAGCACTCAAAAATTGAGAAAAGAAAAGGTACAAGACGACTTTGATCGAAATGGGATTTGAAACTTGAGAATGATGTTTCTTGAGTATCCCGAAAAAATCACATGCTTGTTTAGATATATGTTTTGATTGAGAATATGAATTGTTAATCCATCTCAGGTAAATGGATATTTGATTTATGTTGTTTACCTTTGATGTTGTGTTGGATACGAACTATGAAATTCGGATATATCCAAGTTAATACCAAGATCGGATACGAATCTTGATGTCGAGTTCGGATACGAATCTCGATGAACGAGTTTGTTTATAGATTTTGGCTTTGTCTTTACTTTATATCTTGAGTTGATATATAATTGGTACTGCATGTTTAACATGTTTATGTCGCTTATACTGAGAAATATGTTCTCACCGGAGTTTTCGGTTGTTGTCTTATTTTGTATATGTGCATGGCAACAGATGAGGCAGCAGCTAGTCAGAGACAACATGGGTAGCTCAAGAGAGAGTCTTAGCTCATGGTGACTCAAGTGTTTAGCATAAATTGTATGTTCCATAGTATTATTAAGCATATTAGAAGACAAGTACATGTTATGGTTTGAAAAACATGTTGAACATTTTATTTAGTTTAACTTTTTTGGTGGGTTTTAAGTTACTAGATGGATGTACTTAATGCTTGTGAACATGTTTGGAACTTGAGTCGTATGTCAATGCATGTTTTAGACTTGAAATAACATGTTTTAGGAAGGATTTGACAGATCAGAATTAAGCTGCATAACAGGGCATTTTTTTGCCCAGGGCAGCGCTCGAACTGAATTTTATTGCAGATCGAGCGTAGCCCCAACCATTTCAACCCGAGAGTTGGGTTTTATGTGGCGCCCGAGCGGCCAAAAAGGGGCGCCCGAGCGCACCCCTTTCCCAAAAAAAAAATTCTTGTTTGATTAAACTTGAATCAAGGTATGTTCATTCATTAATTTCCCTACGATTTGATTAGCTACTCGAGTATCCACAACAGGTGGTATTAGAGAAAAGTTAGTTCTTGGACTGAAATAGAATTGAGTAAGTGAGGTAGATCGAGTCCTTTTGATTTACTTGATTATTTTTATTGTTAGCATGATTTATTGATTTGATAATTACATGCTTGCCTGCATATCTGAATTGATCGGAAGTATGAATTATATGAGAATGCATCAGAACTCGATCTCTTGAGAATGCTTGAATATGCTGATTAGAGGAGGACTGAAACAAGATTGTTGCATATGAGATATTTATGAACCTGTGTATTAATCTGTTTGAATATCAGATATGCCTCCTCGACAAGCACCAGTCACTTGACAGACAGTTGCTATTCCTCCGATAGAACCAACACCAGTACCATAGACAGTGGCAGAACCTCCGAATGCCCAGGGTAGTGTACATCTGCTGACCTGATGGATGTGACTGCAACTCCAATAAAGACACTGTTGAAAAGATTTCAGTCATTTAAACCGCCAACTTTGAAGGGACTGAGAATTCTGCTGACTGTGAGAACTGGCTAGAAGATATTGATCAGTTGTTTGATTCTCTGGATTATTCTGATGATCATAAAATTAAACTTTTTGTACATCAACTTCATGAAGTTGCAAAAATTTAGTGGATCAAAACAAAGAAAGCATTGGAGAATCGAGGTACGATCGTTACCTGGACTGTATTTAAAACTGCATTCTATCGACGTTTCTTTGGAGTCTCCTATAGAAAATACAAGGGGGCGGAATTTGCTAGTTTGCAGTAGGGACAATTGAATATTAAGGAGTATGTAGCCAAGTTCACTAGTTTGCTGAAATTTGCTCCACACGTAGCAGACAATGATGAAGCACAAGAGGATCAATTCATCAATGACTTGAATCCAGATGTTTTTACCTTAGTGAATGCCGAAAGACCAAACAATTTTGTCAATGCACTGAATCGAGCAAAGGGTGTAGAAGCTGGCATAATGAGATAGAAAGGAATACCATTTGTACCACCGACAGTGAGACCATCTCAAGAACAATCGCATGTTCCACCACCACCTAGATTCGAATGAGGATGTAGTAGCAGCAGCAAAAGAGAGTTCTTTTGACCCAAAGGGAAACAGTTCAATCGATCAAGAAGTAGTTCGTCCAGTTCTAGTGGTTCACAATAGTTTAGGTCTGGATAGAAATCTAGTGCTTCTGGAGTCTACTGCAATAAATGTGGAGGTCGTCATGCTAGCGACCAATGCAGATGAGTGTTTGGCAGCTGCAAAATTTGTAACAAGGTGGGATATTTTGCTAGAGTTTGCCCGTAGCATGGTTCTGAGAGTACACAAGGTGTAGGATCTTCTAGAGCAGTAGCACATCCTGAGAGGCAAGCGTCTTCTGTTCATTCATTTCAGCCATAGCCACCATCATAGAGTAGAGCAGGAGGAAGTCAAGTTGTGACTCAACCTTCAAGGCAGCAGGCTAAGATGTTTGCATTGACTGAGGAGCAAGCACAGGCAGCACTTGATGACGTTATAGCAGGTAAATGTTCTCTCTTTGGTTATCCGGATTATGTCTTGATAGATACAGGTGCATCACATACATTTATTTCTGAGAAATGTGCTTTATTACATGCTTTGCCTGTTGAGCCTCATCTCTTTACCTTTGGGGAGAGGTATCGTATCTGTGAAATCAGTCAAGAATTGTATACTACAGTATGAAAGTAATATGATTGAGATAGACTATATTATGCTTGGTTTGTCAGACTTTGATTGTATTATCGGCATAGACATGTTAACCAAGTACAGGGCCACAGTTGATTGTTTTCAAAAGATTGTGAGATTCAGACCATAGATGGCAGGATAATGGAAATTTTATGGTAAGGGTTCCAGATCACGAATTCCTTTGATATCTGTATTATCTATGACTCGATTATTGCAGAAAAGATCAGAGGGATTCCTTATTTATGCCATATATTTGTTGAAAACTAGCCCAAAATTGGCTGACTTGCCACTGATTAGTGAATTTGCTGATGTCTTCCCAGATGAAATTTCGGGATTGCCTCCGACTCGAGAGGTAGACTTCAGTATCGAACTGATGCCAAGTACACAACCGATTTCAAAAGCTCCTTATAGAATGGCACCAGTGGAATTGAAAGAATTGAAAGAACAGTTGGAGGATCTTCTGGCTAAAGGATACATTAGACCGAGCGTTTCTCCTTGAGGTGCATCGGTACTGTTTGTACGAAAGAAGGACAGATCAATGAGACTTTGCATTGACTACCGGCAACTGAATAAATCAACGCACTACAACAAAAATGCACAAACACAATACTTAAAAGATAACACTTTTAGTGAAAAGTGTTGTCTTTTTTAAAAAGACAACGCTTTTAATGAAAAGCGTTGTCGTTATATATTTTTTATTTATATTAGCATTTTTTTATGTCAAAGACAACGCTTTTAAAAGTGTTGTCTCTATGACCGTTTTTTTCCTATGTATGACAACACTTTTTAATAAGGGTTGTAGAAAAACTATTATTTTTATTTCTTAACAAAATATACCCAAAATCCCCAAACCCCTTCTCTCGATCACCTTCTCCGATCCCTTTCTCCTTCTTCTCTCTTTCAAATCAAAATCTGTTTTCCAATGTCAATTTTTGCTGGTCTTTCTTGATTCATCAGACTATTTTTCAAGTGAGCTCGAGAAGCCCATCTTAAGATTAGAAAAATCATTCTCTCTCGTGTACCAAGACCCAACCCTAGCCACCCATTTCTTGTCGTGCTTCGCTGCCATGGGCATCGGAAATCTGTTATTGGAGCTAGAATTTGGCTAGAGCTCATCCTAAGCTTCATTTTGATGCCAATATAGCAAGAAATCGTGACCTGAAGCTTCGAAGTCGTCGCCCCTGTTAGACCATACTTGTGCGAGTTGTTGTTATTCGTTCTTCAGGTGTGATTGCTTTGATAGTTGCGGAAAATACAGAGTGAGTTTCATATATTAGTGAACGCTTTTAGTGATTTTTTTCTGGTTTTTTTGAATTTTGTGATTTTTTGAATATTCAGACCCGTGTCCTCTCATACGTACACTCATTTTGTTGCTTGATTTCTGGTGAAATATTTTTTGAAACTTATTTAATTGTTAACATGGAAATATGAAGGCACGAAGTTGTTTTGCTCTTTTCTTGGCATCCCTCTTGTGATTTACAGAATTGCTCAGTGCAAGCCCCAATGATGTTGATCTGATTTACCGGTAAGCTATAGAAATATTGTATTAATAAGTTTCCCTTTTTGCATCTGTTTACTGTTATTGGAGCAATGAATTTTCCTTATTTTGCCTTTTTGCAGTTGTACAACTCTTCCTATGATGGGTTTGGAAGGAGTTGCTTCGCTCTTTAGTTCCCAGAAATGGAATGGAAGCAACAGTACCTATATTTATTCTTTTATCTCTTACTCTCAATATGTCCATTCGTATTGTTTATACTAGCATTCATGGTGATTCTCTATCATCTTCTCGCTGAGTGGTGATCCAGTTCTCCGGTCCATAAAGGAGCCTGAAGCAACATTGTTCCCTTAGAGTATGGTGTGTACTCTTCATGACTAAAGCAAGATTTTCACAAGAAAAATTAGAGTAGAGTACGTTTGGCTCAACTTGATATTGCATACTTGGAGTACAAGACTTTATTTTGTTTCAAGAAAGTAAAAACTAAATCATAGTATTATTTCTTTGTCTGAACAAATGATTCTTTGATTATGGGTCTTAATGAAAGCAATAAGGAACTAAGGCCAAAAAGGTAATGTGAAATGTCGGTTCATGGCAAAAGCCAACAAGAACAAAAATGCAAGCAACCCTTACTTTTTACCGACATTATTGTCTAACAATATTGTTAATTTTAAAAAGGCACTTTAGAATATTTTTTTCCTTGTTTTGTTTGATCAATGCGTTTTTCAGTACCAATTTAATGAATGTTCACACTTGAATTCCATTCAAACTCTACTCTTGATTATCATTGATCGCAAGGGTATACTTTAGGGCCTGCTTTTAGTCTTCAGTAGTTATTCGAACATAATTTGTTATGTTGCATCAGATAATTTACATATAATTTCTTCTATTCACCACAAAGCAGTCGACGAAGAAAACAAGAACAGGTTACCAATTGCTTAAAAAATTTACCTTTTTGTTTCTGTCTTGCCTGCATGTTTAGAAAGCAACATTGACAGCTTATGCTCGCAATTTGATCTTTTCAGTGAGGAATCTTGCAAAATATGGCAATCGTATCTCAAGAAACTCTTTTACTGAGTAAGTGCACGAGCATGAATTGGTGGATATCTCGAAAATTCAATCCAACCCACAAATTCGAAAATATCAAACTGTGTAATTTTTTTAAGAAATGTTTAGAATTTTAGTTTATGTGTCCACGTAAATCAAAATTTTTATATCAAAACACAACAATTGGTTCATCAAATTGGAAACATTTGGTTGCAGCTGGTACACTATTCTGCTGATTGCTATAAAACAATTGCCTATTTTATGCTTTTGCAGGACATTGCCAATGCAGAACTTGCCTCAACACACCCAATCCGACTTGGAATGGCTTTGAACTTCTTTGTTTTCTATTATGAGATTTTAAACTCTCCTGATCGTGCTTGTAATTTGGCGAAGCAGGTAAAAGTCTTAACAAATTTCAGCTGAGTTTTAGTTCTCATTTCACTTCACTTTCTTCCAAACAATTTCAAGAAAGTTCTACTCAATCTGGTAAAATTGGCACCTGTTTTTGGTACGCTTCATATCAATTGCACGAGCTATTACTTGTTGAACTGTCGAAGATGTAAGTTGTATGATTCCTTTTACTTATCAACAGGCCTTTGATGAAGCCATTGCTAAGTTGGACACCCTCGGCAAAGAGTCCTACAAAGATAGCACATTGATTATGCTACTTCTTCGTGACAACCTCACTCTTTGGACGTCAGACATGCAGGTATTCCTTTCTCCACAACCCTGTCCTTGTATATTGTATAAGGAAACATTAAAAGCTCCATGCCGGTTTTACCAAACAATACAATGTAAGATCGAATTTGGCCAAAAATAAATTGGAAGATACTCAATCTCAAATAATACTTTCATCTGACTGTAAAGCTCGTGACTTGGCTTGATTCATTTGTTTCTAGTTGCAGTTAATTATCTTGATTAACAAATCAAAAATATTTATTGCTTCTCACTCGGCTTCTGCTGAAGGATGATGGAGCTGATGATATCAAAGAAGCCAGCAAACCTGATGATGCACAATAGTGAGGAGATAGTGGCCTAAAACAGAGTCATCCCTTCTCCATTGTGTTTTTTATTTGTTGAAGTTTCTTTGTTATTTTCTCCCCTTGTTTTAAGACCTCCTATATTTGGGTTACTTTATGGATTGAATCGCTTCCTATACAATGTGCCCGTGCGCGTGTTCAAATTTAATTTTTTAATATAAATGTATGGTTTTTTTAATTATCTAATATTTTGTTATGAATATGGAATTTGCAGACAACAAATGGAGATTTATTCCAGAAATCGCACAACGAATTGGATTTCGAATTCTTGGGGAATATAAGAGGAAAAGCATGGAGGTTTCAGACCAACATGTATGGGAATGGAAGTACAAGTTGGGGGAGAGAAGAAAGATACTACCTTTGGTTCGACCCTTCTCAAGATTTTCATCGTTACAGCATACTTTGGACCACCAAGAATATTATGTGAGTTCATTTTTTAAAAATTTTTGTAATTTTTTTTTTTCAGTTTATGCAATGAGGAAATTAAATATATATTAAGTAGGATCGAAACCATATTATAGAGCCCTAAATTTTGGATAATTTGATTAAAATAAATAAACTAAGTACAGGAGATCAGATGAATGCAAAAATTCCGTTGAGAAAATAAGACAGAGAGCATAGGATTTGGGGGGCTAATGTAGTGATATATAAGTTGAATTAGAGGCTCTAAAAATGTATACTTTATTTTTATATTTTTTTATATAAAAAATATTTATATTATATCTAGTTGTGTACAATTTTTGCCGGTTAAGAGAAATTTTGGTCCCAACTCAATTAGTACTCAAAGCCTTTTGGATGTTATTGTCAATGGCGGTTGTGCAATATTTGATCTTTGCAACGTAATATATTATTTAACTAAGATTGTTTTTAGCCAGAAAATATGCCTCGATGCCTCACTATCTATGAACAACAAATAAATAAATGTTGTACTTTTGGGGCACTCTAATTCAATCTTATCTGATGCTGTTGAATTATATCTTAAGATATTTTTCATGGCAATCCAAGCTCCGGTTGAGACTGATCGTGATGTGTTGGTTTTAAAGGAATTTGCAATGGAGGCTTCGCGGTGTAAAGTAATAGATATTCACTATGCAGTTTTAGAAGTTGAAATGAAGTCGTAGCCTACTGTGGCTATGAATAATTATTTATTCATTACTGAACTTTTTATCTCTACTATTGTTTTATTGTATTCTGTGTTGAATGCTAGTATGAAACTTGCAGTTTCAAGTTCAAAATATTATACAAAGTTATCTCTTAAAACGTTCGTCAAGCCTGATAGGTGATTAATTGGAAAATAAGGTTGCTTGAAATGATGCGGGGCTGGAGCTTTTGGATGATGAGGAGCATATTTTCAGTATGCGAATTTGTTTCTATTTTACTTTTCTTCTTTGATGTTTGATTTATTGTGACATTCATAACCATGACTTTGAAATGTTATTCTTGTTTGCTGCTATTGTTCAGCACATTTCTAGTCCTCCAAATGGATTTAGCATTCTGAGAGTTGGTATGATCGCCGACTCCGGTTTGAGGCAGAAAGCATAGTGCAAATGGCCGAGATGAACATGAAGAATTCGATTATTTGTTATATTTGAATGATTTTTGTTATATTTGAATGATTTATAATATTGAAATATTGTATATTATATTTAATTTTAAAAAAAATTGAATATTGAGTGATAATATTGAAAATTTGTGAATTATATTTTTTTTTGTTTTTTATTTGAGAAAAGACAACGCTTTTTAAACGTTGTCGTAGGTGGAAAAAGCGTTGTCGTTACTAAAAAAGACAACGCTTAAAAAGCTTTTGAACTACGACAATGCTTTTTTGTGACAAAGACAACGCGGAAAAATCGTTGTCGTTTTTAGATACGACAACGCTTTAAAAAGCGTTGTCTTTTCCAGAAACGACAACGCTTTTCTCGCGTTCTCTTTGAGCGTGGTCTTTTACAACACTGGCTACGACAACGCTTTTTTGGGAACATTAACAATGCGGAAAAAACGTTGTCTTTGGCCGTTTTTCTTGTAGTGACGGTAAAGAATCGTTATCCTTTAGCCTAAAATAGACAATTTATTTGATCAGTTGCAGGGTTCTTATATGTATTCCAAGATCGATATGAGGTCTGGATATCATCAGTTGAGAGTACGAGATGAGGATATATCGAAAAATTCTTTCAGAACGAGGTATGGTCACTATGAATTCATTGTTATGCCTTTTGGATTGACCAATGCTCCCGCAGTTTTTATGGGGCTGATGAATAGGATATTTCAGAAGTATCTTGATGATATCTTTATTATTTTTATTGATGATATTCTAATATATTCGAAGAATATGTGTGATCATGCTAAACAATTGAGAAATGTTTTGAAAACTTTGAGAGCCGAGAAATTGTATGCCAAGCCGTCGAAATGTGAATTCTGGCTAGATAGAGTTGTTTTTTTTTTTGGGCATATCATTTCAGGATATGGCATTTCTGTTGATCCGAGTACAGTTGAAGTAGTGATAAATTGGCCTAGACCTACATCTGTACTGGAAATACGGAGTTTTATGGGCTTAGCTGGTTATTATCGCAGATTCATCAAATATTTTTCTAGCATTGCGAAGCCTATTACTCAGCTTACTCAGAAGAATGCACCGTATGTCTAGAATGAAGCATGTGAGACTAGTTTTATTGAGTTGAAGAAGAGGTTGACGAGTGCACCAGTCTTGACGATTCCTTCAGGTACTGGTGATTTCACTGTATATTGTGATGCTTCTCACAGGGGATTGGGATGTGTTCTTATGCAGCGAGAACATGTTATTTCTTATGCCTCGAGATAGTTGAAGCCGCATGAGACTCGATACCCAATTCATGATCTTGAATTGGCAGCCATCGTCTTTGCATTAAAGATATGGCAACATTATCTATACGGTAAGAAGTTTGAAATTTATTCTGACAATAAAAGCTTGAAATATCTGTTTTCGCAGTTTGAACTGAACATGAGGCAACGAAGATGGCTGGACTTATTGAAAGATTTTGATTGCGAGATCAAATATTATCCAGGAAAGTCGAATGCTGCTGCAGATGCCCTAAGTAGGAAGGTATGCTCTTTATCCTTATCTACTATAGGTGTATCTAGTTTGGTAGAGGATTATTGTGGTTCTGGATTGGTATCTGAGACAGATATTGTTGTGAAAATTCTCGCAAGCGTACGAGTGTCGAGTTTTAATATAGTGATTTAAATCAGATATCGATCCCACAGGGAGTAAAATGAAAATAATTAGTGCTTGTAATTAAAATAGTCCAAACTTTATCTATAAAATCAAAATCTCAGAATTTTGCAGAAAAATAAAATAATCAGATGATTTAAAAGCACGCACACAACTTTCAAATGAATATCAATCAGAGAAAAATGGTCTAGAGGTATAGATTTCACCTGGTTTCAACAACAGTCAATCCTAATTAATTTAGTTTCATGAATTCCAGTCAATTAATATCCAAGAACACTTAAGTTTATTATTTCCCTCTCCCGAGCAACAAATAATGTTTATCAACTACAATTCAATTCCAATATCCCTATTAAGAATTTATCGCAGCGATCTATCACAAAACAATGTTCTCTTTAAAAGCTCTGTTAAAATTATACACTCTCCCGAGCTGTATAAATAATTAACAGTGTATTTTCCAATGGTCCTATTCAAAATCCCCTCTCCCGAGAATGATTTCAAATAAATATAAAAAATTGATTATTGATCAGATAATTGAAAAGACAATCAATTTTAGAAAAAAACAATTAATCTAGAAGAAATTCAATTCAATAAAATCAAAAATTCATGAAAGTGTCTACACCAGGTTCCATCCGACCTCAAGACTCTAAAAAATTAGTTCATAATAAAATTCTGAATAAAACAAAACATGTTCAGAAAATTCAACATATTCAGAATAAAATAAATAAAAGATAAAAAAAACAAATCCGTCGTCGACGCCGTGTCTGGTCTATCGATCTCCATATTCGTTCTTCAATTAATCTCCAGAAATCTTCAGAAATCACGATCACGATCAACTCTGATATGTACGTAATTGTGTGTGGTGGCTCCTCCTAAATTGGTCTGATAAGAAATCCTTTTATATCGCATGAAAAAGCCCACTCAAAAGCCCAATAGAATAATTGCCCGAAATAATAAAAACATTCCAAACAGCAACGGAGCGGGCGCGCCTTAGTTTCGCTGAATCCACTTTCTCACGTCTTCAGAATCTTGCGCGTTAGCTCTTAAAGGAGCGCTAAGTTTTAGCGCTGAATTCTTCAATCAAGGCCCAATTAAGAAAATCCCATTCCTATTCCTTCTCTTCTTTTCTTCTCTTTTCTTCTCTGTACGTTTCTTTCCTTCTTTTTTTCCTTTCTTTTATTATTTTCTTCCATTTTCCAAATAAATTCAATAATTCTTCTTTTCTCCACAAAATCCCATAATTCACTGTAAATACAAATACAACAAAATACCCACATAAATCTGCTCGAAACAAACAATTAATAATTAAAATCATATACAAATTAAGTGTATAAAATACACTTATCAGATATACAGCCTATTTGAGTTTGTGCTATTCAAGCCGAGCTAGAATTGTTGATTCGAATCAAAGAAGCGCAGAAATCAGATTTGAGTATTCAAAAATCGATGGAGATGATCAAATCAGGGCATCGTTCTGAGTATCAGGTCAGTACTGATGATGCATTATATGTGAATAACAGAATTGTTGTTCCAGATGTTTCTGATTTGAGACAGGAGATATTGAAAGAAGCACACAGTAGTAGATTCAATATACATCCTAGTGGCAGAAAAATGTACAATGATTTGAAAAATCAATATTGGTGGAAACAAATGAAATCTGATGTCACCGATTATGTGTCTCGTTGTCTGAATTGCCAAAAATTGAAGGATAAAGAAAGAAACCACGGGGTTTACTGCACGGTTTGTATATTCTTGAATGAAAGTGAGAACACATTTTCATGGATTTCGTTACGAAGCTACCGCGTTCATCCAGAGGTTGCGATGACATTTGGGTGATTATTGATTGATTGACAAAATCAGCGTGTTTCATTCCATACAAGATGACGTATCGACATGATCAGATTGCAGATATTTACGTTAGAGAAGTGGTAAGATTGCATGGTGTGCCTAAACTATTGTTTTAGATCGAGACCCTAGATTTACATTGCACTTTTGGCACAGCCTACAGCAAGCTTTAGGTACTCGATTGCATTTGAGTACTGCTTATTATTCTAAGACAGATGGACAGTCAGAGTGGACTATCCAGACTCTTGAGGATATGCTTAGAGCTATAGTGTTAGATTTTAACACTAGTTGGCAAGATTCATTACCATTTGTGGAGTTCTCGTACAATAACAGTTATCAGATGAGTATCGAGATGGCTCCATTTGAAGCTTTATATGGGAAGAAGTGTAGATCTCTTCTTTATTGGGATGATATCTCAGAGGCACATGATATTGGGCCAGATATGATCAGAGAAATGACCGAGAAAAGTGAAACTCATTCAGAAGCGAATGAAGACGACTCAAGACCGACAAGAGAGGTATGCCAATGTCTGACGCCGACCTTTGTGTTTTGAACAGGGAGACTGAGTGTTCTTGAAGATTTCTTCTTTCAGAGGCACTTTCAGATTTGGCAAGAGGGGAAAGTTGTCTCTAAGATTTATAGGTCCTCATGAAATCATTGAGAAGATAGGGCATCTTGCTTATCGACTTGCATTGCCTCCATATTTATCTGGAAAACATGATGTCTTTCATGTATCTATGCTGAGGAAATACCAACCTGATGTATCTAATATTCTCCAGCCTGACAAAGCAGAACTTGACGAGACTCTGAGTTATTTTGAGCAGCCTATTCAAATTCTTGATCAAAAAGTAAAGCAACTCAGAAACAATTCCATGCAGTTAGTCAAAGTTCAGTGGAGTCGACATGGGATCGAAGAGGCAACGTGGGAGACAGAAGAAGATATGAGACAAAGATTTCCTGAGTTATTTCACTGATGTGAGTCTTATTCAGTATTCCTTTTATTTATTATCTTATATGTGCACAGATTTCATGCGATTTCGAGGACGAAATCATGTCTTAGAGGGGAAGAATTATAAGGCTTGAGATTATTTATTTTTAATCCGAGATTTGAGAATTTTGGAGTTTAGATTTAAATTCTAATATTCTTAAATTATTTAGGATTGAAATTGAATTAAAAAGAAGTTTCAAGGGCTAGTTGCAAATAGTGAAGAGTTAAGGGGTTAAAGTGCAAATAGCTATATGTGAGTGGGACACATGTCTTGTATATGTGTATGAACGTGTATATCATATTACACAACACATTTTCATCAAATTTTGCAGCAAGAAACCGAAACCTCATCTTCTTCCTTGGGTTTCATCTTCAAATTTAGATATCTCAAGATCCGTCCATCCGAATTAAATTCCGAGCATAGTTCCGTGATCCTTGAAAGAAGAGCTTCGATTTGATGTAAGTATTCTGAGGTTTCCAGTATATTTTGAAAATGGGTTGATGGAGAAATCAGATTATGATTAGGAATATGTGTTCTTGAGATTAGAATCCTTGTTATATTGAAACCGGATCGAAGAACGGATATCGTTCGTAGCTCTTATGATTTTCCAGAATATAGTTGACTCTTGCACTTCTGATATGATGATATATTGATGATATCTTGATCATTTATTGGTGTTATAGATGAGATATGATTGATAACATTGATATTATCCGTTTCGGTTACCGATTTTGTACCGTAACGTCGTCGATTTCAGAATTGCTATACTTTTGAGTCTTGTTGATTGAGATGAACATGATATGAGTTCATTAGTGATATTGTTAGCTTATGATCACTTCATTTCAGATTTGTAGTGAAGTTTGACGACTCGATATTTCAGCCTTCAAACCGGGAAAGATTGGAGCAAGGTTTGAAGTTGTCTTCTTGAAAATTGAATAATGAATTTGAATATATTTTGAATGAGTTCTTTGATATTGATTGTTCAGATTTGAAGCACTCAAGAATCGAGAAAAGAAAAGGTATAAGACGACTTTGATCGAAATGAGATTTGAAACATGAGAATGATGTTTCTTGAGTATCCCGGAAAAATCACATACTTGTTTAGATATATGTTTTGATTGAGAATATGAATTGTTAATCCATCTCAGGTAAATGGATATTTGATTTATGTTGTTTACATTTGATGTTGTGTCGGATACGAACTATGAAATTTGGATATATCCAAGTTAAGATCGGATACGAATCTTGAATACCAAGATCGGATACAAATCTTGATGTCGAGTTTGGATACGAATCTCGATGAACGAGTTCGTTTATAGATTTTGGCTTTGGCTTTACTTTATATCTTGAGTTGATATATAATTGATACTACATGTTTAACATGTTTATGTCGCTTATACTGAGAAATATGTTTCTCATTGTAGTTTTTGGTTGTTGTCTTGTTTTGTATGTGTGCATGACAACAGATGAGGCAGGAGCTAGTCAGAGATAACACGGGTAGCTCGAGAGAAAGTCTTAGCATGTGGTGACTCGAGTGTTTAGCAGAAGTTGTATCTTACATAGTATTAATAAACATGTTAGAAGACAAGTACATGTTATGGTTTGAAGAACATGTTGAACATCTTATTTAGTTTAACTCTTTTGGTGGGTTTTAAGTTACTAGATGGATGTACTTAATTCTTGTGAACATGTTTGGAACTTGAGTTGTATGTCAATGCATTTTTTAGACTTGAAATAACATGTTTTAGGAAGGATTTGACAGATCAGAATTAAGAATGCAAAACAGGGCATTTTTCTGCTCAGGGCAGCGCTCGAACTGCATTTTATTGCAGCTCAAGCGCAGCCCCAACCATTTCAACCCGAGAGTTGGGTTTTATGCGGCGCCCGAGCGCACCCCTTTCGGAAAAAAAAAATTCTTGTTTGATTAAAATTGAATCAAGGTATGCTCATTCATTAATTGCCCTAAGATTTGATTAGCGACTCGAGTCCCCACATATAGGATGGGTGACCCCCTGAGAAGTTTCTCAGGGTGCGTGTGGGTGAAGACATAAGCACGCTGAAAATACCCGTCTTGATACAGTGAGGATAATCGTCAAATATGGGGCGTTACAGTTGGTATCAGAGCCGACCACTCATAGTACGATATGGTTCGGGGACAAACCAAGCGGAAGCTGGTGGGCATGTAACGTCCGGGGCTGAAGAGGGTGGGGAGTGATCGCCGGTGCCAAGAGGTTGCACGGACAATGAGTGGCTCCTGACAGGCTTTTAGGCGGAGGGAGACGTGAATGAACCAATCTCATGCCGGAATGAGAGGGATTCTGAGACTGTGTAGGTATGTGACTACACGGTTGAGGATGGCTTAAAAGATTTGATAGGGACTACTTATCAAAAAGGTGCATCTTATTTTCGGTAGCTCATCACATAAAAAGTCCAAAGTTAAGCGTGCTTGACTTGGGGCAATTATAGGATGAGTGATTCTCTGAGAAGTTTTTTAGGGTGCGTGTGAGTGAGGATATAAGCACGTTGGAAAGACCCGTCTTGATACAGTGAGGATAGTCATCAAATCTGGGGCGTTACAGACTATAGAGAGCTGAACCGAGTTACAATGAAGAACAAATATCCATTGCCGAGAATAGATTATCTATTCGACCACTTGCAAGGGGCAATGGTATTTTCTAAGATCGGTCTGCGATCAGGCTACCATCAGTTGAAGGTGAAAGATGAGGATGGGCAGAAAACGGATTTCAGGACTCGATACGGCCACTATGAGTTTCTGGTTATGCCGTTTAGGTTGACCAATGCACCGACATTGTTCATGGATTTGATGAATAGGGTATTTTAACCTTTCTTGGATCAGTTTGTCATAGTTTTTATAGATGACATACTGATCTACTCACGTAGTCTGGATGAGCATCGTCAGCATTTGACTACACTCTTACAGATTATTAAGGAGAAACAGATTTTTGCCAAGTTTAGTAAATGTGAATTTTGGTTAGAGCAGATTGCATTTTTGGGTCATCTAGTTTCAGCAAAAGGAATCGAGGTTGATCCCTCTAAGGTAGAAGTGATTTGGAATTCGATTGCTACGAAGAATGTTATAGAAATACGGAGTTTCTTGGGTTTAGAGGGTTACTACCGGAGATTCATTCAGGATTTTTCCAAGATAGCATTACCACTGATATCTTTGACCCAGAAAGGGGTGAAGTTCGAGTGGTCAGATCAGTGCGAGAAGAGTTTTGTTGAGCTAAAGGAAAGATTGATGATAGATCCAATGTTAGCTATTACAGAAGGAACTGGCTGTTTTGTGGTATTTACATATGCTTCCAAGAGTGGTTTATGGGTTTTTTTGATGCAAGATGACAAGGTGATAACTTACGCATCTCCACAACTGAAAATTCATGAGAGAAACTATCCGACTCACAATCTTGAGTTGGAAACAGTTGTTTTCGCTTTGAAATGGAGACATTATCTGTATGGGGAGAAGTGTCAAATCTTCACCGAGCATAAGAGCCTAAAGTACTTCTTTACTTATAAGAAATTGAACATGAGACATAGGCGATGGTTGTAATTGGCGAAAGATTACGATTGCAGCTTAGCTACCATCCGGGCAAGGCTAATGTAGTAGCAGATTCTTTGAGTCACAAGTTTGCAACTTTGAATCATTTGACAAATCAACAGGAGTTGATTGCAGATTTTGAGAGACTGAGGTTAGAGGTGGTTGATCATCAACCTTAACAGTGATACCGAGTTTTCTTTATAGAATTCAAGCAGGCCAAGGTTCAGAACAACAGTTGGTAACGTGAAAGCAAAGGGATGAGGCCAAGGGTGGTACATTTTATATAGTCAAAGATGGGATTGTGCATCACAAAGGCAGAATGTGGGTGCCATCAGTTGACTCACTTATAGTTTGTGATGACAGAAGCACACATTGTATTGTATTCCATTCATCCAGTGTACGAAAATGTTTAAGAATTCGCAGTTATTATATTGGTGGTCAGTATGAAGAAGGGCATCGTTAAGTTTGTGAATGAATGTCCAACTTGTCAACAGGTGAAAGCTGAACATCAGAGACCAGCAGGACTTCTGAAACCATTGCCGATTTTCACGTGGAAGTGGGAAGATGTCACCATGGACTTCGTGATAGGATTTCCAGTCACACCAAGAAATGATGAATTCTATTTGGGTGATAGTTGACAGATTGACAAAGTCAGATCATTTCCTATCAGTTTGGACTAACTTCTTGATGAATCAGTATGCAGAGTTGCACATTTGGGAGATAGTCAGATTGTATGGAGCTTCAGCCAGAATTGTGTCTGATAGAGATCCTAGGTTTACCTCAGGATTTTGGGGAAGTTTACACAGAGGATTAGGTAATAAATTAACCTTCAGCACAACATTCCATCCGCAAACAGTTGGACAGTCAGAACGAGTGATCCAGATACTCGAGGATATGTTGAGGACTTATATGATCGACTTCGGAGGCAGTTGGGAGTCGAAGTTGTCCTTAGTGTAGTTCACTTATAACAATATATAGTTATCAAACTACTATTGGTATGGCTCCTTATGTGGCATTGTATGGGAGTAAGTGTAGGACTCCCTTACATTGGAATGAAGTCGGAGAGAGAGTTGTGATCCCTTGATCAAAGATAGTGAATCAGACAATGAGCTTGATAGCAAAGATCGGAGACAGAATGTTGACATCTCAGAGTCGACAAAAAATCTATGCCGACCAGCGGCGTAGGGACTTGGAATTCGAGGTAGGTGACCATGTCTTCTTGAAGGTGTTAACTTGGAAGGGAGTGATGAGGTTTGGTAAAAAGGGAAAGTTGAGTCCAAGGTATATAGGACCTTTTGAGATCCTAGAGAAAGTTGGAGCTCGAGATTCTCGAGTAGTGTTGCCTCCAAACTTGGAAGGTGTATACAATGTCTTTCATATATCTATGCTGAGGAAGTACGTTGCGAATCCTTCCCATGTGATTCGCCACGAGTGATAGTGGTGTTTTTGTTGTTGCATATTTTAATATCATTTTATTGTCATTTTTGCATGCATTCATTTGTTTTAATTAACTTTTTGTTTGTATTTCATACATCATGTCTACATTACATGCTTCCGGGTTTATTGTGTAGGGCATAGCATTTTTCCGGAAAATTAAATCAGAATGAAGCTCGCTCGATCCGCGGTTTTCTACCGATCGAGCGAGGTGGAGATTGAACAATGAAGTTTGAGACGGAGCATAATCCGCTCGATCCGCAACATTCTACCGATCGAGCGTATGGAGGAGAAAAGACGAAACCTTGTTTAGAGTTATGTGCGCTCGATCGGTACGTTTTAACCGATCGAGCGCGGTGCCGAATTCAGGAAAAAATCTTTAAATTAGGAAATTTGCTTTTGGAGGTGTAATGCCCGAAAATTCATTTACGTAAATCCGCATGCATAATTGGGAAAATTAATTATTTTAAAATTTAGAAAATGGGTTAAATGACTTTATGTGAAATATGTGAATTTATTTGCATTATTTAAATTCTATTTTTATCATTTAACCTGCATTTATGCTATTTATGAGTTTAGAATTTGTGTTTTTCGATCGCGTAGGTGGGACCGTGGATGAACGAGATATATGAATTTTATTCCAAATATTTTTATGATAATTTTATGAGCCTTAAAATATTATTTTAAGGTATCATTTTTTAGAAAATAATAGTTTTTATATATATAGATATATATGGAATCAATTTTCACTAAAATAAGATATTTTAAAGGCTTTTGAAGGACTTTTAAAATTATAAAAATATATATTACGAAAATCTATCATAATTTATTTAACTTTTAAGAGTTATATATATTTTTGTATTAAATATGATATATTATCTTCCCAAAATTCTAAATAATTGTGATAATCACCAAATAATATTTTAGCCTATATTTTCATTCCTTCTTCACGTTGAATACCCTAGCCGCCATCTATCCCCCTCCCCTCACACTCATCAGATTTCATACACTATCACACACGATTTTTGAAGATTTAATCGAAGTTTTGAAGATCGTTCGTCCCGGTGATCGTCGTACGCGCCCTATTCACGTTTCTACTTTGAAAATCAACCAAGGCACGTTTGAATTCTCTTTTTGGCCACCGTTTAAGTTTTATATTTTGATTCTTGCATGAAAACCATTGATATTGCATGTGTGTGAGATTTTATAAAGAATATGCAACCATGTTGAACCGTATATGTTCTTTTCCCATATTTTCTCACGTTTTTTCTTTGCTTTTCTGATATGGTTCGGATCAGGCTGTTGGCAAGGGGTTAGGGACGTGTCTTAGGGTCCTTATGGTTGAGTGGTGTAGTCGGTCTGGGGCTGGAATGGTCAGACATGAAGCTATTGGTTTCTGGTGCATGGTTCGCGCAGGTTCAGTGTTCTGAGGAAAGGGGGTACGTTCTCCTTCCTCAGGCCATGGATTTGTGCATGGTTTGTTGGGTTAGAACCTTATGGTTTTTGGCTAGGTCTAGGAAGTGGTTTCATGGTCATTGGTGGTCTGAGAAAGCCGCACGATGGAAAACGCCGCAACTGCTCGCGTCTGCGCGTGAGCTGCAGATGGGCAAGATTCCAGAGCTTCGTTCTCACTCCATAGTCAATGGTTTGGTCTGGTTTTTGGCTTGTTAGAAACATCTGGGAGTGGACTAGACTTGAGTGGTGGTACTATGGTCATTGGTGGCTGGAGTTGGCCGACCGAACGCCGGAATTAGGTGCTGCACGCGGCAGCAGCTTGGGAAGAAAGGGGGGATCGGGTTCTAGGTTTTAGGGCAGATCCGAGTCGGGTCTGGGGCCTAGGTCGGGTCAGTAGGGTCATGGGTCATGTCAGGTTGGTCCGAGTCTAGGTTAGGTTGTCCGGGCTCGGGTATTTTTATTTTTAAGTATTTAATGATTTATTGTATTTTTGGGCTAAATTAATTAATTATAAAATTATTTGGGCCTCCAAATAATTTTATTTGGGCCTCAAATATTTTATTTAAGTTAGCCCAATGATTTTTATGGGCTCGTGGGCCCATAGGAATTTTTGGGCTAGTCTTTGAATTTTTGGGTCAGTCTAAAAGTTAATGGGCTTAAGTCTAAGGAGTCAGCAGCCTGAACCAATCCATAATAATTATGCATGGTCCGTAAATATATATTTAATTATTGCATGAATATTTTAAGTATGAAAAAGTATTATTTTTATTTTTATATTAAATATATATATATTTACGGGCAATATTTTATGAAAATAAGATCATGAAAAATTTTATGTATGTTCATGATGCTATATGTATATGTGTGATGCTGGGCAATGAAAAATATTTTAAAGGAGTTGAAGTGGGTGTGTGACAACCTACGGGATTAGAGATGGGATGCCTAGGCCCGGAGACTTTTCCATATGACACGGGATTGTGGGTCGGGATACTGGGGCCCGATTGCCTTTCCATACGATTATGATTATGTTGCCTACGGATCCGGGATCAGCCTGGTGAAGGGGTCAAGAGGTGGGGATCCCATCGCCACGTACACTGGTTTTAGATTGATCAATCGACATGACACGTCACACAACATGAATATAACCTTTAGATTTTTAAATGATGATATGCTCTTACTATGATGCATGATGATTTATGTATGAGTATGTATGCTATGTTATGTGATGATCATTATATATGAAGTATAAAGACATGCATGGTTATATATATATTATTTATTATGCATTTTGCATGTATTATATGTTGCATCATTTTTATTCATGTTGTTATTATGAGATAGAACGTGTTGAGCCTCTAGGCTCACTAGACTTAAATGGTGCAGGTGAGCAAGAATATGATTTAGAGAATGTAGCCCCGACTGGCGGTGAAGACGTATGAGCCTCCCGACAGCCGGCTAGCCCGTGACCATCGCTCTAGTCATGTTTTCAGTGAATTGAATATTATTATGTTTTCCGCACATGTTTTATGATTTAATTATGATTTTATGGATTTTAGGTGAGAATTTTTATTGAGAGGTTGATGATGATTTTATTGCATGGGTTATACTTATTTTATTTGCATGCAAATTCTTATTATGGTTTTTTCTTTTAGTTGGAATATTTTTATGGAAAATTGTTTATATTTATAATTATTTTAGAAAGTAATTATTTAATATATATATTTACACGTTTCAAGTATATATATATTATATTAAGTTATTTATTCATTTATGGATGCATAGTTTTTAAATATATTTTATATTAAATATTTAGTTATTTATTTGTAAAAAAAAAATTAGTAGTAGTAGGATTGAGTCGAATCATTTGGTATCAGAGCGCGGTCCTTGGAGGGTACTAGCCTGCTACGTGGAGCTCAGAAGTCGCACTACCAGTCAGTAAGTTTTAATATTTTTTTTAAATAATTATGTTTATGGGGCTTATGATTTATGCTTTAATGATTTATGTTATGGAAAATTTTAAATTTAAATACTTAGCTATGCATAACGGTTACGTTAGGAATTTATAAAAATTATAGTATGCCTCGAGTTGTGTTACAAGCGAGGATGACCTTAACATTATATTTTCGGAAACTAAGTTTGATAAATTATGAGATGTAAGTTTTACATATGGACTTTTGTAGTAACTTATTGATTTTAAGTTAGAATGATTTAATTAGTGAATCATTGGTTAAATCGATTGTGAGATTAGCACTTATAATATATCATAAAGTAATTATTTAACTCGTGAATTTGAGATTTATGAGAAATTTTTTGGGAACTATGGTTTACACGTATAGCATTAGAATTGTTGCTTGAGGCGAGAGTAGGATTCCTCGCAAGAAAGATTAATCGAGGGTTGTACCATTTTTCTGCTTTGATGAATTTAAAACGTTCCTTTATAGAGGCTAGTATATATTTTTGGGAATTAAGTCCACATTGTGTCAAATTATTAGTTGGGTTCAAAGATATCATATTGTCATTCATTTAACTATTACGGTTTTTTCTTTGACGAAAAAGTCAAGATTTTCTTGGAGATGACACATGTACCATAAGGTTACAGTATGATGATTTGTGGTTTTAAGGGTGTACTTTTAATTATATGAGGCATAAATTGATGATATGTATGTTTTGCGTTAGGTTTTTTAATCTTTGAGAATAAGAATAATCATGGAGTTAGTTTGATAAAGACTTGGATAATCTTTGATAATATTTAAGGGTTCGTGTGGTTGATGTTACCAAGTAAGTTGTATTGGGTTTGACGTTCAAATCACTACATTTAAATAAATAGATTTAGGAACTTGACAGCCTGACTCATAGATGTTGTGATGACTGAATGATGAAGGTGTAAATTTTTATAGGCTCGTGTAATTGGTCAGGTGTGGCATAAAATAATTGTTATAAATTTTGGTTTCGATGTCAAGTATAATATAAGCTTTAGATATGGCCTAAGAGTTAATGATATATATATGTATATGTATATATATATATATATGTATATATATATATATGTATATATATATATGTATATATATATTTTGGAGTGAGTTCTTTGAGGCACTTGGGAATAATCACGAGTCAGCGTAATGGCTTGATATTATAACAGTTATCACGATACTTTCATTTTACGTTGGGGTTAATTGTATATAAATATTTGTATTGATGTTCTTTCAGTATCCTTGGGTTGTATAAATTTGAATTACGGGGTCATGATATAGGAGTGTCTCCACCAAGATTTTTGTGATGCATGAGCAAAAAGGTACTAGTTGTGTTTTGACTGTATATGGGACCAACATGTGTTACTTGTGAACGAATTATTCAGTTTATTAGGTAATTGATTTTGTATTTTGATTTTGAGGAGTTTAGATTCCATGGACTATAAGTAGAGGCAACTAGGAAATGATATGGAATTAACTACTGGATGCTATATGATTATGCTATTTAGAGACGATGACATGTAAATATTGTTCGGGGAATTTCACTCTTCCAATGGGAGAATCTAAGTGTCTTAAGCCTAAACTAATCACAGAATTAGAATTCATATATTTTAAGCATATTCCTGACGTTAGGAGAATTTATGTTGTATGTGAAGTTTGACACTAAATTCACTTTTTGGATTTTATGGATTTATAGCACTCGAGATTTAAGACTTTCAAGTGTTCAATAGTTGGAAGTGTAGTTGTAAATGGATAAGTTGATGAAAATTGCAATGAATGACAGATGTTCGACTCAAGGATGTTAAACTTGTTATAGAAGGCTAGTATGTGGATAAGCTTTACAAGTTGAATTTATTGGAGTTGATATTGTAATCCTATGCTTTAATAAGTAAATTTGGGAACAAAAGTTCGGCTCACGAATGTTGGTGGATTGATAAATTGAGTGTATAAGCATATGTAATCAATCAAGTTTTGGCATAGTGCGATTGTTATATTTAGGGAGATGAATAGTAGAGTTAATATTTGAGTTTTACGTATAAGTTGAGGTAAGTATGTGGTTTTACTTTCATTATAGTACTAAGATTTGTATAAAATGTCAAATTTTGTTTACAGTGAAATTTAAGTAAAATTGTAATGATTCTCTTTACGAGGTGTTTCAGCAGAAAAAGTTTATAAATAGGTTTGGTGGAGATGAAGAGGACACCTAGGAAGGATAAAATATTTTGTTTATCAGAGTGTGCAGCGGAAGCATGACTTTTGGGATACTGAAACTTGGGAACTAGATAGGTAATCGTGGATTTAGTAAATTGAATTTTTGAGAGACTCCATTATTAGAGTTTGATTAGTCGAATTTCGAGGACGAAATTCTATTTAAGGGGGGGGGGGGGGGAGAGAATTGTAACGCCCGAAAATTCATTTACGTAAATCCGCATGCATAATTAGGAAAATTAATTATTTTAAAATTTAGAAAATGGGTTAAATGACTTTATGTGAAATATGTGAATTTATTTGCATGATTTAAATATTATTTTTATCATTTAACCTGCATTTATGCTATTTATGAGATTTTTAGAATTTGTGTTTTTCGATCGCGTAGGCGGGACCGTGGATGAATGAGATATATGAATTTTATTCCAAATATTTTTATGATAATTTTATGAGCCTTAAAATATTATTTTAAGGTATCATTTTTTAGAAAATAATAGTTTTTATATATATAGATATATATGGAATCAATTTTCACTAAAATAAGTTATTTTAAAGGCTTTTGAAGGACTTTTAAAATTATATAAGGGAGTGTTTGCAATCACTAAAAAAAAGTGATTGTTACTTTTTGGCTTAAAAAAATCATTTTTGTGTGTTTCTTAAACCTAGATTATGTGTTAGCTTATGATTAACTTAATTGAAATCCAAAAGCTAGTCATGTGGTGATTATGATTCTCCAAAAGTGATTCTAATAAGAAGGTCATTGCTAAAACCACTCTAATCACTTATTTATCAAACACTACCCAACTTTAATTTTTAGATTTTCACATTTGTTTCCAAACACTACCAACTTTTGATTTTTCTTAACTTTTTTATAATCTATAAATTAATCAATTCTACAAAAACACAATCTATTGCAAACACTCTCTAAATATATATTACGAAAATCTATCATAATTTATTTAACTTTTAAGAGTTATATATTTTTCTGTATTAAATATGATATATTATCTTCCCAAAATTCTAAATAATTGTGATAATCACCAAATAATATTTTAGCCTATATTTTCATTCCTTCTTCACGTTGAATACCCTAGGCGCCATCTATTCCCCTCCCCTCACACTCATCAGATTTCATACACTATCACACACGATTTTTGAAGATTTAATCGAAGTTTTGAAGATCGTTCATCCCGGTGATCGCCGTACGCGCCCTATTCACGTTTTTACTTTGAAAATCAACCAAGGCACGTTTGAATTCTCTTTTTGGCCACCATTTAAGTTTTATATTCTGATTCTTGCATGAAAACCATTTATATTGCATGTGTGTTAGATTTTTATAAAGAATATGCAACCATGTTGAACCGTATATGTTCTTTTCCCATATTTTCTCACGTTTTTTCTTTGCTTTTTTGATATGGTTCGGATCAGGCTGTTGGCAGGGGGTTAGGGACGTGTCTTAGGGTCCTTAGGGTTGAGTGGTGTAGTCGGTCTGGGGCTGGAATGGTCAAACATGAAGCTGTTGGTTTCTAGTGCATGGTTCGCGCAGGTTCAGTGTTCTGAGGAAAGGGGTTCGTTCTCCTTCCTCAGGCCATGGATTTGTGCATGGTTTGTTGGGTTAGAACCGTATGGATGTTGGCTAGGTCTAGGAAGTGGTTTCATGGTCATTGGTGGTCTGAGAAAGCCGCACGATGGAAAACGCCGCAACTGCTCGCGTCTGCGCGTGAGCTGCAGATGGCAAGATTCCAGAGCTTCGTTCTCACTCCATAGTCGATGGTTTGGTCTGGTTTTTGGTTTGTTAGAAACATCTGGGAGTGGAATAGACTTGAGTGGTGGTACTATGGTCATTGGTGGCCGGAGTTGGCCGGCTGAACGCCGGAATTAGGTGCTGCACGCGGCAGCAGCTTGGGAAGAAAGGGGGGATCGGGTTCTAGGTTTTAGGGCAGATCCGGGTCGGGTCTGGGGCCTGGGTCAGGTCAGTAGGGTCATGGGTCATGTCAGGTTGGTCCTGGTCCGGGTTAGGTTGTTCGGGCTCGGGTATTTTTATTTTTAAGTATTTAATGATTTATTGTATTTTTGGGCTAAATTAATTAGTTATAAAATTATTTGGGCCTCCAAATAATTTTATTTGGGCCTCAAATATTTTATTTAAGTTAGCCCAATGATTTTTATGGGCTTGTGGGCCCATAGGAATTTTTGGGCTAGTCTTTGAATTTTTGGATCAGTCTAAAAGTTAATGGGCTTAAGTCTAAGGAGTCAGCAGCCTGAACCAATCCATAATAATTATGCATGGTCCGTAAATATATATTTAATTATTGCATGAATATTTTAAGTATGAAAAAGTATTATTTTTATTTTTATATTAAATATATATATATTTACGGGCAATATTTTATGAAAATAAGATCATGAAAAATTTTATGTATGTGCATGATGCTATATGTATATGTGTGATGTTGGGCAATGAAAAATATTTTAAGGGAGTTGAAGTGGGTGTGTGACAACCTACGGGATTGGAGATGGGATGCCTAGGCCCGGAGACCTTTCCATATGACACGGGACTGTGGGCCGGGATACTGGAGCCCGATTGCCTTTCCATACGAATATGATTATGTTGCCTACGGATCCGAGGTCAGCCTGGTGAGTGTGCAAGAGGTGGGGATCCCACCGCCACGTACACTGATTTTAGATTGATCAATCGACATGACACGTCACACAACATGGATATAACCTTCAGATTTTTAAATGATGATATGCCCTTACTATGATGCATGATGATTTATGTATGAGTATGTATGCTATGTTATGTGATGATCATGATATATGAAGTATAAAGACATGCATGGTTATATATATATTATTTATTATGCATTTTGCATGTATTATATGTTGCATCATTTTTATTCATGTTGTTATTATGAGATAGAACGTGTTGAGCCTCTCGGCTCACTAGACTTAAATGGTGCAGGTGAGCAAGAATATGATTTAGAGAATGTAGCCCCGACTGGCGGTGACGACGTATGAGCCTCCCGACAGCCGGCTAGCCCGTGACCATCGCTCTAGTCATGTTTTCAGTGAATTGAATATTATTATGTTTTCCGCACATGTTTTATGATTTAATTATGAGTTTATGGATTTTAGGTGAGAATTTTTATTGAGAGGTTGATGATGATTTTATTGCATGGGTTATACTTATTTTATTTGCATGCAAATTTTTATTATGGTTTTTTTCTTTTAGTTGGAATATTTTTATGGGAAATTGTTTATGTTTATAATTATTTTAGAAAGTAATTATTTAATATATATATTTACACGTTTCAAGTATATATATATTATATTAAGTATTAGTTATTTATTTATTCATTTATGGATGCATAGTTTTTAAATATATTTCATATTAAATATTTAGTTATTTATTTGTAAAAAAAAATAATTAGTAGTAGTAGGATCGAGTCGAATCATTACCATCATGTGATGCCCGGGGTTGAAGAGGCAGGGAGTGATCGCCGGTGCCAAGAGGTTGCACGGACAATGAGCGGCTTCTGGTAGGCTTCTAGGCGGAGGGAGACATGAATGAACCGATCCCGTGCTGGAATGAGAGGGATTCTGAGACTGTGTAGGTATGGGACTACATGGTTGAGGAGGGCTTAAAAAATTTTATATGTACTATTTATATCAAAAAGGTGTATCTTCTTTTCGGAAGCTCATCACATAAGAACTCCAAAGTTAAGCGTGCTTGACTTGGGGCAATTATAGGATGGGTGACCCCCTGGGAAGATTTCCAGGGTGCGTGTGAGTGAGGACATAAACACGCTGAAAAGACCCGTCTTGATACAGTGGGGCGTTACAGGAGGACTCTAGTCTATATTTAATATTTTTTTTCCAAATTTTGAGTATCTTGTAATCAGACTTGAAGGGTTGTAACACCAAGAAATCTTTGACGGCTAGGTTTTCTCCTAAATTTTCTTAGATTTCTTCTTTTCTTTTGATTTTCCTTAGAATTTCATGAATATTTGTGGCTAAGTTCTAGAACTTGGTTGAGAAAGACAAACCCTTGAATTTATTTATTTGTGAGATTTAAATTTTCAGTGTTTGATTTTTATTTAAATATCAAAAATTGTTTGAAATTTATTTTTTGCTTGTATATGAGATTATTGGATTGATCACCCTGTGATTTTATCATACAATATACTGCTAATTTAGACATCAAATCCATAATTGTTTGATTCCTCTGATTTGTGAAGCAACTACGATTGATATTTTGCGCTTGTGAATGTATTAATTCGTAGGAATAACAATTGAATAGATTAAATACATCCGCTTGAGTATGTGTTGTCTAGGTTCATCAATTTTACTAGTTTGCATGTTACTTTGAATTTAAACCTTAATCGCTTGTATTTGGGTTAATTCATTAGGAAGGGTTAATTTAGACGCTTGTATTTAGTTAACTAAAATTAAAGTAAAATAGGAATTAAGTTTTCGATGATGAATATTCAATGAAAATTAATTATATTTAGACAATCGATGATCGAATTAATAATTTCAAGGGTATAGTCGACCGATATCAAGGCTTGTTAATTTATTGATTTCTCATATTCTTAATTTTGCATGCTAGTGATAAAATTTATTTTAATTTGTTTTAAATTTTTAGTAGTTAATTTCAAACCAAAAATCCCCTATTTATTTATTTTTAGTATTTTTAAAAAATACGAATAAATTTCGTTTTCCTCGTGGGAATGATCCCTACTCTCGCTACTACATATTTTATTTATCTGGGTTGAGTTGGGTAATTTGGGAGCGATACGACTAAGCGACACCAATGAGCCAGTGAAACGGACTCTAGAATTGTCCTACGAAGAGATACATGTTCAAATCTTGGACAGTAAAGTTCGTAGGTTGAGAAACAGAAAGATAAAGATGGTGAAAGTCTTGTGGCGTAACCAACTGGTTGAGGAAGCTACGTGGGAAACCGAGCATGATATGCGTGGCCGTTATCCTGAGCTATTTGGTAAGTCAAATTTTTATGATGAAATTCTTTTAAGGAGGGTAGAGTTGTAAGGTCCAAAATTCCACTGGCTCAATTACGATAATTTTAAATGATTTATATGATTTTATGCATTTTATTCATGGAATTTAATGGTTATGTTTAAATTTTATATGATGATATGATTTGTCTAATACTTATGTGTTACAAGTTATTTTAATGTTTTCAGGTTTGGAATTTAATTCTGAACTGAGAGAACGAGTATAGCCTTCGAACAAGTTAAGAAAAATATTTTATGTTTAATTTAAAGTCAGGACAGTGTTATCTTATGGGCTGGGTGAATTATTTCCTTAAAAAATTTTGTTTGCAACTAATGGGCCGACTTTCAAGCCCCTTAGCCACAAACAAACCAGGCGTTAGATTTTTCATTCTCTCTTTTCCGAAAAAAAAGTAAAGTCGTTTCTCTTCTCCCAAATTCCCCTTTTCACGTTAATTTGCATCCAAATCCACGACAGGATTTTTCTCCGTTCGAGGCTAGATCTTTCTCAAGTTCAGGTTAAATCCAAACTACCACGATCAGGCAAGTTTTTTAAACGTTTTGAAACCGTAATTCAAGCCTCAAGTGTATAAATATTTTACTATGAAAATTCATGTGTATGTGTTGATTGATGCATAAGTTAGGAGAATTTTTAAGATCCATGATGAAATTGTGAAGCGTGATTCGTTCTTGAAATTTTTGGATGAAAAATTTTTGAGAATTATTTGGGTTGAAGTGTTATTGAAGAATTTTGGTGTGTGTTTGATGTTGGGAAGTTTTGAATCAAACTTTTGAAAGATAGGTCGTGTTGTGTGGATCTTTTGAAGTTTTTTTTTCTTTTTATGTGTTTAAGCATAGGTTTCAATGAGTGAGTGAGTAAAGTTGATTTGATGTTGGCAAAAGATCAAAAAAGAGCCAAAAAGTCGAGTTTTGCACCTGCACCACTGCCTGCGTGCGCAGGCAGCCGTCGAGCGTAGGGGCACCCGCGCCCTGTGTTGTGGGTTGCCCACGTTTGAGCGGGATTTTTGTCCGCTCGAGCACCCTTGGGGTCTGCCCAAATTTTTTAAAACTTGCATTTGAAGTTCAAAATTCATGTTTATGATATTTTAAGCTATTTTAAGTGTTTTTAAGATGATCTATGAGAAAATTTTCAAATTTAGATGTTCGAGACGGACAGAATGACTCACGTGCATCGATTAAATTATGAAGCGCATCTATTTGTTTTAGTTCTTCGCTAAAGCCTTGGTTACTATGAATGTCATGAAATATTTAATGATTTATTATATGCATGAATGAGTTTTTATCAGTTTAAGCATGAATGGAGTTTTGTACGAGAAATTTTAAGAGCATGAATTGATGAAGTTATGACAAAATTTATGTTGAATTTTAAGATGATGTTTTTTATGCATGAAAAACCTTTGATGTCTTGTGTGGACTTGTGGTGGCAGTATGGGATTGGCGCCCCGGGATGAGCTTCGGGGAGGGCCTTTCCAAAATAACGAAAGTTATTGTGCATATCGGCGACGGTCGGTATGGGACGGTACGCATATTGGCACAAGAATAATATGGGTTGTACCAAATTATTTGCTTGTTGTACAACGATCGTGATCACGGGACCCAATAGCTCTAATGGTTTCCACATTTACACATAATACATCACCTCAAATGAAGAATGTTATAGCATTTGCTTTTTTATTGCATAATATGTTTTGTTATGTTTACATTTTTGCATATTCTTGCTGAGTATTTAGATTCACTATACTTAGATGGTGCAGGTAATGATGATGCCTTAGACGATTATATCGATGAGTATGGAACGAGGCATGAAGAGGAGCAAGCGAGTGTGTCGGCGGGTGATAAGTACAATTTATGCACTTAATTTTCATATGATTTGACTTGAATTTTGTGATTTATCGAGTGGATTTTATGCGTATTTGTTGTTGTTTTTGTGAGATGCGAGGATTGGAAGTTAATTAACAAGAAAAAAGCGGATGAAGGAATTAAGAAGCCACAAATTTTACAAAATTACTGGAGCTTCTTGAGACATCCAAATCAAATCTCCATCGTTCATAATAAATTTTAGGATGTTTTAAAGTGTCTATCAAAATTTCAGCTTGATCCGACGGTTTTGTAAAG
This sequence comes from Henckelia pumila, assembly GCF_033568475.1. Classification (NCBI taxonomy): domain Eukaryota; kingdom Viridiplantae; phylum Streptophyta; class Magnoliopsida; order Lamiales; family Gesneriaceae; genus Henckelia; species Henckelia pumila. The sequence goes on along the minus strand of NC_133123.1, from coordinate 108,208,234 downwards.
AATTCTGCGCAAAATAAAGGCTGTAGTAGCGCCTAGGCGCTTGAGCTGTGCGAAAAAAATAAAAAAGACGAAAGAGCAGCGCACCTGCGCCTCTTTCCGGGAGCTCTCACGCTGCTCTATGCGAGAAATTGACAGATTTTTGCAACTTTAAAACTCTCGATTTGTCGGGCTTTATTCGACGAGCTTCGATGACATATAAAAGGGATTTCAAGGACACCATAAAGAGGGTAATCAGACACGCAACACGTATACACGTTTGAGAGAAAATTTTGCACGTGAAGGAGAGAAATCGGAAGAGAATGACACAAGATCAAGCACGAAGACGAAGACGGCGCAATCTGGGGACAGAGACGCTACTTTGGATTCGTTCTTTTTTCTTTTCTCTTTTTAAATTTTGAATGTTGATGTCTAAACTCCTAAAAATGATTTGTTTTGGTTTATTTTTCATCATGAACTAAACTTTTCTAGTCTAGAGGATGATGTAGCTTGGTAGAGACAACTTCTACAACCTTTTAATTTTATTGATTGGATTCTCTTAATTTAATTGTGTTTTCTAGAATTGTTTGTCTTTTCAATTACTTGATCACTAATTGAATTGTCATATTTATTTGAAATCAATGCTCAGGAGAGAGGATTTTTAACAGGACTATTAAAGAATACACTATTAATTATTATATAGCTCGGGAGAGTGTATAACTTTAACAGAGCTTTTGGAAGAATATAGTTTATCATATATAATTAAACCTAGATTTTTAATAGGGATATTGGAATCGAAGCTTGATTGATACATTTTATTTGTTGCTCGGGAGAGTGTATAACTTTAACAGAGCTTTTGGAAGAATATAGTTTATCATATATAATTAAACCTAGATTTTTAATAGGGATATTGGAATCGAAGCTTGATTGATACATTTTATTTGTTGCTCGAGAGAGGGAAATAAAAACAATTAAGTGTTCTTGACTATTAAATAAAATAAATTCATGAACATTAATTAATTAGAAGTAGTTGTTGTTGAAACCAAGTGAAATCAAGTCCTCTAAATTTCTTTCTCTCATTAATAATCTTTTAAATTGTGTGGTTGACTTGCTATTTTTTGTTATTTATTTTAAGTTTGAAGAAAAACTCTCAACTTAATATTCTAAATAAAGTTTAGATTATTTTAATTACAAGCACTGATATTATTTTCAATTATACTCCTCGTGAAAATGATACTCTACTTATCATATATTAAAACTTGACAATCGTGCGCTTGCGAGCATAAAATTAGCCAACAAGTTTTTGGCGTTGTTGATGGGGAGTAACTTTTATTGAATATATATTAGTTTTTTTTACCAATTAATCTAGATTTTAATTTAAAGTCTTGTTTATTTTATTTGTAGTTATTGATTTATTTTTATTTTTCTGAATTGCAGTTTATGCGAAGATCTCAAAGCATCGATTCTCTATTATTCGATTCGGAGATTGAACGAACTACAAGGCTTTGAGAAAAGCAAGAAGAGAAGAAGTGAAGATATGGCTGAAAATAATCTACCTCCCTTGGTACCAATTAGAGATCACTTCAAGCCCGTAGTCCAGACTTAGTACTCTGGAATAGCTCGTGGAATCATCAATGCTAACAATTTTGAGCTAAAGCCTGCATTAATCAACATGGTTCAGCAGAACCAGTTTGGGGGAGCAGCTACTGCAGATCCTCATATGCATTTGAGGAAATTCCTGGAGATTGCGGACACGGTAAAAATGAATGATGTTACTGATGATATTATTTAATTGTGTTTGTTTCCTTTTCTCTCAGAGATCAGGCAACGAGTTGGTTGCAATCACTGTCGTTGGGGAGCATAACTACTTGGGAAGGCATGGAAGTCAAGTTTCTTGAAAACATGGAAGTCAAGTTTCTTGAAAAATACTTTTCAGCTGCTAAGTCTACCCAGTTGAAGATTGAGATTAGCACTTTCAGGCAGAATGATTTTGAGCAGCTTTACGAGGCTTGGGAGTGTTACAAGAATTTTCTCCGACGTTGCCCAAATCACAAATTTGCAGATTGGGAGCAGATCGAATTATTCTATAATGGATTGAATGCGCCAACATGAATGTCTGTGGATTCTGCTACCGGAGTTACTATATTTTCAAAGGAACCTGCTCAGACATATGATTATCAACAGCTTTCATTGGCCGACTGAATGAGCTGGCATCCAGAAATCAGCAGGAGTGTATGCCGTTGATCCTCTTACATATTTATTTGCTCAAGTCTTGGCATTTACTACACAGTTAGCAGCTATGAGCACTAGAAAGGTAAGGCTATTAATATTGCAGAGTCGCACACTCCTGACGAGGCCCAATACATTAACACCAGAGGCTATGGAGGATATCGAAGATTTAATACAAATAAGGGAGAAGGGAGGCCATCTTTGGAGGACATGGTTAGTAATTTTGTTACAGAATCTAGTAAGAGGATAACGAGAACTGAGTCTCGTCTTGATAGCTTGGAGACATATATGGTTAATAGGGGTGCTAATGAAATCTATGGAGACTCAAATTGGACAGCTGGCGAATGCTGTGAAGGATCAAAATAGAGACCATTTTTCAAGCAATACTGAAGTAATACGAAAGAGCAATGCAATGACATAGAATTGAGGAATGGAAAGAAAATAGGGGCTGAAGGAAGCAAAGTAGAGAGTGAAAAGCCCAAGGAAATTGAAAATTCTTTAGTTGAAGAGAAAATTGTTGAGGAAAAGAAGAGTGCAGTGGAGGAAAAGCCAATTTTTAAGCCGAAGCTTCCATTTCCGCAAAGGTTTAAGAATAAAGCGTTGGATGAACAGTTTGAGAAATTTCTTGAGATCTTCAAGAAACTTCACATCAATATTTCATTCGCCGATGCTTTGCTGCAAATGTTGAATTATTCTAAATTATTGAAGAAGGTGTTGTCTAAGAAGCGAAAGTTGGAAGATTTTGAGACGGTGAATCTAACTGTGGAGTACAACGCTTTACTGCAAAAAAAGCTACCACGAAAATTAAAAGATCAAGGGAGTTTTACTATTTTTTGCACTATTGGTTCTTTTAATTTCAATAATGCATTATGTGATTTAAGAGCTAGCATTAATTTAATGTCTTTATCTGTTTTCAGGAGCTTAGGACTTGGCGAGGTGAAGCCCACAACAATTATGTTGCAGCTAGCTGACAGATTTATCACATATCCGCGTGGAATCATCGAGGATGTTTTGGTAAAAATAGAACTTAGACTAGATTTCATTACTCAACAACTCCGAGAAAGTTTTCTTAGAATGGTAATTTAGAGGAAAAGAGAAAATTTTGTTTCTAAAGCTCGAACTGCCGACTGATGATGCAGCTGTAATATCTCAACTGGAAATGGATGCTCATTACATCTCTATGATCATTCATATGATGAGAAATGATATAAATTTACCAAAATTGAAAATGGTGAACATCTTGAGGTTGTAAATGATGAAGGTGCAGAAATGATGAAAGAAATCAAGGAAAATTTTTTTGATTCTGATGAAACTCAATCAGAAGAAGAAGCACAACCAAAAACTGGTGATACTCTCTAGTCACCATCACATTCCACATCCTCTCCAATATTTCCACCATAAACTGATGCTCAGGTACATATTCCACCTGAAATATTTGTTGTCTTACCTATAGGAAAAAGCTCTTCAAGAAGTGAAATTCCAACTGTTTCTATTTCAACTGCTAGTACATCCCCCATACCAGTTGGAATACGAATTCAAGAAGTATCAATGACTTCTGTGGAAGAGGTTGTCCGATGTAGAGACCCAACTCGGATCCACTATTAATCAGAGTTTAAAGCTTAATTAAGCATGCAAATAACAATAAATCAGAGAAAAGCTGCAAAAACTTAAATATTACAACTTAATCAACCCAGAAGAATACAACCGGTGAAAACCTCAGAAATAATATACAACCCAATTGAATAAAATTTAACCTAACAGCTAATCCTGCTGCCATATCCTGGTCACCGCTCCAAATCCTTAGAGAAACTACCTGCAACTGCTCCGTTGAATGAGGTGTCCAAAAAAATAGAAATACTGGACGTGAGCGCTAAAACTCAGTACACTAATATGGATAAACATACAAATATGATGCATGCACAAATACAATGTCAGGGTGTCCATATCTGGGATATACAAATCCAAACTGCTCAGACTGGCGCCTAGGACATGATCTGTAACCTCAGGGAATCAAACCACTAGGTTCAACCACTCACTCCTACTGGACGTGGATCTGGAATATCCATAGATCACTAGAGTCGGTGCAACCTGTCGGTCTTCAGGACTCCTAGTGTCACAAAATCCTAATAAGGGCTGAGCGACCCTACACTTGCTCATCTCAAAGAGACACATGCTCAATATGATATGCAAATGCAGCATAATATCTCAAAGCAGTAACATGCAGTTGATAAGTGCATTTTGTGCACTTAATTTGTCTATGTTTTTACTTGACTTTTGTGAGTTATTGGTAGATATTGCGTGAATTGCTGTTGTTTTTGTATTTGTAGGAAGTAATGGACTTTGATGCATTTAAGTGGAATTAAGCCTAAAATATGAGGGTTTAAAGGAAGAATCAAGAGTTGAAAAAGAGAAGAAAAAAATCAAATTCGAGGTAAGGCGCGCCCGCGCAGAAGAAGGAGCGCCCGCGCCGTCTGAGAAGAATTAGGGAGAAAAGTGCGAAGAAGAGGTGCGCCCGCACCGATCCTTGTAGCGCCCGTGCCGTATGGGGAATTTTGAAGAATGTTTTTGCGAACTGAAGGCGCGCCCGTGCGTGTTACTGAGCGCCCGAGCCATCGTATTTTCAAAATTGAAGAGTACGAGTTTTTATGGAAACTTTTGGGTTTTTCTTGGGCTTATCTTGGACGATATTTAGGGCATATAAAAGGAGTTTTTTTTGGGTCATATGAGGATCTATCAGCCACCAAACACACATACGTAGATCAGAGAAAGATTTCTGGAACGTGATCACAAAATCTTTTGAAGAAAATCTGAAGAACAAAATTCGGAGATCGATCGACCGGACACGGCACACATCGAAGGATTTGTTTTCTTTCTTTTATTTATTAAATTTTGAATTCATTTCTAAATTTTTGAATATGTTTTGGTTTTATCAGAATTTAATTATGAACTAAATTTTTAGAGTCTAGAGATCGGATGAAACCTGGTGTAGATATTTTCATGAATTTTTGATGTTATTGAATTGAGTTCCTTTAGATTAATTGTTTTTTTCTAGATTTGAATGTCTTTTCAATTACTTGATCAATAATTGAATTGTAATATTTATTTGAAATCTGGCAATCGGAAGAGGAGATTTTGAATAGGACCAATAGAAAATACACTGTTAATTATTTATATAGCTCGGGAGAGTGTATAATTTTAACAGAGCTTTTAAAAAGAACATTGTTTTACATAGATCATTGCAAGTAGATTTTTAATAGGGATATTGGAATTGAATTGTAGTTGATAAACATTATTTGTTGCTTGGGAGAGAGAATAATAAACTTAAGTGTTCTTGGCTATTAATTGACTGAAATTCATAAAGATAAATTAATTAGGATTGATTGTTGTTGAAACCAGGTGAAATCTAAACCTCTAGACCATTTTTCCTCTGATTGATAAATCTTTGAATTTTGTGTGCGTGCTATAAAATCCTCTGTTTATTTAAATTTTATGCAAACCTCTTGATCATTGATTTTTTAAATAAAATTAAGACTATTTTAATTACAAGTACTGAATATTTTTATTTTACTCTTTGTGGGAACGATACTTGATTCATCACTTTATTAAAACTTGACACTCATACGCTTGCGAGCATTTTTCACAACAAGTTTTTGGTGTCGTTGCCGGGGTGTGATTTTTGTTTTTGTTTAGTCTTGTTACCAATTATTCTAAGTTTTAATTTAGAGATTTTATTTTATTTTATTTCTAAGTACTAATTGATTTCTTCTTATTTTTAATTTCAGTCCATGCGAAGATCTCAAAGTGAAAATTCACTACTTTTTGATCCGGAGATCGAGCGAACTGTACGTGCTTTGAGAAGAGCGAGAAGAGAAGAAGTTGAAAGAATGACTGAACAGAATGTGAATCAAGCTCCCCCGTTGCCAATCAAAGACCACTTCTGGCCGACGATCCAGGCTCACTATTCTGGAATCGCTCGAGGGACCATTAATGCCATCAATTTTGAATTGAAGCCCGCGCCTCTTCCTCGCACTTTTCTCCCTAGTTCTTCTCAGACGGCGCGGGCGCTCCTTCTTCTGCGCGGGCGCGCCTTCACCTCGAATTTGAGCTTTTTCTTCTCTTTTTCAACTCTTGATTCTTCCTTTAAACTCTTATATTTTAGGCTTAATTCCACTTAAATGCATCAGAGTCCATTACTTCCTACAAATAAAAAAACAACAGCAATTCACGCAATATCTACCAATAACTCACAAAAGTCAAGTAAAAATATATACAAATTAAGTGCACAAAATGCACTTATCAAATTCCCCCAAACTTGAACTTTTGTTCGTCCCGAACAAAACTAACACAAAACTCAAAACTACTAAGAATTACTATGGATCAAAAATAATTCAAATCCAATCATATCCAACCTACTAACACTTGAAAAATTATTTATCAAGAAAAATAACTCAACCTTATAAACTCATAAATTCCGCAACTCACATTTCAAAATACTCTTCTCTGAACTCAATTCAAAGATTCACAGATCATGAGAACTTTTCAAGGTAGCACATGATCAAAGTAAGGATATGCAATCAAAAACACGTACAATAGGTTAATTTAAATAAAAGTAGTGTGTACGTGTTTCGATAAAAAATTCATACTTATTAAAAGTGTCAATCGACAATCCATAGGCTAGACTCTCGCAACCCCTCTCCACTAGTATATTGGGCAACTGTGACTCAGTCAATAGGACTTAATCGGCTTATAATATAAGGCCTAGATCATGGCTACAAACGTAGAAATAATAATTCAAAAAAGAGAGTAAATGATGTTCAATCTCTAATTTTCACTCTTTTTCATTCAAATTTCTCACTTTTTCTTCACTCAATTGACTTTTTCATTCTTTTCTTTTTCCACGACATTTTTTGTCTTTCTTTTCTCAACTTTTTCTTTCTTTGTTTCTTTTCACTACTACCTTCTTCTTTTTTAATTTTTTTTTCACCACACCATTCCATATTCACAAATATAAAGTAGGAGAACATAAAATTCTAACGTTCAAATTACTCCCTTAAAGCTAGGAAATAATGTTTAAGCTCTTCATGGGTAGTAAATGTAGGAACTTGAAACGATGCCGAATGGGGGTTTATCACACGTTTGCACGCATGCCATTCGTTTTTCAATAAAGCTCAAACAAGGTATTAGGGACAACATGCATCAATAGGTAGCTTGAAAGGCACAAACGATTTTAAAAAAAAATTGCCTAAATCATTCCTAATCACAATTATGCCCGTATTTTGCCTCGAGGGGTGTCCGAACTAGTTCTAGACAAGTCTCAATCCACAATTAAATCATACAAATTTCAATCAGTGCAGAATAAAAATCATCAACAGTAAACGATTATTTTCACAAATTCTCAGCATGTAACTCAAGTACTCATATAATTCATGAAATCTCAAAGGGCAACTAGGGATAAAAATTTTTCAACAAAATCAGGACCAAAAATTCAAACAATTTCTCAATCATCTCTATGTTTGTATGTTTCAAGATTCAGATGCAAGCACAAATCACAAAGTATATACGAGTTCAATCGTTCACTTGGTTCCATAAGTTCAAAAATTTGGTCAGATAGGTAGACAGTCATGGATTTCAGTTACAAAACAACGATTCTAACATCATTGACCATATTTCCATGGCATTCTTGATTTCTCGAAAGCATTCACCAAAAACCAACTCACAATGAAACATAATGCCATCTAACCACCAACACAACACAATAATTCCTAAAAACCAAAACAACTAACAGAAAATCAACAAAACAAAACAAAAAAAAAGCAACAAATTTTAAAATTTGAAAACCCTCCCAAACTTGGTACATTCATTGTCCTCAAGGAATAAAATAAGAAAGAATAAAGAACATGTACCTCAAACGACAACCGTCAGTGGTCACCGCCATCACCAGCATCCTCATCATGGGCAGGGTCAGAGGGGCCAAAGGTGGGTGGCCACTGTGGATACGGAGGGAACGTGTGAGCAGAACTAACAGTATGCGGAAACTGATGGCTTAAAGCGTCGGTGAAACCCATCATATAATCCATAAATACACCAGTCTGCTGCTGAAAAATCCGGAACTCTTGACGGTGCTGGTGCACCTCCTCCTCCAAAATAGCAACACGGTCAGGCGCGACAGGGGTAGGAGCCGCAGGCCAGGGTGCAGGGCCTCTCCTTGCTGCGACTCTCTCATTAAACTCTCTCCTCTCAGCACGCTCTCTCTGCTCAGAAGTAGACACCATCCGAAATGGTGCATGACAAACAATAGGAGCGATAGGTTAGAATAGTTCTTCATTCGGGCTCCACTCCACCCCCGCCTCTTCACATAGATCGGTGATAAGAACCGGCAATGCAAACCTGCCAGTTGTTTTACCAGCCATGACACCTTGAATTGTTTCTTGGCAAATAAGCCCCAAATCAATTGTTTTTCCTTCCAAGATACAATACACTAAAATAGCTCATTCCTTGGTAACCTCATGCTCGTGATCTGTCGGTTTGAGTCAAGCACAAACAAAATTTTACCAAAGATTAGCATCTGCAATCAACTCAGTTTTCTTCAATTTTGAGGGCAAGTGATGTTGGAGAACGCGGCGATCAGATCAATCAGGATTGATACCCGGTGCAGCGGAAGTTTAAAAATTTTATATGGAACGATTCCATAATGGGTATCAACCTTATGATTAAATTGTGTGTGTAAAAATTAAATAACAATTATAAATTTTTACCTTCAATCTCGAATCGAGATATTGGACACCAACAGATTGCTCTGCTCTTGTTGTATATCCCTGGAACTGATGGACGAACTGTTCTTCAATCAGGTCCACGAACGGATATTTAATCCCTCTGATAGATTGCACTAGAAAATCTATCAGAAGTTTCTACGAAGAGATTAACGAATTTGATCCGTTAAACCAGACTGCAATTCAAAATTCACAGGCTGGATTTTCCCGAGTAGAAAGGGAAGGGGGCGGCCACTTCAGAGGAAAAAGACTAGGGTTTTTCGAAAATTTTGTGACCTGTTGTATCTAATTTCTGTACTGCAATAACTTATTTATAATGTAGGCCACTAACAGCTTAGGGCCCATTAGTCATAAGTTCAAGCCCGACAAGCAAAGCCCGCATGTTCAGAAATTAATATAAAATTCATCATGACTCCGATTGATAAACCGATTTCACCAATGTGCACAGAAACCATTTCTGCACCTTTTAAAGTCAAGATAAATTTTTCTGAATCCGAATTCAGTGATTTCCAAAAATGCCCATCCCTATGTCATTTTAGGAAATCTTACTCCTCTACTCTTAAATAAGAAGTCCAACTTCTTCGTTCATTAAATTTAACTCTTTAAATTTAACTATCTCAACGGGGATTAAAAATCCATTACTCTGTGTGACCCTCAATGGTTCAGGGATACAGCTAGCCGTGGGCTCACAACTCCTTGTGACTCGGAACAACAATTTCCGACTTGCCCATCGAATCATGGTAAGAGCGCTTAGCAACATCGCCCCATGATTCCCTAGGTATCACTGATAGTGCCTACAAGAACCAATAGATTTTGGTTAGCGTACAGTACGGTCCCTTCAACCATATATCCCGATCGAATCAACAACCATTGGTAAATCGAGAGTCGTTCGAGATTCGATAACTATGCAATACATCTTGAAGATCAAATAGTGACATCGCATGTGCTACTAAGAAACCATTTCTTAAAACACATCATGTACTCTGGCCAGAGATTCGTCACACTAATATCTCCTCAGATCGCATAGGATATCCACACTCGCAAGTATGTGGTGAATCCTTGACAACAAAGCATCGACTCCTATATGTGTTGTAACTGTACCCAATCCCGACACCTGATGACCCCAATAGAGTCGGTAAATGAGTCAAAGCACAGTACTAGCATATAGAGTCTCAATGATGTTTCAAGTAGTAAGGACTAATGGTGTACAACCAAAACCGCGGACTTTATCCACTCGATAAGTGATAACCACTTGGAAAGTCCGAATAGGGTAGTTCGATCATTCATCGTATGAATATCCATTTGCATGCTTCGAACATCTCTATGTTCCTTACCAATGAAACGTGGTACTCTGCATCGCAAATGCTAGTCTCAAACTCGAGCGATCCTTATCCTTATTATCGGACGGCTCAATCGACTAGGAACAGTTTAGAATACACAGTGACTATAAGATGTGTTTCATGATAGACATCTCCATGTTCTACCACATCTTACATACACTATAGTATATTCAAGGTCTTTATCAAAACAACAATAGTATATCACAATATAACAATATGAAGAAAGATAAAGTCATTGCCATTAATAAAAGTGTAAATTATATTAAACAAAAGATTGTTTATACAAAGAGTCATCAAAGCCCTTAGCCACAAGTTGGCTCACCGGGCACCCACTCTTTCAATCTCCCACTTGCCCTAAAGCCAACTAGTGATACTACGTAGACCCATTGCTTCGCGATGTTTGTCAAATAATGGTCCTGGCAAGGGCTTAGTAAGTGGATCAGCGATATTGTCTGCAGAGGCCACTCTTTCGACAGTGATGTCTCCTCTTTCCACAATCTCCCGGATGATGTGGTATTTCCTCAGTACGTGTTTGGATCTTTGATGAGACCTTGGTTCCTTTGCCTTAGCAACGGCACCCGTGTTGTCACAGTACACCGGGACTGGACCAACAACTTCAGGAATGACGCCCAACTCTTGGACGAAATTCCTCATCCAAACGACCTCTTTAGCAGCAGCTGATGCTGCAATGTATTCTGCCTCAGTGGTGGAATCCGCTGTGGTGTCCTGCTTGGAACTCTTCCAAGAGACAGCACCGCCATTGAGCATGAACACAAATCCAGAGGTTGACTTCGAGTCATCCACGTCACTTTGGAAGCTAGAGTCGGTATAGCCTTCCAATTTTAGTTCTCTTCCTCCATATACCATGAACATATTCTTAGTCCTTCGTAAGTACTTAAGAATGTCCTTCACGGCTTTCCAATGCATTTGACCGGGATTAGCTTGATATCTGCTCATGACACTCAGAGCAAATGCTACATCCGGTCTGGTAGATATCATCCCATACATGATACTACCTATGGCTGACGCATATGGTACATGTGTCATTTTCTCTATCTCTTCATCCGTCTTGGGACACATAGACTTGGATAGAGAAACTCCATGACACATGGGTAGATGTCCTCTCTTGGACCCATCCATTGAAAACCGTTTCAATATGGTGTCGATGTAGGTTGATTGAGTGAGTCCTATCATTCTCTTAGATCTATATCTATAGATCTGTATCCCTAGAATATAGGATGCCTCACCCAAATCCTTCATCGAGAATCTACCTGATAACCATATCTTTGTTGACTGCAACATCCCTACGTCATTCCCAATGAGTAGGATGTCATCAACATAAAGTACTAAGAATGTCACAGCATCCTTAACTACTTTCTTGTACACGCATGGTTCCTCCGGGTTCTTGATGAAACCAAAATCCTTTATTGTTTCATCAAATTTCTGGTTCCAACTTCTTGATGCTTGTTTTAGACCATAAATTGATCTCTGAAGCTTGCATACCTTATGCTCGCTTCCCATGGATGTGTACCCCTCAGGCTGCTTCATATAGATTTCTTCCTTAATGTCTCCATTAAGAAAAGCAGTCTTCACATCCATTTGCCATATCTCATAGTCATACCAAGCAGCTATGGCAATAAGGATTCTTATGGACTTGAACATTGCAACTGGTGAAAAGGTTTCATCATAGTCAACTCCTTGTCTTTGAGTATAACCTTTCGCCACCAATCGCGCCTTGTAAGTCAATACCTTACCATCAGGCCCAAGCTTTCTCTTGTAGATCCATTTACACCCTATTGGAACAATTCCATCGGGAGGATCTACTAAAGACCAAACTTGGTTTGTATGCATCGAATCTATTTCCGATTGCATAGCTTCAAGCCATAAATTTGAATCCGCATCAGAAATTGCTTCCTTGAAGTTTCTTGGATCACATCCAACATCGGGTTCATCTTGATCCCCTTCAAGAAGAAGACCATATCGAATAGGAGGTCTAGAAGTCCTCTCGGATCTTCTAGGTACAGGCGTGTCTATCAATGGTTCCTGAGGTGTAGGATCGTTATTTTGTATTTCGGGTTCTTCTCGAATTTCTTCGAGTTCCATCATCTCGCCTTTCTTATCCAATAAGAACTCCTTCTCCAAGAAGGTGGCATTCCTTGAAACAAACACCTTTGTTTCAGCAGGATAATAGAAATAATATCCGATTGAATTCTTCGGATACCCTACAAAATAACATAAGCTGGATCGACTATCCAACTTATCTCCCACTGTTCGCTTCACGTAAGCAGGACATCCCCAAATCCTCAAGTACGAATACTTAGGAGCTTTGCCATTCCATAACTCGTATGGTGTTTTGTCCACTGCTTTAGTGTGGACGTTGTTTAACAACAATACCGCCGTTTCAAGCGCATAGCCCCAAAACGAAGGTGGAAGCTCAGTGAAGCTCATCATGGACCGAACCATGTCCAACAAAGTTCGATTACGACGCTCCGATACACCATTAAGCTGTGGTGTCATAGGAGGAGTCCACTGAGAGAGAATCTTATTCTCTTTTAGATAGTCCAAAAACTCGGTACTTAAGTATTCTCCACCTCGATCCTATCGAAGTGCTTTAATACTTTTACCTAGCTTGTTTTCTACTTCAGCCTTGAATTCTTTGAACTTTTCAAACGCTTCAGACTTATATTTCATTAAATATAAATACCCATACCTCAAATAATCATCAGTAAAGGTAATGAAGTAGGTGTGGCCATATTGAGTACCAACTCTAAATGGACCACAAACATCTGTATGGATCAAATCCAACAGATTTTGACTACGTTCAGGTTTCCCCTTAAAAGGAGATTTAGTCATTTTCCCTTTTAGGCAGGATTCACAAGTAGGTAGAGAGTTAATATCAGACATATCAAACATGCCCTCTCCCACTAGCTTGTTCATCTTCCTTGAGGAAATATGACCTAGCCTAGCGTGCCAAAGGTTTGCTGGGTTTTGGCTATCGATTTTCCTTTTGTTTGTTGTTGCCGGATTATCAACATAATTTATTGGAACGTCTTTTAGTTTCAAGTTATATAGATCATTTTCAAGTTGTCCATTTCCAATCAAACATTCATTCTTGTAAATATTGCAAATCCCATTCACAAAATTGCAAGAATAACCATCTCTATCAAGCATAGAAACAGAAATAATGTTTTTAATCAAATCCGAAACAAATAAAACATCTCTCAAAAGTAACTTAAAACCGTTCTGCAAAATTAAATAAATATCTCCCACAGCTTTAGCTTCAACTCTGGAACCATTTCCGAGCCTCAGTTGGGTCTCACCCATCCTAAGCTTATTACTTCTTGTCATTATTTGCAACTAATTGCAAATATGAGATCTACATCTGGTATCCAATACCCAAGAAGTAGTATTAAGAAAAACATTTATTTCAATGTAAAACATACCTTTTGCAGTTCGCAACTGCTCGAGGTATTCCTTGCAGTTACGTTTCCAATGACCGGGTTTCTTACAGTGATGGCAAACTTGTTTAGACTTGTCCAATTTTGCATGTAACATTTGGCCTTGAGATCATGGTCCAACCATTTCTCTAGTTCGGCCAACCTTTCGGCAGTTACATCAGCCGGGGCTGTTTTCGGAGAAGCCTTTTCTAACACTTAGAAAATCTTTTCCGAACTTAGGACAATCTTAACTTATGGAATCATTCTGTATTGTTTGCGCCAGTAAGTTTGTTTTGTTGGAGAATTGAAACATGTGGATTACGAAGATTCATCATAATGATATACTGAGATGAAACAGACAATTATCGATGATTGTTTAATTAATTTACTAAGACATAAAATAGGCGAAATTTATTTTATAAATCTCACTCCCACTATTTTAACGATTTCACTACCCTCTAGTGAAAACGAGAAACTGTTTTTCTTAGTGAGAACATGGAGTCCAATTGACAAACTATGGTCCCGAATAATATCAGCCAACCATAATTTTCAAAAGGTAGAGTCCAATTGCTTCCAAAGCAACCTCCACGTTTTTACCTCATGTCCAATAAGGGCCCAATAATATGACGCCGTTTATTGTGACATGTCAAAATGACCCATCAATATTAAATTGTGATGGACGGTCGCCATGTGGATCCCCCAATAATATGAGCCGATCCCATGGGAGTTCCACCCAACTTACAACATGTGTCGATCCAATGTACAGCTTTCCGACGAATGGGCCCCCCCAATAATATGAGCCGGACCGTATCTGCGGGTAGCATCTCATACATTGATCGTTGATGGAAGGTAGGAACATTTAAACAAATTTAAATTTCCTTTATTTATCTTGATATCAATTTTAAATCATATTTAAAATGAGGGATTTTAATTTTGAAAATTTGTCTCATCATTTTTAAAATTTTGTATGCTTGCCGGATTCACACAATTTTGTCTAAAACATGCATACAACAATAATATCACATATTATATAGGATGATCGATTCCATTTCTAATCGACCCGTGGTTGCCAATCACGAGTCTTAGTCCAATCCTAGGTAATATGCAGTATGCAATGCAATCCTATTACATTGTGCTTCCAATTTACATTTCTTCTGTCTTTATTGTCTGCTGGGCCCACCACCGTCTTCAAATCTTCATCTCCCACTAAATCTAATGTATTTACAATAAATAACAATGACAAGTAGGGGATACATTTTTAAGGGGTGGAAACGGGCCATAAACCAAGCCCACTTTTATTACATATGACAATTCATATTGGGCCATAAAACAGGCCCATTAATAAATCCAACAACAATAAAAACAAATGTAAATTCCTAACATACACCTACAAAATTGGTCATGGCAATCGATCATCCTTATCCAATAACATTTAATTCAAAATTAATTTATTGGATAACATGCATTGGCAATTTAAATTTAAAAGGATAAAATCATATTTCATATATAAAATCTCATTTTACATACAAAATCATATTTTATCTTTTTATCAAATAAAATCATATTTTATCTATAAAATCCAATTTTTTACATAAAATCATATTTTACTCAATATATCCATAAGATCATATCTTATCATCAATTGTACCAAAAATAATTAATTTCAAAATTCA
Source organism: Henckelia pumila (assembly GCF_033568475.1). Lineage (NCBI taxonomy): Eukaryota > Viridiplantae > Streptophyta > Magnoliopsida > Lamiales > Gesneriaceae > Henckelia > Henckelia pumila. Next base: position 108,192,809 of record NC_133123.1, on the reverse strand, counting down.
ATTTAACGGATAAAATATTTAAATTTTCAAAAAATTCAAATTTATCCAAAAATCAATTTTAAAATTTTTGGACTCGAACAATTCGATCCGACGCCTCGTGGACCAATCAAAAACAATTTTCGATCGGACCAAAAATAGAATTTTAACATATTAAAATTTAATTTTAAAAATTAAAAAATTAATTTTTCCGCGGGCCGCCCGGGACATTCCCGGGCTGCCCCTAGGGCAGCGACGATCGCTGCCCCCCCGGGCAGCGATCCAATCGCTTCGCTGCCCGGGTTTTTGCCCGAATTTTTTTTTTATTTTTAAATATTTATTTTGTTTCAAAAACCGAGGCTTAAAATTTTTTTGTACAATCGATTAATTTAATCGCTTGATCTGAGCAACCTGGCTCTGATACCACTGTTGGAGAACGCAGCGATCAGATCAATCAGGATTGATACCCGGTGCAGCGGAAGTTTAAAAATTTTATATGGAACGATTCCATAATGGGTATCAACCTTACGATTAAATTGTGTGTGTAAAAATTAAATAACAATTATAAATTTTTACCTTCAATCTCGAATCGAGATATTGGACACCAACAGATTGCTCTACTCTTGTTGTATATCCCTGAAACTGATGGACGAACTGTTCTTCAATCAGGTCCACGAACGGATATTTAATCCCTCTAATAGATTGCACTAGAAAATCTATCAGAAGTTTCTACGAAGAGATTAACGAATTTGATCCGTTAAACCAGACTGCAATTCAAAATTCACAGGCTGGATTTTCCCGAGTAGAGAGGGAAGGGGGCGGCCACTTCAGAGGAAAAGGACTAGGGTTTTTCGAAAATTTTGTGACCTGTTGTATCTAATTTCTGTACTGCAATAACTTATTTATAATGTAGGCCACTAACAGCTTAGAGCCCATTAGTCATAAGTTCAAGCCCGACAAGCTAAGCCCGCATGTTCAGAAATTAATATAAAATTCATCATGACTCCGATTGATAAACCGATTTCACCAATGTGCACAGAAACCATTTCTGCACCTTTTAAAGTCAAGATAAATTTTTCTGAATCCGAATTCAGTGATTTCCAAAAATGCCCATCCCTATGTCATTTTAGGAAATCTTACTCCTCTACTCTTAAATAAGAAGTCCAACTTCTTCGTTCATTAAATTTAACTCTTTAAATTTAACTATCTCAACGGGGATTAAAAATCCATTACTCTGTGTGACCCTCAATGGTTCAGGGATACAGCTAGCCGTGGGCTCACAACTCCTTGTGACTCGGAACAACAATTTCCGACTTGCCCATCGAATCATGGTAAGAGCGTCTAGCAACATCGCCCCATGATTCCCTAGGTATCACTGATAGTGCCTGCAAGAACTAATAGATTTTGGTTAGCGTATAGTACGGTCCCTTTAACCATATATCCCGATCAAATCAACAACCATTGGTAAATCGAGAGTCGTTCGAGATTCGATAACTATGCAATACATCTTGAAGATCAAATAGTGACATCGCATGTGCTACTAAGAAACCATTTTTTAAAACACATCATGTACTTTGGCCAGAGATTCGTCACACTAATATCTCCTCAGATCGCATAGGATATCCACACTCGCAAGTATGTGGTGAATCCTTGACAATAAAGCATCGACTCCTATATGTGTTGTAACTGTACCCAATCCCGACACCTGATGACCCCAATAGAGTCGGTAAACGAGTCAAAGCACAGTACTAGCATATAGAGTCTCAATGATGTTTCAAGTAGTAAGGACTAATGGTGTACAACCAAAACCGCGGACTTTATCCACTCGATAAGTGATAACCACTTGGAAAGTCCGGATAGGGTAGTTCGATCATTCATCGTATGAATATCCATTTGCATGCTTCGAACATCTCTATGTTCCTTACCAATGAAACGTGGGACTCTGCATCGCAAATGCTAGTCTCAAACTCGAGCGATCCTTATCCTTATTATCGGACGGCTCAATCGACTAGGAACAGTTTAGAATACACAGTGACTATAAGATGTGTTTCATGATAGACATCTCCATGTTCTACCACATCTTACATACACTATAGTATATTCAAGGTCTTTATCAAAACAACAATAGTATATCACAATATAACAATATGAAGAAAGATAAAGTCATTGCCATTAATAAAAGTGTAAATTATATTAAACAAAAGATTGTTTATACAAAGAGTCATCAAAGCCCTTAGCCACAAGTTGGCTCACCGGGCACCCACTCTTTCAAGTGATCACGGCCCAATCGCCACTCCGCTCTTGGAATACAGATTCAGCTTAGGATAGCCGCATAATCCACTTCATTGTTTTTGTACTCCACATACTCGTCATGGAACACTGGCGGAAGGTTATACTTGGTATTGATAGTATGAGCGTCAAAGGGAACCAACTTCCCACGAACTAGCACCTTGAATTGCATATGTTTTACCTTCAAGTTCGCATAGAATTCACGGACCAATGGGACAACTGCATCCTGTGGTGTCTTAGCAAATTTTTGCCAGTGACAAGTGACCACAGCCCGACCAATAGTACTCATGAAATTATCATTCTCAAATCCCATTGACATGTCAAAACCACACTCTGGTAAAATATTCTTCCCTAACCAGCGTTGATAATGCTCTTCAGAAGTAGCATTTCAAAAACGCTGGGGTTCTGCAACAGGAATGAAAGTAGATGAAGAAGCAACAACTTTCAATTTTTTCTTAGGCGCCATTCGTCAAACATTTTATAGGCACTCCAATTAACAACAACAATTGACACAAATTGACACAAATGTTCTCCCCCAAACTTGATTTGAACACACATAACTCCACAAACTCCGAATTCAATCGAAACTCCTCAAGTCATTTAATCAAATAACACGTTAACCCCTTCCAATGGCACTAGACTGCAATCTTGGATAATCACCACACACTTCGAATTTGAAATCTTAACAAAGAAGAAACTTACCCCTGTTGATAGAATTATAAAGAACACAACACACCCGTTGAACTACACAAACGGCCGAGTAACCCCTTGAATGTGTGAAGAAAAATTCCGACCCGTAAAGCTTATGGTATAGAAGATAAAGAAAATATGTAAGTGAAGGGAAGAAGGGATAGCCGAATTGTGAATTAGGAGAATCACTAGAGGAGAACGCGGCGTGAAGATGCAGGACTAGGGTTATAAAGAGTTATTGAGAGAAAAATTTGGGCCAAAGTGAAGAAAAGGGAAAGATTTGAATTGGATATATGACTTGAAGACGAGCGGGGCGGGCGCGCAGTAGGCTCGACATATGTAATTTGAGTGATTCAGGAGCTGCGCGGGCGCTCAGAGGAGAGGAGCAGGCGGGCCTTTATTTCGCAAAAATGGGGCTAGAAATCAGGGCGATGCTCAGTTGAGGTAGGTGTCCGCGCCTTTTGTTCGAAATATTGTGCTTGAAATCTTCCAGAGCCGCGCACGCGCTTAGTAGAGGTGGAGCGGCCGCGCCTTTAGTTCGCAAAATTGGACTGGAAGGCTGCAGGAGCGGAGCGGGCGCTCATTGGAGAGGAGCGGCCGTGCCGAGGGCTCACACTTTTTGGCTCGCATAGGTTCAGGGGCCGCACGGGCGCTCCTCGAAATCGCGCGGGCGCGCTGGCTGTTCGAACAAGGGTTCATAATGCCTGAAAAAATTTGTCAAAAATTATTAAAAGTAATTCCAAAACACCCAAAAATATACTTAGTAAACTGAAAACCAAAAATAAACAAAAATTAAACAATAGTAAAAACTAAAAATTTTGGGTTGTCTCCCAAAAAGCACTTGGTTTAGAGTCGTCAGCCCGACTTGCACCAGTATTTATGTATTCCCCTTTTCTTTCACTCGCCAAATATATTCCACGAATCGCCTTTTAAATTTTGATTTCTTTTTCGTGGTCTTCTTCTTTGGTGAACTTGGTGCTTTCTCCTTTGATGATTCAACCACAGTATCACCCTTTTGACAGCCCTGTAGCTTCACAACCGGCTCAATCATACATAGTTTTTCAATGGGTGGATTAGGTGCCTTCATAAATATGTTAAAAATCAATCGTTCGCCTTCCACACCCATCAACAATTCACCCTTCTTCACTTCAATTTTTTCATCCGCCGTAGCCAAAAATGGTCTCCCAAAAATCAATGGCGTGGCGTGCTCTTCTTCCATATCCAGAATCACAAAATCCACCGGAAAGATGAATTTATCCACCTTGATGAGTACATCTTCTACGACACCTATTGGATACTTGATGCTTCTATCTGCCAACTGCAGAGTGATCGATGTCGGCTTCATCTCTCCAATATCCAATTCCATGTAAACATAAAATGACATTAAATTAATATTGGCCCCTAAATCACATAATGCAGTAGTAATATGAGATCTACCAATTGAACAAGGAATAGTAAAACTCCCTGGATCCTTAAGCTTTTGTGGCATCTTCTTTTGTAGAACGACACAGCATTCTTCAGTTGGATTGACCACTTCATTCTCATGCAGCCTCCTTTTCTTGGACATCACCTCCTTGATGAACTTTGCATAATTTGACATTTGATCCAAAGCATCAGCAAAGGGGATGTTGATATGAATCTTCTTGAAAATCTCCAGGAACTTGGAGAACTGCTCATCCAAAGCCTTCTTCTTGAACTTTTGGGGATATGGAAGAGGAGGTTTGTACATCGATTTCTGCTCAAGTTCAGGCTCCTTCTCCTCAACTTTCTTCTCTTCAACTGCAACCTTTTCAGACGTCTTGCTCTCAGGTTTGCCTTCTTCATTATCCACCTGATTCCCACTCCTCAACGTGATAGCATTACACTGCTCCTTGGGATTTACCTCAGTGTTGCTAGGGAACTTGCCTCTGTTATTATCTCTCAAGGAATTTGTCAGCTATGCTAGTCTCCATGGATTGAAGCACAACACCCATGTTGGCCACGTGCGTCTCTAAGCTGTCCAGGCGAGTCTCTGTCCTTGCCATCCTCTTGCTCGATTCCTGCACAAAATTACTAACAACATCCTCCAAAGATGGCTTACCATCACCCTTATTTGCATTGTATCCCGGAGGAGGATTCAACACATTTTTATTGTTAGCATAAGAAAAATTTTCTTGATTTCTCAAACCTGGGTGATAAGTGTTGGGAGCAGGATTACCTCTATAGACTCCATATACACGGTAGCCATTAGGATTGAGATAATTCACTTCCTCTAGGGGATAGGATCCTTCAATGGCAACTGAAACTCCAGCTGAATCTGCAACGTTCATCTTATTCAAAGCGGCCACTTGTGTAGTCAGTGCAGATAACTGGGCAGTAATAGATGTGAGAGGATCCACTGCATACATTACAACAGGCTTCTTGACACCTTTACGCTCAGATGGCCATTGAAAGCTATTGATCGTCATTTGCTCCAACATATCATAGTCCTGTACATGGTCATTAGCAAAAATGGTGTCTCCAGCAGAAAAGTCCACCGACAATCGAGTAGGCACATTCAGCCCATTATAGAACAACTCGATTTGCTCCAAGTCTGCAAATTTATGGTTAGGACAACGTCTAAGTAAATCCTTATACCTTTCCCATGCCTCGTAGAGCTATTCATGGCCATGCTGATGAAAGGTGTTGATCTCTATCTTCAGCTGGGTGGACTTGGCAGGTGAAAAATATTTTGCTAAAAATTTAACAGCCATATCCTCCCAAGTAGTAATGCTTCCTAATGGCAACAATTGCAACCAGCTCCGTGCCTGATCCCTGAGAGAAAAAGGAAACAAGCATAAACGTATAATATCCTCAGACACACCATTCATCTTTACCGTATCAGTTATCTCCAAGAAAGTCTCAGATTATTCTATTTGATAATCTTGATTTGGGCGATTTTCTTTGATATAAAGTTGATTGACTCTGAGAGTCGCTGATTATCTGATTTATTTCTTTGGAAGATACGTTTTGTTGGTTCGTAACTGAAAGAGATTGATAACATTGTTAGAATTTAGTGTTGGACCAATATCAGATAAAGCTTAAGTTTGAAGATATTACAATTTTTGGTATTATGGGAGAAATTTTGAATCAGCCTTTCAGTGGATTCGAATAAATTTTTGAGATTATATTGAATTAATTCAGCAAACCCTTCGGATTTGATTTTGGGTTAAGAACATTTCAGATGATTCAGAAGAATTGACAAGATTCACTCGATGAGACAATGATAACAGAATTATCTTATGAATCTTGGGATTTTGTGATGATGATTTCGTGAATTTATGAAATTTTTGTGGTAAATTTTCCACTGGTAGACAAAGAGCAGAATTTTGAATTTAGAAATAAGATCGAAGTTTCAGTGTTAGTAGGGATTTTTGAATCTTGCTTGTGGCATTTGAACTCGATTGAGTGAATTGCTAACACTTGGGAAAAATAAAGAGCGAAATAAGAAGAAGATACTTGAATTAGTGACCTAGTACTGAATAAGTTCCAGAGCAGACAGTTGAATACCTGAGTATTGTTCTTCCAATTGATGAGATTAGTCCGATGTTGTTTCGATTATGATCGGATGAGAGATTTTGGCAATTGAGTTTTGCTTATCTGATTTATTATTTGATGGATGTTGGAAGACTTCGATAAGCATTGTTGAACTTTTGATTGAGATTGTGCCATGAATTGCGAGGGCAGATATTGTGAATCTCAGATTATTGTGTGATCTTACAAAATGACATTGAAGAAAGAACTTTTTGGTATCGAATTTTAAGATTAAGCCAAATTTTCTATTGATCGAATTTGACTGAAAGGAAATTGGGTGAATGTCGATTTGCTTGAGATTGACTCAGTAGATGAGTTTGAGATGTTTGAAACTGTCTCATTGACATAAGTTTCCTAGGAATTATATACTTTGTATTAGGTTTAGATTGAGATTGATTGATTGAAGATTGAATTATTGACTCGTTAGAGATTTTAGAAGTATTCTTGTTTGACCCTTTATCAGCTGGCAGTCAGATATGATCTCACGACCGAATTTAGGTCAGAATTGATGATCCAAGAAGCTTTTGTTACTCGTTTCACCTGAGTCCATCTTAACATTCTCAGAACGATGGACAGTCAAAGCAGACTATCAGATTTTAGAGGATATGATACGAGCCGTAGTGCGAGATTTTGACATTAGTTAGCAAGATTCTTGGTCTTTTGTTGAATGTTCGGATTTGAACAACTATTAGAAGAATTTAAAGAAGACTCTTTTAGAAGTGATATTTGATCAGAAATGCGAACATTTCTTATTTCGGAAATGATGTTTATGAATGCACCAATTGTAGAGTCAGATTTGATTTGATGTGTTCGAAGATGTCTGAGAAAACGAATATGATTCAGAATAGAATCAGAACATTGCGAGACAAATATGTCAGAATTTTGTAAGTCTAGATTCAGACTTTGATATTTGAGCAAGATTCGTTCTTTTGTACTTCAGCCAAATGAGGCCGAACTGAATGGGAATTTGAAATATTTTCGAACGATCGATAATCGATACAGATACGTACCGAAAAGAGAAGTAGCTCAAGAACAATTTGATTCTAGTTATTACAGTATGTTAACTTAGATCAGAGTTGATGAAGTCACCTGAAAGCTAGAATAGAATATGTGACAGAGATATCCAAAAATTTTGTTTGAGGTCAGATTTCTTTTCAGCGTTTAATTCAGTCTATTTAAATCAGTATTGAGATTGATATTAGATTTCAAGGACGAAATATTATTTTAGAGGGGGAGAATTGTAACGCCCAAAAAATTAACTATCAAAGTAATTGTCAATTAAAATAATTATTGAGTGGATAAAATAATTATTACTGCCAAATGAGTTATAGAGTGTATTTACAAAATACACGTGTCATTTAGTCAATAAGTTTGACTATTTTTAGATATCTGGTATTATTTGACATTTTGAGATAATTATTGTATTATTGGAATTATAATAATTATTTATGCCAGATAATTTAATTTGAAAAAATATTAACTGAAATGACTGGTCAGAGTCTAAGTTGAACTTAGTAATTAATTTGAAATATTATGAGTCCAATTGACTGGTAAAAGTCAATAATTTCAGAAATGGTGTTATTAAATGTTGGATGTGTGTACCGGAAAAATAACAGATTAAGGAATAATTTTACCATTTGAGTATAAAATAAATTAGTCTGGGACCCAAAAATATCAGGTTACTATAAATAGCAAAACACGCACTGAAACACCATAAAAAACACAGATCAGATAAATGGGCCGATTTTCCCAAAAATTCTCAAGTTACTGTAGCAGCTCCCACATTTTCCTTTGCCGGACGTTCACTGGAGCTCCGATGGAAAATCTGAACGGTCAAGTTGTAGTAAGATCAAGACAAATCTATTGGTATAAAAAAATCAAAGATCAACCGGTTGGATCACCGGAAAAATGAGGAAGAATAGATGAGTTCTATGTAGGTACTATTCATCATCTTCTTCGCTGAGATTTTGCGATTTGAGCTAGGTTTTGTTAATTTTTGAGCTGCTCGATGATAGTAGGTGATGCGTAGAACATTTCCTAAGCTTTTGATAGTTTTTTTGTCGTAAATGGTGTAGATCGAAGCTTTTTAAGCTCCGCCGCCGTCGCCCTGTTTTTCTCCGATTGCCGCCGCACCGGAGCTCCGTTCCGATTGATTTTGGTATGGTTGTGTTTGTCTTGAAGAGAGATACAAATCTGAAAAATTTTGTAATTTTTGGACAAGGTCTGGATCGTCGCATCCGTCTTCTCTGGCGAGCCACCAACCTCCGACGTGTTAACCATTTTTGATCGTCTCGACGTGATAGATTCAAATATCCAAGTTTCGAGTCGAGATTCGAAACCATGAAGTAGGGGTGTTCATGGTTTGGTTAACCGCCCGAATTGAGCCGAAACCAAAAATTCGGTTTGAACTGAAAACCGAACCGAAAATTCGGTTCGGTTTTTGGTTTTCGGATTTTTGGATTTTCGGTTTTTGGTTCGGTTTTTTTCGATCAAAAAATAAAAAAAAAAATAAAAAAAATCGGTTTTCGTTTCGGTTTTTTTCGATCGGTTCACCGAACCGAACCAAAAACCGATTTGTTTTTATTTTTTTGATTTTCTTTGATTTTTTAATTATTTTTAAATATTTTAATTAATTTTTTATTAATAATTAAATATAAATAAATAAAATAAATATAAATTTGATTAAACCGAAAACCAAACCAAAAACCAGAAAAATTTTGGTTTTTAACCGAACCGAACCCTTAAATTCGGTTCGGTTTTCGATTTGGATTTTCGATGAATTTCGGTTTGGTTCGGTTCGGTTCGGTTCGTACCGAATGAACACCCCTACTGTGAAGCGGTGAGAATGCAATAAAGTTGGTGTATTATCGGTCAAAGTTTGACCAAAGTTGATTATGGTTGACTTTTGACTATTTTGTGATTTTTCGCAGATTGGAAGCCAGTCGAGGATTTTTAAAGGCAGAGATCAACTGTTTAAGGGTTTGAACTTTTCCAGAATTTTAAAATTGATTTATGAGCGTACGAAAAATAAATGGGATTGAGCCTCGAGATGAGTTGAATTCTCGAGCCCCTTCAAAAATCACATACTTGCATGATTAGCTGATCTTGAATGAGAATTTGAATGATTGATTGACTTTCTTTATTAATTGAAAGACATGAGTTTGTCTATATGAATTTGATTGAAATATTTTTATATATACTTGATTGAAAAGCAGATGTGCTTATTTGAATTACTTCGATGATTATTGATTATATTCACAATTTTGAATATATGAGTTGAATTGTTGGCATCTACGATATTTTGATGTCTGATTACACAGATTTGTTATTTTTATTTGATTTAATTGCATTTGATTCATATGCATTCATATTGAGCCTATATCCTTGATTTGAGAGGGTTGAGTCCAGATATGAATTAGACGATTTGAGAATTATAATCTAGTGGCCTGGGTTGTTGAGTTACGCCTAGCGTCTGAATACTCATTATAGTTGCTCCAAAGTCTAGAAGATTAAGATACGTGACACCACCCCGATCGGGAGCGTAGGTGGGTATGTTACGAGATCTTGTCCTCGGGTTCCCAAATGATGAACCGAGATTCCTTTGATTATCCGATTTGATAACCCCGATTTTTAAACACATGCATTTCATTTTAATTATCATCGAAGAATATTTATATTATATCATAATTTTGATATATTCATTGTTATTGCATGTTACATCGTTTATACTGGGATTTTATTCTCACCGAAGTTATCCGACTGTTGCTTTGTTTTGTATGTGTACATGGTAACAGGTGGGGCAGGAGCTAGTCAGAAAATACATGAATAGCTCGGAATCTAATGATAGACGTGAGGCGTCGGTTTAGAAGTTGAACAGCTTTTCAAACTTGTTGTTTATTTGAAAACATGTTTAGACTTATAATTGTCTAGAATTATGATTAATTGAGTATAATAAGAATCATGCTAAGATTTTTGAAATTATGAGATTGCATGTATTTTATATCCGAGATGTTGTAAAAGAGATTTTATGTTGAAAACAAGTTCAGAGTTGATTTTGAGAGTTTGAGGCACTATTATTTTTTAAAAAAAAGTTGTTGAGAGACAGAGTTCGAATTGGAGATGAATTTCTGGACTTATTTTGAGGAGTGAATTCTTATTGCAGTCTTTTGAGTCTATCTCGTCCTTGTGTTGGAACCGTATTTGATTTCGAAGATGAAATATCTTCTTAGAGGGGGAGAATTGTAACACCCCAAATTCATCTTAATTGACTTTATTTGAGATAATCGGAGATTACAAAGTTCAAGAGCCAACTCGTTTTTATCAAGGTCTATTTTGCGAATTTTGGATTTTTCAGGGACTAAAATGCAAATATGGGGTTTGTTATATTATATAAGGCTCCTTTGACTTTTCTTTGTCTTCCATCACCTTCCCCTAGAACGCCTCCCTCCATTGAAGCCGTCCCTTTGAGATTTCAAGCTTTGTGATTTCAGTTTTCGGTCGATCCATCCGTTGGAATTTAATTCTGAAGGCAGATTAGCGATCACAACAGCGAGAGATTTGTTCTATCGTAAGTTTTTCTCCGATCAGTTACACTTCTATTTCCGGATGTTTTTAGAATCGACTGAGTTTCGGATATATTGTTCTTGAGCTAGTTCTTATCGTTTATTCTTAGTCGGTTTGAAAATAGATCGTCGTTCGGATTTGTTATGAATTTTCTTGTGATTTTCGAGAATTGGAGTTTTGAGATTTGTTTGTTTTGAGTTGTTGTTGATGATGTGATATTGATTTGAGTTAGTATCGATATTATACTGTTGTCTGTGTTTTCGGTTTGATAAAAAAATAGCCGTTATGCCGCCGGTTTGAATTTGGGATTTTTGAACCGTTTGAGTTGATGAACTTTGGCTATTGAGTTTGATCGTCGTTTTTGATCTTCTTTTGCCTCCGTACAGATTCATTCGAAGGCCATTGTGTTGCGAGATTGCAGGAGTTGAATTGCTTTGAAGTTTGCGGCCGGTATAGTATCGATTTCTTATTAACGATTGAGGAAGTTTGAATGAGTTTTGAATGAGTAATTTTTTGTTTTACAGAGTTGAAGCTTGTGAAGCATCAAAAGAGGTATAAGACGACTTAGATTTGAATGGAACGATTAACTCGAATCCGACTTGATTTGAGTGTTCCGAAGAAATCACATACTTGCATGTTAACTGATTTGCTTGACTTTAGTTGAATGAGTTATGATTTGCATTGCATTCATATTGAGCCAAATGATTTATTTTATTTTGAATTAGACGTTCTGAAAATTATAGTAGGGAGCATTGGCAGACGAATTACTGCAATAACCGACTTAACTCTCTATAGTTGCTTCAGAGTCTAGAGGATTGAAGTACACATCATCCACCTCGAAAGGGGAGTTCGGTGTGATTGTTTGTGGTATTTTATCCTCGGGATCCCAATCGAAGAAGAAGAGAATAACCGGAGTACCTTTTGAATATCCAGACTTGATAATCCCGGACTTTAAAGACATGCATTTCATTTTAGATTCCTCTTGAATTGCTTTGTTGATAATTGAATATTATGAGTTGATGTATTAATTGATATTGCATGTTTGTTGCTTATACTGGGAATATTATTCTCACCGGATTATCCGGTTGTTTTCTTGTCTTTGTATGTGTGCTTGGCGACAGGTGGGGTAAGACCGAGTCAGAGATCGCATGACTAGATGGTCGAGTTGATAGAGTGAGGCCTTGGTGTTTTAGAAGTCGAATATGTAATCGAACTTAGATTGTATTCGAACTCGTTATGTTTTGTATTGAATAAACTAGACTGAAGCATGTTCTACCTTTGAGGAATTATATAATCTCCAGCACTACCCTGTATTGTATGAGGCTAGATTGATGTTGGAATTGCATGTTATTGGTTTGAGTTGTCGAGATTTTTCTGCCTTTTTTTTTGTGTTCTGGTGCAGGGGCACCCGATCTGCAGTTTTTAGCAGACCGAGTGCACCCCCTTTTCAGTAAAACTGTAGGGCTGCTGTTTTGGCCGCGCCCGAGCGGTAGTTTTCTACCGCCCGAGCGCGGCACCCCTTTTAAAAAAAATTTATTGCTTTTAATCTTGGATCTTGTATGCTCTATTGTTGTTTAATCCGAGATTAGATGTTTAGAACCGAGGTCTCAAATCATATCACCAATACTTATCTAAAAAGCCTTAACTAGATTAATTGCTAGTCCCAATAGCTACTAAAAGTCCAAACGTATACCTACATCTATTGTCAACCCACTGATATCGAAGACCTTGACCCAAGCACGACCAGCTACAAGCCCCGTAGCACCTCGCTAACACCCAGCCCTTAAAAAGACGACTAAAACAATAAGAATCGTACACTGGATCAAAACCCACACCTAAAACATGCACTAATTATGAAAAATCTCATCTCTATTTATAGACGATGATCAGACCTTCCGATCGCCAGTTCGAACGTTACGAACACTCTTCAGAGCTTCCAATCGCACTTCCGATCCCTCACTTCCAAACGTGTGTCCCTGATTGGACAACTCACTGCTGCTGACACTATTCGGACCTTCTGAACTCTGATTTTGAGCTTTCGAACTGTCACTCGTCCAATCACCCAATCAAAACCCACACCCTGTCTGGCTGCAGGACTTCGGAACTTCCGATCGTGGGTTCCGAGATTCCGAACTCACTATCTGTTTCCGAACTACATCGCTTCATCCGATCACTTTGGAACCACCAATCATCCTAGCTCTCAAGTTTGGACCTTCCGAACCACTCTGGTCCTTGGAACCTTTCGGACCATCTCCGAACATTCTGAATTCGATTTCATACTCAAATAAACCCAAATTAAGAATCTTTGAACATGATTTAACCATCTTAATATGTTTAGACACTTAATTACTTAAATCGGAGATCGGGTTACTACACTGACGCTATGGTGATATTGACGAGTGTGTGGATGTACCTAGTGGAGTTGACCCCAGATGGTGCTACTTACTCATTGGCGCCTAGACTGAGCAATATTGAGATCTACCCAGTACCTAGTCATATGCATGCATCATAGTAGGTTTGTATACTCGTATTTTACGTTATAAGCGTAGTTCACTCACGTCCATGTTTATTGTTTCTTGTACACCTCATTTGACGAGGCAGTTGAAGGTTGTTTACCTTGTACTTGAGTTTAGTTAGTGACCAAGTCTGGATTATAGAGTTAGCTGGTTGGTTACGGTTAAGTATGATTCTTTCTTTCACTTTGGACTTTTTACCGGTTGTTTTCCAATGTTGATTTATTTTTCATAGTAACTCTGATTAAATTTTTTTATTATTGTTATTGCATGCTTAAGAATCTGGTTAGAAGGTTATCCGGGTCAGGTAATTACAATCACCGTAGTATCAGTCCCCGCGGATTGCGGTAACTCCTGGTGTCAGACAGTATAAACAGGTGTAGGGCTGAGCGACCCTACGAGAAAGGATATCTCGAAGGAGATACGACTTAACGTGCATGTGCACATGTAATCCGCATGAAAATCAGTAAAACATATATCATGACACATAATGCAACATATAATCATGCATAATTAGCTGACAATCTCAGTCAGTACTTATGTACCTCAAAGTGATAGATCAAGTACAACTAGGGTCTAGGTTCCAAGCTTACAGTCAAGTAATTATCATATCACTAATCATGTTGTACAAACTTTAATTAAGCTAACGGATACTCCTATATAGTTAATAAGATTTTCGGACCATATCTGTTGGAACACGGTGTTCAGATCAATCAGAATTGATACCCGGTGCAGCGAAAGTTTTAAAATTTTATATGGAACGATTCCATATCATGGGTATCAAAACTTTACGATTAAATTGTGCGTGTAAAAATTAAATAACAATTAAATTTTTACCTTGAATCTCGAAACGAGATTATGGAAACCAACAGATAACTCTGTTGGAGAATGCGGCGATCAGATCAATTAGGATTGATACCCGGTGCAGCGGAAGTTTAAAATTTTTATATGGAACGATTCCATAATGGGTATCAACCTTACGATTAAATTGTGTGTGTAAAAATTAAATAACGATTATAAAATTTTTACCTTTAATCTCGAATCGAGATTTTGGACACCAACAGATTTCTCTGCTCTTTTTGTATATCCCTGGAACTGATGGACGAACTGTTCTTCAATCAGGTCCACGAACGGATAATTAATCCCTCTGATAGATTGCACTAGAAAATCTATCAGAAGTTTCTACGAAGAGAATTAACGAATTTGATCCGTTAAACCAGACTGCAATTCAAAATTCACAGGCTGGATTTTTCGAGCAGAGGAAGGGAGGGGGCGGTCACTTATTAAAAACGCAGCTAGGGTTTTAAAAATATTTTGTGACCTGTTGTGTGTAATTTCTGTACTGCAATAACTTATTTATAATGTAGGCCACTAACAGCTTAGGGCCCATTAGTCATAAGTTCAAGCCCGACAAGCAAAGCCCGCATGTTCAGAAATTAATATAAAATTCATCGTGACTCCGATTGATAAACCGATTTCACCAATGTGCACAGAAACCATTTCTGCACCTTTTAAAGTTAAGATAAATTTTTCTGAATCCGAATTCAGTGATTTCCAAAAATGGCCATCCCTATGTCATTTTAGGAAATCTTACTCCTCTACTCTTAAATAAGAAGTCCAACTTCTTCGTTCATTAAATTTAACTCTTTAAATTTAACTATCTCAACGGGGATTAAAAATCCATTACTCTGTGTGACCCTCAATGGTTCAGGGATACAGCTAGCCGTGGGCTCACAACTCCTTGTGACTCGGAACAACAATTTCCGACTTGCCCATCGAATCATGGTAAGAGCGTCTAGCAACATCGCCCCATGATTCCCTAGGTATCACTGATAGTGCCTACAAGAACCAATAGATTTTGGTTAGCGTACAGTACGGTCCCTTCATCCATATATCCCGATCGAATCAACAACCATTGGTATATCGAGAGTCGCTCGAGATTCGATAACTATGCAATACATCTTGAAGATCAAATAGTGACATCGCATGTGCTACTAAGAAACCATTTCTTAAACCACATCATGTACTCTGGCCAGAGATTCGTCACACTAATATCTCCTCAGATCGCATAGGATATCCACACTCGCAAGTATGTGGTGAATCCTTGACAACAAAGCATCGACTCCTATATGTGTTGTAACTATACCCAATCCCGACACCTGATGACCCCAATAGAGTTGGTAAATGAGTCAAAGCACAGTACTAGCATATAGAGTCTCAATGATGTTTCAAGTAGTAAGGACTAATGGTGTACAACCAAAACCGCGGACTATATCCACTCGATAAGTGATAACCACTTGGAAAGTCCGGATAGGGTAGTTCGATCATTCATCATATGAATATCCATTTGCATGCTTCGAACATCTCTATGTTCCCTACCAATGAAACGTGGTACTCTGCATCGCAAATGCTAGTCTCAAACTCGAGCGATCCTTATCCTTATTATCGGACGGCTCAATCGACTAGGAACAGTTTAGAATATACAGTGACTATAAGATGTGTTTCATGATAGACATCCCCATGTTCTACCACATCTTACATACACTATAGTATATTCAAGGTCTTTATCAAAACAACAATAGTATATCACAATATAACAATATGGAGAAAGATAAAGTCATTGCCATTAATAAAAGTGTAAATAATATTAAACAAAAGATTGTTTATACAAAGAGTCATCAAAGCCCTTAGCCACAAGTTGGCTCACCGGGCACCCACTCTTTCAAACTCTGCTCTTGTTGTATATCCCAGGAACTGATGGACGAACAATTCTTCAATCAGGTCCACGAACAGAATTCGAATCCCTCTGATAGATTGCACTAGAAAATCTATCAGAAGTTTCTACGAAGAGAATTAACGAATTTGATCCGTTAAACCAGACTGCAAATTCGAAATTCACAGGCTGGAATTTTCGAACAGAGAGAGGAGAGGGGGCGGCCACACCTAGAGAGAACAGCTAGGGTTTTCGAAAATTTTGTGACCTCTGTTGTATAATTTCTGTACTGCAATAACTTATTTATAATGTGGGCTGCTAACAGCTTAGGGCCCATTAGTCATAAGTTCAAGCCTGACAAGCAAAGCCCGCATGTTCAGAAATTAATATAAAATTCATCGTAATTCAGATTGATAAACCAATTTCACCAATGTGCACAGAAACCATTTTTGCATCTTTTAAAGTCAAGATAAATTTTCTGAATCCGAATTCAGTGGTTTCCAAAAATGTCCATCACTATGTCATTTTAGGAAATCTTACTCCCTCTACTCTTAAATAAGAAGTCCCACTTCTTTATTCACTAAATTTAACTCTTTAAATTTAATTATCTCAACGGAGATTAAAAATCCATTACTTGTGTGACCCTCAATGGTTCAGGGATACAGCTAGCCGTGGGCTCACAACTCCTTGTGACTCGGAACAACAATTTCCGACTTGCCCATCGAATCATGGTAAGAGCGCCTAGCAACATCGCCCCATGATTCCCTAGGTATCACTGATAGTGCCTGCAAGAACCAATATATTTTGGTTAGCGTACAGTACGATCCCTTCATCCATATATCCCGATCGAATCAACAACTATTGGTAAATCGAGAGTCGTTCGAGATTCGATAACTATGCAATGCATCTTGAGATCAAATAGTGACATCGCATGTGCTACTAAGAAACCATTTCTTAAAACACATCATGTACTCTGGCCAGAGATTCGTCACACTAATATCTCCTCAGATTGCATAGGATATCCACACTAGCAAGTATGTGGTGAATCCTTGACAACAAAGCATCGACTCCTATATGTGTCGTAACTGTACCCAATCCCGACACCTGATGACCCCAATAGAGTCGGTAAACGAGTCAAATTACAGTACTAGCATATAGAGTCTCAATGATGTTTCAAGTAGTAAGGACTAATGGTGTACAACCAAAACCGCGGACTTTATCCACTCGATAAGTGATAACCACTTGAAAAGTCCGGATAGGGTAGTTCGATCATTCATCGTATGAATATCCATTTGCATGCTTTGAACGTCTCTATGTTCCATACCAATGAAACGTGGTACTCGGCATCGCAAATGCTAGTCTCAATCTCGAGCGATCCTTATCCTTATTAACGGACGGCTCAATCGACTAGGAACTGTTTAGAATATACAGTGACTATAAGATGTGTTTCATGATAGCCATCCCCATGTGCCACCACATCTTACATACACTATAGCATATTCAAGGTCTTCATCTAAACATCTTATAGTATGTCACAACATAATAATATGATAAAAGATAAAGTAAATGTCATTATAAAAGTGTAAATTATATTAAACAAAAGATTATTTATACATAGAGTCATAAAAGCCCTTAGCCACAAGTTGGCTCACCGGGCACCCACTCTTTCAATATCTTCATCCATCGTTAGCTCTTTGGCGTCGATAACCTTGTTTCTACTCACTCGTTGATGCTATTCCCGAAGAACATCACTTATTATCGTCGGGCCCTCAAATATATATTGAATCAAGAAGGAGAACTTGTGAATTGATGACTGAAACTGAAGCTCGGAGCCCTTATTTATAGGCAAAGATCGGAAACTCCGAACTAGGGTTCGGACTTCCAAACTCTACATGTAAGCAACGCTTTTGATCGCTGAAGATCGGATGTTCCGATCATGGATTCGGTGGTTCCGAACTCGCATACACTTAGAAGCGTCTTAATTCATTGCTCAGTGTTGCCTAATTTTGTGCCCGCAAGTGCACGGTTTTAAGTTTTAATAAAAAGTGAGTAGAATATCGTTTCCACAAGGATTAGTGTGAAAATTATTTAGTACTTGTAATTAAAATAGTCCAAAATTTATTCAGAAAATTAAATAACGAGTTTTGGTTTTCAAACTTAAATAAATAATAAAATTTAGCAAATTTAGCAAACCGAGCATACAAATTCAGATATTAAATCAATGAGAGAAAATGGTCTATAAGTTTTGATTTCACCTAGTTTCGACAACAAATACTCTTAATTAAATTAATTTCACAAATTTTATTCAATTAATAGCCAAGAACAATTAGAATTTTCTATTTTCCCCTCCCGAGCAACAAATAGAGTGCATCAATTAAAGTTCAATTCCAATATCCCTATTAAAAATCTAGGCTTAATGATATATGAAAAGCAATGTTCTTCATAAAGCTCCGTTAACGTTATATACTCTCCCGAGCTATATAAACAATTAATAGTGTAATGTCTATTGTCCTATTCAAAATTCCCTCTCCCGAGCAACAATTTCAAAAATATATAACAATTCAATTTATGATCAGTAAATTGAAAATACAATCAATACTAGAAAAAAAACAATTAATCCATTAGAATTCAATCAAATAAAATAAAAAGTTGTAAAAGTGTGTACACCAGGCTACGTCAACCTCTAAACTAAGAAAATTTAGTTCATAATCAAAAATTGATAAAAACCATTCATATTCAAAAGTTTAGACATCAATTCAATAATAATAAGTTCAAAGTAAGAATAAAAAATCCGAATATGCAATGTCATGTCCAGTAGATCGATCTTCGTATTTGTTGATATTGAAACTTCGTGTTGATGCACAGATTTTTCTTCCAAACTCCTCTCCAAATCTCATGATTGTGCTCTCAAGTTTTTTTGATATGTTGTTGTGCGGCTGCTCTTCCCAATTTCATCTTCAAAAATCCTTGTATATGTTGCTTGAAAATCCCAAGATCAAGCCTAGAATATAGCGTTTGAAATTTCCAAAAATCTGAACTTTTTTTCCTTTCACGCAGTAGCGCAAAGGCGCTTAATTTTGTGCAGAAGAACTTACGTCTTCAATTTCCGATATGCAAAAGCTTAATAAATTGCGCAGAAGCTCTTTTCTTTGTTTTCAATTGTTGCGCAGAACCTTATTATTTTCACGCATAAGCTTATTCCTTCTTTTCCTCTCCTACTGCCTTTTAAACGCTTCTGCTCTCTTTCTTGCGCTTCTTCTCTCTTCCTCATCCATCATGCACATATGCTCTTGATTTTCGTGCGGATGCAGTACATCGACATTTTTGAAAAAATCATAACTCACAATCTAACTGTCGGATCGAGCTGAAGTCGGCATTGATCAACATGGTTCAACAGAACAAATTTAATGGGAGTGCTACTGCAGATCCTCATGCATCTGAGGAAATTCCTGAAGATCACGGATACAATAAAAATGAATGGTGTTACTGATGTTATTATTCGATTGCATTTGTTTCCTTTTCTCTCAGGGATCAAGCGAGGAATTGGTTGCAATCACTACCGTTGGGGAGCATAACTGCTTGGGAAGACATGTCAGTCAAGTTTCTTGCAAAATACTTTCCACCTGCTAAGTCTACCCAATTGAAGATTTAGATTAGCACTTTCAGGCTGAATGATTTTGAGCATCTTTACGAGGCTTGAAAGCGTTTCAAGGATTTGATCCAACGTTGCCCAAATCACAAATTTGAAGATTGTAAGAAGATCAAATTATTCTATAATGGATTGAATGCGCCAACAAGAATGTTTGTGGATTTTGCTGCCGGAGGTACTATATTTGCAAAGGATCCAGCCCAGGCGTATGAGATGCTCAATCAAAGGACTATCAATAGCTTTCAGTGGCCGACTGAACGCGCTGGCATCCAAAAATCTATAGGAGTTTATGCAGTTGATCCTCTCACATCTATATATGTCCAACTATCGGCCTTGAATACACAAGTAGCTGCCTTGAACAAGGTGAGCATATCAGATTCAGATGGTGTGGCGGTTACTATTGAAAAATCTCATCCTCCTGATGAAGTCAAGTATATCAATCCCAATGGCTACGGAGGATATCGAGGGTTCAATACAAATAAGGGTGAGGGAAAGCCGTCGTTGGAAGATGTAGTGAGCACTTTTGTCATTGAATCTAGTAAGAGGATGACGAGAAATGAAACTCATCTTGATAGCTTGGAGATGCATATGGTTAATATGGGTGTTATGATGAAATATGTGGAGACACAAATTGGGCAGTGGGCGAATGCATTGCAAGATCAAAACAAAGGTCAGTTCCTGAGTAATACAGAGGTGAATCCATTAGAATACTGTAAAACCATTGAGTTGAGGAGTGAAAAAGAAGTTGGAGCTGATTAACCTAAAGCTGAAGTTGAGGAGAAGACGATCGAAGAGGCTGAAGTTGGTGAGAGCTAGCCCATGGAGTTGAAGAATGAATCTGAAGAGAAACCAATGTTTAAGCCGAAGCTTCCTTATCCTCAGAGATTCAAGAAGAAAGTGTTGGATGAACATTTTGCTAAATTTCTTGAGATCTTCAAGAAACATCACATAAATATTCCGTTCGCCGATGCTTTGTTGAAAATGCCAAATTATGCAAAAATTTTGAAGGAGGTGATGTCCAAGAAGCGGAAGTTGGAAGAATTTGAGACAGTAAATCTGACTGAGGAGTGCAACACGTTACTTAAAAAGAAGATACCACATAAATTAAAAGATCCAGGGAGTTTTACTATTCCTTGCACTATTGGTTCTTCTAATTTTAATAAAGCACTTTGCGATTTAGGAACTAGAATTAATTTGATACCTTTGTTTATTTTCAGGAGCTTAGGACTTGGCCAGGTGAAGCCTACGACGATCTCATTGCAGCTAGACGATAGATCTCTCATATATCCGTGTGGAATCATTGAGGATGTTCTAGTAAAAATAGATAAATTTATTTTTCCTGTGGATTTTGTTGTGCTAGATATGGAGGAGGATGGAAATATGCAATTGATATTAGGGAGAACTTTCTTGGCTACTACTGACGCCAATATAGATGTCAAGAAAGGTGAGTTGACGATGGGTGTAGACGGTGAGAAGTTGATTTTTAATGTGTTCAAGGAGGCTGGAAATCCATCCATGGAAGTGTTCATGATCAAACCGATAGAAAGGATGGGAAGATGTCGTGCAAAAGTTTTTAGTGTTGTAAAATTGAAAAGGAGACCGATCTACCCGTGCCAAGAAGAAGAAAAAGAAATCAGAGATCAAGAGGGTTGTTGAATATGTTTAGAGGGTGAAAGAGAAGAGAAAAACCTCCAACAAAGTGGAACCGGGCTAGAATGGGAGTATATTCGGGATATGGACTATAAACTAAGCGCTTCTTGGAAGGCAACCCAAGCTAGTATTTTTATTTGCTTTATTTTTATTTGTTTTTAGTTGTTTTAATTTTTATTTTATTTTTTGCATGAGGAGACTAGACATTAATAATTCTTTTGAGTTGTGCAGGTGAAGAATGTGAAGCGGTTAGAATTTAAGAGCTTTTGCGCCACCCCTGAAAGAAGAGCTATGAATGATCAAGATGGTGCTGAGTACTGACGCTCGGTGTCCAAGGTACGTGTCCTTGTTTTTTTTTTACTATTGTACAATGAGGACAATGCACATATTTAAGTTTGGGGGGTGTGAAAATTTGAAATTTTTCATGAGTTAGTTAGAGTTAAAGGCATGATGTGTAATTGTGTTGACCTATAATGAAAATAATTTTTTGTGCTGAAAGGTCAATGTTAGCTATATTTAATCTTGAGTTCTCACTCATATGCACAAATGTCATGATTTTCAATACTCCTAGCAATTAGAGAAAAATTATGTGGATTTGTGATGTGGATTTGAGGATTTGATTCTTAACTCTTGTGATTTTTGCTTGAAACTGAGGTAGATTTTTATGAACATAAATGTGATTTATGCGATTTTGTTGAATTCATCGAGTCTTTTTAGACATTATTAATTAGCCTTGATATGAAAAATCTAAAACCAAAAATGAACAACTAAAAAGTTCATAATACAAAGAAAAAGTAATGGTGGAGAAAGTAAGGTGAGGGGAGGCCTTGAAAATGGATTGAAATTCTAGTCTAAAAATACAAGGTAAAAAGATGTAGAATGTATGAAGTAGAAGGAAACCAAGATCAATATCTGGCAAATGCAATGCAAATATATACTCAGCTACTCAATACTGCTCAAATTGCAAAATATTCATTCCCTTTGCTTGAATCCTGAGTTATTGATTACCATTAATATATATCTGGATACTTATCTCCTGCTAATATGCTTGAGCCTACAAATTAACCAAAAAAGTCCTTTTGATCTGTGCAAATAAAGATTGAACTTGGTTGTTTGCATTTTGAAACTTAAGGGCGGAGTTAATGATTTTTTGAAGATTATGGATTGCATGATTTTATCGAAAGTTAGGTGGGTAGATAAGATTGAAAAATCACACACACACGAGAACTCTTGAGAAAATTAGCCGACATGTGGATTGAATCTTGAAATATAAAATACAGAGGCCGATTATATTACACATTATTGTTTTGATCGACACTAGCAAAAGTCTAAGTTTGGGAGGATTTTATAAGTGCATTTTATGCACTTAATTTGCATATGATTTGACTTGACTTTTGTGATGTATTGAGTGGATATTATGCGTATTTGTTTTTGTTTTTGTGAGATGTAAGGATTGAAAGAAAAGTACCGAAGAGAAGCGGAAAGATGAATTACGGGACATCAAACTTCAGAAAATTACTGGGGGTGTTAGAGACATCTAAATCCAATCTCCACCGTTCATAATGAAGTTTAAGATGTTTAAAGCTGCTGTCAAAATTTCTTAAACTTCATTATGAACAATGGATATTGGATTTAGATGTCTCTACCACCCCCAGTAATTTTATGAAGTTTGTTGTCACGTAATTCATCTTTCCGCTTCTTCTCGGTACTTTTCTTCCAATCCTTACATGAAACAACCGATACTCAAGGGATTTTTTTATTTATTTATATTGCATATATGCCCATACATATATGCAACTACACTTAAAATATATTTTAATAAAATTTAATGCATAATAAAAATCGATTGCATGCTAATAATTTAAAATATTCAAAAAAATTAAAAATCCATGCATGAATGTTCAATAACATAAAATACGAAAAATAGTTTAATACAATTTCATAATCACTGAAACATAAAAGCGCGAAAGTCACGGGTGCGCTAGCTCTCCACGGATTCTCAAAGGTCCTCGTCGCCAGTCGGGACCACGACCTCCTGACTAACATCAAACTAACCTGCACACCATTTAGATCTAATGTGCCTAGAGGCTCAGCATGCTCTACCCTTTAATAACAAATACTATATAATAAGGTCGCATACAAGCACATATCCTATAAAAATATCATGAAGTGTCTTATATATGCATGATCATAAAAACGTTTGCATAATATTGAGTCATAAACGTAAACATTATCATAATCTTGATCATATACATCATACATAACATAAATACTTATCATAATCATGGCATGGGATTATCATAGAATCATTTTTCCTCTGCGGGTTATATCAGTGAAGTGCAACCATAAGCGATTGATCAATTGAAAAACCAACGTACGTGGCAGCAAGGTTCACCCAACCTTAACATGGGGATTCCCTACACCTCTATGCCGCTTACTTCACCCAACCTTAACACGGGGATCCGTAGACTCCTAAACATGAGTGGAGAGGTCATCGGTCCCGGTATCTCGACTTCCAATCCCATATTTTCCACAAATCACATCAACTTCCCAAAAATATTTTATTTACATGCCCTTAATATTAACATAAAATATATGCTTGAATCATGAACTTAGAAATATCATTTTCCTTAAAATTCTGCCCGTAAATATATATTTAATTCATTTTTCATAAAAGTTATACTTATATCAAAATATACATATACATCCATTAAATATATATTTACGGACTATTTAATTTAATACTGGTTAGTTCAAGTTGCTGCCCCTTAACTAAAGCCCATAGACTTAGACTGGCTCATTAACACTTATCCTGACCCAAAAATATTTAGACTAGCCAAATCAAACTTAAAATGACCCAATTAGACTTAGATTGACCCAATAGTACTTAGCCAAAGTTAGAACTTACCCCAACCAAATAAATTAAACAACTTAGGCCCATTAACAAATTTAGCTCAATTAATACATTAAGCCCCAATAAATATCTTAAGCCCAATAAGCTTGACCCAATAAACAAACTTGACTCAATAAAACTAACTTGGCCCAATAAACAGATTTTGCCCAATAAACGAACTTGGCCCAATAAAAGAACTTGGCCCAATTAACGAACTTAACACTTGGACTCCTAAATAAATTACCCGACACTAAATAAAATAACCTGGACAACCCACTTGCCCGAGCATTATTCGAGTTGCCCGCTAGGTAGACCACCTTACAATCATCCAGCTATTCACCTAGCCAACACTAGCTCAAGCCACCTTAAACCAAGACCCAAATGGACCTAACCCAGCCACCAAACCAGTGAACAACATCTAAGACCCAGCCTGTAGAGACCCAACTCGGATCCACTACCTAATCAGAGTTTAGAGCATAATTAAACATGCAATTAACATAATTAAATAAGTCGCTGCGGAAGACTTAAATAAATACGGGTCGGCAGAATACAACCGACTAAACAAATTTGATATACAACCCAATCGAAAAATTAAGCCTAAGGACAAATAAAACCTACAGCTAATCCTGCTGCCTCCATGGTCACTGGCCACTCCATGCTACTGAGTACACCACCTTTATCTGCCCCGTCGAATGGGGTGTCCAGACATACAAAAACACTGGACATGAGCGACTCTGCTCAATACGGAAGTATGGGTAAACATACAAACATGATGCATGCAAATGAATATGACAAGATATCCATATGTAGGATAATTGTATACAAACTGCTCAGAATGACGCCTAGGATATGAGTGGTGCAACTCGGGAATCAAACCACTGAGTACACTCCTCATTCCTATCGAACGTGAAACGTGCCCTTCAGATGCCAGTGCCGACTAACCCGTTGGTCGTGGGGCGCTCGACATCAACCATCCAAACAGGGCTGAGCGGCCCTACATGGCTCATATCAAAAGATGTACAGGCACAATATGATATGCACAAGCCTCATAATAACTCATACAAAATATGACACATAAATGCAACACATAAGCATGCATACCCACTGGCCATATCAGTCAGTACTTAACTACCTTACTACAAGAAGTCCTAGCAGTCCCACTCTAGGTTCGCAAGCCTATCATCAGCTTTAAAATGCAAATACACATGCATCATTATTTAAACTCTAAAAGCCTTAACTAAGTTACTGCCTACTCCTAAATAATTTAAGGAGATCATAGCTATACATGCGTCCATCTTCAGTCCGCTGATGACAACTACCCCAAAACTTAGGCACAGCTCCGCTACGACGCCAGGGTCACTCCGCTACTTTCGAATTTCCTATAAGACGCCTAGAAAGTCTAATACTAGCTAGAAGGAAATATGAGAGGAGGAAATGGTGCACTGAGAAATGAACATAGCTGCCCCTTATATAGACAACGATCGGACCATTCGATCTTGATCGGAGCATCCGAACCCTCCGTCTAAACTCCCTCAGTCAACCACGTGTCTAGCTTCTAGAGGAAGCCTGCCGACACGACTTCGGAGCCTCTGATCCACCTTTTGAGCGTCCGAAGTCCTATTGTTGATATCATCAATGACGTATTATTCCCGGACAGCTGGCAATGCAAGATCGGAGCCCTCGATCTGAGTTTGGACCGTCCGAACTCTTCAGAGCTCCCGATCCAAGTAACTTGGCTCCGTTCCTATTTCGGATCATCCGAATCTGGTTCGGATCGTCCGATCCCTCGGAACCCTCCCGACTATTTTGAGTGTTTTGGATCCACTTCAGGACTTCGTTAAATCATCTGGAACTTCCTTAATCATGTTTTTACTTAATCTAATCATGATCATTGGATTAATTACAATTAATTCTTAATTCTGGATACGGGTCACTACATTCTCCCCCCTTAAAAGATTTCGTCCTCGAAATCTAGGGTAATTCCCGAGAACGTACTAAAGATCGTTACTTGCATGTCTTGTCAAATGACTTTCGTCATACTCAAACTTCTTTTCACAATCCATGCAAGCTTCATAAATGCTAAACCGCATTAGCATTTCCCAAAATCATGAGTTTGGTTCTCGCAGAAACTGAAAACTGTTGCGCTACTCTTTGAAGGTCAAACCTACTTGACTCTGAGGTATCCCCACACTGAGACACCTTTTTTCCTCAAGGCGTATCTTTTCGTGATTCTTCTGCTGAGCTAACACTCGCAACTTTGGGCATTGATCTTGTAACAATTGATCACGAGCAACCTGCTTGCTCAAGATCACCATCCCAAGAAAAATCTTATTTAGACAAACCCCACGTTATAACCTAATTGGTTCGTGACATTCGTTGAATCACTAACTAGGTTCAATCCATCTTATGGTTCCAAAAGCCTCGGTGTAGAATACATATCCCAACATCGTCCTGATATTGCAAATCATGAATCTCTCTTCAAGAGAATCCGGTTGACACAAAGCTATACTTCACCGTAACTGCTTAACGCGATTTCCAGACTGGTTACCCTTCCTATGCTCTCCTGAAGCATAACAAGCTTCACAAGCAATACTGAGAACTCAAACCATCATGTCTAGTACATTTCACAGTCAATGTTTCATAGTATAAATCAACACCGTGTCATGATGAAACTCTCATCATATGACAATCATATCGTAAAGTCCTTCTTGAACCATTTGTCTGTGAAGCCATACGCATACGCTGCAATGGTGAGACTAACATTTCTGACGAATTACATCACCCCGATCATTGGTTACTTACCTATGAGTCTAATCAATGGACTAGTAAAAACTCTCTACAGGATTCAGTTATCATTGGGCATCCCCCTGATAGTTATACGTACTTGTAATTACTGTACACACATCAAGACTAAGGCAAGCTACCACAAAAATGCTCGATTGGGACATTACACAGTACACTGGCATATGGAATGCTTCATATCTTGTCTCGAAACTCGACAGTCATTGCATCCGGTATAATCTTATCTCGAAGTCCCTGATGATAACCATCATCGTCAATTTTATCCTCACGAGGTCTAACCAATTAATCCCAACAGATTCAACATTTCCACTAACTCATGTTCCGGCTGAACGCATCAGCCTTGACATGAATTGAAAAAGAATACAATCTCCGACGAACACGTCATCCCTTGGAATCGTCACAAGATATTGGTCACCAAGTTACACTTGAAAATACTCCACACTTGAAGTAACTTGTCACACATCACACATTTGACTATTTTCTATTGCTGAAACACAATATTCTTGTCAAACATTCCATACTGATGTGACTCACTG
Source organism: Henckelia pumila (assembly GCF_033568475.1). Lineage (NCBI taxonomy): Eukaryota > Viridiplantae > Streptophyta > Magnoliopsida > Lamiales > Gesneriaceae > Henckelia > Henckelia pumila. The sequence continues at coordinate 108,164,983 of NC_133123.1, read as the reverse complement.
ACTAAAAGGAACAAAATTGCTTCACCGCGATCCTACAAAGTATTCGAATTCAGTCGGCAATCTTGTTGGCGGCTAAGTCGATCAACGACCGTCTCAGTCAACTCAATGTTGTCGCCAAGGTTCTAAAAAGCGCGAAGCGGTCCGAAGCGTGGATGACAAGCTCCAAGCTTTTCAGGCTTAAGCGGGATTAATACGGGCTTAAGCGTGAAAAAGCGTTTTTGATTTTTAGTGTAATTTTAATTATCTCAAACCAATAAATAGATAAAATAATTCATAAATATGATAAACTTAAGTCTAATGCATTTATTCTCATATTTATAAAATAATAAAAATATCAAAATTACAATCTTTAGTTGTTTTTGCAATTAGACCATATAAAAAATGTTAAATATTGACCAAATCATTGTCATATACGCTTAATTATAATTAAAATTTAAAAAATAAACATCTAAATTCTAAAACTAATTTATTATTTAAAAAAACATACATACCTTCAAAATTAAAAAAATTAAAAAATTAAAAAAATATAAAAAAACGCACTTAATCACGCTTAAGCTCGCTTAATCCAGTCAAACTATGATTTGACCGCTTTTTTCCCGCTTTGCTTCAAAGCGAAGCTTTTTCTCACGCTCCACGCTTAATTGCGCTTAATCGGTGCTTAAGTGCGCTTTTTAGAACACTGGTTGTCGCACATCACATGCTGAAATTTTAGTGAAAACACCCTGCTAGATCCCGAGAACTAGATCTTAGCTAATGTCACATCTCTTCACTCGACCACCGATGTTTACTCGCTAATGTCTATTAGCGTTTCCCAATACTTGTTAGACCCAAACACAACGGTATAATTAGACATCATCACAGAAACACTTCATCAAATGTTCGGTTGACTGTCCTTACCATTTTGCCGTTCATTACCACCATGGAGCAACACTTGACCATTTCCTTACTCATCCTGAGTATATTATGGCTAATACTAAGCAATAACTTGGATCAATTTGGGCTCTTCCTACTTTCAAGTTATCACCTAACTTGACCCTACAAGTCAAGTTGCAATCGTCCTCGATTAGCAGCAATCCCAAAATTCCATCTCTAGCAATCCTAGAGATTCTCAATTTACCCAAATCGTTGACTGCTGTGAGACTGTACCAAGTATTCATCTCCTGAGGACTATGCGACAAAATACTATCTCAAGTATTGCTCGATTTGATGTATTCTAATCATCACTGATTGGACTCAACTTATCGATCTCGTCGATCTACTGTGGCTCGCACTTAGCTGGTCGGTGATAGTCGAATCAGACAACCATTGATTATCAAAATCTACATGGCTCGATCAATAACCTTGACTCAGCTGCCAGAAGTGAACTATTCCAAACACTTGGAATCGAAATAATTGCATCGGATATCTTACATCCATTTCTAAAGGCGTCAGATAACAGTTTAAAAGTAATCTATTAGCACAAGTCCTGCACTATCCAAGCACTACTAACCCTACCTTGTCCATTCAAAGAGATCACCAAGGCAAGCTAGAACCAAGAAACTTTCGCAATCTATCAACCTAGATCATTTCCATCCCATGAAAAATCCTATGCTTCATCCATGAAGAAATCAGTCAACACCCCGTGCCAACCCTGGTAGAAATCCGACTACCTACTAGATCCACTAGTCTAGCAGTGTGTCATAGGTCAAGACCTACTTGCTCAGAGTACAAACTCATCAAGGAAATGTTGGAAAAATGTGTTCAGATCAATTAAGAATTGATACCCGGTGCAGCGAAAGTTTAAAATTTTATTTTTATTATATGGAACGATTCCATATATGGGTATCAAAACTTTTACGATTAAATTTGTTCAAGTAAAAATAAAACACAGTTAAATTTTTACCTCGTCAAGCAAAGGCTTGATTGTGGACTCCAACAGAATTTAATCTGCTCTTCTTGTAAATCCCGGGAACCGATGACAGTCACGATCTAACTCCAGAATTAGGTCCACGAATGAAAAATAGAAACCCTCTGATTGACTGCACTAGAAATCAATCAGAAGTTTTACGTAGAGAATAAACAGATATGATCTGTTAATTCGAATTGTAATTTTCCACAAAAATCACAAGTCGAATTTTATCCAAAAGGGACAGAGGAATTTTCGAAAATCCTCTTGAAAATTATATGTAGTGTTCGAAATTTCTAGACTGAATTCTTATGAGAATTTCGAACACTGCCTCCTATTTTTTATATATAATTTCTAGACTAGATTAAGTTATAATTGTATTAGGACTCTAACTCCTTTGGGCCCACAATCCATAACTTAATCCAACAATCCAAGCCCGTTGTTCTAGAATATAAAATTTATCGTGACTCCGATTGATAAACTGATTTTACCAATGTGCACAGAAACCATTTCTGCATCTTTTAGAGTCAAGATAATTTTTCTGAATCCGAATTCAGTGATTTCCAAAAATGCCCATCCCTATGTCATTTTAGGAAATCCCACTCCCTTTAGTTAAGAAGTCCAACTTCTCTTTCATTAAATTTAACTCTTTAAATTTAACTATCTCTACGGGGTTTTAGTAATCCATTACTTGTGTAACCCTCAATGGTTCAGGAATACAGCTAGCCGTGGGCTCACAACTCCTTGTGACTCGGAACAACAATTTCCGACTTACCCATCGAATCATGGTAAGAGCGCCTAGCAACATCGCCCCATGATTCCCTAGGTATTACTGATAGTGCCTGCAAGAACCAGTAGATTTTGGTTAGCGTACAGTACGGTCCCTTCAACCAAATATCCCGATCGAATCAACAACCATTGGTGCATCGAGAGTCGTTCGAGATTCGATAACTATGCATAACATCTTGGAGATCTATTAGTGACATCGCATGTGTTACTAGGAACACCAAGTAACCTAAAACACATCATGTACTCTGGCCAGAGATTCGTCACAATAATATCTCCTCAGATCGCATAGGATATCCACACTCGCAAGTATGTGGTGAATCCTTGACAACAAAGCATCGACTCCTATATGTGTCGTAACTGTACCCAATCCCGATACCTGATGACCCCAATAGAGTCGGTAAACGAGTCAAAGTACAGTACTAGCATATAGAGTCTCAATGATGTTTCAAGTAATAAGGACTAATGGTGTACAACCAAAACCGCGGACTTTATCCACTCGATAAGGGATAACCACTTGGAAAGTCCGAATAGGGTAGTTCGATCATTCATCATATGAATATCAATTTGCATGCTTTGAACATCTCTATGTTCCATACCAATGAAACGTGGTAATTGGCATCGCAAATGCTAGTCTCAATCTCGAGCGATCCTTATCCTTATTTGCAGACGGCTCAATTGACTAGGAACAGTTTAGAATATACAGTGACTATAAGATGTGTTTCATGATAGTCATTCCCATGTGCTACCACAACTTACATACACTATAGTATATTCAAGGTCTTTATCAAAACAACAATAGTATATCATAATATAACATTATGAAGAAAGATAAAGTCAATGCCATTATAAAAGTGTAAATTATATTAAACAAAAGATTGTTTATACATAGAGTCACAAAAGCCCTTAGCCACAAGTTGGCTAACCGGGCACCCACTCTTTCAATCTCCCACTTGCCCTAAAGCCAACTAGTCACACTACGCAATCCCATTGCTTCGCGATGTTTGTCAAACAATGGTCCTGGCAAGGGCTTAGTAAGCGGATCAGCAATATTGTCTGTAGAGGCCACTCTCTCGACACTGATGTCTCCTCTTTCGACGATCTCCCGGATGATGTGGTATTTCCTCAGTACGTGTTTGGACTTCTGATGAGACCTTGGTTCCTTTGCCTGAGCAACGACACCCGTGTTGTCACAGTACACCGGGACTGGACCTACAGCTTCAGGAATTACACCCAACTCTTGGATGAATTTCCTTATCCAAACCGTCTCTTTAGCAGCAGCTGATGTTGCAATGTATTCTGCCTCAGTGGTGGAATCCGATGTGGTGTCCTGCTTGGAACTCTTCCAAGAGACAGCACCGCCATTGAGCACGAATACAAATCCAGAGGTTGATTTCGAGTCATCCACGTCACATTGGAAGTTAGAGTCGGTATAGCCTTCCAACTTCAATTCTCTCCCTCCATAAACCATGAATAAATTCTTAGTCCTTCGCAAGTACTTAAGAATATCCTTCACGGCTTTCCAATGCATTTGACCGGGATTGGCTTGGTATCTGCTCGTGACGCTCAAAGCATAGGCCACATCTGGTCTGGTAGATATCATCCCATACATGATACTACCTATGGCTAACGCATATGGCACGTGTGTCATCTTCTCTATATCTTCGTCAGTATTGAGACACATTGACTTGGATAGAGAAACTCCATAACACATAGGTAGATGTCCTCTCTTGGACCCATCCATTGAAAACCTTTTCAATATGGTGTCGATGTAGGTTGATTGAGTGAGTCTTATCATTCTTTTAGATTTATCTCTATAGATCTGAATTCCTAGAATATAGGATGCCTCACCTAAATCCTTCATCGAGAATCTACCTGATAATCATATCTTTGTTGACTGCAACATCCCTACATCATTCCCCATGAGTAGGATGTCATCAACATAAAGTACTAAGAATGTTACCGCATTCTTAACTACTTTCTTGTACACGCATGGTTCCTCCGGGTTCTTGATAAAACCAAAATCCTTTATCGTTTCATCAAATTTCTGGTTCCAACTTCTTGATGCTTGTTTGAGACCATAGATTGATCTCTGGAGCTTGCATACCTTATGCTTGCTTCCCATGGATGTGTATCCCTCAGGCTGCATCATATAGATCTCTTCCTTAATGTTTCCATTAAGAAATGCAGTCTTTACATCCATTTGCCATATCTCATAGTCGTACCATACTGCTATGGCAATAAGGATTCTTATGGACTTGAACATTGCGACTGGTGAAAAGGTTTCATCATAGTCAACTCCTTGTCTTTGAGTATAACCTTTTGCCACCAATCATGCCTTGTAGGTCAATACCTTTCCATCAGGCCCAAGCTTTCTCTTATAGATCCATTTGCACCCAATTGGAACAATTCCATCGGGAGGATCTACTAAAGACCAAACTTGGTTAGAATGCATCGAGTCTATTTCCGATTGCATAGCTTCAAGCCATAAATTAATCTGCATCAGAAATTGCTTCCTTGAAGTTTCTTGGATCACATCCAATGTAGGGTTCACTTTGATCCCCTTCAAGAAGAAGACCATATCTAATAGGAGGCCTAGAAGTCCTCTCGGATCTCCTAGTAATAGGCGTGTCTTGTGATGATTCTTGAGGTGCAGGATCGCTATTTTGTATCTCGGGTTTTTCTCGAATTTCTTCGAGTTCCATCATCTTGCCTTTCTTATCTAATAAGAACTCCTTCTCCAAGAAGGTGGAATTCCTTGAAACAAACACTTTTGTTTCAGCAGGATGATAGAAATAATATCCGATTGAATTCTTCGGATACCCTACAAAATAACATAAGGTGGATCGACTATTCAACTTATCTCCCACTGTCTGCTTCACGTAAGCAGGACATCCCCAAATCCTCAAGTACGAATACTTAGGAGCTTTGTCATTCCATAACTCGTATGGTGTTTTATCTACTGCTTAGTGTGGACGTTGTTTAACAACAATACCGCCGTTTCAAGTGCATAGCCCCAAAACGAAGGTGGGAGCTCAGTGAAGCTCATCATGAATCGAACCATGTCCAACAAAGTTTGATTGCGACGCTCTGAAACACCATTCAGTTGAGGTGTCATCGGAGGAGTCCACTGAGAGAGAATCCCATTCTCTTTTAGATAGTCCAAAAACTCGGTACTTAAGTATTCTCCACCTCGATCCGATCGAAGTGCCTTAATACTTTTACCTAGTTTGTTTTCTACTTCAACCTTGAATTCTTTGAACCTTTCAAATGCTTCAGACTTATATTTCATTAAATATAAATACCCATACCTAGAATGATCATCGGTAAAGGTAATGAAGTAGGTGTTGCCACATTTAGTACCAATCCTAAATGGACCGCAAACATCTGTATGGATCAATCCAACAGATTTTGACTACGCTCAAGTTTCCCTTTGAAAGGAGATTTAGTCATTTTTCCCTTTAGGCAGGACTCACAAGTAGGTAGAGAGTTAATATCAGACATATCATACATGCCCTCTCCCACTAGCTTGTTCATCCTCCTTGAGGAAATATGACCTAGCCTAGCATGCCAAAGGTTTGCCGGATTTTGACTATCGTTTTTCCTTTTAATTGTTGTTACCGGTTTATCAACATAATTAATTGGAACGTCTTTTAATTTTAAGCTATATAGATCGTTTTCAAGTTGTCCATTTCCAATCAATTATTCATTCTTGTAAATATTGCAAATCCCATTCACAAAATTGCAAGAAAAACCATCTCTATCAAGCATAGAAATAGATATAATGTTTTTGACCAAATCCGAAACATATAAAACATCTCTCAAAAATAACTTAAAATTGTTCTGCAAAACTAAATAAATATCTCCTATAGCTTTGGCTTCGACTCTAGAACCATTCCCAAGCCTTAGCTGGGTCTCACCCATCCTTAGCTTACGACTTCTTGTCATCACCTGCAAATCATTGCAAATGTGAGATCCACATCCGGTATCCAATACCTAAGAAGAAGTATTAAGCGAAAGATTTATTTCAATGTAAAACATACCTTTTGCAGTTCGCAACTGTTCGAGGTATTCCTTGCAGTTACGTTTCCAATGATCGGGTTTCTTGCAGTAATGGCAAACGTTTTCATCTTTTATCCCAATTGAAGCCTTGGCCTTTCTCTTCTTATTTGGTACAATCTTCTTGGGCGGGGCAGAACGTTTCTTACCCTTTCCACTTGGTCCTTTCTTAGAGTTAGAAGAGGAGCCAACCAAGAGTACCGGTTTATCCTTCTTTAGTGTGGCTTCATATGTGACAAGCATATTGACCATCTCTTCAAGGGTGACCTCTATCTTGTTCATATTGAAGTTCATCACAAAACCGTCAAACGATGAAGGAAGTGATAGAAGCAACAAGTCCGTGCTAAGTTCATGCTCCAAAGTCAAGTCGAGTGTTACCAACTTTTCAATGAGCCCAATCATGCGCACCCCATGCTCACGGACCGATGTCCCATCTCGCATGCGGCTCGTCATGAGCTCTCTGACGGTGGCATGCCTTTCCGACCTTGACTGAGCTCCAAAGAGTTCCTTGAGGTTCTTGTGAATGTCAGCAGCATTCACGGCATCCTCGAATCTCCTTTGAAGCTCATCAGACATCGAAGCCTGCATGTAGCATTTGGCCTTGATATCATGGTCCCACCATAAATCAAGTTTGACCAACTCTTCCAGACTTGTATTAGCCGGGGCTTCCTTCGGAGGCGGCTTCTCTAACACGTAGAAAGCTTTTTTTGAAGTAAGAATAATTTTCAACTTACGGAACCATTCCGTATAGTTTGCGCCAGTCAATTTGTTTTGTTCGAGAATTGAAAACAGCGGATTGCGAGAAGTCATTGTAATAGTATACTGAAAACGAAACAGACAATAATCAATGATTGTTTAATTAATTTACTAAGACATAAAATATGGCGAATTTTAATTTTATGAATTACACTCCCACTATTTTAACGATTTCACTACCCTCTAGTGAAAACGGGAAACTGTTTTCCTTAGTGAGAACATGGAGTCCAATTGACAAATCATGATCCCGAATAATATCAGCCAACCATAATTTTCAAAAGGTAGAGCCCAACTACTTCCAAAGTAACCCCCATGTTTTTACCTCATGTCCAATAAGGGCCCAATAATATGACGCCGTTTATTGTGACATGTCAAGATAACCCATCAATATTAAGTTGTGATGGACGGTCGCCATGTGGATCCCCAATAATATGAGGCAATCCCATGGGAGTTCCACCCAACTTACAACATTTGTCAATCCAATGTACAGCTTTCCGACGAACGGGCCCCCCCAATAATATGAGACGGACCGTATCCGCGGGTAGCATCTCATACATTGATCGTTGATGGAAGGTAGGAATATTTAAACAATATTTAAATTCCCTTTTTATTAATCTTGATATCAATTTTAAATCATATTTAAAATGAGGGATTTTTAATTTTGAAAATTTGTCTCATCATGCAATTTATGTATGCTTGCGGGATTCATACAATTTAGTCTAAAACATGCATACATCAATAATATCATATATTATTTAAGGATGATCGATCCCATTAACTAATCGACCCGTGGTTGCCAATCATGAGTCTAAGTCCAATCCTAGGTGATATGCAAGTATGCAATGCAATCCTATTACATTGAGCTTCCAATTTACATTTCTTCGGTCTTCATTGTCTGCTGGGCCCACCATTTCTTCAAATCTTTATCTCCCACTAAGTCTAATAAATTTACAATAAATTTCGATGACAAATATGGGATACATTTTTAGGGGTGGGAACGGGCCATAAACCAGGCCCACTTTTATTACATATGACAATCATATTGGGCTATAAACCAAGCCCATTAATAAAATCCAACAACAATAAGACAAATGTAAATTATCTAACATACACCTAAAACATTGGTCATGGCAATCGATCATCCTTAATCCAATAATTAATTCAATAATTAAATAATTGGATAAACATGCAAAGGCATCATAATTTAAAAGATAAAATCATATTTTATCTTATCCAACCATAAGATCATATCTTATCATCAATTGTACCAAAATAATTAATTTTATAAAATTTAATTGAACGGATAAAATTTATAAATTTTCCAAAAATTCAAATTTATCCAAAAATAAATTTTAAAATTTTCGGACTCGAACAATTCGATCCGATGCCTCGTGAACCAATCAAAACCAATTTTCGATCGGATCAAAAACTAAAATTTCAAAAAATGAAAATTTTAATTAAAAATTAAAAATAATTTTTCCGGGCTGCCCGAGACAATCCCGGGCAGCCCGCGCCCCAAAAAGGGCCCGGGCAGGGCAGCCCTAATTTAATCGTTTGATCTGAGCAACCTGGCTCTGATACCACTGTTGGAAAACTGTGTTCAGATCAATTAAGAATTGATACCCGGTGCAGCGGAAGTTTAAAATTTTATTTTTATTATATGAAACGATTCCATATATGGGTATCAAAACTTTTACGATTAAATTTGTTCAAGTAAAAATAAAACACAATTAAATTTTTACCTCGTCAAGCAAAGGCTTGATTGTGGACTCCAACAGAATTTAATCTGCTCTTCTTGTAAATCCCGGGAACCGATGACAGTCACGATCTAACTCCAGAATTAGGTCCACGAATGAAAAACAGAAACCCTCTGATTGACTGCACTAGAAATCAATCAGAAGTTTTACGTAGAGAATAAACAAATATGATCTGTTAATTCGAATTGTAATTTTCCACAAAAATCACAAGTCGAATTTTCTCCAAAAGGGACAGAGGAATTTTCAAAAATCCTCTAGAAAATTATATGTAGTGTTCGAAATTTCTAGACTGAATTCTTATGAGAATTTCGAACACTGCCTCCTATTTTTTATATATAATTTCTAGACTAGATTAAGTTATAATTGTATTAGGACTCTAACTCCTTAGGGCCCACAATCCATAACTTAGTCCAACAAGCCAAGCCCGTTGTTCTAGAATATAAAATTTATCGTGACTCCGATTGATAAACTGATTTTACCAATATGCACAGAAACCATTTCTGCATATTTTAGAGTCAAGATAATTTTTCTGAATCCGAATTCAGTGATTTCCAAAAATTCCCATCCCTATGTCATTTTAGGAAATCCCACTCCCTTTAGTTAAGAAGTCCAACTTCTCTTTCATTAAATTTAACTCTTTAAATTTAACTATCTCTACGGGGTTTTAGTAATCCATTACTTGTGTAACCCTCAATGGTTCAGGAATACAGCTAGCCATGGGCTCACAACTCCTTGTGACTCGGAACAACAATTTCCGACTTACCCATCGAATCATGGTAAGAGCGCCTAGCAACATCGCCCCATGATTCCCTAGGTATTACTGATAGTGCCTGCAAGAACCAGTAGATTTTGGTTAGCGTACAGTACGGTCCCTTCAACCAAATATCCCAATCGAATCAACAACCATTGGTGCATCGAGAGTCGTTCGAGATTCGATAACTATGCATAACATCTTGGAGATCTATTAGTGACATCGCATGTGTTACTAGGAACACCAAGTAACCTAAAACACATCATGTACTCTGGCCAGAGATTCGTCACACTAATATCTCCTCATATCGCATAGGATATCCACACTCGCAAGTATGTGGTGAATCCTTGACAACAAAGCATCGACTCCTATATGTGTCGTAACTGTACCCAATCCCGACACCTGATGACCCCAATAGAGTCGGTAAACGAGTCAAAGTACAGTACTAGCATATAGAGTCTCAATGATGTTTCAAGTAATAAGGACTAATGGTGTACAACCAAAACCGCGGACTTTATCCACTCGATAAGTGATAACCACTTGGAAAGTCCGAATAGGGTAGTTCGATCATTCATCATATGAATATCCATTTGCATGCTTTGAACATCTCTATGTTCCATACCAATGAAACGTGGTACTTGGCATCGCAAATGCTAGTCTCAATCTCGAGCGATCCTTATCCTTATTTGCGGACGGCTCAATTGACTAGGAACAGTTTAGAATATACAGTGACTGTAAGATGTGTTTCATGATAGCCATCCCCATGTGCTACCAAATCTTACATACACTATAGTATATTCAAGGTCTTTATCAAAACAACAATAGTATATCATAATATAACATTATGAAGAAAGATAAAGTCAATTCCATTATAAAAGTGTAAATTATATTAAACAAAAGATTGTTTATACATAGTGTCACAAAAACCCTTAGCCACAAGTTGGCTAACCGGGCACCCACTCTTTCAGGAAATCCTTCCAAGACTGGTTCTCATAGCAGAACACTCAAACTAATATTTCTGACACAAGCCAAAAGATATCTAAATCCTGATATCAAACTGGGTATCGAATCCAAGGTCATACCCCGTCGTGACTGTTACCAAAACTCTAGACTGAGTAGCCTTCCCACCGCCACCTCCCGAAGCGCAAAGGCTTCCAGGTACATCGGCATAGGGTCGCGCCTCCTCATGTCTAATCATGATCATAGTCTACATCTCTCGGCATATACCCGACCTGATTCCTTGATGAAAACCCATTCTCACAAAGTCTCAACCTACGAAGGTCATCAAAAAATCTTGTTCTAAGAAAACAACCTAGAACAAAACTCATGCCCACTGATGAATCAACTCATCACTGGCACTAACTTAGTGCACTGACTAACTAGGTCATACTAGGAAAATGCCTAGACTAACCACATGTTAAGCAGTTACAATCAGCTTACTCAAAACCCATGAATTACAACAATAGAACACTAATCAACTAAAACCAAGCCAATCTTAGCAAGATCACTTGCAGTTATTCACGAAGTTCTGGACAATTCTCAAATAATTCATGTATCATTGTTTCAAGTTTATGTAAAATTTCTTTATTACAATCCCATGTAATACAAATTCAATATCCCAAAGTACAATGAAATGGTACAGCCAAAATTTGAAATGATACAACCAATGTCTGATAATTCAATAGTACATATGATACAATAATTACAACTGAAATACTGTTTACAACAAAAGACAGTATTAAATCATTGTACTCGTCTTGATTTCCTGAGCATGAATCTTCTATTCGACACACACATTAATGCTAGCATACTCCTGTCCAAATCTCTCTATATGTCCTCTTGCAAATACCTCCTGAGAAGTGGTATGTGCTTGCTAACCAACTATACTTTGCATCAGTGCATGTCAGCCGACTTCCTTTGCTCACAACCTAACGTCAGAGTTCTTCTTGCATTAATCACATGCTTTTGAACATGAAATTTTCCGTTTGCCTACCGAAATCATTGATACAATCATACAGGCAGGGTCATGTTCTGCATGAGGTTAAAGACCTTATGCTCAAAACCAGTCATGCCTTAGCCACTCGAGGCATTCCCTGGTGAAGGTCTTTATGAAAATCTCTTCAACTACGAGTGGATAATCTCCTCGGACTGAAGCCACATGGGTTGTTACACACCATGAGTTCCAATAAGTCAGATGCATTTGAAGTAAAATACTTGATCTTCTCTTTTAGTCTTCCCTAGATGGAATCCAGACGATCTTCGACCAGCTATAGTATGCATCAATGATTAACTACCCCCAGTAGTCAGCCTATCCACCGATATGCTGCTACTAGTTTTCTCATCATTGTTGCATTCTGCATAATGAAATTCTCTAAGCCAATTTCGAAAATGATGAACTTAAATCATTTCGATGAGGAGGATAATCTTCTAGCATCCCATGCTACATCATCATCGACTTAGGCCTAACTGATACCAATAATTGAAGCGAACCAAACCGGATCCACTACCTAATCAGAGTTTAGAACATAATTAAGCATGCAATTAACATAATTATATAAGTCGCTGCGAAAGGATTAAATAAATACGGGTCGGAAGAATACAACCAACTAAACAAATTCGATATACAACCCAATCGAAAAATTAAGCCTAAGGAAAAATAAAACCTACAGCTAATCCTGCTGTCTCCACGGTCACTGGCCACTCCAAGCTACTGAGTACACCACTTGTAACTGCCCCGTCGAATGGGGTGTCCAGACATACAAAAACACTGGACATGAGCGACTCCACTCAATACGGAAGTACGGGTAAACATACAAACATGATGCATGCAAATGAATATGATAAGGTATCCATATCTGGGATAACTATATAAAAACTGCTCAGAATGGCGCCTAGGATATGAGTGGTACAACCCGGGAATCAAACCACTGAGTGCACTCCTCATTCCTACCGGACATGGACCATGTCCTTCAGATGCCAGTGCCGGCTAACCCGTCGGTCATGGGGCGCTTGACATCAACCGTCCAAATAGGGCTGAGCGGCCCTATATGGCTCATCTCAAAAAATGTACATGCACAATATGATATGCACATGCCGCATAATAACCCATACAAAATATGACAAATAAATGCAACACATAAGCATGCATACCCGCTGGCCATCTCAATCAGTACTTACGTACCTTACTACAAGCAGTCCAATTAGTCCCACTCTAGGTACTCAAGCCTATCGTCATCCACCCATGCATAATTATTTAAGCTCTAAAAGACTTAACTAAGCTATTGCATGCTCCTAAATAATTTAAGGAGATCATAGCTATACTTGCATCCATCATCAGCCCGCTGATGGCGACTACCCCAAAACTTAGCCATTGCTCCGCTACGATGTCAGGGTCACTCCGCTACTTTCGAATTTCCTATAAGATGCTTAGAAAGTCTAATACTAGCTAGAAAGAAATAGGAGAGTAGGAAATGGTGCACTGAGAAATGAATTCGGCTGCCCCATATATAGACAACGATCGGACCGTCCGATCCGCAGTTCAGATCCTCCGAACTTGATCGGAGCTTCCGAACCCTCCGTTCAAACTCCCTCAGCCAACCACGTGTCTAGCTTCTAGAGGACGCCTGCCGACAAGAATTCGGAGCCTGTGATCCACCTTCGGAGCGTCCGAATTCCCATTGGTGATGTCATCAATGACGTATTATTCTCGGACAGCTGGCAATGCAAGATCGGAGCCCCTGATCTGAGTTCGGACCGTCCAAACACTTCGGAGCTTCCGATACAAGTAACTTGGCTCCGTTCCTAGTTCGGATCATCCGAATCTAGTTTGGATCGTTCAATCCCTCGGAACCCTCCTGACTATTTCGAGTGTTCTGGATCCACTTCAGGACTTTGTTAAATCACCTGGAATTTCCTTAATCATGTTTTTACTTAATCTAATCATGATCATTGGATTAATTACAATTAATTCTTAATTCCGGATACGGGTCACTAAACAACCATGGCAGAAAAATCACCCAAAACCAAGACACAATGCATAAAAACGCGAATGATGCTTGAATCTTAAAACTTGAGATACCATATCCACATACAAATGCAACAACATGATTTAATCATCAAAACAGTGAATATATTGATCTAAATGGGTGAGCAAGGAAGAGTATAACATGCATTTGCGTTTAAAACACACGAATAAATTTATACGGTTGCGGTTGCGTATATCAGGACTCGAGAATTTCATAACTTCCAATTCTGGAAGCTCAAGTCCCTAAAATGCTGATTTCTACTTCTAAATATCCTCAACTAGCTTTAGATTTTCAAAAACTCGCACAATGATCAAAAGTCAACTTTGGTCAACTTTGGTCAAACTTTGATCGATAAATCGCAAACTTTATTGCGTTCTCACCGCTTCACGGTTTTGAATCTCGACTCGAAACTTGGATATTTGGATCTATCACGTCGAACCGGACAAAAATGGTTGACATGAAGACGGCCGATGACTTGCCGGAGAAGAAGGCGGCGTCCGGCGGCGATGTCCAAAACTACTCCAAAATTCATGAAATTTGGCAGTGGTGTAGAGCACGAAGATAAGATTCCAACGCACTAGGCCATGATTGGAATGGACCACCGAGGAGGCCGGAATCGGCGAAAAAGAGAGGCGGCGCCGGTGAGAGACCCGAGCTCCGATCTATGCAATTTTTTAACGGAAAAAGCTGTAATAAGCTCGGGAAATGGTATACACACATCCTAGAACTACTTAGCAACTCAAAAAAAAACAAGAATTGACCTCAAATTCATCCATTTTGTGCGAGGAAGATGATGAAAAATGGCCGCTCCTTCTCGACTTCGTGCTCGCCAAATCGAACATCAAAACTCACAATTCTTGGTACGGTTGTAACCGCCTCGACGAGAGCTTCAAGATGGCATGGTCAATCAACAACAATTGTAGTAACCCTTATCCAAATAATATGATTATGCGATTAATCAATGTTAATTAAGCAATTAATGTCAGGACAGATCGGAAGCTTTGATGGGGCATATTGGATGCTCTGTCGACAAGATCGGACGCTCCAATCTAGCTAGGTCAGGCGTCATGATCAAAGTCAGCAGAGTGACATCATTGCTTACGTTTGGATGGGACATCTGAGGCTCTGATGATGATGATTGGATGCTCCATTCACGATCGGAAGTTCCGATCAGGGATCGAACGGTCTGATCTCCGTCTATAAATATGGGATTTGAGACTCATTCCAACTCGCTCATTCCTCTCTTCTCTCTCTCGTTCTTAGCCCTTTCTAGTCAGATTTAGGGAGTTCTAGGAGTCCTATTGGGAATCCAGAAGTAGTGGAGCGATCCCGATGTCGTAGCGGAGCTGTGCCTAAGTTTTGAGGCAGTCTCCATCAGAGGGCTGACGACGGACGCATGTATAGCTATGGTCTCCTTTAATTATTTAGGAGAATGCAATAGTTTAGTTAAGGCTTTTAGAGCTTAATTAATGATGCATGATTAATTTGCATTGTAGAGCTGATGATAGGCTTGGAACCTAGAGTGGGACTGCTAGGACTACCTATAGTAAGGTACGTAAGTACTGACTGAGATTGCCAGCGAATATGCATGCTTATATGTTGCATTTATGTGCCTTGATTTTGCATGTTATTGCATGAGTTATTATGCGGCATGTGCATATAATATTGTGCATATACATCTTTAAAGATGAGCCATGTAGGGCTGCTCAGCCCTGTTCAGACGGTTGATGTCGAGTGCCCCGCGATCGACAGGTAGGCCGGCTCTGGCATCTGGGGGACATGGTCAACATCTGGTAGGAATGAGGGAATTACCCAGTGGTTTCATTACCCGATTGGTACTACTCATATCCTAGGCGCCAGTCTGAGCAGTTTGTATACAGTTATCCCAAATATGGATAGCAGTCATATTCATTTGCATGCATCATTGTATGTTTACCCGTACTTTCGTATTGAGCGTAGTCGCTCACGTCCAGTATTTTTTGTATGTCTAGACACCCCATTCGACGGGACAGGTGCAGGCAGTGCGCCCAGCGACTTGGAGGAGCCGGTGACCAGTGAAGATAGCAGATTTAGCTGTAGGTTTTATTTTCCTTTAAGATTATTTATTCGATTGGATTGTATAAATCGAATTTGTTTAACCGGTTGTATTCTAACGATCAGCGTTTATTTAAGTCTTCCGTAGCAAATTTATGTATTTATTTTAATTGCATGCTTAATTATGCTCTAAACTCTCATTAGGTAGTGGATCCAGGTTGGGTCGCTACAGCAATGGCGGCGATCGGACGGCCGCCGACGGTGGGGCGCTTTGGGGTTTGGGGTTTTAGTGTGTGTTTTAGGTGTTTTGTATGTGAGAGAGATCACCACTTAATATTATAAACATTGGTCCTAAAATGACCCGGTATGATCTATTTCAATGCTCTTGTGTTATTTTACTCCAATATGTAATTTAACACATTTTTACAATTCTAAAATAGTTTACTTTGACCAGTAAATTCCTTAATAAATAAATCGAGTCATTCTTAGGCTCTGACCAAACATCCAAAACTTTGACCAATAAACTTGGTCAAATATTCTTCCAAATTAATTTATGTGGCAAAATAATTATTTTAATTCCAATATCTCAATAATTATTCCAAAATTTTGATATTACCAGATATCCAGAAATAGTCAAATCCATTGACTAATTGACACGTGTATTTTGTAAATACACTCTATAACTCATTTAGCAGCAATGATTATTTTATTAACTCAATAATTATTTTAATTATCAATAATTCAATAATAAATTTTTGGGGCGTTACATAGTCAATGCACAACCTCATTGACCCATCCTTTTTGCACACAAACAACACCAGTGCACCCCAAGGTGGCACACTCGATCTGATAAATCCCTTGTCCAATAGTTTCTGTAGCTGTTCTTTCAGCTCTTTCATCTCATTCGGTGATAACCTATACGGCGCCTTGGAAACTGGCTTGGTTCTTGGTACCAGCTCTATTTCAAATTCAACTTCTCTGGTCGGAGGTTATCCTGCAACATCATTAGGAAAAACCTCTGGAAAATTATTCACCACCTGGACTTCTTCAAGTTTCGGTTGGGTTAATTCCTGATAAACCAAAATACTTGCTAGAAAACCTGAACACCCCTTGATAATCAACTGCCAGGCCTTACTTGCCGAAAATCACAAGAGGAGAACTCCTTTTTGGTGCAGCATAAAACACAAACGGTTTCCCATTCTGAACTTTAAAGGAAATTATTCTCTGCTTACAGTCTATGGTGGCCTCATGTTGAGATAACCAGTCCATCCCAAAGATCACGTCAAAATCTGCCATATCCATAACAATGAAATCTGCACACAAATCCTGACCCTGCATCTGGATCTTACAATTTCTCACAACACTGTTACTCTTCAATTCCTCTCCTGAAGGCAATGAAAACTAAACCCCGAAACTGACTTATCCGGGACTATTCCCAATTTACTCCAAATTTTACTGACATGAAAAAATGTGTAGCCCCAGTATCTATCAAAACATGAGCAGGAAAACTGGCAATACTAATCATACCTGTGACGATAGCAGAGTCTGGATCCACCTGATCTTGGGTCATCACAAACACTCTTCCTTTGACTGGCTCTTTAGATTGAGGACAATCCTTCACAAAGTGTCCCTCTTTCTTGCAAATGTGTCATGCTATCGATCGCACCATACATTGTCCAGGATGGGTCTTCCCACATTTAGGACAAGCTGTTATGTTATCAGTCCTTTGAATATTACCCGTTGTCGGTCGCGGCCCCGGAGGTCGAGGCTGCAACTGCTGCTGATATCGGTTCTGGGGTAGAGCCTGATATGGTCTCTTTCGGTTAGGCCCCTGCTGATCCCTACCTGGATAACCTGTCCTCTTCGCTTTGACTCCTTGATTATGTCATTTCGATCCTTTTTCGATAGCATAGACTCGTCAACTGCTGCACGATAAGTGGCTGCCCCACTTAATCTAACATCACGGTGGATGGAGGCGTTCAGCCCCTCCATAAAATGTTTCAATTCCTCCGCAGGATTCCTAGAGATCATGGGCGCAAAATACCGCCCTCTCTCAAACTTCTTGACATAATTAGCAATGGTCATGCTCCCCTGGCGGAGCTCCAAAAATTCCCTGGCAAGTCTGGTCCTCGTGCTCATTGTAAAGTACTTTCCATAGAAACCTCCTTGAACCCGTTCCACATCAATGTGGTCAGGTTCACAGCAGACTTGGCTTCTTGCCACCAAACACGGGCATCTTTCCAGAACATGAAGATGGCACAACTCACACGGTATGCATCAGTCAACTGCATAAACTCGAATATAGTCTCCAAAAACTGTATCCATTCCTCAACCACAATAGGATCGGCTCCTCCCTTGAACTCACTTGGCCCCAAGTATTTGAACTGCTTGAATATTTGGTTGGTAACTACTGGGTTATTTTTCATGCTGTCGCCCCCTGTTCCTAAATCAGTTGCTGAATTTGTGCACCCTGAGCACGACTTTGCTCTTGCAGCAAATTGGCTAGTCCTGCCAGAAATTGAATATTTTGTTTGTTCTGATCATTGTTCTCGTTGGTCTGTCTTCCATGAGTTGTCATAGTTCCTGATGTACAACATTGTCCACATCACTAAGTTACAACGTTATATATGAAACATAAAATTTGACATATAACTCATATATCTAACATACTATCATGCAACTCAATCCAATAAAACATTAAAACTTACAGATGATTGAGCAAATACTAACAATGAAAATCAATATAAATATCTCTCAATTCTGCTCGAATTTATCGTAAGTACACGAATCAAGTTATAGAAAAAGGTACTGAGTACGAGTATCATTCACAGGGAATATTTCAACAATAATTCACTTATCAAAATTCTCTAACCAAAGTAACGTAAATTTTTAGAGTGAGTTATAACTAGAATTGTCAACTAAAGACAATAGCTTAAATTACTTAAATTAAAAGATATTAGAATTATTTTGAAGAAGAAAAATATAAGATGAAGAAGTTTTTTGGAATATTGGTTCACCTCCCCCTTAATTGAACTGGACAATTGAAATTCGACTTCTACGCATATTTTTGATAGGATTCCCTAAATTATCAACATTCTCTCTCAAGTTATGCCAACCTAATTAAGGTTAATGAAATAATCAAATCTCTCCAATTATTTATCATTATTGATTGCTTTGCGCTCCTTGAAATCCTCTAACTTTCAACCTATTGACTTATGGTTATCAACGTGTACTAAATATCACATCTCTATGCATATTTTAAGTCCACGGATCATGCCACTTGTCCTAGTTATAATCTATATCTTGATACACAGCATACGAAACTATACTAAAGGTAGTTACACTTCAACATAGACAAACAAATCATTGGCAAAATCAAATACTTGTAAGATAGAAAATCAATTCGTCCAAAATATTCAATCACACATAAGTGTTTCGGGGGTAAGATCCCCTAAATTCAAACAAAATAAAGTTTAGCTACTCATGTTCATCATAAAAAACCAATCCAACAAAGTTTTTCAACATAAAATTCAAATTTGGGAAGAAAAAAAACTCAAAACGAGGCTATGAAATCTTCCAAATCTTCAGCAGCCGCTGTAGTGACCCTTACCCGGATCACCTACTAAACAGAACTTATGCATGCAATTAACTTAATTAAACAGATATCAGAATAAAAATGCGGAATCCAAATAACATTATACAATCCCAAGTAAAGGAATCTGTAATTATCCAATAATATACAACCAAATCGAATAGCTGTATAAACCCAAACAACAGTAATAAAACCTAAGCGAAGCTCCAGCCGGCCAACCGCTGACTAGCCCCTCCTGGATCCACCCTCCTCGTCCAATCGCAAACCTGCCCCATGGAATAGGGTGTCCAGAAAATACAGAGTACGAGACGTGAGCATAAAACGCTCAGTGCGAGAGTATGAGTATACATGCATGCAAAGTGAACTCCCTATAGACTCGAGGTCAAGGATCAGATAACAGAGACAGACCGGGCCCTGGTATGTAGCACGCTGTGCCGTCGCTTCAGGAGGTGGCTCCCATACTGAGATAACTGTGGATACGCCGGACCCAAATCGATGGAAGTCCATCCACTAACAGGATAGGGTACAACCCTACTAACAGACATCTCGAAAGAGATACAGCAAGATTCAAATGAATGCAGCATAATATCGTGGCATATAAATCATGCAGTCACATAATACATGCATACTCAGTCAGGATATCTCGAACAGTACTTTCGTACCTCAATACAGTGCAAGCTCTACCAACTCTAGGTCCACGCCTATAGTCTGCTCTACACTGCCAAATGATACTACTATCATTAAAGTACTCTTAAAAGCCTTAAATAAGCTATTGCATACTCCTAAATATTTATAGGGAGCAAAAACTATACCTTCGTCCGTCGTTAGCCCTTTGATGTCGATGCCTCCAGAACTTGGGCACAACTTCGCTACGACTACCGAACGCCTCTCTGACCTCCGGACCAAGCCTAAGAAGACTAGAACAGCTTCCAAAAGGACTAGAAAGGAAAGGAGAACTCGGAATTGGCAAATGAAAGTGAAGTCTCGGCCTTCTATTTATAGACAACGATCGGAACTTCCGATCCCTGATCGGAACGTCCGAACCTCGATCGGAACGTCCGATCCTGCCATCGGAGCTTTCGAAGATCCTGATCTGCCACGTGTCAAAATATCACTTGATGACTCCAGATAGGGGTGATCGGAGCTTCCGGTCCTGATCGGAGCTTCCGATCCAACCACACGTCATGCCTGACGTAATAACATCGGTGCCTCCGATCGCTCATCGGAGCTTCCGATCCTGTTCGGAACTTCCGATCGTGCCTTCGGAGCTTCCGATCCGTCCGATACCCAATTCAATTTAATTAGCATTAATCCTTTAATTACTCAATTAGGGTACGGGCTACTACATTCTCCCCCACTTAAGATATTTCGTCCTCGAAATCAGATCTTAAGTACCGAATGCAAATACAGAAATCAGAAACATTCTTTATTCAAATCAAACATTTACAGAGTTTGCAACTGAATACAACTTAAAGAATGAAATCAAAACAACTCAGGATGGTCTTTACGCATCCTGTCCTCAAGCTCCCAAGTAGCTTCCTCAGTGCCTCTGCGCTGCCACTGAACTAAAACCAAAGGAATGACTTTGTTCCGTAAAACCTTATCCTTATAATCCAGGATACGAAGAGGTTTCTCAACATAAGTCAAATCCTTGTCTACCTGAACCTCAGACCGCTGCAGAATATGAGATTCATCCGCCACATACCGTCGCAACAAAGATACGTGGAACACGTCGTGAATACTGGACAGATGCGGTGGCAAAGCTAGTCGATAAGCCAAATCGCCAATACTCTCCAAGATCTCAAACGGACCGATAAATCTGGGAGACAACTTGCCCTTAAGGCCAAATCTGAGAATCTTGCGGAAAGGTGACACTCTCAGAAACACTTTCTCCCCGACCTCGAACTGCAAAGGCCTACGCTTGATATTAGCATAGCTGGCCTGACGATCCTGTGCAGTCTTAATTCATTTCTTGATCTGATCAACAATGTCTATCGCCTGTTGGATAAACTCCGGTCCCTCAGCCTGTCTCTCCCCCACTTCTTCCCAGAAGAGTGGAGTACGGCAACGTCGCCCATACAACGCCTCAAAAGGTGCCATCCCAATACTAGTATGATAGCTGTTGTTGTAAGCGAACTCGATCAACGGTAAATGATCCTGCCAGGCTGAACCAAAATCCATGACGCACGCTCTAAGCATATCCTCTAACTTACGGATAGTGCGCTCTGACTGACCATCAGTCTCCGGATGATAGGCTGTACTCAAACTGAGAGTAGTACCCATCGCACGCTGAACACTCCCCCAGAATCTAGAAGTAAACCTGGGGTCTCGATCACTGACAATGCTCACAGGCACTCCATGAAGTCGGACGATCTCCTGAATGTACATCCGTGCCATGCGATCCACAGAGTACTCTCGGCTATAGGCAATGAAATGCGCTGACTTGGTGAGTCGGTCCACCACCACCCAGATAGCATCACAGTTCCTCGGGGATACCGGCAAATGGGTCACAAAGTCCATAGTGATAAACTCCCATTTCCATTCAGGAATAGGCAGACTGTGAAGCAGTCCTCCAGGTCGTCGGTGCTCTGCCTTGACCTGTTGACACACCAAACATCTCGAAACAAACTGATAAACACTGCGTTTCATTCCCTTCCACCAGAAATGAGTACGTAGATCCTTGTACATCTTGTTGCTCCCAGGATGAATACTCAACTTAGTGCGATGTGCCTGAGATAAAATCTCCTCTCGCAACTCTTCATCCTGTGGAATCACAAGCCTACCAGACAAACACAAAAAGCCATCTGACTGATAATGAAATCCAGACGAGCTACCCTCATTAGCTAGACGAGCTAAACGCTGGGTCTTCGAATCAGAAAACTGAGCATCTCGGATCCACGAATACAAGGTTGGCTCAGATAATATCGCAAACATCTGGATACTCTGCATACCTTTCTTATGCTTGAAGGTAAAACCTGAAGTACAACAGTCACTGATCGCACTAGACATCGAACAAGTCTGAAGTGCGGATAGTCGCACCTTGCGACTCAAAGCATCAGCGGTGAGATTAGTAGCTCCCGGATGGTACTTAATCTCGCAATCATAGTCCTTAAGCAAGTCCATCCAACGTCTCTGTCTCATGTTCAATTCTGCCTGAGTGAACAAATACTTGAGACTCTTATGGTCGGTGAAGATCTCAAATTTCTCGCCATAAAGATAATGACGCCAGATCTTCAGAGCGAACACAATGGCTGCCAATTCCAAATCATGGACTGGATAGTTATCCTCGTGAAGCTTCAGCTGTCTAGAAGCGTATGCGATCACATGCCCATTCTGAGTCAGGACACAACCTAACCCCTGAAGAGAAGCATCCGTGTAAACTACATACCCTCCAGATCCTGACGGTAATGCCAACACCGGCGCAGAAGTCAACCGCCGTCGAAGCTCACGGAAATTCTCCTCACACTCGGAGGACCACTCAAAATCCACACCCTTACGGGTAAGCTGCGTCAACGGTCGAGCTAACTGAGAGAAGTTCAGAATGAAGCGACGATAATACCCTGCTAGACCCAGAAAACTACGGATCTCAGCAACTGTCGTTGGACGCGACCAATTAAGTACCGCTTCAATCTTGCTTGGATCAACAGAAATTCCCTCCCTGGATATGATATGGCCAAGAAAAACCACTCTATCCATCCAGAACTCACACTTTCTCAGCTTGGCGTACAATTGCTCATCTCGAAGAGTCTGCAGTACCAACCGCAAGTGAGAAACATGCTCTTCCGTATTACGCGAATAAACCAGGATGTCGTCAATGAAGACCACGACAAACTTGTCCAAATACTCCCTGAAGACACGGTTCATCAGATCCATGAATATAGCCGGCGCATTAGTCAAACCAAATGGCATCACTAGGAACTCGTAATGACCATAGCGAGTACGGAATGCAGTCTTGGCTACGTCCTGATCACGAACTCTCAACTGATGATACCTAGATCTCAAGTCAATCTTGGAGTAAATTGATGTGCCCTGCAGCTGGTCAAACAAGTCATCAACACGAGGCAACGGATACTTGTTCTTCACAGTCACTCGATTCAGCTGCCGATAGTCAATGCACAGCCGCATCGACCCATCCTTCTTCTTCACGAAGAGAACAGGAGCTCCCCAAGGAGATACACTAGGACGAATGTACCCCTTGTCCAAAAGATCCTGTAGCTGATTCTTCAACTCACGCATCTCTGACGGAGCCAGACGATACGGTGCTCTAGAAATAGGCGAAGTACCCGGCATCAACTCTATGCCAAACTCGACTTCCCTAGCAGGAGGAAAACCCGGAATCTCATCAGGAAACACATCTGGAAATTCATCCACAACAGGAATGCTCTCTATCCTAATACTCTCAGCGGACAAATCAACTGCATAGATAAGGTAGCCTTCCCCGCCAGACTCCAGAGCTCGACAGGCTCTCAAAGCTGATACCAGAGGCATCGGGGGTCGCGCTCCCTCACCATAGAAAAACCAACTCTCACTCCCTTCCGGATGAAAGCGTACTAATCTCTGATAGCAGTCCACTGAAGCTCGATAGGTAGTCAGCACATCTATTCCCAGAATGCAATCAAAGTCGTCCATCGCCAGGACCATGAGATTCGCCAACAGAACGTTCCTTTCGAACTCTAAAGGGCAACCCATCACTAGACGCTTAGCCAAAGCAGATTGGCCCGTCGGAGTAGAAACAGACATCACTACGTCTAGTGCAATGCATGGTAACTTATGCCTCTTAACAAAACGTGCAGAAATGAAGGAATGAGATGCACCAGTGTCAATAAGTACAAGAGAAGGTATACCATAAAGCAGAAATGTACCTGCGATGACTTTCTCATTCTCCTCCACAGCCTGATCATGTCTCAGGGCAAACACCTGGCCAGAAGCTCGTGGCCTCAAATGAGAACTCCCAGCAGACTGTCCCTGCGACCTCTGCTGTACGGTAGCCTGAGAACCCGATCCTGAACCAAAACCAGAACCGCCTCCCCCAGACTGTGGACAATCCCTCCGGATATGACCAGTCTCTCCACAACGGAAACAAGCTCCAGAAGCCCTGCGGCACTTGTCGGATGGATGGTTCTTCCCACAGTGATCACACTTGTCCTTCTTACCGAAACGGACAACACCTCCAGAACCAGAGGAAGAAGAAGATCCAGACTTCTTGAAAGTTTGGGCACGGGGACCCAAAGAACTAGCAGGCCTCGACTGAGGGAAAGACCTGTTCCGCCGAATGCTGTCCTCTGCCTGATGACAACGGCTCACCAAACCCTCGTAGGACATGTCGTCGCCAACCGCCACACGGTCATGGATCTCAGGGTTAAGGCCCTGAAGAAACAGATTATACTTCATCTCTGAGCTATCAGCAATCTCGGGGCAATAGGATAGCAGATCAAAGAACCTCTGCTGATACTCATCAATAGACATGGCTCCTTGTCGCAGACTCAGTAGCTCGCCTGCTTTCGACTGACGGAGTGTAGGAGGAAAATACCGCTTTTGGAAAGCTATGCGAAACTCGGCCCAGGTGGCCACTCCTCTCGCCGCAACAAAAGGTGTAGAAGTAAACCTCCACCACCTGCGCGCACGCCCATCCAGAAGATAGCCAAGGGTTTCCACCTTCTGCTCATCGGTGCATTGGAAAGTCTGAAAAGTCGTCTCCATGCGGTCTAACCAGTTCTCCGCATCCTCCGGAGACTCACCTCCAACTAAGGGCTTAGGACCCATAGCTAAGAATCGACGCACAGTGAAACGCTCGTCGTCATGGTGACGATGACGCCGTTCTCGACGAGGCTCCCGGTCGGCATCACCCCAACGCCCACCAACACTACCATGAGAACTCTGATCGTCACGATTTGACATCTACATAAATACCTCAAGATGAGACTAAATCCCAAGAATTCTTTTGCATGCTCTGATACCATAAATGTAGTGACCCTTACCCGGATCACCTACTAAACAGAACTTATGCATGCAATTAACTTAATTAAATAGATATCAGAATAAAACTGCGGAATCCAAATAACATTATACAATCCCAAGTAAAGGAATCTGTAATTATCCAATAATATACAACCAAATCGAATAGCTGTATAAACCCAAACAACAGTAATAAAACCTAAGCGAAGCTCCAGCCGGCCAACCGCTTACTAGCCCCTCCTGGATCCACCCTCCTCGTCCAATCGCAAACCTGACCCATGGAATAGGGTGTCCAGAAAATACAGAGTACGAGACGTGAGCATAAAACGCTCAGTGCGAGAGTATGAGTATACATGCATGCAAAGTGAACTCCCTATAGACTCGAGGTCAAGGATCAGATAACAGAGACAGACCGGGCCCTGGTATGTAGCACGTTGTGCCGTCGCTTCAGGAGGTGGCTCCCATACCGAGATAACTATGGATACGCCGGACCCAAATCGATGGAAGTCCATCCACTAACAGGATAGGGTACAACCCTACTAACAGACATCTCGAAAGAGATACAGCAAGATGCAAATGAATGCAGCATAATATCGTGGCATATAAATCATGCAGTCACATAATACATGCATACTCAGTCAGGATATCTCGAACAGTACTTTCGTACCTCAATACAGTGCAAGCTCTACCAACTCTAGGTCCATGCCTATAGTCTGCTCTACACTGCCAAATGATACTACTATCATTAAAGTACTCTTAAAAGCCTTAAATAAGCTATTGCATACTCCTAAATATTTATAGGGAGCAAAAGCTATACCTTCGTCCGTCGTTAGCCCTTTGATGTCGATGCCTCCAGAACTTGGGCACAACTTCGCTACGACTACCGAACGCCTCTCCGACCTCCGGACCAAGCCTAAGAAGACTAGAACAGCTTCCAAAAGGACTAGAAAGGAAAGGAGAACTCGGAATTGGCAAATGAAAGTGAAGTCTCGGCCTTCTATTTATAGACAACGATCGGAACTTCCGATCCTTGATCGGAACGTCCGAACCTCGATCGGAACGTCCGATCCTGTCATCGGAGCTTCCGAAGATCCTGATCTGCCACGTGTCAAAATATCACTTGATGACTCCAGATAGGGGTGATCGGAGCTTCCGGTCCTGATCGGAGCTTCCGATCCAACCACACGTCATGCCTGACGTAATAACATCGGTGCCTCCGATCGCTCATCGGAGCTTCCGATCCTGTTCGGAACTTCCGATCGTGCCTTCGGAGCTTTCGATCCGTCCGATACCCAATTTAATTTAATTAGCATTAATCCTTTAATTACTCAATTAGGGTACGGGCTACTACAGCCGTCTTCTCCTCTTTTCTCTGAGCGTCAAACCCTTAAAACGTCAGATTTTTATCTATATAATGCCCAAGAGTCCTTTCCATGTAAAACACCTGAAAAAATAAATTTTCCATAATCGCGGGAGCGTCGAGTGGTAAGATGTGACCGCTCGGGCACTGGGGTACACTGTTTTTTCTTCTTTTTTTCTCGAAGATGAGCTTGGGCAGTATAAAGTGACCGCCCGAGCGCGTCACCCTTCTGCCTTGTTCTTTTTTTCTTTATTTTGTGCGCTCAGGCGGTATAAAGTGATCGCCCGAGCGCACTCCTGATCTGCCAAATTTCTCTTTCTTACTTGTTTTCCTAAAAATTTAACCAAATACCAAAGGAGTGAACCATATGCAAGAACAAACTCTCAAAACAATAAAATAACTTCAACACAAATAAGATGACGCAAAAACGAATGCTAAACACACACAAAAGAATGCAATAAAACATGTAAAATGACTCATGTCAATAGAAATGAAGACGAAGCATTCGAGTTGTGGCGAGTATGCATGCGCACGCTAACTCCTAGAGCGAAATGCTCTGATACCAAGCTGTAATGTCCCAAAATTCGAGAACGCTACTAAAAATCATTTTTTAAATTTTGGGAAAAATTTACGAAATAAAATAAAAATATTTAAATAAAAATTAAATTTAAAAGTTCCCAACAACCGTAAGAAATAAATTTGAAGTATTGCCAGAATGGCCAACATAAAAATTATTAAAACTTGTTTCTTCTCTCATAATAACTAAAAACAGCTCATTCTCAAAACTTGACGCTCATGCATCACTCGCCGACACACCCGCTTGCTCCTCTTCATGCCCCGTTCCATACTCATCGATATAATCGTCTAAAACATCATCATTACCTGCACCATCCAAGTATAATGAGTCTAAAGACTCGGCAAGAATATGCAAAAACTTAAACATAACAAAACATATTATGCAATAAAAAAAGATGCTATAATATTATTTATTTGAGGTGATGTATTATGTGTAAATGTGGCAACCATTAGAGCTCTTGGGTCCCGTGATCACGATCGTTGTACAACAAACAAATAATTTGGTACAACCCATATCAGCCTTGTGCCAATATGCGTACCTTCCCATACCAACCGTCGCCGATATGCGCAATAACTTTCGTTCTTTTGGAAAGGCCCTCCCCGGAGCTCATCCCGGGGCTCCAATCCCATACTGATGCCACAAGTACACACAAGACATCAAAGGTATTTCATGCATACAAAACATCATCTTAAACTTCAACATAAATTTTGTCATAACTTCATCAATTCATGCTCTTAAAATTTCTTGTACAAAACATCATTCATGTTTAAACTGATAAAAACTCATTCATGCATATAATAATTCATTAAATATTTCATGACATTCATAGTAACTAAGGCTTTTGTGAAGAACTTAAAAAAAATATATGTGCATCATAATTTAATCGATCCATATGAGTCGTTCCATCCATCCCGGACATCTAAATTTGAAATTTTTCTCATAGATCATCTTAAAAACACTTAAAATAGCTTAAAATATCATAAGCATGAATTTTGAATTTCAAATACAAGTTTTAAAACTTTTGGGCAGACCCCTGGGGCGCTCGAGCACGGGCAACCCACAACACAGGCACGAGTGCGCCCTGCTCGACGGCTGCCTGCGCATGCAGGCAGCGGCGCAGGTGCGAAACCCGACTTTTTCGATCTTTTCCAACATCAAATCAATATTACTCACTCACCCATTGAAACTTATTCTTAAATAAATAAAAAAAAACTTCAAAAGATCCACACAACACGATCCATCTTTCAAAAGTTTGATTCAAAACTTCCCAACATCAAACACACACCAAAATTCTTCAATAATAGTACAAACCAAAGAATTCTCAAAACTTTTGCATCCAAAAATTTCAAGAATGAATCACGCTTCACAATTTCATCATGGATTTTAAAAATTCTCCTAACTTATGCATCAATCAACACATACACATGAATTTTCATAGTAAAATAATTATACCCTTGAATGGATGTTTCAAAACATTAAAAAAAAAACTTTCCGGATCGCGGTAGTTTGGATTTAACCAAAACTTGAGAAGATCTAGCCTCGAACGGAGAAGAATTGTGTCATAGCTTTGGATGCAAATTAATGTGAAAAGGGGAATTTGGGAAAAGAGAAGCGGCGTTACTTTTTTTTTTTGGAAAAGATGGAATGAAATCTGACGCCTAGTTATTTTATGACTAATGGGCTTGAAAGTTGGCCCATTAGTTGCAAACAAAACGTTTTAAGAAAATAATTCAACCAACCCATAAAATAACACTGTCCCAACTTTAAATTAAGCATAAAACATTTTTCATAACTTGTTCGAAGGCTAGACTCATTCTCTCGGTCCAAAATTAAATTTCAAACCTGAAAACATTAAAATAACTTGCAACACATAAGTATTAGGCAAATCATGTCATATATAAAATTTATACATAACCATTAAAGTCCATGAATAAAATGCATAAAATTATATAAATCATTTAAAATTATCATGATTGAGCTAGTAGACTTTTGGACATTACAGTCTCTATTCCATAGAAGATTTGGTTCGATAGGGTTATTTGGAACAAGTTCTACAATTTTAACTGCCTCTTCTTCTTTAACAATAACCGATATCATTTTGTCGATGTGGTATTTTCAACTTCAACTGTTGGAGCAGTAATATCTTGGTATAATTGTTCAGAACAGTTTTCATCATCACACTCATCTATCATAGTATTTTCCAGTTTGTGACTTAGATTGTTCATATTTATATCTTTTGATGTTGTACACACCAAAGATTCATCAAATACAACATGGATAGATTCCTCGACAATTAGAGATTTTTTGTTGAAAACTCTGTAAGCTCTACTAACTGCTAAGTAACCAATAAATATACCTTCATCGGATTTAGCATCAAAAATAGTCAAATGAGTTTTACCGTTATTATGAATATAAAAAGTGCAACCAAACACCTTAAAGATTATAATCTGCAATAATTGTTCTAGCTGCCTCTTTAGGAGTTCGATTCCTCCTTTTTGCTATGCCATTTTGTTGAGGATTACGGGTTGCTGAAAATTCGTGTTTAACTCCATGATTGTCTAGATAAGAAGTGAAGGTTTTATTTGTAAATTCAGTGCCCCTATAACTTATGATTCTATTAATCACAATAGATTTTTCATTTTGCAAACGTTTTAAAGTTTGATCAACTGAATACTTGTTTGATATTTTGATGGTATAAATATAACCCAAGTAAATTTTGAATAGTCTTCCACTATTACGAGAGTGTATCTCATTCACCCTAAGCTTTTTATATGAATAGTACCAAATAGATCCATATGTAATAGTCCTAAGCATTTAGAGGAGGATTTACAACCCTTATTTTTGAAAGTAGATCGTACATATTTTCTTAACTGAAAGGCAGTACATATCTTTTCTTTTACAAAGTTCTTTTTGGGCAGTCTAGTAACCAAATCATGTTTACTCAACCTAGATAATGATTTGAAATTAAGATGATTTAATTGTTTATGCCATAACCGTTGTCTATCATTTTGAACAACAAAACATATAGGAGAGAGAGATTGATTGTGTTACCAGTTTATTCTATAAGTATTTTGTTCTCGTAAATTAGTCAACATAATATTACCATTTTTAGACTTTATCATGAAAGTTTGTTGATAAAATTCTACATCATAACCATTATCATATAATTGGATAATTCTAATCAAATTGAACAAATATTTTCAACGAGTAATACATCCTTAATAATGATATTACCATGGATAATATTATCCTTACCCACGGTTCTACCTTTTGAGTTGTCACCAAAAGTAATTTTTGGAACTTTGATTTCAAAAACTTCAAATATCAGTTTTTTATTTCCAGACATATGCCTTGAGCATCCACTGTCTAAATACCTAGTAGTCTTTCCAACCTGTTATCAATAATAAACTTTGGTACCCTTATCTTGTTTAAGTCTTGAATAGATTAGTCCTTTCGGAACCCACATTTAAATTACCTTAACATATATACCCGTGTGTGTGTGCATCCAAAAATTTTATCAATTTATTTTATTTTTGAATATGATATGAAATACTAGATTTAACCATATGTTGTGCAGTCCTTTGATTGTTACTGTTCAGTCTATACCTCTTTTGAACTAGCCTGCAGTTAAAGAATTGTCTTTGATATCTCCTTTGATCATTTGCTCTAGATCGGATTGGTTTCTTCCATGATAAGGTGGAACTTGACTGATTACTCTGATCAATTTCATGTGGTCCTGAATTCAACCAAATCTTTCCAGAAGAAATGTTATTGAGTTCTTCATAGCCTAGTCCTTTATGCTTAGCTTTGTTTTCATAAGACATTTTCTGATATGTATTATCTTTAAGCATATCATGATCATATATTGTATTATATCTGACAAAATTTATCATATTAACTTTGCCCTTATCCAGTTGCAATTTAATGATTGTCTCAGGAACAGTGTATTCATTTGAATCAAAACCTAGGTCAGTCTTATCAACTGCCTGGTTTTTATTATCATGCATTTTACTTAGTAAGACATAAGACTTGTTCCAAGAATTTATAGTTGTAAGTAACTTTTGATTTATTTCAATGTAGCTTGGAACATTCTTCTCATGTTGTCATTCTCAGTAACAACATGTTTAACTTTACTCGTAGATTGTCAAGTTCATTTTGTTGCACGCGTCTAGATTCACTTGTCTCATATTTGAGTTTAGTATTTTCTATTTTTACTTCCTCGAATGACTGAGAGAGTTTCATATAATCTCTAGTCATTTCATGTAATGCATTTACTAAATTTTCAAGAGTAAATTCATCGGGGCCAAAATAGAATACCACATCATTATTACACATTAAGCATTGAACCTTTTCATCTTCTCTTTCACTAGAAAATTCCTCAGAGCTATTTGATTCTGAGTCTGAATCATCCCATTTCATACTTTCTTCCGCCATCAGCACTTTTTGTTATTTCTTATTTTTGAAATGATTTCTATATCTTTGGACGTATTTTCTCAAAAGACTTCTTTACATCTTTCCTTGGTCTGTTACAATGTGCAGCAAAATTCCTTGGTTTGCCACAGTTAAAGCATGTAGGACCATCACTTGTATGATCATTTTTATTGTAGGGTTTTGAAAACTTGGATTGATTCTTTCTCATAGATTTACCAAATTTTCTTACAAATAGAGACATTGCTTCATAACTGATTTGCTCGGCATTCTTCTTTCCAGATCCTTCTTAGATTGTTGAAGCAACATTAGTTGTAGCCAAAAATTTTGTTGGTTGAGGAGTTGATGGTTCTTCTTCAGTACGTATGCTTAGCTCAAACTCATACGCTTTTAGATCAGGGAACAAGTCATGCAGTTCAATCTTGCTTAAGTCCTTAAACTCTCGCATTGCTATAGTCTTCACATCTCATTCCCCGGGAAAATCACGCATAACTTTCATAACAATTTCAAGATTTGTCTTCTTTTTTGTCTTCAGTGGTCCATTCAGACCTTTGTTTTTCAACAATCTGAGGTTCACCACTCGTCATAGCTGCAGCAGTGTTGATTTTTGTGATTTTCATGGGACCATCTGTGATAACATACCACATATCATCATCTTGTGTTGGAAGATGTGTATGCATGTGAATTTTCCAATCATCGTATTCTTCTTTAGAGAACATAAGAATTTTTTTAAATGCAGATGCCATAATGAGTATAAAATATATCAATGAATAAATAAAAACCCGCTATGATACCACTTGTTAGGATCGAATATGTGTGTAGAGGGGGGGGGGAGTGGATACAAACTTATAGTATTTCAAAATATTTTTCAAAACTCTTCGCGAGCAGTCTTACTAGTGTTAATTATTAAGACTATTTTTTTTATTCTCAAAAATAGTTTGGACTACTAAAATAGTGCAGATAAAAAGTCCAAATGCATTTGTGTTATCTTTATATATATAAGTAAATATGGATAATAAAATGAATGAATGAATGAGCAGCTGAATTAAATAAGATAGGATATATGGAAGATTGAAGCAAACTGGTTCTATGTCTCCCCTTCTTTCCCATAGGAAGGAATTCACTAGAAGACTTTGGTTTATACAACATATTGTATACAACCAACTCCAACTGTAGGACTTATCATTTGTCTAGATCGAAACTCCTAGTTCTCAACACAAATTAAGACAACAAGTTTTAACAGCAACAAGTGAAATAATCGTGATTTGAATGAATCCTTAGATTCAAACTGATGATCAACTCTTCTTCAACAATTCTGGGATGAGCAGTTGGGAGTTGATTCTTTTTCCTTGATGATCCTTAGAATGATATGATATGTAGCTTGTATATGTGGGCTAAGTGAGCAGTTGAGATAAGTATATGCAAAGTGCTCAGCGAGATAGCTTTCAAAATTTCACTGTTGTATCTTTTTGTGTTCTCTATATCTTTTTTTTTAAGCTTCCTCTCTAAATATATAGCCATATTTCTGTAACGTTCATCTTTGATGACTTAAGTGTTATTTCAAAATGTCTGTTAGTTTTTCGAGATTCTTCATAAATGTCTTCATAAATATGAGAAAAGATCTTTGCCCAAGGTGAATAAGATTTAATTCTTGCGGCTCTTTAATGCAGTTGATGTCTTGTCTGTTTTAATGGTATTTGATCTTACTTCTTTAGAGAAGTCTTGACTTAATAGTCATAAAGAATCTTGTCATGGAATCTTCTTGGAGATCTTAAAATAATTCGAAGAATCTTCTAGAGCAGTTGAAATCCTTTAAACTTTGAGCAGTTCGAAGTGTCTTTTGAGCAGTTCGATATCTTCTACCTATTTTACAATGCTTGGAATTTCAGTTTGTAATCACCAAAACTTAGGGTAAAACAAATAAGTTCTTGAATATTGGGACAAAGGCACTGGTGGGTGGCGAGATCCGTGAGGTAGCAGAAGATTGGTTGGAGAGAATGGAGAGTAGTTACCAAGCATTTGACTGCACCAAGGAGCAGAAGATAGAGGCCCTGAAATTTCTTTTGGAGGGACGTGCAGGGAAATGGTGGAAATCCAAATCTTCCTAGATACTTC
The DNA here is from genome assembly GCF_033568475.1 of Henckelia pumila. NCBI lineage: Eukaryota > Viridiplantae > Streptophyta > Magnoliopsida > Lamiales > Gesneriaceae > Henckelia > Henckelia pumila. Next base: position 108,130,903 of record NC_133123.1, on the reverse strand, counting down.
TGGAGAAAGGCCAGGTAATGTGGGAAGATTTTTGTCAGAATTTTATGAAATTATATTTTTCTCCAGCTCTCTGACAATAAAATCCATAGAGCTGCTGAATTTGAAACAAGGCTCTATGATCGTCGATGAATATCAGTAGAAGTTCATCGAATTGATGTTGTACTGCCCCTCGATAAGTGCATTTTAAGCACTTAATTTGTTTATGATTTTAATTGAAAATAGCTTTATTTCGTGCAGATTTATGCGTTGTTGTTTGTGTGCATGTAGGAAAATCATTGAGTTGGTGTGAAAAGAAGAAAAAAAAAATAATAAAAAAAAGAAGAATAAGAAAAAAAGAAGAAAAAGAAGAGAGTAGAGCCCCTCAGTAGAGTTGCTGATGAAGGGCTCTATCCAAGGGCTCTACTAAGAAAGATGAAGAGCGCTACTTAGCGCTAAATAAATTGAAGGGCGCTACTTAGTAGTGCAAGCTAGATATGAATTGTGCATGATATAGCGATAAAGAAGAGAGCCGCGCAAGTGTACAACACTAAGATTGAAAAGAGAATGCGAAGCTCATGAGCGCTCGCGCAGTCAACTGAGCGCCGGCGCCGTCGCGTAATGCAGAATTTTAGTGTCCGAGTTTTTATGGAAACTTTTGGGATTTTCTTGGGCTTGTTATTGGGCTTTGGCTGCAACGTATAAAAATGAATTTGAGAGTGAGACTTGGAATAAGCCGCTACAATACATCAGAAATTGAGAGCTAAACGTGAGAATTGGATCGTGAGAAATCTGCACTTAACTTGAAGAGTTTGAAGATCGAGAGTCCGGACATGGCATCGCATAGTCGGCTTTGTTTTCTTTCTTTTATATTTATTAAATTCTGAATTGATGTTTACTTTTCTGTACATGAATTATTGTTATCAGAATTTTATTATGAACTAAATTCCTTAGTCTAGAGGTTCTATGGAACCTGGTTTAGACACGATTATGAATTTTTAATTTTATTGAATTGAATTCTAGTAGATTAATTGTTTTTCTAGATTTGACTGTATTTTCAATTAACTGATCACTAATTGAATTGTAATATTTATTTGGAATCCGGCACTCGGAAGAGAGGATTTTGAATAGGAACGATATAAATAACACTGTTAATTGTTTATATAACTCGGGAGAGTTTATAACATTAATAGAGCCTTAAGAAGAACATTGTTTTACACATATCACTACGATTAGATTTTTAATAGGGATATTGGAATTGAACCGAAGTTGATACATATTATTTGGCACCCGGGAGAGGTAAATTATACACTTAAGTGTTCTTGGTTATTAATTGAAAGAAATTCTTGAAAATAAATTAATTAGGAGTGATTGTTGTCGAAACCAGGTGAAATCTAACACTCTAGACCATTTGTCCTCTGATTGATATTTCGCTGAAAGTTGTGTTCGTGCTACTAAAAATCCATTGATTATTTTATTTTTTTGCAAACCTTTCAAATATTGATTTTCTACATAAATTTTAGTCTATTCTTATTACAAGTACTGAATAATTTTAGCATTACTCCTCATGGGATCGACACTTCACTTACTCTTTACTAAAACTTGACAATCGTGCACTTGCGAGCATAAATTTTGCAACACTCCCACATCAGTGCAATTTCCGAGGACAAATATGATCATTTTTTGTAGGTCCTCGACCAGGAGATCTTTGATCGGGTCACTATCTGTGATGATCCGACATCTTACAAGATTGGCGAATCATTGCCATCTGGCAGAGACTAGTGTGAAGCATGCCAAGGCACTTATATCTGCACCACCCAATGGATCACTTGGACCCCATTCTCAATCTTTCAAGAAGCAGGGTTCTACCTCTACCTCTACTTATAATTCTTCGGGTCCTCGCGGATTAATTCATTTTGGTAAGAAGAAGAAGGAGGGGTGTTGTGATCAATGTGGAAGGAAGCACCCGACTGAGGAATTTCGGAGAGCATCCAGAGCATGTTTCATCTGTGGTGAGAAAGGTCATCTATGGAGGATTGTCCTACTCTGGCAGGAGGCACTAGTATTGGAGTTGCTAATGGATCTCAGGCTTCTGTCCAACCACGTTAACCGCCAGCATAGCAGGTCCTTCTACCCTACGACCTCGAGCCCAGGGGCAGGTATTCGCTCTTAGCTAGGACCGAGATAATGCAGATATTGACCACATGATAGCAAGTAATTTCTTGTTATGTGGCATACCTGCTCTTGTTTTAATACATACTGGTGCACCGCATTCATTCATTTCGAATTGTTTTGTCCAGAGATACTAGTTGCCCTATGTATCCCTAGAAACTGACTTAGATTTTTCTATTCCTCTAGGTCGGGAGATAATCTGTAGCGACCCAACCTGGATCAACTAATAATCAGAGATTAGTGCTTAATTAAGCAAGCAATAAACATAATCATAAATAAACTTCGGAAACTTAAATAATCGCTAAAACATCGGAAAAAAATCGGGTAAATAAAAACCAATAATATACAACCCAATTGAAATAATTTAATTATCTAGCTACTTCTCCAGCAGATCTTGCTTAGTCCATCTAATCCCCAAATCCTGAAGGAATACTTGTAATTGCCCCGTCGAATGGGGTGTCCAGAAAACACAGAAATACTGGTGTGAGTGTCAAAGCTCAATACTCTAGTACGGGTAAACATACAAATATGATGCATGCAGAATACAATGTCTGGGTATCCATATCCGGGATTTACAAATCCAAACTACTCAGACTGATGCCTAGGATATGAGTATTACCGACCGGGAAATCAAACCACTGGGTACATCCACTCACTCCTAACTGGATGTGGATCAAAATGTCTCCTGATCACTAGATTCGGCGCAACCCATCGGTTTTTAGGACCCTCAGTATCAAGACGTCCTGACAAAAGGGCTAAGCGACCCTATATCGGCTCATCTCAAAGAGACACAGACTCAATATGATATGAAAATGCCGCATAATATATCAATGTAATAACATGCAATCATGGCACATAAATGTAAAACATAAGCATGCATACCCGATGACAATCTCAATCAGTACTGAGGTACCTCAACAATATACTCCTAGATGTCCCAGCATCTATAGTCCAACACTAAAATGAAAAATACCCATCCATCACTAAACATTCTCATCATTAACTAAGCTATTAAATACTCCCTAATTTTAGGGATCCAAAGTTATACATGATTCCGTCGTCAGCCCGCTGATGGCGACTGCCTCAAAAACTTAGGCACGGCTTTGCTACAATCCCCGTAGCACTCTGCCACTCCCAGTTTCCCACTAAGATGCCTAGAAAGCCCTAAAACCGACTAGAAAGGACTAGAATAGAGAGATAAAAGGTGAATAAGCGATGGAAAAGTGAGCCTCGACACCCTATATGTAGACACCAATCGGAACCTCCGATCGCATGATCAGAGCTTCCGATCCCCTGCTTCCGAACTCTCTCCGCCAACCACATGTCTTCTTCTAGAAGCTGGATGCCAACAGTCCGATCAGAGCTTCCGATACCACTTCGGAGCTTTAGATGTCACTGACATTGCTACTTACATAATATTCCGGACAACTGGCATTGGGACGCTCGGAGCTTCCGATCCTGCTTCGGAGCTTCTGAACTCCTCGGAGCTTCTGAACTCCTCGGAGCTTTCGAAATGGAAATATGGCTCCGATATGTTCGTACCTTCCGAACCCTTGTTCGGAGCTTCCAATCCTATCAAAGCCCAAAGCTATACCGGACCATTGTGATCATTCTGAATCCATTTTCGAACTCCCTAGACCCATATGGAAATCTCTTAATCATGTTTGACCTCTCTTAAACATGATTGCTTGATTAATTATCACTTAATCATTAATTATGGGTTCGGGTCACTACATAATCACTAAGAGTCTAGTGATGAGATGTCTTCTAGAATTTGATGGACATTCCTTGGTTGCTAACTTGATGATGTTAGCAATGTCCGACTTTGAATGCATATTGGGAGTATATATGCTGACATTGTATCATGACATTGTGTATTTCACCAACGACTGGTACAGTTTCAGCCAGATGAGGGTGATAGTTGGTTCTTTTATGGTGAGAAAGTGCGACCTTCGATGTCTCTTGTGTTGGCTCTGAAGGCTTGTCGTGCCTTAGGGTCTGGCAGGAAAAGGCTACCTCATCTACGCTATTGATACCACTAATAGTAGTCGTGGTATTGGGCATATACAAGTATTCAGCGAGTTTCCCAATGTTTTCCTTGACAAAATTCCTGATTTTCTTCCAGTTTGTGAGGTGGAATTTGTTATTGATTTATTGCCAAAAACTGCACCAATATCAAGAGCATTGTATCGTCTTGCTCCATCAGAGATGCGGGAGTTAAACTAGAAGTTACAATATCTTCTTGATAAAAGATACATTCGTCGGAGTGTTTTCCCATGGAGAGGACCAGTCCTATTTTTCAAGAAGAAAGATGTATTGATGCGGTTGTGCATTAATTACCGAAAACGGAACTGTGTCACCATCAAGAATAAATATCAGTTGCCATGAACTGATGACTTTTTCGATCAGGATACCACCAGATGTGTGTCCGAGACTCAGATATATCTAAGACTGATTTTTGTACCAGGTATGGTCATTATGAATTCTTGGTGATGCCACTCGGTTTGAAAAATACCCCTGCAGTCTTTATGGACTTGATTAACCTTGTGTTCTGAGATTATCTGGACAAATTTGTCATCATATTCATTGATGATATTCTGGTTTATTCGCATGATATAGATGATCATGCACAACACTTGAGGATTGTATTACAGACATTATGCGAAACGCAACTATATGCTAAGTTGAGTAAATGTGAGTTCTGGATTGATCGAGTCGTGTTTCTCGGTCATGTTATATCTAAGGAAGGAATACATGTAGATCCGATTAAGATAGAGGCAGTGTTGAACTACGAACGTTCGACGACGGTGGCTGAGATCCGTAGTTTTCAGGGTCTAGCTGGATATTACCGTCGGTTCATTGAGAACTTCTCCCAGTTAACCAGGCCTTTGACGCAGCTTTCCCGAAAGAATGTTCCTTTTGCATGGTCCTCAGATTGCGCTTTTCATAAATTTGTAAACGCCTGACCACTCCACTATGCTAGCTCTACCATCAAGATCGGGAGGTTATTCTATTTACACTAATGCCTCTGGGCAGGGGCTAGGATGTGTATTGACACAGCATGGACTTGTGATAACCCATGCCTCTCGACAATTGAAGACGCATGAGATTAACTATCTAGTACATGATCTCGAGTTGGCCGCCAATATATTTGCACTCAATATTTGGAGGCAATACTTGTATGGCGAGAAGTTTGAGATATTCATTAATCGCAAGAGTCTGAAGTACTTTTTCACTTGGGAAGAGTTGAACATGAGACAGAGACGATGGATTGACTTGTTAAAAGACTATAATTGTGAGATCAAGTACGACCCAAGCTCTGTTAATCTTACTGTCGATGTCTTGAGTCGACAGGTAAGACTTTTTTTTATTCATACTAATGATATCTCTAACATGATTCAGGAATGTTGTTCCTTGGGATTCAACCTTAAGCACAAGAAAGGAGTAAATGGAATCTTAGAGCCGTTAAAATGGGTCGGGCCCATCGGGCCAGCTTGCCCCGCCATTAAAAATCGACGGGTTGGGTTGGGGCTTTATTGGTCCATTTGGAGGCGGGCCTAAACGGGGCACGGGTTGAGGCGGGGGGTGGCGGGGAGGGGGCCGGCGACCCGCCTTTTTTTAAAAAAAAATAAATTTTTAAATTTTTTTGAATTATGGGCATAAAAATATTTGTTTTTAAATAATGTGATTTTAAAGTTTTAAAACTAGTATTTGTAATATTAACCATAAAAAATAATAATGTAAGATATTAATGTGATTTTAAAGTTTTAAAACTAGTATTTGTAATATTTTTAATATCTTACATTATTATTTTTTATGGTTAAATATCTATTTATTATTCAAATTATTCGGAAATGCAATTTTTATCTAAAATATAATAGTTAACATCAAAATTTTATATGTTTTGTTTGATTGTGACATTTATTATTTGTTATTGTTTAACATTGTTGATATATTTTTTTTTCAATCTCAAATACTAATTTTATTTTTTGAATTTTTTTAATATTTTTTTATTTTTTTAAAATTTTGGCGGGTTGACCTGCCTAACCCGCGATCCGCGGTGGGGCGAGACTGGTTGGGGTTTTTATGCCCCATTTGGAGGCGGGCCTAAATAGGCCAACACAAACGGGCTGCGGGTCATGGCGGGGCGGGCCGGGGCAAGTCAGGCCGGCCCGTCTGACAGCTCTAAATTCACTTGTATCCTATTCTATCTGAGCCAGTCATGCTCGGATCATAGTTGCTCAGATGTCTGATGCTAAGATGCAACGGTTAACTCGTTTTTCTACGAGTAGGAATACATCTGGATTCTATTTACCATCCAATGGGTTATTGTGATTATCTAATCGAGTAGTGGTACCAAGTGACACGGAATTGCGGAATGAAATTCTGGCTCAAGCTCATTGGAGCCGACTAATAGTTCATCTTGGAAGCGTGAAAATGTATAATGTAATGCCCCGAAAAATACCCAATTAAATAATTTATGAGAATTGGAATTAAAATTCCAAGTTTAAGAAATTAAAGGATTGAAATTGAAGTTTGGAGATGATCAAGGACTGAATTGAAATTTTGGAGAAAGTTCAGGGACTAAATTACAAAATGCTAAAATACTTAATAATTGAGTAATTATTAAGTGGGGATGCATGATTTCATTGTCTCCTTCACTCAGCAACCACCGAGAGGAGAGAAGCTAGAGAGCTTACACCATTAACGATCATTTCAAACTCCGATCCAAGAAAATTCGATCGGTAGAATTTTGATCCGGGCACGATTTTGCGATCCTTGCAACAAGGGCTACGTTTCTACATAAGTATGATTAAATTCTACCAAGTTTTAATTTTTGGGATATTTTTGGATTAGAGTTTTGATGGTATAAATATGTTATTGAGATAATAGAGATGGTATATCTAAGATGGTTTGAGAAAATACCATCCTTTGAACATGTTTTTTATTTTAGAATAATTTTCGGAATTTTTGGAATTTTGGATGATGATTTTCAAAAATTAGAGATGATTTTGATGATGATATTGTGATGGAATTGTGATAATATTGGTATTTGAAATTTTGGAAATATCGATTTTGAGACGTTATGTCATCGGGTTGAATTTTGAAGAAATTGTTAAATTATTATTTAGAAATAATGTCAAGGAATGATATTGAAAAATAATGTTGTCCATTTAGGATTTTTGAATTTGAATTTATTGAATTGGAATCGCAATAAATCAAGTTGTTTAGAGTTTGATCAAGATTGAGATTGATTATTGTTTGAAATGCGATTTTTGGATCGAACAAGAAATTGATATGAATTTCATATTGATGTAGCTATCAAGACTTGAGCATTACCGGACTTGGAATTGAAGTATGGATAGACAATTAAGAGCTTGAAATTGAATTCTCGAGAAGATTTGAGATTCTCGACCCAATAAAATCACACACTTATTTGCTATATTATTTGAACTATATGAATTGATTGAATAACATGAAATTATGAATTTGATTTTATTTGATGATTATCTATATATGATTCATGCTAAATGATTTGATTTATGAGATGAGATGCTCAAATTGAGCTAAGATTTTGATATATTGAATTGCATCATCTTATTCATATTGAGACAGATTTTGTTCAGATTTGATGGCAGACTTTGTAGTAACCCAGATTTCATTTTAAGATAATGATATGTTAAACATGATTAAGCGTTAGTAATTAACCAATTCCAGGGCTTAATAGGTCTTCAGAATCACCAGATGGAGCGCTACATATAAAGGTAGTAGCCAAGTTCCACTTTACATGCTATGATATGTCATATAATTTTAAAAGTGGAAAAATATGATTAAGGAGTCCTTATTTGGTGAAAATAAGTGGAAAATCAGCTCCGGAACGTCCAAAAATGGTAGGAAGGGTCCCGGGGGTCTCAGACAGTTCGGAGGCACCGAAATGAGTTCGGAGCATCCGAACTCAGATACCAAGTTCGGAGGATCCGAACCCAGCTCTTAGGAGGCTCCGATCACAGCCAGTTCGGAGGCTCCGAACTCTTCCAGACAGCAATGCTAGATGACTAATCCGCGATATTCGACAAGTGTCGTACATACAGGTTCGGAGGGTCCGAACTTCGACATATTTTGCATATAAATAGGGCCATTCAGACGAGAAATTAGATATAAATCAATTATTCCGAGTGTTCAGTTTATAGTAAGCGTTATACAGAGGGCCCAATCGGTAATAGTGAGATTCTGGAATAACAAAGAAGTTGTTATAGTCATCCAGAGTCAGAGACATCAAAGGGATTACTACGGACGAAGGTATGGTCCGGGAATATATTTAATTTTTGGGAGTACTTATTAGCTTAGTTAAGGCTTATAAAACTTGTGTAGTGATAGAGTGAACTTTTGAATATAGATTTGGAACCTAGGATCCAACTATACTTGAACTAGCCTAGAGGTACGTACACATTGACTGAGATTGCTAGCGAGTATACATGTTTATATGTTGCATTTATTTGGAATTATAATGTGGCATGATGTATGTTTTATCGCTTTCTATATTCATATATCATGTGCACATACACGTTGAGCCTATACCTTGTTATACCTGATTATAAAGCCGCTCAGCTCAATACTCGATAGTTTTTCACTGAGAGTACCGCGACGGCGGGGACATGTATGTCTGACTACTTTGGTGTACTAGACAAGTGTGGTTGCACCCAAAGGTTGATCCGTGCGGTGACAGCACTCATGTGGCACCGGTACTGAGCATGAATTTTCAGATGACCCTTTACCAGTCATCATGTTGCATGCATCATATATATACGTGTACTCATATTTATGTACTGGGCGTTAGCGCTCATGTCCTAGTTGTTATCTTGGACACCATATTCCACGGGGCAGGTCGCAGGATGAACGGAGCTGGTAGTTCAAGGCAGGACTAGGGAGCAGGAGCCTTGAGGAGTTATTTATACAGCAGGATTCGATATGGCTGTATAATGTTTCTTTTAAGTTTTTCGATATGGTTGTATCACTACAGTATTAAGCTTGGACTTGTTTTACTAAGCTGATATGTAAATTATGGATTATGTTTCCGCACATTTTACTCTGTTAAGCTTTTTGCTTTATTAAGTTTATTGCATGCTATTAGTTGCCAGTTAGTAGATGATTCCATGCAGGGTCACTACATTTTTGGTATCAGAGCATGCATAGATTTTGGGAATTAGTACTTGGGATTTAGTTTAGTCTTAAGTAATACTTGTGCATTTGGGATTTTAATGTGTAATTATTTTCAGGATATGGCTGACGAGAGTCACGGTAGTGTTGGCCAGGGAGGTGGTCATCATCGTCACCATCGTCATCATGATGATAGTTATCGTCCTCATGAGGGTAGATGTCTCTACTCTATCAATAAGTTCATGCAAGTAGGACCGAAACCCTTGGTGGGAGGCGAGAATCCTGAATAGGCAAGAGGTTGGATGTCTAAACTCGAGAGTGCATTTCGAGCTTTCGATTGCACTGAGGAGCAGAAACTGGAAGTTCTAAAATTTGTTCTAGAGGATCGAGCACGCTTATGGTGGGATGCCAAAGCTACTCAAGCACGTACTGAGAGAGGTTGGGGGGATTTCTGTCAGCAGTTTCAGAAACTGTATTTTTCTCCAGCTGTTCGTCAAGCACTATCTGTGGAGTTGCTGACTCTGAGGCAAGGATCAATGACTATTGATCAATATCAGCAACGATTTCTTGATCTGCTACCTTTCAGTCCTCATATGAGTGACAGTGATGCATCCAAGTATGATATCTTTTTGCAAGGCCTGAATCAAGATATCTACTCACAAGTTGTCGTCTGTGATGATCCGAAATCTTATGAAACTTTGGTGAACCATTTCCATAAAGTGGAGAACAGCAATAGGCAGGCACAGTTGACGATGACAGGACAGCCTAGTGGATCTCTTGGGCCTAGGGCTCAATCCGTTGTGCAATCTGGACATATGTCTTCTTCTTTTACTACTACTACTTCGTCTGGTTCTCGTGGTTCACGAGGTACGTTCCGTTTTGGGAAGAAGAAGAAGAAGGAGGAGGAGTTTTGCAGTCACTGTGGTGGGAAGCATCCTGCAGCTTCGTGTCGGAAGGCTACTGGTGCTTGTTATATTTGTGGTGAGCAGGGACATCTGTGGAGACATTGTCCTCAGCGTATGGGTTCAGCTAGTAGATCGGGATCACAGGTTGGATCTCAGGCTTTTACTTTTCCACGTCAGCAGCCAGCACCACAGAGTTCTTCTGGTTACCGTCCACAAACTCAAGGGCAGGTGTTTGCTCTGTCTCAGGAGCAGGCTACTGAGGGAAGCGATCGCATGTTGGCAGGTACCTTTTTGTTATGTGGTATTCCTGCACTTGTCTTAATTGATACTGGAGCATCGCATTCCTTTATTTCTAGTCTCCTTGTTAAGAGACATAGATTACCTTATGTATTATTAGACATGGATTTAGTTGTATCTACTCCGCTGGAGCAAGAGGTAGTAACTAAGCGTCTAGTGATGGGTTGGCTTCTAGAGTTTGAGGGTCATGTGTTGTCTGCTAATCTGATGATTTTAGCGATGACAGATTTTGACTGTATTTTGGGAATAGATATGCTGACTTTGCATCACGCTACTGTGGATTGTTATCAGCGTCTGGTACAGTTTCATCCGGATGAGGGTGATAGCTGGTACTTTCATGGTGAGGGTGTGCGACCTCCGATGCCACTTGTATCGGCTCTGAAGGCATGTCATGTCTTGGAGTCAGGTGGGAAGGGCTACCTCATTTATACAGTTGATATGTCCACGAGTAGTCCGGGTATTGATCAGCTATCGGTTGTCAGCGAGTTTCCTGATGTATTCCCTGATGAGATTCCTGGTTTTCCTCTGGCTCGAGAGGTTGAATTTGGTATTGATCTAGTACTAGGAACGACGTCTATATCCCGAGCACCTTATCGTCTGGCGCCGTCAGAGATGAGGGAATTGAAATAGCAGTTGCAGGATCTGATTGATAAGGGATGTATTCGTCCAAGTGTTTCTCCGTGGGGAGCACCTATGTTATTTATCAAGAAGAAGGATTAATCTATGCGATTATGTATTGATTACAGGCAGCTGAATCGTGTCACCATCAAGAATAAGTATCCTTTTCCACAAATTGATGATCTGTTCGATCAACTACAGGGTACTTCTGTTTACTCTAAGATAGATCTGAGATTGGGATACCACCAGATGCGGAAACGAGACTCAGATATTTCTACGACTGCTTTCAGGACCAGATACAGGCATTATGAATTTCTGGTGATGCCATTCGGTTTGACTAATGCACCGGCAGTATTTATGAATCTGATGAATCAGGTATTTCGAGAATATCTGGATAGATTTGTCATCGTATTCATTGATGATATTCTTGTCTATTCGCATGACAAGAATGAGCATGCACAATATCTGAGAATTGTGTTGCAGACGTTACGAGAGAAGCAGTTGTATGCGAAATTGAGGAAGTGTGAATTTTGGCTTGATCGGGTAGTATTTCTAGGTCATGTGATTTCTAGTGAAGGAATATCTGTTGATCCTAGTAAGATAGAGGCAGTGCTGAACTGGTCTCGTCCGATGACGGTTGCTGAGATTCGAAGTTTCTTGGGTCTAGCTGGTTATTACCGTCGGTTCATCGAGAATTTTGCACAGTTGGCCAGGCCTTTGACACAGCTTACATGGAAAGATGTTGCCTTCATTTGGTCCTCGGATTGTGAGGAGTCATTTCATGAGTTGCGTAGACGTCCTACTACTGCACCTGTGCTAGCTCTACCTTCTGGATCGGGAGGTTATGTTGTCTATAGTGATGCCTCTGGTCAGGGGTTAGGATGTGTTCTGACATAGCATGGACATGTTATTGTCTATGCTTCTCGACAATTGAAGACACATGAAATAATTATCCAGTGCATGATCTCGAGTTAGCCGCCATTGTATTTACGCTCAAGATTTGGAGGCATTATCTTTATGGCGAGAAATTTGAGATATTTACGGATCACAAGAGTCTAAAGTATTTATTCACTCAGGCGGATTTGAATATGCGACAGAGACGCTGGATGGATCTCTTGAAGGATTATGATTGTGAAATCAAATATCATCCAGGTTCTGCTAATCTTACTGCTGATGCCTTGAGTCGGCAGGTGAGACTTTCTGCACTTCAGACTAGTGACATATCTCATATGGTTCAAGAGTGTTGTTCATTGAGTTTTACACTCAAGCACAAGAAAGGAAGAAATGGGATTCGATTGTATACTATTTTATCTGAGCCATCATTGTATTCTCGGATCAGAGATGCTCAGATATCTGATGTTAAGACTCAGCATTTGGCACGTCTAGCCAATGGAGTTAATACTTCTGGATTCCATTTTCAGGCAGATGGTTTATTGTGCTTATCTCATCGAGTAGTTGTACCTGATGTTGCGGAGATCAGGAATGATATTCTATCTCAAGCTTATAGGAGTCGATTGTCAGTTCATCCTGGTAGTATGAAAATGTATAAGGACTTGCGAACTAGATTCTGGTGGAAAGGGATGAAGCGAAGTGTATATCAGTTTGTCTCTTGATGTTTGGTTTGTCAACAGGTCAAGGCTGAACACCGACGACCAGGTGAATTACTGCAGAATCTTGAGATTCCCGAATGGAAGTGGGAGCACGTGACTATGAATTTTGTCACCCACTTTTCTATGAATTCACGTCAGTGTGATGCTATTTGGGTTGTTGTTGACCATTTGACGAGGCACATTTCATTCCTTACAACCGGGAGTATTATTATGATCGCATGACACGTTTATACATCCAGGATATAGTGCGATTACATGGAATTCCAGTGAGCATTGTCAGTGATAGAGACCTGCGATTTACCTCACATTTCTGCGGTAGTTTTCAGTAGGCGTTGGGTACCACTCTGAGTTTGAGCACGGCATATCATCCGGAGACTGATGGGCAGTCAGAGCGGACGATTCGTACGTTGGAAGATATGCTACGTTCTTCTGTCATGGATTTTGGCTTATCTTGGTAGGATCAATTACCTTTGATCGAATTTGCCTACAATAACAGTTATCATAGTTTTATTGATATGGAACCTTTCGAGGCATTGTATGGTCGATGGTGTCATACTCCGTTATTTTGGGATGAAGTCGGGGAACGACAAGTCGAGGGTCCTGAGTTGGTGCAGCAGATTGTAGACAAGGTAGATTTGATCAAGCGAAGGATCAAAGCTGCTCAAGATCGGCAAGCCAGTTATGATAATATTCACCGTAGGCCACTGCAGTTCAAGCCTGGTGAATATGTGTTCTTGCGAGTATCACCTTTCAGGAAGGTGATGAGATTTGGTGTGAAAGGCAAGTTTTCACCTCGTTACATTGGGTCTTTCCAGATACTGGAGAAGATCGGAGATGTTGCATATCGTTTGGCGTTACCGCCATATATTTCCAGTATACATGATATTTTTCATGTGTCGTTACTTCGACAGTACATAGCTGATAAATAACATATTATTCAGCCTACTGATGTTCAACTAGAGCCAGATCTGTCTTATGTTGAACGACCACTCCGTATCCTAGACAGAAAGGAGAAAGTTCTTCGGAACAAGACTATACCACTTGTGATGGTACAGTGGCAAGGTCGAGGCGTTGAAGAAGCAACTTGGGAAACCGAGAGTCGTATGCGAGTAGAATATCCTGAGTTGTTTGCTTTGTACTTTTGATTACCATGTAAAGATGTAGTTATAGTTGTTGTAATAAAACATGGTTTGATGTTTCATATTGTTATCTTGATTTGTCTTTAGATTTTATTTCGCGAATGAAATGTCTAAAGGTGGGGAGAATGTAGTAACCCAGATTTCATTTTAAGATAATGATATGTTAAACATGATTAAGCATTAGTAATTAACCAATTCCAGGGCTTAATAGGACTTCAGAATCACCAGATGGAGCGCTACATATAAAGGTAGTAGTCAAGTTCCACTTTACATGCTATGATATGGAATATAATTTTAAAAGTGGCAAAACATGATTAAGGAGTCCTTATTTGGTGAAAATAAGTGGAAAATCAGCTCTGGAACGTCCAAAAATATTGGTAGGAAGGGTCCCGGGGGTCTCAGACAGTTCGGAGGCACCGAAATGAGTTCGGAGCATCCGAACTCAGATACCAAGTTCGGAGGATCCGAACCCAGCTCTTAGGAGGCTCCAAACTCCCCCAGACAGCAATGCTAAATGACTAATCCGCGATTTTTGACAAGTGTCGTACATGCAGGTTCGGAGGGTCCGAACCCCAGTTCGGAGGCTCCGAACTCCGACAGATTTTGCCTATAAATAGGGCCATTCAGACGAGAAATTAGATATAAATCAGGTATTCCGAGTGTTCAGTTTATAGTAAGCGTTATACAGAGGGCCCAATCGGTAATAGTGAGATTCTGGAATAACAAAGAAGTTGTTATAGTCATCCAGAGTCAGCGACATCAAAGGGCTTACTACGGACGAAGTTATGGTCCGGGAATCTATTTAATTTTTGGGAGTACTTATTAGCTTAGTTAAGGCTTATAGAACTTGTATAGTGATACGGTGAACTTTTGAATATAGGCTTGGAACCTAGGATCCAACTATACTTGAACTAGCCTAGAGGTACGTACACATTGACTGAGATTGCCAGCGAGTATACATGTTTATATGTTGCATTTATTTGGCATTATTATGTGGCATGATGTATGCTTTATCGCTTTATATATTCATATATCATGTGCACATACATGTTGAGCCTATACCTTGTTATACCTGATTATAGAGCCGCTCAGCTCTATACTTGATAGTCTGTCACTGAGAGTACCGCGATGGCGGGGACATGTATGTCTGACTACACTGGTGTACTAGACGAGTGTGGTTGCACCTAGAGGTTGATCTGTGCGATGGCAGCACTCATGTGGCGCCGGTACTGAGCATGACTTTTCAGATGACCCTTTACCAGTCATCATGTTGCATGCATATATATATATGTGTACTCATGTTTATGTACTGGGCGT
Source organism: Henckelia pumila (assembly GCF_033568475.1). NCBI lineage: Eukaryota > Viridiplantae > Streptophyta > Magnoliopsida > Lamiales > Gesneriaceae > Henckelia > Henckelia pumila. The sequence goes on along the minus strand of NC_133123.1, from coordinate 108,115,711 downwards.
TAGCGCTCACGTCCTAGTTGTTATCTTGGACACCCTATTCCACGGGGCAGGTCGCAGGATGGACGGAGCTGGTAGTTCAAGGCAGGACTAGGGAGCAGGAGCCTTGAGGAGTTATTTATACAGCAGGATTCGATATGGCTCTATAATGTTTCTTTTAAGTTTTTTGATATGGTTGTATTACTACAGTATTAAGCTTGGACTTATTTTACTAAGCTGATATGTAAATTATCGATTATGTTTCCGCATGTTTTACTCTATTAAGCTTTTTGCTTTATTAAGTTTATTGCATGCTATTAGTTTCCAGTTAGTAGGTGATTCCATGCAGGGTCACTACAGACTTGCCTAGATTGCAGCGGACGGTTGGGTCTATATTCGAGTGACATGGAATGTAGAGCAACTTTCATGACCAGAATACTCTATATAGTAGTGCCAAAGTCCGGGGTTGAGAAGCTCAACGCCCACCCCAATTGGGAGACTTGGTGGTGACGTTGTGTTTTATTTTTCCTTCGGATCCCTAAGATCGAGATTCAGACTGAATCAGAGAATTGATAACTCCAGATTCTGGATCATGCATTTCATCCATGCATTATCCATTTGAGATTACTTATGGATTTATATTGATATCATTGAAATGGTTAAATGCTCATTTGTTTCTGTCATTCATATTGGGTTTTTATACTCATCGGTTTTTTGGCTGTTTCTTTGTCTTGTGTGTGTGCATTGCAACAGGTGGTACAGGGTCAAGCTTTAGAGGAGCTTAAAGATTTGAAATGAGAGTAGAAGTGGAGCTCGGGTCTAGGAGTCGAATAATTTTAAATACATGTTGAAAACTTGTTGAATTTTAGAGTTTCAAAGTTGTTGCATTTTATACTCGTTTGAATGATTTTCAGACTTCTCTTTATTGTATATTGTGATCAAGACTTTGAGAGGTCACCATTCCGGGTTTTTGGAGCAAGAAAAGAAGAAAAAAATAGAGATTTTTGAAGCCTCAGTGCGCCCGCGCATCCGGTGCGCCATTTTATGCAACTGAGGCGCGCTCGCACGCCCGCCCCGCCGCTACGCAACGACGGCGCGCCCGCGCCTCCTCCATAAAAAAATTTACTTTTCGCGACGCGTTTTTGCATCGCCAAATGTAAGGCATGCAGAGCCAAATGTCATATTGATTATTTAATTATTTGCTCTCGAGGTCTCCACATATAAGGACTTACAAACTAGATTCTGGTAGAAAGGGATGAAACAGAGTGTATATCAGTACGTTTCTAGATTCCTTATCTGTCAGCAGGTCAAGGATGAGCATAGACGATCGGACGGGTTATTACAAAACTTAGAGGCTCCTGATTGGAAATGGGAGCACGTGACTATGGATTTTGTCGCCTATTTACCTATGACCTCTCGGCAATGTGATGCTATCTGGGTCATTTTAGATCGTCTGACCAAGTTTGCACACTTCATTCCTTACAACCGAGATTATTCTTTTGATAACATGGCACAACTTGTAGTGACCCATTCCGGAATCACTAACTAATCAAACTTAAGCATGCAACAAATATCTTAAAACACAATAATCAATAAAACAAGCGGAAACCAAGACCTTGCCAATAAAAACCAAAGGATTCATAGTATCCCAATTACCCCAGTACTTGTCAAACTTTAACTTCATTACACCTGCCACTTTTTTAAGAATTGGATCAGAATCATCATTTCTCTTTATCTCAATCTCAACTTGTAGTGCAGTCATTGATTAGTAATCAATTGAGAGGTTGGACTTTTTGATGCACTTAGTTCCAAAGTGGCATCATAATTTTTTTTTGAGAAAATGTAAAACGACTCTTGCATCATCCCAATCATCTTTCATCGGAGGCCTTATCCTTACATTACCCTTCTAATCTGTTTCATGAAAATAATTCATAAAAAACAGCCATTCTTCAGTCATCCTTTCAAACACTCTTATGTACTTCAAAGAAACTTCAAGCATTTTATAAGTTGCATTCCATTTTGTTTTAACATTCATAGGTACCGTTGACGTACTAGAAAACTTTGCAAGCACAACAAACTCCCTAAATTTGTTCAATCTAGATGAAGAAGAATGAATAAAAACAATTGCATTCCTTATAGCTTTGATTGAGGTATTAAGTTCTTTCAAGTCATCCTTAACAATTAAGTTCAATATATGACACGCGCACATCAAGTGCAAGTACTTCCCTTCAAATAACAATGTATTTTCAACTTTTCATTCTTTTTTTCAAGTAATTAATTGCAGTATCATTAGAGAAAGCATTGTCAACTACAATTGAAAACACTTTTTTTATCCCCCACTCTCACAAGCAAACCTCAACCATCTTCCCAATTTATTCCCCAAAATGACTGGTGATATTTGTGAAGTTTATTATTCTTTTTTGTAACTTCCAATCACTGTCTAAAAAATGATTTGTAACTACCATGTAATTTATGTATTGAATGGACGCACAAGTATCAGTTTTGATACTTACCCTTTGTTCACTAATCACACTTTGAATCTTAGCTTTCTCAACTAAGAATAAATCATAAACCATACCTGCAGCTTTCTTTCGATTAGGAACCTTGAACCTTGGTTGTTCTTCATGCATTAAACTCACAAACTCCTTCCCTTCGACAACCTTAAATGACACTTCGTCGATGATCACATACTTTTTCAATTTCATTTCACACCTTTTTTTGATTAAAAGTATGAGGAATCAAGACACTTGTTTGTCCCATCATATTCACCTCATTCGTCAATATGGTTTGACTTTTATCACTCCCACTCACTTCGTAGAGCGGACTCAACTTACAACTCTTTACTAAGTGGCTTATCAACCCACTAGTACTTCCGAAAACTGCTGGGATATCAATTTTACAATAGTTGCATACCCCTATTTGTTGTAGACTCCCATCAGCCAACTCTCCCATTTTCTTTTCACAATATTCCCAAAATTTACTCTTGAACTTTTTAGGAGCTGCGGGAGGTTTTGATTTCAAAGCTTTTCTTACTCCCTTTCGAGCTGTGGACTTCAGTGTTTCAGATTCTGTTGAATTTTGTGTTTGGGATGAATTTTGCGGCATATTAGACTCCATTCTGAAATAAAAAAACCAGAACTTAACTACATTGAATACAACTCAATTTAAAACAGCTGGCATGCTATCTGCAATAATTTAAATAAAACAATAGGATATAATCATATACAACCAACGTTAACTCTAGAAATGAAAAGTGTCTATTTAGTTTCAACCGTGACACAATAGGCATATGATATAAAAATTAGAAATGATTTATTAAAAAAAACTAATATCAGTAACTCCTTGAACTATTTCATATCAACCATTCTAAATCATTTTTCTAACATATCCGCCATTATCCATACACATTTATCTTTTTAAAAATGATTTTAAAAAACTAGGGTTTTTGTAACTGATTAGCATCATAGTGTAATTGATTAGCAATAGAGTTTTTATTCTTTTGAATGTAAATGACCCATTGTGAAATTAAAATATTGAAGCTATTTAATGAAACGAGAAAAAAACCATTTACAGAGATTGAGAGAACAGACCCTAGATAAAGAAGCAGCCAAGCAACGACAATGGTGGATGAGCGATGATAGCTGAGGTCGAGGAGTGACGGAGGTGGAGTGCGACGGGCGACGAAGGAGAGCAGGAGATGGAGCAAGTCGAGCGAAAAAAATAGAAGTGTGAGATTTGAGAACAGAGGTTTTGATTCTTTGAATTTGAATATTTTATTTCATATATGATAATATATAATAATATATTTGATATCTACATAATTATAATATAATAATTTCTTTACTCATAATTTCGGTATACCAAAATTTTCAAATTTTCATACCGATACCGTACCGTTAATTTCGGTATTGTTACCATATCGTACCGCCAAAAATTTCGGTATTTTTGGTACGATAACTTCGGTATACCAAAATTTTTGGTATATTTTCCATCCTTAAGTATGAAAGTATGAGTATACATATGTTATGAATGCTAAAAACAAATGAACGGGTATCGAAAACCTATCATGGTAGAAACTCTTGCGCAACAAATAGCGTCATGATATGTAGCACATTGGGCCGTCACATGTACTCCCATACCATAAGAAATAAGTGGAAATAACCGAATCCAAATCCATTGAATCTATCCACAAAACCGCGGGGCTGAGCAACCCCTCTACTGGTGATATCAAGGTATATGCTCAATGTGATAATGCACACATCATAATAATCGTGACATAATAAATATACATAAGTCATGTCATATAAACCATGCAAACATAAAACATGCATACTCAACCATGGTATCCCGGATAGTATGTTTGTACCTTAAAATAAGCAGCTTAGCGATATTGAATCTCTAGTCCAAACCTATAAAAAGATAATCACTGTATCACTAAAAGTCTACTAAAAGTCTTAAATATACTAGTAACTCCTCATTGTTTCCCATTTCATCCATAATGACAGGTTCAAACACTTCCTCATCATCATTTAATTCAATATCTTCTTCTTCATTCATCAAATTTTCAGCCACATTTTACTCTCTACAATATTGGGAGTAAAATACTTATTGATATCTCCATCTTGACTTTTAATTAATGATTTTATCCTCAACTTTATTTTTCTTTTTTGTTATCCCGACATGTACTTGAAAGACGTGATATATGAACTTGCCTAACAGACAAACAATGAAACAAAATATAATTTCTTTTCATTTAACCAATCTAATTTACATTTATCCTACCTTAAGGAACACAATTGACAAAATACTAATTTAATAGCTGTAAAAATGCAATCACAATTATATAATTGCGTCAGAAATAATTAAATAAACATCTTGTCAATGGTTAAAAAATCAGATAAACTAGATGACCCCAAAAACCCAATATCCAATAATAAGCCTAAATATATAAAAATTACAATCCAAATATCGCATCTCATAGACTCATAGTATAATCAAACAAGGTGTTGAGCATTTTCAAAATAAGATGAACAATCCGAGAAGAATAAATCATCACATATATAATCCAAGTCCAAGTCATAGAATGAAATATACATTCTTGTTTCAAAATAACAAAAACGTAACCCAAGTCTACGACCTAGAAATTAATTTCAACACCATAATTTAAGAAAAATGTTTAACAATTCAATACAAATTTTGAAACACATCAAACAACAATTTCATAATATTAAAACTCAAAACAAATAAACAATAATAGCAAGTTTAAGGCTCCCAAAATCTAAAGCACAAAAATATTCCATCGAATTCAGTTCGTGAAAACCCGTCAACGCCGAAGCACCGACAAAAGAGCTCATAGAAGAGGGCTATCATCTCATGACCCCGATAACAAAGACCCAAAGAAAACTAAGTCTAAAGTGAATGACAACGATCCTGAGGGGAGCGAGAAAAATACTACTCCTAAAGAGGGGGAAGCAAGTGGTCACACAATTCACGACGTCTCTGACGAAAACAAACCAACTAATCCAATCCGTGGAGATGGATCTCACACATATGTAACTGGAGAGAATTTGTCAGCAATCTTGCCTGCACGTCGAAGCCCGTTCACTAACGTCATTCTATCTGAAGCTTTGCCTAAGGGAGTCAAAATCTCCAGCCTACCTGAATTCGATGGAAATAGTGATCCTCAAGATCATATTAACAAATTCTAAGCAAAAGCAGATTTGTATGACATCACAGATGTTGCTTACTGCAAGATATTCCGAACAACATTATCAGAGCGAGCTCTCATATGGTTCAATAAGCTGCCATCCGAATCCATCGCCAACTTGGAGCAACTCATCCAGCGGTTCATCCAACAATTCTCAATTAACAAAAAATATCCGAAAACAGCAGCATACTTATTCACAATTCTTCAAAAAGAAGGGAAAAGTTTGAGAGACTATATTAAGAGATTTATTTACGCCGTTCATGAAGTCCCACATGTGAACCACGATATGTTATCTGGAGTAATGCAACAGAACTTGTGTCCTGGAAGGTTCGAGGAATCTATAGCAGGAAAATCCCCGAACACCTTGGAGGAACTGTTGTCTAGAGCCGAAAAATACATCCGCATCGAGGAAACTGATGAGTTGCACTCCTCGGGATAAAGAAAACAAGACGAAAAATACGATGAAATATAACGCAGGACAGAGAGTTATGACAATATAAAGAAACTCTATATTCATAGAGCAAACACCTGCAAGCTAAAATAAATTGCTTGTCACTACTTTATTTGCTCTACAGATCAAAACTTTTACTTGATTCTCTTTTATTTTAAGTTTAATAATAAAATTATGTTTATTTGTTTACTTTTCTATTTAATTATATAGGAAGGAACACAGCTCCGTCAACGAATGCTTAACTCGTACGTCACGACCCATGCATTTATTAAGGCTACTCATCCATCAGAGGCTTGGCCAGCCCTGTAGGACTACCTAAGCCACGATGATGTAAGAGGTCAAGACGACAAAATTATAGTCCCGGGATACCTCACCACCTAGCAAATAGAGTGGGTTCAGGACTTCCCCATGAGACAAAATCTTAGAAACTTGATCCACTCCTAAGTACTCAATGTTAAGCACTACGTTATTTCTACTAGAGCACAACAAAAAGTCATAGCGACTATAAACAATTCAAAAAAGTCATAGTGACTATAAACAATTCAAAAAGTCATAGTGACTATAAATAATTTAAAAAGTCATAGTGACTATAAACAATTCAAAAAAAGTCATAGTGACTATAAACAATTCAAAAAGTCATAGTGACTATAAACAATTCAAAAAGTCATAGTAACTATAAACAATTCAAAAAATCATAGTGACTATAAATAGTTCAAAAAGTCATAGTGACTATAAATAATTCATCAAGTCATAGTGACTATAAATTTTTTTTTCAGAAGAAGTCATAGTGACTATAAAAAATTTATCAAGTCATAGCGACTGTAAAATTTTTTTCAGAAGAAGTCACAGTGACTATAAAAAATTTTTCAAGAAAAGTCATAGCGACAATAAATATTTTTTCAGAAGAAGTCATAGTGACTATAAAATTTTTTTCAGGAAAAGTCATAGCGACTATAAATATTTTTTCAAAAGAAGTCATATAGATTATAAAAAATTTATCAAGTCATAATGTCTATAAAAAATAATTCATCAAGTCATGATAACCAAAAAAAATTCACCAAGTCCTAAAGACTATACAGAATCATAGCCTCAAAGGGTTACATCTAATGCACCAACCTAAGAGGTTATATGAAATACACTAACTCAAAGGTTTTCATCGAAAATACTATTCCAAAGGATTGCAGAAAATGCATTCCCTCAAGAGATTGTTTAGAAGACAAAAATCTCCCAAGTATTCGGAAAACTCTCCGTCGAAAATATTATAAGTGGTCGTCCTAACGCATCCACCGGAATAGCAGTTGCGGTCCAACGCCCATATGTGAGCAAAAGAAATAACCGACGTTATATCCCGCGGTACGATTTTTGAAAATAGTGAAAATTCACTTATTACATTCACTATCATCGTTAGGTTCCGCTAGATCAACAAACCAGTTGGTATTTCAGTTCACCATCAACAAGTACAATACTTTATATCAGAACGGACACCCCACCAAATATATATTTTTAAAATATATATCTAGTACACCTTTTCTACTATCACTCAATGCAAATAACCAAGTCGTAATATTTTTAAAATATTAGACAAAAGTTGTAAAAGTGAGACTAAAAATTTTCACGATCTTATGGTGAAGCAGACCATGAATTAAAACACAAATAAAATAATTATTATCAACAACAAATAACATGTGTGCATGTGCATATGCATATGCGTGTATATACATGCATCTATCCATCCCTATCATGGCCCAAGAAATTCATCGTGGCTTCGTTGCCGCGCCATTGTCGCCGCACTATCATCGCAAAGTCTGAAAATTAAAAGTATATCATTTAATTTTAACATAATTTGGCCTCCTTTTCACAATCAAACAAATTAAATGGACTTATATTATTTTATTATTATTATTATTACTATATATTTATATAAATCCTAAAAAAAAATGGGCCCCAAAAAATTAATATTTTGGGATCGTTCATTGACTTTTGAGCCTCAAGAAAGAAGCGATCTTGACAATACGTGCATTCAAATACTAGAATAATATAATATGAAAAAATTGTGCATCTTTACAAAAGTAAATATGCTTATGAGTTAATGTGTAAAAGTATAGTTTTGAAATTAAGAAAAAAACATAAAAAAGTGGTTATTATTTATTATTTTTTATTAATAGTATAGATATGGATATATACAAGATATAAACATAGATTAATTAAAAAAGAAACTCTCCCATTTTGCAACGTTTTGTCATTATCCAAAGTTCGAGGATGACTGTAAATATAGACATTTCAAGGACTAAACTAAAATTTTCCTATCATTGATTGTTCAACTAGGGTTTGCAAAAATTGCATATCGAGAAAAATGAAGTAGAAAATTAATTTGTCGAGTCTTCTCTCTGTCTGTATTTCGATGTATACATGTGTTCAGGTATTTTTTTCCCACGAGTGTTTTATGCATAGATTCGTGATTGTGTATGGCGTATACATGTGTGTGATTATGTTCTGGATCGATGGGTTTCAAAATTCGGCTCCACGGAGAATCAGAAAGGGAAAAAAAGGATCTGCAATTTCATGGGCAAATTAAAGGGTTCTTTTTGGAGTTTTGATTCGGTTCCACGGTTAATAAAAAATATAGATCTGCAATTTCATGGGCAAATTAAAGTGTTCTTTTTGGAAATTATGTAGTGATTCTATGAGATTTAGTAATTTTATCGAAGAAGGAGTCAATTCTTATATTTTTTACAACTCGGAGATTCCATCCGTAGTGAAAATCCTGTGTTTTTTTTTAATCTACTCCGTTTTTCTCTCTCGCGCTCTCGCTCTCTGTTTTTTTTTAAAATTTATTTTTTTGATTTGGAAGGTTTGGTTACTTTTCTGGTTTGACACAAATTTTAAAAAATGGTTCTCATGATTTTCTTGGAGCTAGAAATAATTCATTTAAAATTGTGTCATGCTATGATTTGTTTGGCAAAGATTTCATCTTATTTTTTTGTTTTTTTGATTTGGCAAAATGGAAAAAAGTTGTGCAAAAAATGAAAAAGAAAAATTGGACAATCTGATTTTAGTTTATGAAAGTTTGGCAAACGTTGAGTCGTTGTGATGTGTAATCTAGATGCATGTATGGATCCTCTTCGCCTTTTGACATGGTCTTCGTGCTTCAAATTTTTGTAGGTTCTTGAGTCAATATGGTTTGGCCAACTGTAAGTCTTTTTTATTCTTCATTTTGGTCTCTGATTGGCTTATATTTATATAAACACGAGGAAACTCGTATCTCTATGTCATTTGCATGATTTACAATACTTTTTTCCATTTATATCTGTGAGCTATCGTTTGCACGTTGTTGAGTGGAAATGAAAATTTTCAAAATTTTTTGAACGCTCAGTTGTGTCAGAATCATCGAATAGTTAATATATTTTGTCTTTTGCAAGTTTTTATTCGAAAACCGTTGCATCCACGTGGAACTTACGACTGTTACTACTTAAATGGGGAGCATGGTTTCTTTGGATTACTTGGACCAAACATTCCAAGTGTCCAACACCATAAAAAAAAGGCTATTTTCCACCTACTCGTAACGAATTTTAATCTGTTGAAGTTGTACTTTATGATTGATAGAGATTCGTGGCAAAATTAAAGATGTGATAGAAAAAATCATTGATGCCAGATTGCCAGTATGCATGTCTGGTATGAAGTCGAGTTTGGAAATGTTTTTAATTGGTTGAAAAAGGGCCATTTATTGATCTTTGTGATCACCAATAGCAAAATTAAACAACTGTTGATGGTAAGAAATAGTAGGCAACTTTACAGGTTTAATTGAGTTGTTTTTAATGTGTTAGGCATTAAGGGCATAGAATTACGTATGCATTGTCCAAAATTTTGGAATTTACTCATTTTCCTGCCATCAATTTTGCGGCAAATCACCTATTTTACCCAGTCTGCAACTTCTTTAACTGGGCTTGCCAAGTAAAACAGGAAACAGATCTGTCTAAAGGCCAAAAGCATGCATTTGTGGAATCTTATGAAGTTTGACTGCAGAGTCTCGATTCTTTACCCCCAGAATGCATTTATGGTGTTGAATTCAATCCCTGAAGGGCAAAAATTTCATTTATGATTTCTTTTATGAATTTTGATGCAACATTTTGATTCTTTACTGCCAGGTTTTGAGGTGGCAGTACATGTAACTATTTTCTGTTGTGCTCTAGAATCCTATTTTTATTTTCTTTGTGGAAAATGAACCTTACGCAGTCAATTATAAGAGACTTTGACTGATGGATTGCGGCTCTTGAAGTCCTTAAATGTATTGATATTTCTAGAGATACTGTTTACAGCAATTAAACCATCAGATGTTGGAAAGAATTGAACTTGCAGAGAATGGAAGTGCCAGATGTTATTTTTGTGCCTGATGTACCTTCCCCTTGTCATATGTGTTAACACTCACACTTGGTGAAGATTATTTTTGTCGGAAGTAAATTGAAGAATTATATTATTTTCAAGGACGTTTTTTTATGAACCATGAAGTAAACTAAGTCAAAAGTTACCGGTGGTGTCATTGATTATCATTTTTTTTTCTTTTATTAGTATGCTTTTGCAGTTGTAAAAGTTATGTACTCAATCGTACATGTGTCGATGTGATTATGCGTGAGTAATAAATTTTAGCCAATCGGATTTGGGCCCATTCTAGCTACTGTTCTATCGCCAAAACACCAATTTCTTCCGTTTGCTGAACACATTGTGGGATTACCTATTTGGAGATTTGTTGCACACATATCGTATATCTTCCTGTTCCCAAAGCTAGAGAGAGGCATACTTCATGTGATGTCTGGAGGATTGTGTTCGAAGTTCAAACCTTTTCCCATTCTGGTACGAGGAACGAGCATAGAAAACCATTTTCTGAATGAGCTCACACAATTATCGACATTTGGATGTTTTTTGGGACATGCTTATAAAATTTCCAAAGAAAGTTTATGTCGTATTCAAAATTATAAATTTGATTGCCTGCTACCTCTGATTACCTCAAGTTTAGTGACACCATCTGGAAGTTCGTGTAGTAGCATGTAATTAATAAATTTGATTACCTGCTTCGTCTGAGTACCTCAATTTCGTGGCACCATCTTTCCATTTAATTTTCGTAGTTCTCACTTTCTAATAGGCATCTTGAGCACTCATTAAACTGGCATTCGTTTTTTAGTAACCTTTTTCTTGCTTCTATGTTGACATTTTTTTTTCTCCAAGAAAGGACTTTATTTAGTATTGCCTATTTTATGCCGAACAAATGTGTATATTCTGTCTATCAATTTAATGTTCTATTTGATAAGAATTTCAAAGTCCGATTAGTTGACAACACTTGACAATATATTTTTTATTTAACTTATTGGGTTCTTTATGTACGATTGCCTCAATAACCTAGAACTGTCTTATTAGCTGCAACCTAAATAGTTGGCTGGGATGTGCTTCCTGCAGTACGATGCCCTGATAGAATACTACTTGACTTTTTCATTCTAATATTTATATAGGTATATGTTCAAGAAATTCCTTTGATTTGATTCACGTTAGGCATCAGAGTTCATTTGATTTTTTAAACAAAACCGATATTCTATGGGAACTATAAGTCAGAGTGTAAGAGATGTTTTCTATATTTCTGTTTTCATTCAGAGTTAGATTCACATCCTAAAAGTTTAGCTTCCTTGATAGTATCACTTGCTGTTTGCGTAAATCATTAACATATCATAATGCTTAGTTACCATGCCCTTCCTCCTGGAGGAATTATTTCTTTCGCGGCTCTTTTCTTTGATATTCAGCGTCTTCTCTTCATGAGAGAGTATGGAAAGGCCATAAATGCATTATCTCATCATTGCTTTGGTGTTATATAAATTCAAAGTTGTGTTTTTTTTTAACAAATCATAGCATTATTCTGTGTTTATCATAGTCTTGCCATTTCGTTTGTGTTGAGTAATTGATTTTAGCGTTGCACTGATATTCTTCTCGTGAATTTTATTGTGTTTCACTAACTGTTTATACATAAATCTTCAGCTGTGTTCTAAGAATACCCTGATGGGTTTGTTTCTTTGAAACAAGACCAAGGCTTTATTGTACGAACTTCTTGTTTGTGAACCTTCATCTGTTAACTGGTGGACAGTGATTGATCCAGTGGTTAGTAGAAACCAAAATGAAGTTCGTAAAGGTATTGGATAGTGGTCCGCGTGATATTGACTCAAAGAGAAAGCGGTCTGCTGGATGCGAAACCTATCTTATGGGGGCTACCAGCATGGTGTTGCCTCCGCAATCCACTCGCAGTTCTTCTGTCCACAAGCTTGGCAAGCGGAGAAAGCTGGATAGCCGTTGTGTTACTCCCTCTGGGAAACATTTTCTTAAGTGTTACTCTAGCTTCAAAAAAAGTGGGCTCCCCGACCGCCTGATGCATTATCACGACGGTGAATGGAATGATTTTCCCCAAGATATAGTTTCCTTTCTAAAGAAAGACCTTGTTAAGAAAACTGCAGTAGAGGTCGAGCTTGACGGTAATAAGATTTTGCTGGACTTTGTGCACATGATGCAGTTGGATTTGAATACAGGTTATCGGAAGCCTATTGCATGGATAGATGTTTCTGGAAATTGTTTTTTCCCTGAAATATTTGGTGATTATGACGAAGCACAAGGGTATCACTATGAATATGCTGAAGTTGAGAACCACCTTATGGCCATTGAACCTCATGGATGCAATGATATCAACTTGCACTTGGAGCTGGAGATAAAAGGACTGGGCTCTTTCAATCTGGATAATTTTAGTGGTGAGTCCTGTGCAAATTTTGAGCAAGTGCATGCCAACAAGAATTTTGCACCTAAAGGTTCTGATGATGAAATTGTTGATAGTTGTGCCCAACTTGATGATCAATATGATAAAATTCAACATGTGGAACCAGACATGGTTGTGGCAGCAAATCCTGTTGAGAGATCTTTGGATATTGGTGCTATAAAAGATCTGTTTTTCCAAGGCATCGATGTGTTTTCCAAAGCAATAGTAGTTGACATTCAGCATTGCACAGGTCCTGCAGTTGATGCACGCAATGAAATTTTTCAGAAACAGATTGAAATCACTGAAAGATACCGGGGGAATGCAAATGTCCTCTATGCTTGGCTTCCTTGTTCCAAAGGAATGGTGTCTAGTATACTGAAGTATGGAATTGGCTACTTCCAACGATCAAAAATTGAGCCCTTGTATGGATTTGGGGTTTATCTCATACCTGCTAATGGCAGTGATCTCAGGTATAGTTTTTCCACTTCTTTCTTTTACTATTGAGGAGATTTAATTTGTACTAATGTTTTGCCATCAATTATAATAAACGTAATTTGTGGGCATATTCTATGACAATTCATGACGAGGAATAAATTACGCATGATGCATACTTGATCATTCCAGACTGCGTTGTTGTAGATCAAGGCGGCCCCGAAACTCCGAGCCGGGTTGATGCCCGTGCCCGTGATTGGGCTGGTGGCTAGCACCACAACGAACACCGCGAATCCAATGGGCAGTGAGCCAAGACCTGCAGTTCAATTCAAGAAAACAAAAACATTAATGAGGACTGTTGGTATGAACCGGGTTGGAAATTTTGTGATCCGGTTTACTAATGGTTGGTCGGGTTGATGGAATAAAAGCCCACTTGGTTCAAAATTGGTCGGATACATTTCTATTTCACATGCAACATGATGGGAAAAAGTGAGACAGAAACGATAATATTAATGGGTAACATTAAGATGTCTCACATCAGTCTAGATAACTAAGTTCGATCTTGGGAATTATTCATATAGATTGTCCCCTTTAACTAGCTTTTAAAGTGAAGTTAGGTTCATGGTCTAAAAAATGAGTACATTGGATCCCCGCAACATATCAGCCCCATTGTTCAACTAATTATGTCATTTGGATCCTGAACTCGTGATGGTGTTGGGATCATTGATGGGGTTATTGTCCCACGTTCTCTTTTTGAAATCGGAACAATTTTCGTGTAGCTGAGTAATTTCTGGTGCTAAAGAAGGTTGTTGAATCATAAGCTAGCTGGTGAATTTGGTTATCTAATTTGGGTCCATGTGATTTTTGTTTTTTTTATTATTTTAATTAATGTGTAATGATCTATGTTTTTATTGGTCATAGCCATGGTTATACCCAAGTTTATAGACTCTTTCATTTTGTCTCATAGCATTGTTGTATTTCGGCTTGGCCCGAGTGTGATGGTTCTCTTATTTTAAAATCTTGTTATTAAGAATCTTTTCTATTTTGCAGTGCAAACTATTTTGATAGTGACGAAAATGATACTCGAAATATGGTACTTTGTCGTGTAATAATGGGAAACATGGAGCGTATCCATTTAGGTTCGGCTCAGTATCACCCAAGTGATGAACACTTTGACAGTGGAGTTGACAATCTTGAAGATCCGAAGCAATACATTATATGGAACATGAACATGCATTCTCATATCTTCCCAGAATCTGTCATAAGTTTCAAGGTGTTTTCTGATGGAGAAGGTGATTTTTACCTCCAAACGAAATTTTTATTCTTGTTACAAGGAGAAGTCTTCATTTTATTGGACATTTTATGTGACTTCATTACTTGTCTTATCTGTTTCCTTGTGCATATCTGAGAATACAAGTAGCTTGATATTTTCCTATTTTATGTGTCATTTCAATTTTGATGGTGTAAGAATTTTATTGGTACGAGAGAGTTGCTTCTATCTATAGTTATTAAAAGCGCGCCCCATTGCGCCTGGGTACTGAACCAGGTGCCTGTATTGCAACAGGCGCACCTGTGCAGAGTCGCACAGCAGGGGAGAAGCACAGAAGCGAGCGCTGCACTCCTGCTGTACGCAATTTAGATTTTTAATTAGAAAAAAACCCTAGTCCAACCAAGTTTTAAGCCCAATAACTAATGCCCACTTTTATTTAATAATAAAAAAGCCTGCAATCTGCATGCATGTTAACGGCGCAGCACTTTCTTCATCTCCCTCAATCTTTCTGGTTTCAATTCTAGTTTCATAACTTTCCGAATATCATGTTTAGCAGAGAAGACTAAGCACAAAACAACTTTTGTTTCCTGATTTCTTTTGATTCAAATCAGGTAACCGTAGAAGGCAGCTGACAGCCCTTTTCTTTTTCGTTTTTCCTTTTCCTCTTGGTTATTGCTTCCAGTTTTTTCAATTCATATCATCTCATTACCATTCTCCTCCGCCTTTTATCGCTTGTTCTTGCCAAAAAATGTCGACTTCTGAAACAGCAAACATTCAAAGAGATCCAGCATGGAATTATGCAACCTTAGTATACTTTTACTATGCACTGATGACTTACTATTGCGTTTTAGATGATTGAAGTTTGAACTATTCAAATTTTTCTTTAGTCACACACTTATGATTTATGCTAAGTTATATATTATCGAATGTTTTATTTCTATTTTTTGATATTTTTGTGAATTATATTTAATTTATGTAAAGTTATAGTATAAGTCACTTTATATATGAGGAATTATAAAATTTATGACTAATGTGCTTTACTTCGATAAAGCATGCGCTTCGCCTTGTACCTCAGGCTGCAGTGCACTCTAGCACTTTTGTGCGCCTTGCGCCCTAAATAACTATGCAGTTTCTATCAAGGAGTTTCTTTAGAATTATTAATCTTACCAACTTTTTTGTGTTTGATTGGTATATAGCTTTTTGAGATATTTAATAATTTATTAATTAATAATAATAATAATAATAATATCAAAAAGTCTGAGGGAATGTTTTTGCACCATCCCCCTTTTCCATGTGATTCATCTAAGAAATCGTGTCTCCTATAATGAATTTTATTGAGGAACGTCTCTTGCCTCCTATATGTTGGAAGGGATATGAGTCGTATGACTTGCTTGAGTTTGTCTCATTTGACAGCATTGCACAGTTATTAGTAATATAACCTTCAAATGACAAAACATTGGGAAGATGAACTATATTTATCATCTCTCGACTCTCTGAGTAGCTTTAGCTTTTGTCTGGTTATATTTGTGCAGGAACCCCGGTTGAGACAGAGAGTAGGATAGATGTTTCAGGGATCACTAATCGTGATGAAGAACCTCAGGCCAAGGTAATGTCCCGTTTTGTGTGCAGTTCCATTATGTTTTATTTTCCGCCTTTCTTTCTTTCTTGAGTGCTACTTTCATTCTTTCATTTGGTATGAAATCCCTATTGTCAGCTAGGAATCATGAGTTTTTTAAATTGAGAAAATAATTGAAGTTACGAAGAATGGAAGTATTTTTGTATCATTTTAAAATTGGACAAGGGTAAAATGGCCTTTGTCTGAAGTCTGGCTCTTCCATATAGTTATGTCCTACTGGCCTCACCTGCGTTCATTGGGAGTTGATTGCTTTTAGTATTGTTGGGTGGGTATAATTTATCTTTTCCAATGCAATTTTTTTAAAACGGTGATATACAGAACAATGATCATATGTCTGATCGTTGTTAACTTGATGGCATTTTGATATCACTTGATTTTGTTTTGTTTTGTTTTCAAAGTGTTCTTTTGCATTGCTTTGTCTCACTTGAGGTGGATTCTGGTCACTCTAGGGAAGCTTTGGTCATCCAGATGTAACATCACAGACACCTTCTATTAACCGTTCAACTTCTGCAAGAATTCCCAACAGCCCATGGATGCCATTTTCTATGCTGTTTGCTGCCATCTCAAATAAAATTCCTCCTAAAAATATGGAGCTTGTCAAGTTCAATTATGAGCTGTTTACGGTTTGTTTGTTGAAACTTTATTTTCTTGTTTCTAAACCGTCTACTAGATAAGTTTTGAAAGTCGTTGGTTGTCTTGTTTACATAATTCTTGGCAGAATAAGAAGATAAATAGGGATGAGTTTGTGAAGAAGTTAAGGTTGATTGTTGGTGATGCTTTGTTGAAGTCCTCAATACTTAATCTTCAGAGCAAGGTATGACCTGTTGGCTTATTCTTTACATCTATCAGAGCGCTTGTGTTGTTTGTGTATGGTTCGGTAAATTTTAAATCTAAGCTTGTAAACATAGTTATTAAAGGTTTAAGATTCACTAAAGCACATGGGTCCCTTCGAGCTTGGCACGAGGCAAGGTGCATTCATGCATGGGATTGTAGAATCTCAATGTGGGAAAAAATATTATTTCTTCGAATTTGTGTGCAGAACGTTGTGCATGCCACTGACCAATGGTGCACACTCGAATGTGTCATAGGCTGATACCCCTTGAGCATAGGCGTCTGCCTTTACAACTATGCTTGTATAATTGATAACTTACCTAAAGTGGATTTCTAATTACTGGGATTAAATCCAAATGTTCACATCATACTTCATTTCTTGCTGAAAAAGTTTGGAAGGTTTTGTCCTTAAACCTTTGATGCATCTGCTTGACCCCAGGCTGCATAAGCACTTCTCTTTTCATTATAAACTCCATTTGCTTTGCATCTGCGCTTCAATCTATCCTGATTATACATGCTCTTTGAATATTTAGATTACTAACCCTGCTTCAAACATGTGAAATATAATATGTTTCACACTATGTCGCTTCTCATAATTTTTACCTGTTGGAAAAAAAATTTTGTAATGAAATTTCACTCATCTTTCAATCTCGTACTGCCTTGATGCCTACAAAATGAGCATTTTAGAATTTAGTATGTACCGTACCAAACCACAGTGATGTACTGTGTCTTTTGGAATGCGTCTAATTAATTTCTCATTGGAGCGAATTCAATACCTCTTGTTATCCATGGCAATTCATAAACGAGGTTGGCATTGTAGATCAATTTGATTTCCGCTTCATGTCTCAAAGAGAAGAGTCTATGCACTGCCCATGTGGCGATCCAACTATGCTAGCACACATCCAACGATTGTTTTTTTTTTTTTTTTTTGCATTTAAGATGTTCTTGTGAACATCTGAAATGCAAAAAAAAAAAAAAAAAACGTTGGATGTGTGCTAGCATAGACTCTCCCGTCTCAAAGTATGTGTCAGATTTCAGGCTACATTATTTTCTGATTTTATCGATAATTGCAGCTATCACCCAAATCGAACACAGAAACGGTTGCTCCAGCCCAGGAGTCGAAGAATCAACAAAGCCTTTGACTCACTTATAGATGTTTGTGACAGCAACCAAATTTTCGGTGAAGGTACAGCCATATCCCCATCCCCGTCTTTAGGAAGCTGTGAATATCTGTGGATGTGTATTAAGTTTTACTTTATGGTTCGGCTTTCCCCAATATCCGTGTTTTCAAATTGCTGTACTCTTGTATTGATTGTAACTGGGATCTCTTTTGAGGCTAGCAACTGTTTTTCTTGGGACCTTTATTTGTTATGGATTGTCGTGAATTGTGATCCTCTGTTCAAATTCTTGCACATAGTGATTTCGTATCTAACTAAAATAATACACGACTACTGCCTACTGGACTCGGGGAAACATCAAGTCAATGCTATTTAAGTCATGATGTAATTATTGAAAATTTGTGGCTTAACAAAAAAAATATCGTGGTATATGTAAATATGTATAAAATATATTGTGGCAATCGTTTCTTACCGATAGCATAGATCAAAGTAATAGTAAGTAGAACATGATTTAAAAATAAAAGTAATAGTAAGTAGAAGATAGATTATAATTTTGGTCTGGGAGAACCTTTCGCCACTAAAGCAATTAGCACGTGTCCTATTTTTTGGTTCTTTGATTGGGATAGTTATAATTTTGGCTTCATGTATAGCGTTTCCCGAATCAAAATTGTATTGGTTCGTCATGTTTGCAACGTGATGAGATTTTAATCTCCAATATTATCTAATACATGTTTTACGTCTAATACATGTTTTACGTAAATATAGTCTTTTATAATGTAATAATCTCTATAATAATAATTTTTCAGCAATATTTGAGCTAAAGAGATATACCGATAGCTTCAAAGAAATTAATAAGCTAATACTTTTCTAGAAAACTTCTTATTATACGATCATATGGAATCATTAATATCGTAAATTAATCATTATCGGAGTTATAAAAATTATTATGCATATTATTTGCTAAAATATGCATGTATTGTTACTTTCGACTCTTTACTATACATACTTACATAATGTTTTATAATTATTTAATTTTGAAGACGTTTTAGATGAAAAGTCTTTTAAAAAAGAATTTTATTTATTTACGTAGGAATCATTTTAAAATGTAATTGCTTTTATACTATTAATAAACCTATAATATACGAGTTGTCTATTCATAGAATTAAGTTCATTATGATTCGATGTATGTATTTTGTTAATGTCAACGTACATATCTTTTTCTATATTATTAAGTTTAAGCACCCTATATCAATTGATTATGGTGTCATGATAAATTTTCACCTATTTATTCTTTTTATACCTCTCATCTGTCTCTCTCTCTCCCCCTCTCCCTCTCTCCTTCCTTCCCACTTCCCATTCCTTCCATCAACCTTCATCCTCCAAATTTCCTATCCACTATTTACAATATGTTTTTCTGAATTTATTTTTATTTTTGTTTTGTATTATTTGTAAATTAAAGATATAAATACTTTTAAATGTTTAATTTTCGTCATTTTCATGTTTTACACGATGACTAGTATATAATAAAACTTAAAAGCCCAATATACGTTCACGAAATGAACACCAATGTCCCAAGTAGTGATTTTGTAAGATTGATGATGATGGTTTGTTGAGATCTTGTAAAAAGCTTGAAAGAACATTGAGATATAATTATATTTAGGGATGGAACTATAAAATTCAATTAAGGAGATGAAGACTGGTCAAATAATAATAATAAAAAAGTTTAAGATGTCATCACAAATTCTCGGTGACACATGACGCTCAATCAAATCCAAAAATCCATAAAACAAATAATAACAACATGTCACGGGTAGGGCTGACATACCATACCGAAATACCGGAATTTTGGCATACCATACTGAAATTTTTTCGATATACATACATTTTTTCGGTATCTATACGGTATCAATATGGATTTTTTTCGTACCAAAGTTTCGGAATTTTACTATCGATATCGGTATGAATTTTTTTCATACGAATATTTATAGTTTCGGACACCCCTTGAGGCACAATACGGGTGAACTGTGATTTAGGAATGATGTAGGCAATTTGTTTGAATATCGTTTGAGCTTTTCAAGCCACCCACTGAATTATTTATCCCTAGTACCTTGTTTGAGCTTAATTGAAAAACGAGTGGCATGCGTGTAAACGTGTGGTAAACCCCCATTCGGCATTGTTTCAAGGTCGTACAACTACTCCTATAGTCTAAACACTATTTCCTACCTTTAAGGGAGTAAGTTGAATGTCAAAATTATTTTTACGCTCCTACTTTGTATTGTGAATATGGAATGGTGTGATGATAAAAAAAATGGGTAGTAGCGAAAGGGGATAGAAAAAAGAAAAAAAAATGAAAAAGAAAGTTGTGCAAAAAGAAAAAAAAACATTAGTTGGCGAAAAGCAATAGAAGAAAAATAGAGATCAATGAGGTGAAAAGAAGAGTGAAATCAGAATAAAAATGAGTGGACTTTACAAAAAGAGAATAATTTACTCCCTCTTTGAATTTCTTTTCCTTCATTGTAGCCATGAGCCAAGCCTAACATTATAAGCTGATTAAGACCTATTGACCGAGTCACAGTCGCCCAATATAGTAGTGGAGAGGGGTTGCGAGAATTTTGCCTATGGACTGTCGATTGACACTTTTGATGAGTATGAATTTTTGATCGAAACACGCACACACTAGAATTCTTTGCATTTGACCAATTGTGAGTGTGTTGATTTGATTATCTATTCATTTTGATCCTATGAAACCTTAAAAAGTCCTCATGATCTATGAATGTCTGAATTGAAGAATGTTTTGAGTTGAGTTGCTGAGTTTATAGTTTGTGAGGTGAAATTAGTTTGTGCTTTAAAAATTTTCAAAGGAAAGTTAGTTGGTTTGGATAGATGTAAAAATTTTGAAATTGCTGAGGCCAGTGTTCCGTAGTATTTCTTGATTCTTGTTTGTTATGTTTCATTATGTTTTTGCATGACTTACTCGAGGGCGAGTAAAGATTAAGTGTGGGAAAATTTGATAGTGTTGTTTTGTTTGCATAGTTTAGGGTCATTTTGTTAGTGTTTTGCATATATTCATATGTCTTTGTTCATGTTTTATCTTAGTTTTGTTTTATGCATGCATTAATTAACTACATAATATACTCCCGGGTTTAATGTGTAGGAATTATCAAGTTTTAAGAAGAAATCGGATTTTTTTCTTCATGCGCTCGATCGGATGTACTCACAGGATCGAGCGCGATTCAAGAAGAAGTAAGGCAGAAGGTTTGCAAAGTTTCATGTGCTCGATCCAAGCAATTCACAGGTTCGAGCGCGACATCTGAAGATTCAAGGCAGTGGGCTCGAGTAGAAAGGCACGCTCGATCCGAGCAATTCACATGATCGAGCGGGGCCAAGGAATTTTCAAAACAGTGTGTTCGCAATTTTCCATGCGCTCGATCCGGGGAACTCGTAGGATCGAGCGCAAAAGTCTGTTCGAGAAGAATTTGTAAATTTAAAAACTCTTTTATTTTGGACTCTAGACTTTTATTAGGCTTTTAATTCCGATTTTGAGAGATTATTTATCAGACTTGCACTCTCTCTTTGGCGACTAGGTTTTGTTTTATAATTCTCTCTCAAGATTTCTTCTTTTCTTTTAATTTTTCTCTAGCTTTTCATGAATCGTTGTGGCTAAGTCTTAGAACTTGATAGAGGGAGAGAAACCTTGATATAATTTTTTCATGAGAATCGATTTTCAGTGTTTAATTCCTATTGAGTATCAAAAGTTGTTTTGTTTTATTTAATGCTTGTGTGCGAGACTTTAGGATTGACCATCTTAGGATTTTGTTATACAATCTAATGCTAAATTAGAACTAAAATCCGTAATTGTTTGAATCAACTAATTTGCGAAGAAACTACGTTTGATATTTTCTGCTGTTGAATTTATTAAATCGTAGGAACAACTCTTGACTAGATTAAATACATCCGCTGGTGTATGTGTTGTCTAGGTTCATCAGTTTTACTAGTTTGAATGCTTCCTTAAATTTAAATCTAGATCGCTGGAATCCGGGTTAATTTATTAGTAAGGGTTAATCTAGAACGCTGGTGTCTAATTAACTAAGATTAAGGTGAAACAGGAATTTAATTTTCAATGATGAATATTTGATAGGATTAATTATCTTTAGAAAATCGATGATTGAATGAATAAATATCAAGGGTGTAGTCGACCGATACCAATGCTTGTCTCTTATTGATTTCTCTAGTTTAATTTTTTAATCTTGCATGATAGTGATAATATTTATCTTTAATTGCTTAATTTTCAGTAGTTAATCCCAAAACTCAAAAAACCCCCCTTTGTTTTATTTAGAACACATTAAATTTCACTTTTCTCGTGGGAATGATCCCTACTCACATTACTGCATTATTTGTTTATCTGATTGAGTCGGGTAATTTGGGCGTGACGCGACTTAGCGCTACCATACCTCATGATAGGAGCATGGTAGATGCGGTCAGTGGAGGATTTTTTTGTAGACAAAACACCGCAAGATGCGAGGAACCTAATTGAGAACATTGCGGCCAATTCTCAGCAATTTGGCAACAACATAGGTGATCCGGCACCCAAAAAGAACAATGAGGTAATTGTTTCTTCCCTTGAAAAACAACTGATTGATCTGACGTCTCTTGTTCGTCAATTGTCTATAGGAAATGGAAAAAATGTGAAGGTGTGTGGAATTTGCACTGCAGTGGGACATGCGACTGACATGTGTCCCACACTTCAAGAAGGATCTACTGAACAAGTAAATGCAACAGGAGAATTTTCAGGGCCACCACAGCGGAAGTATGATCCTTATTCAAACACGTACAATCCAGGTTGGTGGGATCATCCTAACCTTAGATATGGAAACCCTCCGATGAACCAGCCCGCACCTCACGTACATCTGAATAATCGAGCATATAGGCCACCGTATCCTCCACAACCGCAGCTTCCTCAAATTCCAACCCCTGATGAGTTTTTAGAAAATATTGTTAAGGACCTTGCCACTAATAATTTGAATTTTCAACAGGAAACTAGAGCAAACATCCAAAATTTGAACACTCAAGTGGGACATCTAGCAATCGCAATCAATAAGTTGGAAGCACAACATTCTGATAGTTAACAGTACCAAACTCAAAAGAAAATGCCAGTGCAATCACCCTCAGGAATGGGAATAAGTTGAAGATCCAAGAAAATGTGGTTAAGCCCTCATCAAGGGATGAACACGATGAGGAGTTGAAGATTGAAAACAAGGAACCAAATCAAGGAGACACGCAAAAAGGTAAGTTTTCTCATCTTTCAGAGTATAAACCTGTACCCCCTTTCCCCTTAGCATTGAAAGAGTCTAGAAAAAATGAAGGAATCAAGGAATTATATGATACTTTTCGTCGATGTGAGGTAAATAGTATCTTGTTAGATGCTATTAAATGGTACCTCGCTATGCTAAATTTTTAAAAGAATTGTGCACTTGCAAAAAAAAAAGAATTTGAAGGGATGTCAAAAGGTGGAGTTAGAAGAGAATGTGTCCGCAGTAATACAGAGAAAGATACCTAAGAAATGCAAAGAACTAGGTATGTTCTCTATTCCGTGTACGATAGGGAATGTTCGACTTGAAAAGACCATGTTAGACTTATGAGCATCAATCGATATCTTGACATACTCTATTTATGCCTCCTTAAAACTTGGTCCTTTGAACAAAACTAGAGTTGTTATCCAATTGGCTGATAGGTCTAATGCATATCCCAGGGGTGTAATTGAGGATGTATTGGTGCAAGTTAATAACTTGGTTTTCCCTGCTGATTTTTATATGCTTGATATGGAGAATGATGATCATAATAGCCCTATTTTGTTAGGAAGACCATTTATGAAAACATCGATGACTAAGGTTGATGTTCACAGCGGCACACTTACTATGGAGTTTGATGGTGAAGTGGTTAAATTTAATATCTATGATGCCATGAAATATCCTAATGGTGATGACTATGTTTACTCTGTTGATATTGTGGATTACTTGGAACAAGAGTGTTTTGAGCTTGCAGGAAAAGATGAGTTGGAGGTGGCTATTATAACATCCATTCATGAAGAGAACGAAGAATTGTGTTCCAATGAGGAATTGAAAGAAATTGTTGTCAATCTGAATCGTGTTTCTGAGCTATCTTAGTCAGGTAATCTGTCTTATATTTCTTTACCAATATCTAATATTAGGCGTCTTACATCTTTTTTGTAGGCACCTATAATTGAGTTGAAGACTCTGCCTAAGCATCTCAAATATGTTTTCCGGGGAGAAGGAGAAACATTGCCAGCCATCATTTCCAGCATCTTGGAGATCGAACAAGAAGAGAAACTCATACAAGTTTTGAAGGAGCACAAGACTGCTATAGGATGGACTATTGCATATATCAAAGGAATCAGCCCATCCACATGTATGCATAGAATTTTACTGGAAAAAGGAGCTACCCCCACACGTCAGCCGCAGAGAAAACTGAATCCACCCATGATGGATGTGGTGTAGGAAGAAATCCTCAAGCTTCTTGAAGTTGGAGTGATTTATCCCATTTCAGACAGCAAGTATGTTAGCCATGTTCAAGTTGTTCCCAAGAAAATAGGAATTACAGTGGTGAAGAATAAGAATGATGAGTTGGCTCCCACCCAAATTCAGAATGGGTGGAGGGTTTGTATAGATTATAGAAAATTAAATGCTGAGACCCAAAAGGACCATTTTCTTTTGCGTTTTATTGATCAGATGATTGACATATGAGCTTGTAATTCTTATTATTGTTTTCTTGATGGCTATTCAGGTTATTTTCAGATTGCGATTGCGCCGGAGGATCAAGAAAATACGACGTTCACTTGCCTGTTTGACACCTTTGCTTACCGGCGTATGCCATTCGGACTCTGCAACGCACCAGCCACATTCCAGCGATGTATGGTTAGCATATTCTCTGATTTCATTGAGCACATTTTAGAAGTTTTCATGGATGATTTTACTATCTATAGTAATTCATTTGAGAATTGTTTGTCTAACCTTACACTCATCCTAAAAAGGTGTGTAGAAACTAACCTTGTGCTAAATTCTGAAAAATGCCACTTTATGGTTTGGCAAGGTATCGTTTTGGATCATGTTGTCTCTTCCAAAGGAATTGAGGTAGATAAAGCTAAAATAAATATCATTCAATCTTTACTTTATCCCATTTGTGTGCGGAAAGTGCGTTGTTTTCTGGGACATGCAGGTTTTTATACGAGGTACATTCAGGATTTTGCAAAAATCGCTTCACCCATGTGCAAGCTGTTGCAAAAAGAAGTCACCTTTGAGTTTGATGATGCATGCAAAATTTCCTTTGACAAACTAAAGGACTCATTGACTTTTGCACCCATCATCCAACCACCTGAATGGAGTAAGCCGTTTGAGATTATTTGTGATGCTAGTGATTATGCAATAGGAGCAGTGTTGGGACAACGAGTTGGGAAAGCATCTCATGCCATATACTAAGCCTCGAGAATTCTGAATGATTCCCAACGAAATTATTCAACTACTGAGAAGGAGCTTTTGGCTGTTATTTTTGCTTTAGAAAAGTTTAGATCTTATTTACTTGGAACTAAAGTCATTCTTTATTCTGACCATGCAGCTCTTTGCTATCTGATGGCAAAGAAGGAGGCAAAAACAAAGTTAATAAGATAGATACTGCTCCTAAGTGAATTTGATTTGGAGATTAAAGACAAGCGATGAACAAAAAATAGAGTGGATGATCACTTAAACCGCTTAGCCCATGTTAATAAGGAGTTTTGCTTGGAAGATGAATTTCCTGTTGAAAAATTATTTTTTTTCAAGCTCAACAATACCATGGTACGCGCATATTGTCAATTATTTAGTTATTAATGTGTTTTCCTCTGATTTTTTGAGAGCGGAAAAATATAAGGTCAAAAGTGACGTCAAGTACTATGTTTGGGATGACCCTTACTTATGGAAGCATTGCGTCAATCAAGTCATAAGAAGGTGTGTGCCTGAAAGCGAGGTAATTCCTATCCTTACATTTTGTCATTCCTATGCTTGTGGTAGTCACTTTGGAGATAAGAGAACGGCGTGGAAGGTATTAGATTGTGAATTCTTTTGGCCGTCCTTATTTCAAGACGATTATTACTTCTGTAATTCATGCGCTTAATGCCAAAAGACGGGTAACATATCTCAACGCAAGGAGATGCCTCAACACCCCATCCTTGTTTGTGAGATTTTTTATGTGTGTGGCATCGACTTCATGGGACGATTTTGTAGCTCTTTTGGATATGTTTATATATTACTTGTTGTGGATTATGTCTTGAAGTGGGTGAAATCTAAAGCCACCCGAACTGACGATTCAAAAGTGGTTGCAGATTTTGTCAAACATAATATTTTCTCCAGGTTTGGGATTCCACGGGCAATCATAAGCGATAGAGAAACTCATTTTTGCAACCGGACTGTGGCAAGCTTATTGAAGAAATACCATGTGACACACAAGGTTTCTACTGCATATCATCCGCAATCTAATGGACAAGATGAAGTATCAAATAGAGAGATCAAGTCTATTCTGGAGAAGACAGTGAATCCAACTAGGAAAGACTGGAGCCTGAGGTTGGATGATGCTTTGTGGGCCTACATGACTGCGTATAAGGCGCCGATTGGAATGTCACCATACAGGTTAATTTTTGGGAAGCCTTGTCATCTTCCAGTGGAGTTGGAGCACAGAGCTTATTGGGCTATCAAGACTTTTAATATGAAGATGATGAGAGTGGGGAGCATAGGAAGCTACAGTTGCAAGAACTAGAGGAAATACACAATGATGCCTATGCTAGTTCAAAGATATACAAAGAAAATACAAAGACATTTCATGATAAGATGATTTGTAGGAGGGAATTCGAAGTTGGTCAGAAAGTTATTCTCTATCATTCACGACTTCGGTTATTTCCAGGTAAGTTGAATTCACGATGGATTGGGCCTTTTGTTATTACTAATGTTTTTCACCATGGTGCAGTTGAGATTCAGAGCTTGGAAACTTTTAAGATATTCAAAGTGAATGGACATAGACTGAAACATTATTATGAAGGAGTCCAAGCGGAAGAATTAGAGGAGATGCATGAACTGGAACTCGAGGATCCACACACCATGAGCAACTGAAGCATGCAATCGGGCCGACGACAATAAAAAGAGGCACTACTTGGGAGAAAACCCAAGGGGAGTATTTTATTTTCATTCTTAGTATTTATTTTTGTTTTGCATTTTTACTTACATTGGGGACAATGTAAGATTTGAAGTATGGGAGAGAGGACTTGGCATTCATTTAGAGGATTTAACCATTTTGTTGAAAAAAAAATTTAGAGCTCATAGTTAGTGATGAATATGACTATTGAAATTTGCTAGCCCATGATATCTAATTGATGACATGCATGCTTTTCAAAACAGATGATTTGCTAACACCGGAACACTTTGATCTCCAATGCAAATTAGACTTTGATATGATTGTTGAATATTTTTGAGCACGCATGAGTCATGACTTATGAAGTGTATATGACATAGTGAAGGTCGTGTGAGCCTTGTGATAGTCTTAGAAAAAGAAAAAAAATAAAAAAAAAGAGTTAGTAAGGTGAGGGGAGGCATTGGAATGAGGACTGAAATTCTAATCCCACGAATTCCAAGAGCTAAATATGGAGTAGAATGTATGGATTTGAGGATAACCGAGTGAAAAAACAAATCCGGCAGAAAAAAAGGAGTTGATCAATGATCCAACTTGATTTGTATCTACAAATAATCTTATACTTGTGTTGGTATGCAACTTAAGTTATTGTGGGGTTTTGCATTGAATGGATATGTGGAGTGTACATGACACTTGTTAATGACCATACACACACACACGTTCGGGGCTATATCTCTAGTTGAAATGCCTGGTTATTGAACTTGTTCCGTTGTTAGCATTTAAACGATTTTCTTGATCATGCATTGAGTTAATTGTTGAGGCACACATGTGTAAATCATAGTTATTTTTCATTATGAGATATGAGCTCGAACTTATTTTTGATTTGGTGTTGCTCGAGGACGAGCAAAGTTTAAGTATGTGTGAGTTTGATGTGGTGATATTTTCCTATATTTATTTAAGATAATTTATATGATTAGGTGAATTTGCATTGATTAAATTCATTTCATAGTTCCTAATCATTTTTTGTGATTTGATGTAGGAAAAGAAAAGAAGTTGAGCAAAGGATGAAAGAAAAAGCACCGAAAGTTAAGAAATTAAATGACTCGGACAAAAATTTGCTCGCTCGAGCGCGAATTTCTGCCGCTCGATCGAGCACAAAATAAGAAGAAAGAAATTGTTGGACAGAAAGTTTCTCGCTCGAGCATGAATATCTGCCGCTAGAGCGAGCGCAAGAAAAGAAAAGAAAAGAAAAGAATCGGCAAACAACGCTTCTGCGCTGTTGAAGAGGCGCAGCTGCGCTTTGGTGAAGAAGGAGAGAAGCGCTGCTGCGCGTTGTGAAGCGCATCTGCGCAACAAGGGAAATTTAAGAATAGCGCATCTGCGCTAGCTGTTGTGCGAGGAAATTTATTTCTTGAAAAGAGAATGTCTCGCTCGAGCGAGACTTTCTTCCGCTGAGCGAGACGAAAATTTGGGGGATTATATTTTAAAAAAGAAACTTACTTGGGAAGGACTCTAGAATTTATATATCTCCTATAACACGATTTTTAGAGTTTTTTCATCATCTTTGGACTGCAAGAGAAGGAGAATACTCTTTGGCGGCTAGGTTTTCATCTTTATTCTTAGATTTATTTTTTTTTCTTGAATTTTTCTAGAGAATTCATGAATTTTAGTGGCTAAGTTTAATACTTGGTAGAGGAAAACGAAACCTTGAAGTTTTATTTTTTTCGTGAGATTTTGATTTTCATCGTTTAATTTTTATTTGAGTATCAAAAGTTGTTTGGAATTTATCATATGCTTGTATGTTTGATTATTGGCTTGATCACCTAATAATTTTTTCATACAATCTAAAGCTAAATTAGATATCTAATCTGTAATTGTTTGATCCATCTAATTTTTGAAACAACTATGATTAATGATTTTCTCTTGTGAATTTGTTAATTCGTAGGAACAATGATTAACTAGATTAAATACAACCGCTTGTGTTTGTGTTGTCTAGATTTATCAATTTCACTAGTTTGAATGTACCTTAGATTTAAATCTTAATCGCTTGTATCTTGGTAAATTTATTGGTAAGGGTTAATTTAGAACTCTCGTGTCTAATTAACTAAGATTAAGGTGAGATAGAAATTTAATTTTCAATGATGAATATTCAAATATGAATTAATGATTTTTAGAGAATCGATAACCGAGTGAATAACTTCAAGGACATAGTCGACCGATATCAAAACTTGTTTTAATTGATTGTTTCGCTATAATTTCAATCTTGCATGATAGTTAATAAAATTTATTTCCTTATTCGTTTTTTATTTTTAGTAGTAAATTTCAAATTCAAAAAACTCTTTTTGTTTATTTTCAGTGTTTTTAAGAACACATATAATTTCACTTTCCTCGTGGGAACGATCCCTACTCTCGCTACTATACATTTAATTGTTTGAGTTGAGTCGGGTTAATTTGGGCGTGATACGACTAAGCGCTACCATTAAGTATGCAATTAAATCTTAAAACACAAAAATTAAATTAAGCAAAAACTTAAAATAGAAATACAAAATCACCGGCAGAACAACCGGACTAAAATCGAATAATGTTATACTACCCCATCGAAGAAAAATCACTAAAATCCATAACTAACAACCTGATACAAAAACAGTAAAAACCACGGAACCACTGCAACTCAATGACTGCTACCACCGGGTCCGTCCAACCTAAGCTCTGCCCCCATAGAATAGGGTGTCCAACACAAAACATTATGGACGTGAGCATAAAATGCTCAGTACAGAAGTACGAATATACATATACCATGCATGCACATGAAATATGACGGGTACTGGAAAACCTATCCGGAAGAATGTTCAGTCAAGGCGCCATGGTATGTAGCACGCTGGGCCGTCGCATCAGGAAGTGGCTCCCATACCATAAAATTGTGGATATATCCGGATCCAAATCCATGTAATCCATCCATTGAATAAACGGGTCTGAGCGACCCCTACTACGGCTATGAAAATCAAAGCATAAAGCTCACTATGCTCATGCATGCATCATAATATCAATGCATATACAATGCCACAGAAAAAATGCAAACATAATACATGTATATTCAACCTGATATCTCGGATAATACGTCCGTACCTCTATCCAGAGAACTCAATCACCCTAGAAACCTAGCAGTCCAGGTACTCAAACTCCAAGCCTATAAGCAATAATCACCATATCACTTATAATACTCTAAAAGCCTTAAATAAGCTATTACATACTCCCTAAATTTACTAGGGATACAAAGTTAAACTTGCGTCCGTCGTCAGCTCACTGATGGCGACTGCCTCAAAACTTATGCGTTTTTTCTGCTACTATCCCCGCAGTGCTCCGCCACTCGTGGCCCTCTAATAGGACGCATAGAAAGCCCTAAAACCGAGCTCGAATGAGAGAGGTGAGGAAATTATGCGAGTGAAATGGGCAGCTCTCGACCCCTATATATAGGCGCAGATCGGATTCTCCGATCCCTGATATCGGATCGTTCGATCTCCCCTTCAACCCCCTCCGAACACGTGTCTTCGCTGTGACATCACTACTTAGGTATTATGTTCGGATCGTCCGATCTCTATGGGTGGTCAAATCAAATCCATATCCACTTATCCTGACACGATCGGATCGTCCGATCTCCATGGAGCCTCAAAACTCAAACCATTCTTCCAAACTCCATGTACTTCGGATGGTCCGATCCTGGGGTTCGGATCAACCGATCCTTCCGATAGCTTGGACCCCTTTGGGCCATTTTAGAGTGTTCTGAATTTATTTTTCAAATCCTTAGACTCATTTGGAATTCCTTAATCATGTTTTAGCCAATTAATCATAATTATGCACTTGATTAACTTAATTTGGATATGGGCTACTACACTCCGTGCCTAACTGTCCAAAAACAAAGGCTTGGCGACCCTACTGGAAAAGCTATCTCGAAGAAGATACAGACTCAACATGATCTACGCACATGCATCATAATATATCAAAGCAGTAAACACGAATCATGACAAATAATATGAAACACATAAGCATGCATACTCTTTGACTATCTTAGTCGGTACTTACGTACCTCAACAATAGTCGTAGATGTACATGCATCTACATTCCATCACTACAAGTTAAGATACTAACACATCACTAATACTGATATACAAGCCTTAACTAAGATAATAGATACTTCCAATTACTAATAGGGATCTCGGACTATGCACGTGTCCATCGTTATCCCTTTGGTGTCAAAGGACCCAACTCCTAAGTACCGCTCCGCAGCTCCTTAGAAAGTGCCTCACTACTTCCTGGCCCTCGATGGGACTAACCAAAACACACAAACTATACTGAATTGGAGAGGTAGAAGTGTGAATGTAAGCAAGAAATGAGGCCCTTGGATGGCCTATTTATAGGCGATGATCGGAAGCTCCGATCTCTGCATGCATTCCATGTTCCGAACTGCCCTGATCAAAAACTACGATCTCCTCTTTAGAAGCCCCGATCTTATGCATGCGATTGAATATGCAAACGCTGGTGACACGTCACTTAGTGCGCATGGCCTAACCTTCGAAAGTTCCGATCTTCCATTCGGTGGTTCCGATCTAAACCCTCAGCTTCCAAACTACATCGCTTGGTCCGAACTCTTCGGACCTTCCGATCTCCATTTGTCCAAGTTCGGACCTTCCGAACCACTTACATCAACATTGCTCTATGGACCATTTATGGACATTCCAGAGTCAATTTATGGGTTTGTTTGATCATATTAAGATCCTTTAATCATGTTTTACTATTTTAAACATGAATAACCAACTTAATTACGTAAATCAGAATTCGGGTTACTACATTCTCACCACCTTAAGAGATTTTATCCTCGAAATAATTTCTAGGTTTCACCTGAAAATTTAATCAAATATATACACATATCACTCTTACCTGACATCAGACTAACACTGAAAAATCCTTAACAGGCCCGAATTTCAGACTAAAACCAGTAACAGTAACAATCTGAATAACTAACTGTATTAAAAAACCGTAATCATTGTCTGATACATAGGAAAGTTCGTTTCTACTTTTGCTAAAGAAATATCCTTTACACTTAGCAGTTTTGGATATCATTCCACACTTAACAAATCCTGAAAGTACAACGAGCATGTTAATCAAACTGGAAACCCCAATAACACTCAGATAATTTTCTAACAAGAAGGGTTGACTATCTGCAACTCCTGTTGCACTAAAACATTTTTGGATACAAGTAAACGAGTCTCACTCTACTGTCATTGATTATTAATCCAACTAGGAACATGAAGATTTCTATACCATCCTTTAAATCATTGACATCTAGCCACATCTGTGGTTACTCGCGAAAGACTATGATACAATTTCCAATGTATCGTCTTTTGGATTTGCTAATAGTCCCTATACTGAAAGATCAACTAGCTCTTCCCACTAATTAGCAATTAATAGCACCAATTTCTGAGTAAACAGAACTATCTTAGCATACAACAAGAACCGTTTTCTTGTTTCTGAAATTAAACTTTGAAAATTACAACATCTGGGTAGAGCTAACTACCACACCGAGAGGTAGGTACAAAAATTCTCTCTTTTTGCAAAAGTAGACACTGCCTGTGGAATCTGTCTATGCCGGAGGGTACATATTCCCACGAACACTAGGCCTAAACAATTGCCTCAGTGCCACCACAACTTAGTTGTTCCAAAATCTATTTGATAACGAGTATATCAGAAACTCAAGCTCTACATTAGAATGACATGATGTCTCAAATACTGGAAACTCATATCTTAGTATAGTGTTTGGTATAAAAAAATCTTAATCATGCCAATGATCTAACATGCATACACACGAAATTGGCGACAACAATCTTGCCAAACTCAGAAAAACTATAGGCCTCAGAAAACTAACATTGAACTCCACTAGTTCAACCACTGCTACGATCTTGCTAGATCTCATTGAACAATTACACTTGTTAATCAATAATCTCCAGAGTGCGTATAGCCTACTCAGACTAACTGTCAGTCTCCAATTGAAAATCTGAACTCATGATGCTCAAGAATGTATCTAAGACACACTCGACCGGTAAAATTCTTTGTCCAACAGATCTATCAACTGCTGCTAGAAATTCCTCACCGAAGAAAACTAGAAATCACCATCTTCTAAGTGAAACTAGACCAATCTTTGGTAGGCAAACAAAAGGTCAAACCTGAGGATATAATCGATATCAACCACTGTCAAAGAGTACTGTGCACTCCCAATCATGCTCTAAACATGCTGATAATACTTAGATAACCTGATAAGAAGTTAATATACATATTTTCACTAGGCTCCAACATCTGTATTAACTACAGAGATACTTTGAATCCATTCTTATTAGACAATTACCACTGGTGTCTTGTAAAGACAAACTTCTCCCTTCAGATAAGAGGTTTAAATTATGAAATCTTGTCACAAACACTACCAAACAATTCCCAGACAGCCGAGGAATTCTAAATGTCAACATTCTATATGGTGCTGATATTTTCCCAAGGTACTCTTACCTTGCTAAATTCCCTAATCACAACAGGCTTGCTGGACAATTATGATTTCATCAGGTTTCTCATTCCCTTAAGTCATAATTGCAAGTCATACACCCGATAATTTGTTTCATCTGCTGATAACAATTCACCGTGACTTATGATTAGCATAAAAAATATCTATCGAGTTAGGCAACCACTACTAGTTCCTAATTCCTACTAGAATCTACTACCACTGATCAACATACTCTGAACTTAGAGTTTCCCCATTGATCATTTCTTAACATCATGATCTACAAGAAGTCATCTAATCCAAGAATACTGGAATCAAGGAAATCTCATACTGAAGATTTCACCTTACTTATCTCTGACGATGTCAGACAATATCTACAAGTAATCTCCGGTACTAATCCAGCATCAGGCTATATCTATTCAACAGAATTCATCTAGTCCTGTCCTAATACAGACTGTATAACATACTAGGTTCAAAACTTTTTCTTGTCAATGAATACCCCTTTCCTAGACCATTCTGACAACATAAATCTCAATTTGTATCTCTGACAGAGCCAGAACATAAAAACACTAGATTACCTTGGAACTAAACCCAGTACCAAACTATATCTTAAATAAGAGAATTCATCTATAACTAAAAAGCTCCCGCTAGCTATACCCTTCCGTGACTGTGTAAAACTACAAGACTGAGGTAGCCTTACCCGTAAGTCATCTCTGAAACACAAAGGGCTTCCAGAGTAAATACTAACATAGGGTTGCGCATCCTCAATGTCGAATCACAAATCATCACAGTCCACCAAACTTGGTATAATCCACGACCGTGCCCCTGATGCAACTAGTCATCCCTAGAATTTACCAACAAGATTTCGTACTAGCTCAACTGTTCTTAGGAAACTGCCTAGTACAATCAATGTAACACATGTTTAACCTCAAACTAATTACATGAATACAAAAAGAGTCATCGTAGTTGAACACTCGATCAAATAAAACATACACTGGAATTAAAATAGGGTAATCCCAAGACTAAAAACATTCTAAATACCAATCTTGGTTCGGTACAATTCTTATTACCTCTCAAGGTCAGAAACAAGTCAAATAAAACTGGATATACCTAATCAGTTCACACTGAAAGATGTGCAATGATATTATTAACTGTTACAACAAGTGCCCTGGAAACAATAATACAAATGATTCAAATATTTACACTACTTCATACATGCAGAAATCTTACATTCCGTCTATGATACCCCAAACAACTCAACCGTCGAACTCACTTGGGTATCGTCATCCATTCTAATATGTATCGGATCTCTCTGGAGTGCATACATCTGACCATTCACTTGAGATTTACTGACCACCTCTACGATGCTTACATTATTATCATTTCCTAGAAGAAACTTCTTCCTCCCAGGATCTATAAGATATTACTAACCTAGCGGATCCTTCCAATATTGTGGGGGTATGATTATCCGGTAGATGAAGTAGGATCTTCATGAAAATCTCTCCAACTACTTGTGGAGAATCTTCATAGGTTCTTTTTCTGGTTTTGGCCAGATGAACATCAACATCCCACACATTCATCCCAATCCTATACTACGCCTGGAGTCTCATACTGGATCATCGGCATAGGTACAAACTGCATGAACTTGCATAAGTCAATCTTTCGATAATCATCTTGATGACGATGACAGTGACTACGGGGATATCTCAGGATTTTCTCACTCCAACGTTCGTCTCTGTCATTACTGTTATCCTTATCGAAATCAGTCATATACAAGAAACCAAAATTTTTAATCCCAACAATCTCCACTATGTCCCAAAGATACTAATGAATTCTCTGATACCATAAATGTGGTGACCCGACCCGGATCACTTACTAACCAGAGACTTAAGCATGAAATATTGATAAGTGAAATTTATGCAATTAATTTACATATTATTTGACTTGGCTTTTGTGATGTATCGAGTGGATTTTATTCGTATT
This sequence comes from Henckelia pumila, assembly GCF_033568475.1. NCBI lineage: Eukaryota > Viridiplantae > Streptophyta > Magnoliopsida > Lamiales > Gesneriaceae > Henckelia > Henckelia pumila. The sequence goes on along the minus strand of NC_133123.1, from coordinate 108,079,817 downwards.
TGTTGTTGTTTTTGTGAGATCCAAGGATTGGAGGAAAAATACAGAGAAGAGGCGGAAGAATGAATGAGGAGCTGTAAGTTTACAAAATTACCGGAGCTGCTAGAGACATCCAAATCCAATCTCCACCGTTCAAATTGAAGTTTTGGATGTTTTCAAGCTGCTGCTAAACTTTCAGTTTGATTCGATTTCTAGAACTCCGGTTATGAATTTTTAAAGAATTCTGCGCAAAAGAAAGGTTGCAGTAGCTCCTAGGCGCTTAGTCTATTCGAAAGAAAAAAATAATACGAAAGAGCAGCGCCCCCGTGCCTCTTTCCTAGAGCCCCTGTGCTTCTCTATGTGAAAAGTGTGTAGATTTTTGAGTTTTTAAAATACATGATTTGTCGGGCTTTATTTGGCGGGCTTCAAGGACATATAAAAAGGACTTCAAGGACACAACAGAGGCCACACAAGAGCTGCACAAATTTGAGAGAATCAAGAGAAGAAGAAGCGGCACCCAATCAACACAACCACACACAACTACGAATTCAAGGAGGCTTAGGACACGAATTTGAGACGTGGGAGCGAACGACAAGGGATAATCGAATCACAAGACAGAGGACATTCATCTGGGGACGAAGAATCAACTCTACTCTGTGATGTTTATTATCTGCCTTGATTTATTATGAGATTTTTGAATATGTCTATGTGTTTAATTATTTCATTATAAACTTATTAGTTGTTTCTAGAGATTGACGGATCTTGATTTGAGTTTTATGTTTTGACTATTATTTTCTCTACTATTATTTATTCTTAACAATTTATTTGTGGTGCCAAAAACTTGACTGGCTAAATCGGTGTGATTAAAAATCAACTGACAAGCGTACCAGGTCAAGTTATAATATAGTGGACAAAGGTCCAAATTTCGAACCCACAGGGACTGTATAAATATGATTACCAAAATATATTTATTTCTACTTAATCTAGACCAATAAATAAAAGATGAAATTCAGATTTTAAACTAATAATTAAATTGCAATTAAAATTAAATTAATTAAAACGCAACAAGAAAATTGGATTAATTCAAATATGGGAAAAGTTCGATCAAGGACTCACGTAGGTACCAGAAAATTCATGTAACAAGCAGTCAATCTAAGACATCAGACTTAATCTTAATTCACGGGAATTTTCCTAATTTGTTCAAAGGACTATTTCTAGAACAATCAAACCTATTCAAATTTGACGGATTAATCTTTCGTAATTCTAATCAAATTTGATTGCATTAATAACTGTGAAAATTTAGTTTACACCCAAACCGCATAATGAAACCGAATTCTATTTCTAGTCAATTTTACACTATGTTGACTATCAAAGTGATCGAATTCGAAACCTCATCTGTTGACTTGGAATCAAATAACAAGTAAACAAATAACTGGCCAAGAAATTTGCAAGACAAATATAAATTCGATAAACAATAAAATCAAATCAAGTCTGAAAATCTCAAATAAACAAATCAAGTTTTCTACATAAATTGTCTGGCCCAATCACGTGACCTTGATCGAAAAGAAAAACTACTCACTAATCAAATTCATAATTTAAACAAAGTTTTAATCATGAATTTGCAAAAGAAAAATAAAAGAAAATAATAAGAATTCTCCCAAGCCTGTAGCCTAGCCGTCGTCTATGCGTCTGGAACTGGAATAAACTTCAGAACCCTCAAAATATCATACAAAATCCTATTTATAGTGTTCGGATCCCATAATAATTAATTTCCTTACGCAACAAGGAATTCTCGATTTTTCTGACTCCGCGACATGCTCGCGCGCATGGAAGAGATCTCGCACACGCGTAGCTTTACAAAACAGTGCCCAGAATTCCTCTCGCGCGCACGCCTGAATCCATTGCGCTCGCGCGCGTCTTCATCAAATTTGCTGGGATTTTATACCGCGCTCGCGCGCGAAGTGGATCTCACTCGTGCGTGTGTCGTAGTTGCTGAAGCATGAACTCTTGTGCGATAGCGCATCTCGTTTGCGCAACACCATGCACGGTTCCTTAGCTTCTTGCGCGATAGCGCTGTGTTCTTGCGCCTTTCCCATCTTGCAAGCGCGATTGCACTACTTCCAAACACCAACAGCGCTGCTTTGTTCTTTGCTCCATCTTGCTTCTTAGCGCTAACTACAAGCGCGTTTGCATTCTTCCTAGCGCCAAACTCAAGTGCAATTGCGCTACAACATTCACCAACAGTGCATGTTTCAACTTGCTCCGTGCGACGTTTTTGAAAAATTCATATCTTGAGTTCTAACCGTCGGTTCTAGCTGAAATTTTGACAGCAGCTTTAGAACATCTTGAAATTTATTTTGTACAAGGGAGATCGGATTTGGAACATTCTAAAATTAAAATTTAATTTTTGACCAAGGCTGCTCCGTAATTTATTCTTCATAAATCTATTTTCCTACAAAATTTACCCAAAGAGTGAAATACACACACATGCACTAAAACAAATAAAAACAATATGAATGCACAAAAAATAGACATAAAAATATCACGAAATAATGCATATAAAATGCACTTATCAACACCCCCATACTTAAATCTTGCTCGCCCTCGAGCAAGACATGCTAAAACAACATGCAAACAAAAACATAAGTGAGGACGAATCATGAATGTGCACAGCCTCCGAGAAGTTCAATCACAAAACAAAATCACACACGCTCTCAACTTTTCATAATACACCTTCGGTTTAACGTGAACGTGTGTCTGTGAACTGTCATTCCAGTTTCATACAACTTAGACAGAATTCGTCTCAAAACTGCTTAGCGACCTATGACAAATCAGTGCAAGTTTCACTCTTCAAGTGCCCATTCCTTCCAACGACGTCTAGACTAAACCCACCTCCCTTGAGATAATGAATTACACACCTACGGATTTTGCACCCGGTATTGCTTTAGCCCCAATAATTACCCGTTGACTTAGCTATAACTGGCTAGGATACAAAAATTTATTTCTTTTCTAATCCCATCGTCTATAGCCCGGTTGGAGCATCAACCCCATTCAATCCTCATACTTAGCCATGAATTAAATCGTTTTGGATTACAATCATTTCAAGGCCCGGATGGAGTTGACTTTTTTTTTTCTTTTCTATGTGCGCCCAATATCATAAGTGTAAACTAGAGCCTCATCAAAATTCATAAAACACAATCAAGATCCACAAACCACCTATTGGTGTGCAATGGTCAAACAGACAGAAACTTCATCAAATCTTTCGTTACAGTCCACTGGTCTAACACAAGTGCTTATAAATATTCACGGTTCAACCTACAGTTTCTCATGTCAAGTCAAGAGCAAATTTTTTCAAAAATCCAATTTTTTCAAATAAACTTCATCATCATTGGCTATTATAACTCATCATACTCATGCAAGACAAAACAAAATGAGATGCATGATTAAGAACTATATGCAAACAAAAACTAAACATGACAGATGCAACACAAACACAACAAACAATGCAAATAAACTATTCTACCCCCCATACTTATCCAAAGCATTGCCCTCAATACTTCAGACAATGAACAGAATGCGAAACGAACAAAAACAAAATGAGAACAAAAATAACACTCCCCTGGTTTTCGATTCATCCTCTTCCTTCTTGACAGTATCAGCCGGGACGGCAGTCTAGATATGTCGGCAGTCACGACAAACTGGAATGGGAAAGAAACAAAAATCAAATAAAAACAAAACAAAAACATAAAAATCGAAACTAAAAAATAAAAAAAACAAAAGCAAAAACACTGGGTTGCCTCCCAGTCAGCGCTAAATTTATAGTCTATAGCCCGACTATACTCCTCTCTTGAGTGGCGAAATTTAAGGTGGTTTATCCACCGTATTTGAAAAACTCGAATCAGTCCTGCACTTGCAAGTTACACCATTAAATAAATTGTGCAAGTGACTAATTACTGCCGAGAGCTGCACCTGCAAACATTCATCATCATAATCATGAGTCTCATCAATCACATAAACAACAGAGCAAGATTTTAAAGTTGGGCTCTCAGTAGCCGACTTAGGCATATTAAACACCACTTGCTCACTATTCAGTCTTAACACTAACTCTCCCTTCTCAACTCAACTAAGGCTCTACTAGCGGCAAGAAAAGGACGCCCTAGAATCAGTGGAACCTCACAATCCTTATCCATGTCAAGGATAAAAAAATCTACAGGAAAAATCAACTTGTCTATCTTGACTAGGACATTCTCTACTACTCCTCTCGGGTATTTAATAGATCCATCAGCAAATTTTATAGAGATAGCAGTAGGTTCAATATTTTCTACACCTAATTTTTGAGCAATAGAATAAGACATTAAATTTATGCCCCAACATAGATCACACAAAACATTTTCAAAAGATAGACTTCCAATTTGACAGGGTATAGAAAAACTCCCTGGATCCTGAGATTTTCGTGGAAATTTATCTTTCAGCACCGCCGAGCATTCCTCATTCATTGTAACCTGCGTCAGATCATTCAATTTCTTCTTATTTTTCAGAAAGTCCTTCAGAAATCTTGCATATGTAGGCATCTGAGCTAAATCATCTGCAAAAGGTATGTTAATATGTAGTTTCTTGAAAATTTCAAGAAACTTTTTAAATTGAGAATCAAATAACAGTTGCTTAGCTCTAAGGGGGAAAGGTAAGGTAGAAATATCAACATTATCATTAACTTCAAATTTTGAAATCTTACATTTCTTACCTGCCTTGGAGGAATTTTCAGCATGCATATCCTCTTTGGTTTCTGACTGTTTCGACCCCTCCTTCATCTTTTCCTCGTCCCTCTACTGCTCCTTAGACTGTGCTCGAGTCACGACCATGATAGCATTCACGCCTCTGGGATTTGGTTCAGTGTTGCTAGGCAACACTCCAGTAGGACGAGTAGAGAGTTGGGTTGCTATCTGAGCCATCTGAGTCTCCAACTTCTGTAGCATAGCTTCTTGATTTTGTAGCCGAGCTTCAGTACCAGCCACATACTTCATCATGATTTCCTCAAAACTCGGCTTCTTCTCCTATTTCTTGGGCTGCCAGCTCTGATTATAATTGTTGTAGGAGTTTTACGGCTGTCGTCCTTGATTTCCTGCAACATTAGCCGCTTCAACTTCAAACAACTGCTGCTCTTCTTGCAGATTCCCTTGTGCATGATTTACTGGCGCTGCTTTCATAAGCGCTACTTGATGTGTTAGAGCGTCAATCTTAGCATTCATGACCATTAAAGAATAGACCTCTAGAACTCCAGCCTTATTCTCTCTCTTCACATCCAGCCATCCAATGTTACTCTCTGCCATGTTGCCAATGATCTCCCAGGCTTCAGCTGACGTCTTCCTGAATTATGCTGAGGACACATCCTCAACATCTTCTTGAATCTGGTCCATGCCGCATGTAATGATTCACCCTCCTTCTGTTTGAATGAAATAATATCTGAAAATAATTTTGCCATCTTCATAGGAGGGAAATACTTGTTCTGAAAAGTTTGAACAAGTTGGTTCCATGTAGTGATGGAACCCGCAGGCAGATCATCTAACCACTCCGTAGCTTTGCCTTTTAGAGAAAATGGAAATAAACGCAGTCGCACTGCATCAGATGTTATCCCATTAACCTTGAACGTGTCGCAGATCGACAGAAAACGCTCCAGATGAGCGTAGGGGTCTTCCACAGATGTGCCCCCAAATCTTGCTTGTAGTTGAATAAGCTGAATAGTAAAGGGCTTTAGCTCAAAATTGTTCGCCTCAACAGCGGGGCGAACGATGCTAGATCCATAGCCTTCAGTTGGCGGACGGATTAAATCAAGAACAGTACGGTTGTCTGCCATCTCTCCTAGAACCTGAAAGTTACAAAGAAAAGAGAGGAATTCAAAATTTAATAAAATAAATTAAAGTAAAGTCTAATCTCAAGAGAAACAAGAATTTTGATATCATAACAGTCCCCGGCAATGGCACCAAAAACTTGATCGGCTAAATCGGTGTGATTAAAAATCAACTGGCAAGCGTATCAGGTCAAGTTATAATATAGTGAACAAAGGTCCAGATGTCGAACCCACATGGACTGTATAAATATGGTTACCAAAATATATTTATTCCTACTTAATCTAGACCAATAAATAAAAGATGGATTTCAGATTTTAAACTAATAATTAAATTGCAATTAAAATTAAATTAATTAAAACGCAGCAAGAAAATTGGATTAATTCAAATACGGGAAAAGTCCGATCAAGAAATCACGTAGGTACCAGATAATTCATGTAGCAAGCAGTCAATCTAAGACATCAGACTTAATCTTAATTCACGGGAATTTTCCTAATTTGTTCAAAGGACTATTTCTAAAACAATCAAACCTATTCAAATTTGACGGATTAATCTTTCGTAATTCTAATCAAATTTGAATGCATTAATAACTGTGAAAATTCAGTTTACACCCAAACCGCATAATGAAACCGAATTCTATTTCTAGTCAGTTTTACACTATGCTGACTATCAAAGTGATCGAATTCAAAACCTCCTCTGTCGACTTGGAATCAAATAACAAGTAAACAAATAACTGGCCAAGAAATTTGCAAGACAAATATAAATTCGATAAACAATAAAATCAAATCAAGTCTGAAAATCTCAAATAAACAAATCAAGTTTTCTACATAAATTGTCTGGTCCAATCACGTGGCCTTGATTGAAAAGAAAAACTACTCACTAATCAAATTCATAATTCAAACAAAGTTTTAATCATTTATTTGCAAAATAAAAATAAAAGAAAAGAATAAGAATTCTCCCAAGCCTGTAGCCTAGCCGCCGACTCTGCGTCTGGAACTGGAATAAAATTCAGAACCCTCAAAATATCATAAAAAATCCTATTTATAGTGTTCGGATCCCATAATAATTAATTTCCTTACACAACAAGGAATTCTCAATTTTTCGGACTCCGCGACACGCGCGTGCGCATGGAAGAGATCTCGCGCGCGTAGCTTTACAAAACAGTGCCCAGAGTTCCTCTCGCGCGCATGCCTGAATCCATTGCGCTCGCGTGCGTCTTCATCAAACTTGCTGGAATTTTATACCGCACTCGTGCGCGAAGTGGATCTCGCTCGCGCGCGTGTCGTAGTTGCTGAAGCTTGAACTCTTGCACGATAGCACATCTCGTTTGCGCAACACCATGCGCGGTTCCTCAGCTTCTTGCGTGATGGCGCTGTGTTCTTGCGCCTTTCCCATATTGCAAGCGCGATTGCGCTACTTCCAAACACAAACAGCGCTGCTTTGTTCTTCTGTAACGCCCCATTTTTATCTTAAATGAGTTTATTTGAGTTAATCGGAGATTACAGAGTTCACGAGCCGACTCGATTTTGATCAGGGTCCTTTTTGCAAAAATTGGATTTTTCAGGGACTAAAACGCAAATTGTGGATTTTATATATTATCTACTCTTAGAAATTGGTTGACAAAGTCTTCTTCATCCCCTCCAAGCCTTCTCCCTCCATTCTCACGCCTCCAAGCTTTTCCAAGCTTTGGGGTTCCAGTCCGAGCACGATCCGGCCGTTGGAATTTATTTCTGAAGGCAGTTTAGCGATCACTGCAGCGAGAGCTCCGTTATATCGTAAGTTTTTCTACGATCGGATACATTCTAGTTTTTGGATGTTGTTAGAATCGTTTGATATTCGAGTATGTTGTTCTCTACAGAGTTCTGATCGTTTATTATCTGTCAGTTTTGAAATAGAGCGACGTTCGAATTTGTTATGATTTTTGGAAGCCATTTTCGAAAATCATGGTTTTGAGATTTGTTGGGTTTGTCTTGTTGTTGTTGTATTAGCATTGAATTGAGTTGTTATCAGTATTGAACTGCTGTCTGCGTTGCCGGTTGTTCAGTTATAGCCGTTATGCCGTCGGTTTGAGTTTTTGGAGATTTGGAACCGTTTTTGAGTTTGAACTTGGCTTGTAAGTTGATCGTGGTTATTGATCAATCATCTCTTGTATCTGAACAGATTCGTTCGGAGTTGTCAAGCCCAGAGTTAGCAGCTGTTTGATCGTTTCAGAGAATTGGACGAAGAACGGTATAAAGAGTTTTCCTTGAACCGTTGCCTTGTTGTTGTTAGATTGTGTAGTTGTTTATACAATCTCTTTTGTAGCTTATCCAGAGTTGGAGCTACTGCATTGAAAGGTAAAAGCAGTCATCGTAGCGGGATAGCATACTCGGGACTGTTGGTTCTCGAGTTTCCCTTTTTAAATCACATATTGCATTGATACTTGTTCTAGCACGTGGAACTTGTAATTGTTGATTGATTGAGTTTTTGTTATGTGGCTTATGTTTATGTTTCTGTTATGCATTCATCTTGAGCCTACTTTGATTTCAGCGGGCAGAACCGCCCTTTTTGTTAGACGTTTGGGAACTATGATTGAGTGGCCTAGGTTGTAGTATTTCGCCTAGTGCTAGCATACTCATTATGGTTGCTCAAAGTCTAGAGGAGTGGGATACGTGGCACCACCTCGATTGGGAGAGTCGGTGAGTCGTTACGTGATCTCATCCTCGGGATCCCAAAAGCAGAGCAATACTCCCGTGTTTATCAGAATCGATATCCTGGTTTTAAAGACATGCATATCATTAACTTGACTTGAATATGTGGTTTGATAGCATGTTGTATATTCATTACTTGATATGTTTCTTTTACTGGGATTATCATTCTCACCGGTTATCCGGCTGTTGCTTTGTTTTGTATGTGTACTTGGCAACAGGTGGGGCAGGAACAAGTCAGAAGAGGCATGGTTAGCTTCGAGGGCAAGTAGTAGAAGTGAGACTCGGTTTAGAAGTCGAATTAGCATGTTTATCTAGTTTAAGATTGAAGCATGTTAGAACTCGAACTTGATATGTTTTGTTATTTGAATTAGTTTGTATTCGGATTGTAATCTGAAATCGAAGTATGTTGTTGTTGTATCGATTTAGACTTCTGGTTGTTTTTAGGCCTTCTGAAAGCATGACTTGTTATGGCATGTTTCCCTACACCCTGTTATTGCATTTGTATTTGAAGGCATGTCGGACCAAGCGCGGAATCCTTTCTTTTTATTTTTTTTGCAGCCTGAGCATTTTCTGCCCAGGCCTTCCACGCGCGAGGCCTCCGTTGGTCCTCGGAATTGTTTGCCCGCGCGCGCGGGCGCGCGGCGTTTTAAAAAAAAAAAAAAAAAAACTTTGACTTGTTTTACTCTTGGATTCTTGTTCGCTTAATTGTTGTTTAATCCGAGATTAGTGGTTTAGAATCGAGGTCTCACATTAAGTGGTATCAGAGCGTTAAGATTCTTGGTCGAACTAGAGTGAGCGGGGTAGATCGAGTCTATGTGTAATGACTCCTCGCATGTGTTTGAATTATTTAATTGTGTACTTAATTCCATGCGAGCATGCTTTATTGTTTGAGCATTATTTGAATTACATGGTTGTGTGATTTAAATTAATAAAACATGATCTACTTGAGATATAACTGTTTCTGTTCTCGACTGGTATTCGGTATTCCAAGCGGTTGTAAGGGCACTGATGGTAGCGATTGAGATATCTCGTGTGCTAACCTTTGATTATCAGATGGGTCCTCGTCGAGTGATAAACAGAAACACACCACCAGTTATCCCTGCGACTGAGCAAGCTAGCACTGAGGTTGATCAGTTGGATGCTTCAGCGACTCCTATGGAAACCTTGCTGAAGAGGTTTCAGTCGTTCAATCCGCCATTGTTGATGGGTTCAGAAAATCCAGTTGACTGTGAGAGTTGGTTGGATGATATGGATCAGTTGTTTGATTCCATTGACTACACAGATGACCGCCGAATCAGGTTAGTAATTCATCAGCTGCGTGGTAGTGCTAAGAGCTGGTGGATCATGACAAAAAAAGCAATTGAGAGTAGAGGTACAGAGGTTACTTGGACTCTTTTTAAATCTGAGTTTTATAAGCGGTTTTTCCCTATCTCGTATCGTAAGGATAAGGGAGCAGAGTTTGCAAATCTGAGGCAAGGGAATCTGAACATTGAAGAGTACATGGCTAAGTTCGATAGTCTGTTGCGTTTTGCACCGCTAATTGCCGGAGATGAAGAAGCTAAGGCAGATCAGTTCATCAACGGGTTGAACCCCGATGTCTTCACGTTGGTTAACACCAACAGGCCTAGCAACTTTGCGGATGCCATGAATTACGCAAAGGGAGCAGAAGCAGGCTTGTGGAGGCAAAGAGGTAATCAGGGGGCACCTCAGCAGCAGAGGCAGTATCAGAACCAACCATCTCAGTACCAGAATCAGCCACCTCAACATCAGAACCAGCAGCAGAGGTATGAAGGTGGAAACAGTGGGGGAAACAGAAAGGATCAGTACAAGGCAAGAGGTAAACAGTTCAAGAGACAGGGGAACAGTTCGTCCAGTTCCAGTGGTTCGAAGCAATTCGGTTCAGGACCGAGTTCTGGGTCATCATCCTTGTACTGCAGCAAGTGTGGAGGAAGACACTCACCGGATCAGTGTGTGGGAGTCTTCGGCAATTGTAACACATGTCAGCAATCGGGACACTTCTCTAAAGTGTGCCCTCAACGTAATAGAGATAGAGCTCAGAGTGGGAGTTCGTCTAGACCTGCAGCTCAGCCGGATGTTGGATAACTGGCGTTCAGATCAATCACGATTGATACCCGGTGCAGCGGAAGTTTAAAAATTTTATCATGGAACGATTCCATGGTGTGGGTATCAACCATTCAACGATTAAATTATTGTGTGTGTAAAATTCAAATAACAATTAATTAAATTTTACCTCCAATCTCGAAGCGAGATTAATGGACACCACACAGATTTCTCTGCGCTTCTTGTATCTCCCAGGAACTGATGAACTCCTTCAATCAGGTCCACGAATGGGGTTTAAATCCCTCTGACAGATTGCACTAGAAAATCTGTCAGAAGTTTTCTGCGAAGAGATTAAACGAATCTGATTCGTTATTCCTGACTGCAATTAAAAATCACAGACCGGAAATTCTCTGACAGAGCAAGGAGGGGGCGGCCGAATTGTGAGAGAGAGAGGAGGCTAGGGTTTCGAATTCTGTCTCTCAAAATAATGACCTGTTGTGTCTAATTTCTGTACTGCAATAACTTATTTATAATGCAGGCCACTAACAGCTTAGGGCCCATTAGTCATAAGTTAAGGCCCGACAAGCAAAGCCCGCACGTTCAGAAATTAATATAAAATTCATCGTGACTCCGATTGATGAACCGATTTCACCAATGTGCACAGAAACCATTTCTGCACATTTTAAAGTCAAAATAAATTTTCCTGAATCCGAATTCAGTGGTTTCCAAAAATGTCCATCCCTATGTCATTTTAGGAAATCCTACTCCCTTACTCTTATTTAAGAAGTCCAACTCCTTAGTTCATTAAATTTAACTCTTTAAATTTAACTATCTCAACGGGGATTAAAACTCCATTACACTGTGTGACCCTCAATGGTTCAGGGATACAGCTAGCCGTGGGCTCACAACTCCTTGTGACTCGGAACAACACTTTCCGACTTGCCCAACGAATCATGGTAAAGCGCCTAGCAACATCGCCCCATGATTCCTTAGGTATCACTGATAGTGCCTACAAGAACCAGTAGATTTTGGTTAGCGTACAGTACGGTCCCTTCATCCATATATCCCGATCGAATCAACAACCATTGGTATATCGAGAGTCGGTCAAGATTCGATAACTATGCAATACATCTTGAAGATCAAATTAGTGACATCGCATGTGCTACTAAGAAACCATTTCTTAAATCACATCAAGTACTCTGGCCAGAGATTTGTCACACTAATATCTCCTCAGATCGCATAGGATATCCACACTCGCAAGTATGTGGTGAATCCTTGACAACAATGCATTGACTCCTATATGTGTCGTAACTGTACCCAATCTCGACACCTGATGACCCCCATAGAGTCGGTAAACGAGTCAAAGCACAGCACTAGCATATAGAGTCTCCATGATGTTTCAAGTCGTAAGGACTAATGGTGTACAACCAAAACCGCGGACTTTATCCACTCGATAAGTGATAACAACTTGGAAAGTCCGGATAGGGTAGTTCGATTATTCATCCTATGAATATCCATTTGCATGCTTCGAACATCTCCATGTTCCCTACCAATGAAACGTGGTACTCCGCATCGCAAATGCTAGTCTCAAACTCGAGCGATCCTTATCCTTATTATCGGACGGCTCAATCGACTAGGAACGGTTTTAGAATATACAGTGACTATAAGATGTATTTCATGATAGACATCCCCATGTTCTACCACATCTTACATACACTATAGTATATTCAAGGTCTTTATCAAAACAACAATAGTATATCACAATATAACAATATGAAGTAATATAAAGTCATTGCCATTAATAAAAGTGTAAATAATATTAAACAAAAGATTGTTTATACAAAGAGTCATCAAAGCCCATAGCCACACAGTTGGCTCACTGGGCACCCACTCTTACAATCTCCCACTTGCCCTATAGCCAACTAGTCATACTACGTAGACCCATTGCTTCGCGATGTTTGTCAAACAATGGTCCTGGCAAAGGCTTAGTAAGCGGATCAGCGATATTGTCTGCAGAGGCCACTCGTTCGACAATGATGTCTCCTCTTTCCACAATCTCCCGGATTATGTGGTATTTCCTCAGTACATGTTTGGATCTTTGATGAGACCTTGGTTCCTTTGCTTGAGCAACGGCACCTGTGTTGTCACAGTACACCGGGACTGGACCAAAAAATTCAGGAATAACGCCCAACTCTTGGACGAACTTCCTCATCCAAACGGCCTCTTTAGCAGCAGGTGATGCTGCAATGTATTCAGCCTCAGTGGTGGAATCCGCTGTGGTGTCCTGCTTGGAACTCTTCCAAGAGACAGCACCGCCATTGAGCATGAACACAAATCCAGAGGTTGACTTCGAGTCATCCACATCACTTTGGAAGCTAGAGTCGGTATAGCCTTCCAATTTGAGATCTCGTCCTCCATACACCATGAACATATTCTTAGTCCTTCGTAAGTACTTAAGAATGTCCTTCACGGCTTTCCAATGCATTTGACCAGGATTAGACTGATATCTGCTCGTGACACTCAGAGCAAATGCTACATCCGGTCTGGTAGATATCATCCCATACATGATACTACCTATAGCTGACGCATATGGTACATGTGTCATATTCTCTATCTCTGCATCAGTCTTGGGACACATAGACTTGGATAGAGAAACTCCATGACACATGGGTAGATGTCCTCTTTTGGACCCATCCATTGAAAACCGTTTCAATATGGTATCGATGTAGGTTGATTGAGTGAGTCCTATCATTCTCTTAGACCTATCTCTATAGATCTGTATCCCAAGAATGTAGGATGCCTCTCCCAAATCCTTCATCAAAAATCTACCTGATAACCATATCTTTGTTGACTGCAACATCCCTACATCATTCCCAATGAGTAGGATGTCATCAACATAAAGTACTAAGAATGTCACCGCATCCTTAACTACTTTCTTGTACACGCAAGGTTCCTCCGGGTTCTTGATGAAACCAAAATCTTTTATTGTTTCATCAAATTTCTGGTTCCAACTTCTTGATGCTTGTTTTAGACCATAAATTGATCTCTGAAGCTTGCATACCTTATGCTCGCTTCCCATGGATGTGTACCCCTCAGGCTGCTTCATATAGATTTCTTCCTTAATGTCTCCATTAAGAAAAGCAGTCTTCACATCCATTTGCCATATCTCATAGTCATACCATGCAGCTATGGCAATCAGGATTCTTATGGACTTGAACATTGCAACTGGTGAAAAGGTTTCATCATAGTCAACTCCTTGCCTTTGAGTATAACCTTTCGCCACCAATCGCGCCTTGTAGGTCAATACCTTACCATCAGGCCCAAGCTTTCTCTTGTAGATCCATTTACACCCTATTGGAACAATTCCATCGGGAGGATCTACTAAAGACCAAACTTGGTTTGTATGCATCGAATCCAATTCTGACTGCATAGCTTCAAGCCATAAATTCGAATCCGCATCAGAAATTGCTTCCTTGAAGTTTCTTGGATCACATCCAATTGCGGGTTCATCTTGATCCCCTTCAAGAAGAAGACCATATCGAACTGGAGGTCTAGAAGTCCTTTCGGATCTTCTAGGTGCAGGCGTGTCCAGCAATGGTTCCTAAGGTGTAGGATCGTTATTTTGTATTTCGGGTTCTTCTCGAACTTCTTCGAGTTCCATCATCTCGCCTTTCTTATCCAATAAGAACTCCTTCTCCAAGAAGGTGGCATTCCTAGAAACAAACACCTTTGTTTCAGCAGGATAATAGAAATAATATCCGATTAAATTCTTCGGATACCCTACAAAATAACATAAGCTGGATCGACTATCCAACTTATCTCCCACTGTCCGCTTCACGTAAGCAGGACATCCCCAAATCCTCAAGTACGAATACTTAGGAGCTTTGCCATTCCATAACTCGTATGGTGTTTTGTCCACTGCTTTAGTGTGGACGTTGTTCAACAACAATACCGCTGTTTCAAGCGCATAGCCCCAAAACGAAGGTGGAAGCTCAGTGAAGCTCATCATAGATCGAACCATGTCCAACAAAGTTCGATTACGACGTTCCGATACACCATTAAGCTGTGGTGTCATAGGAGGAGTCCACTGAGAGAGAATCCCATTCTCTTTCAGATAGTCCAAAAACTCGGTACTCAAGTATTCTCCACCTCGATCCGATCGAAGTGCTTTAATACTTTTACCTAGCTTGTTTTCTACTTCAGCCCTGAATTCTTTGAACTTTTCAAATGCTTCAGACTTATATTTCATTAAATATAAATACCCATACCTTGAATAATCATCAGTAAAGGTAATGAAGTAGGTGTGGCCATGTTGAGTCCCTACTCTAAATGGACCACAAACATCTGTATGGATCAAATCCAACAGATTCTGACTACGCTCAGGTTTCCCCTTAAAAGGAGATTTAGTCATTTTTCCTTTTAGGCAGGATTCACAAGTAGGTAGAGAATTAATATCAGACATATCAAACATGCCCTCTCCCACTAGCTTGTTCATCCTCCTTGAGGAAATATGACCTAGCCTAGCATGCCAAAGGTTTGCCGGGTTTTGACTATCGATTTTCCTTTTGTTTGTTGTCGCCGGTTTATCAACATAATTTACTGGAGCGTCTTTTAGTTTTAAGTTGTATAGATCGTTTTCAAGTTGTCCATTTCCAATTAAACATTCATTCTTGTAAATATTGCAAATCCCATTCACAAAATTGCAAGAATAACCATCTCTATCAAGCATAGAAATAGAAATAATGTTTTTAATTAAATCTGTCACAAATAAAACATCTCTTAACAATAATTTAAAACCGTTCTGCAAAGTCAAACAAACATCTCCAATGGCCGTAGCTTCAACTCTGGAACCATTCCCGAGCCTCAGCTGGGTCTCACCCATTCTAAGCCTGCGACTTCTTGTCATCACCTGCAAATCATTGCAAATGTGAGATCCACATCCGGTATCCAATACCCAAGAAGTTGTATTAAGTGACATGTTTATTTCAATATAGAACATACCCTTTGCAGTTCCCAACTGCTCAAGATATTCCTTGCAGTTGCGCTTCCAATGACCCGGCTTCTTGCAGTAATGGCAAACATCCTTGGATTTTCCATTGTTTGAAGCCTTTGTCTTTTGCTTCTTCTCGGGCTCGACTTTCTTGGGTGGGGTAGAACGTTTCTTGCCCTTCATACTTGGCCCCTTCTTCGCAGAAGATGAGGAGCCCACCAAGAAAGCTGGCTTATCCTTCTTAAGTGTGGATTCATATGTAACGAGCATATTGACCATCTCTTCAAGGGTGGCCTCTATCTTGTTCATATTAAAATTTATCACAAATCCATCAAATGAAGAAGGAAGAGACAGAAGCAATAAATCCACATTGAGTTCATGCTCCAACACCAAATCTAGGGTCGCCAACTTCTGTATGAGCCAAATCACTCGTACCCCATGATCACGGACCGAAGTCCCTTCACGCATGCGGCACGTCATCAACTCCTTAACAGTAGCGAACCTTTCAGCCCTCGACTGAGCCCCAAAAAGTTCCTTGAGTTGCGCATGAATGTCAGCAGCATTCACCGTGTCCTCAAATCGCCTCTGGAGTTCATCAGACATCGAGGCTTGCATATAGCATTTGGTCTTGATGTCATGGTCACACCATGCATCAAGTTTGGCCAATTCCTCCGGACTTATGTCAGCTGGTGCTTCCTTCGGAGGTGCTTTCTCTAACACGTAGAGCATTTTCTCCGAAGTTAAGACAATCTTCAACTTCCGGAACCATTCCGTATAGTTGGCGCCAGTCAACTTGTTTTGTTCGAGGATCGAGAATAATGGATTTCGCGAATTCATTGTATGAAATACTGAAAAGAAAAACAGACATATATCAATGATTGTTTAACAATTTACTAAGACATAAAATAGGCGAATTTAATTTTATGAATCTCACTCCCACTATTTTAACGATTTCACCACCCTCTAGTGAAAACGGGAAACTTTTTCCTTAGTGAGAACATGGAGTCCAATTGACAAACTTATGGTCTCGAATAATATCAGCCAACCATAATTCTCAAAAGGTAGAGCCCAATTGCTTCCAAAGCAACCCCCATGTGTTTACCTCATGTCCAATAAGGGCCCAATAATATGACGCCGTTTAAAGTGACATGTCAAGATGACCCATCAATATTAAGTTGTGATGGACGGTCGCCATGTGGATCCCCCAATAATATGAGCCGATCCCATGGGAGTTCCACCCAACTTACAACATTTGTCGATCCAATGTACAGCTTTCCGACGGACGGGCCCCCCCAATAATATGAGCCGGACCGTATCCGCGGGTAGCATCACATACATTGACCGTTGATGGAAGGTGGGAACATTTAAACAAATTTAAATTTCCTTTATTTATCTTGATATAAATTTTAAATCATATTTAAAATGAGGGATTTTTAATTATAAAAATATTTGTCTCATCATATTCATTTTATTGCATGCTTGCCGGATTCACGCAATTTATGTCTAAACATGCATACAATCATAATATCAAATATTATATAGGATGATCGATTCCATTTCTAATTGACCCGTGGTTGCCAATCACGGGTCTTAGTCCAATCCTAGGTAATATGCAGTATGCAATGTAATCCTATTACATGTGCTTCCAATTTACATTTCTTCAATCTTTATTGTCTGCTGGGCCCACCGTCTTCAAATCTTGATCTCCCACTAAATCTAATGCATTTACAATAAATAACAATGACAAGTAGGGGATACATTTTTAGGGGTGGGAACGGGCTATAAACCAAGCCCACTTTTATTACATATGACATTCATATCGGGCCATAAACCAGGCCCATTAATAAAACCAACAACAATAAAAACAAAATGTAAATTCCTAACATACACCTACAAAATTGGTCATGGCAATCGATCATCCTTATCCAATAACATTTAATTCAAAATTAATTTATTGGATAACATGCAGTGGCAATTCAAATTTAAACAAGATAAAATCATATTTTATATATAAAATCTCATTTCACATATAAAATCATATTTTATCTCTATATTAAATAAAATCATATTTTATCTATAAAATCCAATTTTACAAATAAAATCATATTTTACTCAATATATCATAAGATCATATCTTATCATCAATTGTACCAAAATAATTGATTTCAAAATTCAATTTACGGATAAAATATTAAAATTTTCCAAAAATTCAAATTTATCCAAAATCAATTTTAAAATTTACGGACTCGAACAATTCGATCCGAAATCTCGTGAACCAATCAAAAACAATTTTTGATCGGACCAAAAATAAAATTTTAACATATTAAAACTAATTTTTAATAAAAATAATAATTTTTCCCGCGGGCCGCCCGGGACACTCCCGGGCCGGCCCGCACCCGGGGCGCGGGCCGGGGGCAGCCCGGCTGCCCCCTTAGGGCAGCAACAATTGCTGCCCTGGCGGCGCCTGGCGCCGCCGCTGGGCGGCGTCGTGCGCCGCCCTGGGCAGCGCCGAGCGCTGCCCTGCGCAGCGCCCAGCGCTGCACTGGGCAGCGCACAGCGCTGCCCTGGGCGGCGACGGTCGCTGTCCTGGGCGGCGCCATGCGCCCCCTTTGGGCGGCGCCGTGCGCCGCCCGGGGCAGCAACAATTGCTGCCCCACCGGGCAGCGATGCAATCGCTGCCCGGGTTTTGCCCCGGAAATTTTTTTTTTTTTTTATTTAAAAATATTTATTTTGTTTTCCAAAAACCGAGATTCAAAAATTTTGTACAATCGATTAATTTAATCGTTTGATCTGAGCAACCTGGCTCTGATACCACTGTTGGATAACTGGCGTTCAGATCAATCACGATTGATACCCGGTGCAGCGGAAGTTTAAAAATTTTATCATGGAACGATTCCATGGTGTGGGTATCAACCATTCAACGATTAAATTATTGTGTGTGTAAAATTCAAATAACAATTAATTAAATTTTACCTCCAATCTCGAAGCGAGATTAATGGACACCACACAGATTTCTCTGCGCTTCTTGTATCTCCCAGGAACTGATGAACTCCTTCAATCAGGTCCACGAATGGGGTTTAAATCCCTCTGACAGATTGCACTAGAAAATCTGTCAGAAGTTTTCTGCGAAGAGATTAAACGAATCTGATTCGTTATTCCTGACTGCAATTAAAAATCACAGACCGGAAATTCTCTGACAGAGCAAGGAGGGGGCGGCCGAATTGTGAGAGAGAGAGGAGGCTAGGGTTTCGAATTCTGTCTCTCAAAATAATGACCTGTTGTGTCTAATTTCTGTACTGCAATAACTTATTTATAATGCAGGCCACTAACAGCTTAGGGCCCATTAGTCATAAGTTAAGGCCCGACAAGCAAAGCCCGCACGTTCAGAAATTAATATAAAATTCATCGTGACTCCGATTGATGAACCGATTTCACCAATGTGCACAGAAACCATTTCTGCACATTTTAAAGTCAAAATAAATTTTCCTGAATCCGAATTCAGTGGTTTCCAAAAATGTCCATCCCTATGTCATTTTAGGAAATCCTACTCCCTTACTCTTATTTAAGAAGTCCAACTCCTTAGTTCATTAAATTTAACTCTTTAAATTTAACTATCTCAACGGGGATTAAAACTCCATTACACTGTGTGACCCTCAATGGTTCAGGGATACAGCTAGCCGTGGGCTCACAACTCCTTGTGACTCGGAACAACACTTTCCGACTTGCCCAACGAATCATGGTAAAGCGCCTAGCAACATCGCCCCATGATTCCTTAGGTATCACTGATAGTGCCTACAAGAACCAGTAGATTTTGGTTAGCGTACAGTACGGTCCCTTCATCCATATATCCCGATCGAATCAACAACCATTGGTATATCGAGAGTCGGTCAAGATTCGATAACTATGCAATACATCTTGAAGATCAAATTAGTGACATCGCATGTGCTACTAAGAAACCATTTCTTAAATCACATCAAGTACTCTGGCCAGAGATTTGTCACACTAATATCTCCTCAGATCGCATAGGATATCCACACTCGCAAGTATGTGGTGAATCCTTGACAACAATGCATTGACTCCTATATGTGTCGTAACTGTACCCAATCTCGACACCTGATGACCCCCATAGAGTCGGTAAACGAGTCAAAGCACAGCACTAGCATATAGAGTCTCCATGATGTTTCAAGTCGTAAGGACTAATGGTGTACAACCAAAACCGCGGACTTTATCCACTCGATAAGTGATAACCACTTGGAAAGTCCGGATAGGGTAGTTCGATTATTCATCCTATGAATATCCATTTTCATGCTTCGAACATCTCCATGTTCCCTACCAATGAAACGTGGTACTCCGCATCGCAAATGCTAGTCTCAAACTCGAGCGATCCTTATCCTTATTATCGGACGGCTCAATCGACTAGGAACGGTTTTAGAATATACAGTGACTATAAGATGTATTTCATGATAGACATCCCCATGTTCTACCACATCTTACATACACTATAGTATATTCAAGGTCTTTATCAAAACAACAATAGTATATCACAATATAACAATATGAAGTAATATAAAGTCATTGCCATTAATAAAAGTGTAAATAATATTAAACAAAAGATTGTTTATACAAAGAGTCATCAAAGCCCATAGCCACACAGTTGGCTCACTGGGCACCCACTCTTACACCGGAGAGGCAGTCGTCTGCAGTGCACTCTTTCCAACCCCAGCAACAGCAGAACAGACAGGGAGGTAGCTCTAGTGCAAATCAGCCTCCGAGACAGCAAGCACGAGTCTTTGCATTGACAGAGGATCAGGCTCAGGCAGCACCTGACGATGTCATAGCAGGTAACTGTTCGATTTTCGGTCATTCTGCTCATGTCTTGATAGATACAGGTGCTTCCCATTCCTTTATCTCTGAGAAATATGTGTTATTGCATGCTTTGCCAACTGAATTGTTGCCTACAGTAGTAGCTGTTACTTCACCTTTGGGTGGAGGAATTGTTTCTGTCCGACTAGTCAGGAACTGTGAATTTTGTTTCGAGGGGAATTTGTTAGAATTCGACTGTATTGTGCTTGGGTTGTCAGATTTTGATTGTATTGTCGGTATAGATGCTTTGACCAAGTACAGGGCAACAGTTGATTGTTTTCTGAAAGTTGTCAGGTTCAGACCTGAAATGGCAGACGAGTGGAAATTCTTTGGTAAGGGTTCTCGATCTAGAATTCCTTTGATTTCAGTGTTATCTATGACTCGTTTGTTACACAGAGGTGCAGAAGGATTTTTGGTTTATGCGGTTGATGTACTGAAATCTAGCCCAGCTTTGGTTGACTTACCAGTGGTTAGAGATTTTGCTGATGTGTTTCCGGAAGATGTTCCTGGATTGCCACCCATTCGAGAGGTTGAATTCAGCATTGACTTAGTGCCAGGTACTCAACCTATTTCAAAAGCTCCTTATCGTATGGCACTTGTTGAATTGAGAGAGTTGAAGGAGCAGCTTGAGGATTTGATTGCCAAGGGATACATCAGACCTAGTGTATCGCCTTGGGGTGCTCCTGTTCTATTCGTTCGGAAGAAGGATGGTTCTATGCGGCTCTGTATCGACTACCGTCAATTGAATCAGGCTACAGTTAAGAACAGGTATCCTTTACCCCGAATAGATGACTTGTTCGATCAACTGCAGGGTTCTTCTGTCTACTCTAAGATTGATCTGAGGTCAGGCTACCATCAGCTGAGAGTGCGAGAGGAAGATGTTCCTAAGACCGCATTCAGAACGAGGTATGGTCACTTTGAGTTTATAGTCATGCCGTTCGGTTTGACTAACGCTCCAGCTGTTTTTATGGGTTTGATGAACCGTATCTTTCAGCGTTATTTAGATGAGTTCGTCATTATCTTCATCGATGATATTCTTATCTACTCGAAGAACCGTACTGACCATGCAGAGCACTTGAGAATCATCTTGCAGATTTTACGAGTTGAGCAGTTGTTTGCCAAGCTATCGAAATGCGAATTCTGGTTAGATCGAGTTGTCTTTCTCGGTCATATTATTTCTGAAGATGGGATTTCTGTCGATCCCAGCAAAATCGAAGCGGTTATGAATTGGCCTAGACCGACATCAGTACCTGAGATCCGAAGCTTCATGGGTTTAGCTGGTTATTACCATCGTTTCATCGAGGGTTTCTCGTCTATTGCCAAGCCTATTACCCAGCTGACTCAGAAGAATGCGCCTTTTGTCTGGACTTCAGATTGTGAGGCTAGCTTTGTTGATCTGAAGAGGAGACTGACCAGTGCTCCAATTCTTTCTATTCCGAAGGGTACTGGAGGTTTCACAGTGTATTGTGATGCTTCTAACCGAGGTTTGGGTTGTGTTCTTATGCAGCATAAGCATGTGATAGCGTATGCATCGAGGCAGCTGAAACCGCACGAGACTCGTTATCCTGTTCATGATCTTGAACTTGCAGCAATTGTATTTGCTTTGAAGATCTGGCGTCACTATCTTTATGGTGAGTCTTTCGAGATATTTTCTGATCATAAGAGTCTTAAGTACTTGTTTTCACAGGCAGAGCTGAATATGAGACAGAGAAGATGGTTAGATCTGTTGAAGGATTTCGACTGTGAGATCAAGTATTATCCAGGGAAGTCGAATGCAGTTGCAGATGCCTTGAGCCGAAAGCTTTGTTCTCTATCTCTTTCAACTATCGGTGTTTCTCAGTTGGTCGATGATTGTTGCACTTCTGGTTTAGAGTTTGAAACAGATAGGGAGACTATCAGAGTGTTTGCTATTCAAGCCGAGCCGGAGTTGTTTGTTGCAATCAGAGAAGCACAGAAGTCTGAGCCGAGCATTCAGGTTTCGGTAGAGAAAGTCAGAACTGGGCATCAGTCAAAATTCCAGGTTAGAGATGACGTTTTGTTTGTGAATAACCGTATTGTTGTGCCTGATATTTCGGAGTTGAGACAGCGTATTCTCCGAGAGGCTCATTGCAGTCGGTTTAGCGTTCATCCTGGAGGTCGTAAGATGTACAACGATCTGAAGAGTCAGTTCTGGTGGAAGAGAATGAAGGACGATGTTGCGAGATTTGTATCTCGGTGTTTGAATTGTCAGCAAGTGAAAGCAGAGCGGAAGCGACCAGGTGGTCTTTTGCACAGCCTATCTGTTCCTGAATGGAAATGGGATCATATTTCTATGGATTTTGTCACGAAACTACCACGATCCGTTCGAGGATGCGATGCTATTTGGGTAGTGATCGACCGATTGACGAAGTCTGCGTGTTTTATTCCGTACAGGATGACGTATCGTCATGATCAGATGGCTGAGTTGTATGTTAGCAATGTTGTGAGATTGCATGGTGTGCCGAAGTCGATCGTTTCAGACAGAGATCCTAGATTCACTTCTCACTTCTGGCACAGTCTTCAGGGGGCACTTGGTACTCGATTGCATCTGAGTACAGCTTATCATCCTCAGACAGATGGACAGCCAGAGCGGACTATCCAGACGTTGGAGGATATGCTGCGAGCGGTAGTGCTAGACTTTGGCACTAGTTGGCAGGATTCTTTGCCTCTTGTCGAGTTTTCTTACAACAACAGCTTCCAAGCGAGTATCGGTATGGCGCCTTTTGAGGCTTTGTATGGTAGAAAGTGCCGATCTCCGTTGTTTTGGGATGAATTGTCCGAGTCACCAGATTTGGGACCGGAGATGCTTAGAGATATGGCAGAGCAGGTTAAGATCATTCAGACCAGAATGAAGTCAGCTCAAGATAGACAGGCGAAGTATGCGAATGTCAGACGTCGACCTCTGAGTTTTGAGCAGGGAGACCGTGTATTCCTTAAGATTTCTCCGTTCAGAGGCACCGTCAGATTCGGTAAGAGAGGAACGTTATCTCCGAGATTCATCGGTCCGTACGAAATTCTCGAGAAAATAGGCGATCTTGCCTACAGACTTGCACTTCCTCCGTCTTTATCTGGTATTCACGACATTTTTCACGTCTCTATGCTGCGAAAGTATCAACCAGATATTTCTCATATCCTTCAGCCTGACGAAGCCGAGTTAGACGAGACCCTGAGCTATTTTGAGCGACCGATTCAGATCCTTGATCGGAAAGAAAAGCAACTCAGAACCAAGTTGATTCCATTGGTGAAAGTGCAGTGGAGCCATCACGGCGTCGAGGAAGCAACTTGGGAGACAGAATCTGACATGAGACAGCGATTTCCGGAGTTATTCGGATGACGTGAGTTCTTCTTACTGTCTTTAGTTCTTTATTCTATCTTATGAGTTATGGTTCTTGTGGATTCGAGGACGAAATCTCTTCTTAGTGGGGGAGAATTGTAACGCCCCATTTTTATCTTAAATGAGTTTATTTGAGTTAATCGGAGATTACAGAGTTCACGAGCCGACTCGATTTTGATCAGGGTCCTTTTTGCAAAAATTGGATTTTTCATGGACTAAAACGCAAATTGTGGATTTTATATATTATCTACTCTTAGAAATTGGTTGACAAAGTCTTCT
This sequence comes from Henckelia pumila, assembly GCF_033568475.1. NCBI lineage: Eukaryota > Viridiplantae > Streptophyta > Magnoliopsida > Lamiales > Gesneriaceae > Henckelia > Henckelia pumila. The sequence continues at coordinate 108,055,763 of NC_133123.1, read as the reverse complement.
TCATCCCCTCCAAGCCGTCTCCCTCCATTCTCACGCCTCCAAGCTTTTACAAGCTTTGGGGTTCCAGTCCGAGCACGATCCGGCCGTTGGAATTTATTTCTGAAGGCAGTTTAGCGATCACTGCAGCGAGAGCTCCGTTATATCGTAAGTTTTTCTACGATCGGATACATTCTAGTTTTTGGATGTTGTTAGAATCGTTTGAGATTCGAGTATGTTGTTCTCTACAGAGTTCTGATCGTTTATTATCTGTCAGTTTTGAAATAGAGCGACGTTCGGATTTGTTATGATTTTTGGAAGCCATTTTCGAAAATCATGGTTTTGAGATTTGTTGGGTTTGTCTTGTTGTTGTTGTATTAGCATTGAATTGAGTTGTTATCAGTATTGAACTGCTGTCTGCGTTGCCGGTTGTTCAGTTATAGCCGTTATGCCGTCGGTTTGAGTTTTTGGAGATTTGGAACCGTTTTTGAGTTTGAACTTGGCTTGTAAGTTGATCGTGGTTATTGATCAATCATCTCTTGTATCTGAACAGATTCGTTCGGAGTTGTCAAGCCCAGAGTTAGCAGCTGTTTGATCGTTTCAGAGAATTGGACGAAGAACGGTATAAAGAGTTTTCCTTGAACCGTTGCCTTGTTGTTGTTAGATTGTGTAGTTGTTTATACAATCTCTTTTGTAGCTTATCCAGAGTTGGAGCTACTGCATTGCAAGGTAAAAGCAGTCATCGTAGCGGGATAGCATACTCGGGACTGTTGGTTCTCGAGTTTCCCTTTTTAAATCACATATTGCATTGATACTTGTTCTAGCACGTGGAACTTGTAATTGTTGATTGATTGAGTTTTTGTTATGTGGCTTATGTTTATGTTTCTGTTATGCATTCATCTTGAGCCTACTTTGATTTCAGCGGGCAGAACCGCCCTTTTTGTTAGACGTTTGGGAACTATGATTGAGTGGCCTAGGTTGTAGTATTTCGCCTAGTGCTAGCATACTCATTATGGTTGATCAAAGTCTAGAGGAGTGGGATACTTGGCACCACCTCGATTGGAAGAGTCGGTGAGTCGTTACGTGATCTCATCCTCGGGATCCCAAAAGCAGAGCAATACTCCCGTGTTTATCAGAATCGATATCCTGGTTTTAAAGACATGCATATCATTAACTTGACTTGAATATGTGGTTTGATAGCATGTTGTATATTCATTACTTGATATGTTGCTTTTACTGGGATTATCATTCTCACCGGTTATCCGGCTGTTGCTTTGTTTTGTATGTGTACTTGGCAACAGGTGGGGCAGGAACAAGTCAGAAGAGGCATGGTTAGCTTCGAGGGCAAGTAGTAGAAGTGAGACTCGGTTTAGAAGTCGAATTAGCATGTTTATCTAGTTTAAGATTGAAGCATGTTAGAACTCGAACTTGATATGTTTTGTTATTTGAATTAGTTTGTATTCGGATTGTAATCTGAAATCGAAGTATGTTGTTGTTGTATCGATTTAGACTTCTGGTTGTTTTTAGGCCTTCTGAAAGCATGACTTGTTATGGCATGTTTCCCTACACCCTGTTATTGCATTTGTATTTGAAGGCATGTCGGACCAAGCGCGGAATCCTTTCTTTTTTTTTTTTTTGCAGCCTGAGCATTTTCTGCCCAGGCCTTCCCCGCGCGGGCGAGGCGTTCCTCGCGCGCGCGAGCTTGGTTCCTCGCGCGGGCGCGCGGCGTTTTAAAAAAAAAAAAAAAAAAAAAAACTTTGACTTGTTTTACTCTTGGATTCTTGTTCGCTTAATTGTTGTTTAATCCGAGATTAGTGGTTTAGAATCGAGGTCTCATATCTTCACTCCATCTTGCTTCTTTGCGCTAACCACAAGCGCTTTTGCACTCTTCCTAGCGCCAAAATCAAGTGCAATCGCGCTACAACATTCACCCACAGCGCATGCTTCAACCTGCTCCGTGCGACGATTTTGAAAAATTCATATATTGAGTTCTAGCCGTCGGATTGAGCTGAAATTTTGACAGCAGCTTTAGAACATCTTGAAATTTATTCTGGACGGTGTAGATTGGATTTGATACTTTCAAAAATTAAAATTTAATTTTTGACCAAGGCTGCTCCGTAATTCATTCTTCATAAATCTATTTTCCTACAAAATTAACCCGAATAGTGAAATACACACACATGCACTAAAAGACATAAAAACAATATGAATTCACACAAAATAGACATAAAAATATCACGAAATAATGCATACAAAATGCAGTTATCACATTCCAGTTTTGATTGTCTTTCAATTACTTGATCAATAATTGAATTGTTATATTTATTTGAAATCTGGCACTCGGGAGAGGAGATTTTGAATAGGATTAGAGGAAAACACAACCTAGGATTTTTGTAGATTTTGACAGGCCTACAAGTTCCTTTGAGGTCATTGAAAGATAACCATATAACTTGATTAAATTATTTTATTGTTTGATTTCTGATAGGGATATGAAAATTGACATTAGAATAGTAAAATTTACTCGGCACTTGAGAGAGTCAGTAAATAACACTTAAGGGTTGTTGACCTATAAATTAGAATAGATGATATTATCATTTGACATGATATACATGAATGAAAATTGAGTGAAATCTTGTATCTAGAACCCGACTAAGACCATGTACCCAAAGTCGTCCTTGAAATTCTGGTTCATTTGATTTATTTTATTTTATTGAATTTAAAACTTTGATTTTCTAAACAAAGTTGACAATCGTGCTCTTGCGAGCATAAAATTACTCAACAAATATCCATATTTAGAACTTAATCAAATAAACTGTGGAAATAAAGAACAACATGCTAAACCGACATAATACAAACAGTAAATAAAACCCAGATCAAAAGAATAATACAACACAATCGAACTTTAGCTTAAGTAAATTACAACAACCTAGTAGCTAACTCTGCAATCCAACCTTGGTCACCAACTAATCACTGGTCCAAGGTAAAACACATTCAACTTTCCTGTCGAATGGGATGTCCAAGGAAACACAACAAGGACGTGAGCGAACTACGCTCAAAATGTAAATCACGAGTATATAGACTGATATGATGCATGAAAAATTAAAGATTGGGTAACTAAGTATACAAGATCAATCATGCTCAGACTGGCGCCAATGTGTGAGTAGTATCATCGGGGACTCAAACCACTGGTATACTCCCTCACTCCAAACCGGACATGGATCTACAATATCCATGAACACTATAGTCCGCTCGACCCATCGGCCACTGTGAATCTCCGTGTCTAACCATCCAAAAACAAGGGCTGAGCGACCCTACTAAAAAGGCTTTCTCGAAGGAGATACATGCTCAAAATGATCTATGCACATGCAACATAATATATCAAAGAAGTTGTAGTAGCCCGGTTCTATTTTACAAAATTAAGTTGATAATCATGTTTAGATTTAATAAATCAAGATTAATGGATTTTAATAAGATCTAAAGGACCAAAGATTTGGGTCCAGAATGCCCGAAAAATGGTTAATGAGCTTATTAGGCTCGGGTAGTTTGGAGGATCCGAACTAGGTTTGGAGGGTCCAAACCAGGACAGTTCGGAGACTCAAATGGTGTTTGGAGGGAAAGAGAGATCGGACGATACGATCAAGGGATTGGATCCGAACTCACCCAGGGACATGTGTCCAAATCTCGATTAGACAATGACATCATTGCTGATGTCACATGGCCGGATTGGACGATACAAAGTGTAGATCGGACCGTTCGATGTGTCACCAGGACGAGTGGCAAGGAGGATTTTACAAGTGACTCGGAATTGTAGGATCGAAATATCCAAAGAGGAAATCGGACTATCCAAAGTTGCATGCAGGCTACGTGTTAACCATGCATAGATCGGACCGTCTGAACCGGAGATCGGACCGTCCGATCTCCGCCTGTAAATAGGGGTTGAGAGGGCCTCATTTTGACACATTACACACCTCTCCTTGGCCCATGTTAGCTCGATTTTAAGAGCTTTTGGGTACTCTTATTTAAAGAGTTGGAGTAGGTAGTATTTTTTATTATGGACAGTGTCCGTAGTAGTGCCAGGCGGTGAAGCTCTGGCAAGGTGTCCGTGGAGGTGGCCAGGCAGCGGAGCTCTGGCGAGGCGTCCAGGGGTCGTAGCTAGGTTATTTCCAAGTTCTGGGGCAAGCGTCATCAGCGGGCTGACGACGGACGAAAGTATGACTTTGGTTCCCTATAGTAAATATGGAGTAGGCTATAGTTTAATTAAGACTTTTAGAGCCTAGTAGGTGATGTTTGGCATTCTAGGTAATGCATGTTTATTTTATGCATTGTAGTGCTGCATGGTAGGCTTGGACCTAGAGGGGGAGCTTCTAGAATCTGCCTTAAAAAGGTACGTAAGTATTATTCGAGATATCCAGATTGAGTATGCATGTATTATGTATTTGCATGGATTATGTGATTGCATATTTTATATGCCTTTATATACAGCATGTCATGACTGTATGTTGCATACATGAGCATATTGAGCCTTTACCTTAGAGGTATCCTATAGTAGGGCGCGCTCACCCTACGAGTTTGTGAATGGTTGGATACATAAGTCCTGTGTCAGGTCACCGTTATGGTTGGACACGTGTACTAGTATCAGGTCACCATTATCCACTGGGTATAGGAGCTACCTCCTGATGCGACGGCGCATCGTGCTATATACCTTGGGCCCGGTCTATGAGCTAGTTTTCTTGACCTGAGTGTCTTGGTACCCAGTTCATTTGTATTAATGCGCATATAATAGTGTATACTCATATTATCGTACTGAGCATGTTAGGCTCACTTCCGGTTGTTTTCTGTTAGCTGGATGCCCTATTCCATGGGGCAGTTGCAGGTAGTTCTCATGGGTCAGGGAGGTTAGGTGGTGGCCATGGCTGGTTAGCAAGGTTGACCAATAGGTTTTGCTTACCTGGTATTATTTTTATTCTGCAGTTACTCTGATTTAGATTATTGTTTAATTGCATGTTTAAGCTTCTGTTTAGTAAGTGATCACAGTGCGGGTCACTACAGCAGTAAACACGAATCATGGCACATAATATGAAACATATAAGCATGTATACTCACTGGATATCTTAGTCAGTACTTACATACCTCAAAAACTATCCTAGATGTACATGCATATAAAGTCCATCACTACAAGTCAAGATAATAACGCATCACTAATACTGATCTAAAAGCCTTAACTAAACTAATAGATACTTCCAATTACTAATAGAGATCTCGGACTATACATGAGTTCGTCGTTATCCCTTTTCTGTTGAAGTCCCAAATTCCTAAGTATCGCTCTATAGCTATTTCAAAAGTGCCTCGCTAATCTCGACCCTTGATGGGACTAACCAAAACCCACAAACTAGACTGAATTTGAGAGGTAGAAATGTGATTGTCAGCAAGAAATGTATCCCTCGGATGGCCTATTTTTAGGTCATGATAGATAGCTCCAACCTTGCATGCATGCCACGTTCTGAACTGCCCTGATCGAAAGCTTCGATCTCCACTTCGAAAGCCCCGATCTCATGCATGTGATTGCGTGTCCAAACGCTAATGCCATGCCACTTAGTGCGCATGGCCTAACCTTCGGAAGTTCTGATCTGTCGTTCTGTGGTTTCGATCTATACCATCAGCTTCCTAACTAAATCGCTTGGTCCGAACTCTTCGAACCTTCCGATCTCCCTTAGTCCTAGTTCGGACCTTCCGAACCACCCGAGTCAACCTTGCTCTATGGACATATATGAACAATCCAGAGTCAATTTTTGGGTATGTTTGATCATATTAAAATTCCTTAATCATGTTGATAGGATATATTTGGAGAGATTCTTTGAGCTACAATAGATCGTTCTTTAAATGTTCAAAAATATACCGAGCACCGAGAGATTAAATCGAGTTTAGTTTTCAAAACAAGCGGAATACACTCAAAATTATCCTTTGAAGAAACTGATTAATCAATTTGTAAATCATTTTAAAAGATATGAAAGTTGAATGTGAAAAAACGTTTGTGTAGGAACGAGCACTTGCTGCTTTATCAAAAGCTATAATTGGTGGTAATGGTGCCACTCAAATTTTTTAAACCGCACAGCAGCCCAAGCGCCATGGTTTGATCGCTCTATCCAGCAGGGACAATTATTGCACTCCAAAAATCTCCCTCCTAATAATTGTACTCCTTGCAATCAATTAGAATCGGACCCATGAACTTGGCTTTGATATTAATTGTAGGACCGAGGGCTTGCCGCTTTAACAAAAGCTATAGCTAGTGGTAATGGTGCAACTCAAATATTTTAAACTGCACAACAGCCCAAACGCCATGGTTCGATTGCTCTACCGAGCAGGAACAATTATTGCAGTTTGATTGAAGAATTTTATCAAACACTTTGTATGCAAGATTTTGGTATTTGAATAACAAGTAAAATGCTTGAACAATGCATCTTAAAAACCGTGGAAATAGTAGAGTAAATGCGATAAATAAATAGACACGAATTGTTTTATGCATGTTCGCAGATAAACTCCTACATCACCCCTTCTTCCTCACGGGAAGGATCCACTAAAAAACTTTGGTTTATACAACTCTTTACAACCTACTCCACACATAGGACTTATCCTTTTTCTAAGCTGGAACTCCTAGCACACTCGATTGTAGGCCTCAAACTCACAGTCCGCATAATGTTTAACGTCTCTTATTCCAAGACTACAAACACAATCTTTAATGTCTTTGTGTGAAGACTCTCACTCAACTAATCTTTACAAATCATCTAAAAAATGTGTGTGAGTGAGTTGGGGTGTGAAGAACTTGACTTTGAAGGCTCAAGAAATCTGTTGTGTTCTTCACACCAAGGGCAAGCTCTTGACTAGCTAATAAATCTGTTTAGATGCCCTTCTCTTGTTAGAATCTGTCCATGCATTGAATCATCTTCCAAAGCTTGTATTTGATCTTTAAAATGTTGTATATATAGGTACAAGAGTGATATATACATTAGACAAAATAGTATTTCCGTTGGAAAAGATTTTGTACTGTTTCTGACAACACAGCAGTAATATTTTCCTTGCAGGCCATTTTCCCGTCTTGGACTGCTCTTGGAGCAGTTGCCTAAAGCAATCGAATTGGAATGGAGCAGTCGGCACTTGAGCAGTTTTCCTGGAGTATTCGATACTTGAGGGAGAAGTTGGAACATGATTCGTTGATTTCTGGGCAATATGATGAACATGAAAGTTGTAGCCCATCGTCTTAGATTTCCTTGGAATCAAGAATCACTTCATTTCGAGTTTTATGAGAGATATGCTCAAAATACCTTACTCTGCCAAAAATTTTGCTCTGCAGAATTTTAGTGTAGACCCAGAGACTTCAATGTCTTTTATCAGCTTCTTATGCTCCGATTCAGACCTCTACTTGTAAATATGATTTGTAGATAATTTTTTTAGCTACGTAACACATATTTAATATTTCCATTTGGATAACCGAGCTGCAATATATGGCCAGAATACCAGAACTGGTCTGTTAAACTACTGGCTGTCATAAATTCGTCCAGTTCAATGTTGAACCACAAGTTTGACCTAGCTAACATCTGAATTGGTCCGACTGGTCTGAAGTATGACTTGAAGCTTTTTGAGTTGGCTGTTTAATGTTTTTTGTGACTGATCATTTGGATCAACGAGCTATGAGATATGCTCAAAACAAGAAGCTGCGCCAGAAAATAAGTTGTGTTGAAATTATATTTCAATACCTTATCACTTCAAATTTGTGATCAACCAACTACACACTCAAGTAAATATGCTAAAAATACAATAACAAGTTTTTTTATCATCAAAACCAAGATTGCTTGCATATTCGAACCCAAAAATCTTTCTTATTTTGATGATCACAAAACTTGGATAAAAATATGAACAATAAAACTCAAGAAATGCAAAGCATGAAAAGCATATTTTTATGCAACATATTTCCCCCCTCCCTTTTTGTGAAAATCAAAAAAAGGTTCGAAGAAATGAGAAATTATGAGCTCCTCCTCAAAGTTTGAAAAAAAATGAAGGGATAAATCCATTATGCTCAACTAATTTTTCATCCTCCCCACACCCCCACCCCTTGATAAAATCCATTTCATGATTTTAAAATCATGAATATAATGCATAAGAAAATCAGTCTGAAACAAACAAAATAAAGTGAGATAATTAACACAAATAAAAAAAGTTGATCAACTAGCAAGCTTCATCAAGATTGGACAAAGTTATCTCAAACTATCAAGCAACACAAAGTCAAGATTGACATTTCAACTGAAATATTCATAAAGCATTTAAGAGTTCCATTTTAATATTTAAACACAAGGGCAAGACATTCTTAATATCAAAGATATGCTAGCACAAGTAGAACATCAAAATGACAATCAAACTCAAATGCTCTCTTAAAGCTAATTTTAGAACAAGTGTACCAAGATTTCTTGACTATGTATGGTTGTGATTCGAGGTAATAAGTCTCTTCAATCGATGAGTGAAACATACTTGAGCTTTTTGACCAAAACACCAACTATTGTCCATGCTCTATTTTATGCCGCAGCAACATGGTTCGAATTTAAACAATAAACTTATATTCCTTTTGCATGACCAAGCTAAAAATTTTATACCGCTGAGATCCTACAAGTCTAGTTTGCAATTCAAAAAGTGGTTTGTTAATTGGACACTCGAGAGAGGAGTTACGACATTTTTTTCCAAAGTCGCTGCAAGCAGCCAAAAAACTAAACTATGCATATATATGTTAGAAAAATCATGAAAAACGAATTTGAAAGATCAAAATCAGCTTCAAATGCCCTTTCAATAAGAACCCGCTCTGATAACAATTGATAAGATTGATTTGGGGAGATTATTTGAGCTACAATAGCTCGTTCTTTAACTGTTAAAAAAAAAACCGAGCACCAAGAGATTAAATCAAGTTTGGTATTAATACCAAAGCGAAAGAAACTCAAAATAATCATTTGAAGAAACTGATTAATCAATTTGTAAATCATTTTAAAATATATGCAAGTTGAATGTGTAAAAAAATTTGGTTGAATCATTTTATCAAATACTTTGTATGCAAGATTTTGGTATTTGAAGAACAAGTAAAATGAAACTACCCTAACTCGTAAATTTTTTTTTAAAATAATACATATATGCCCATACATATATGCATCTATACTTAAAATTAGATTTCCATAAAATTTAATACATAATAAAAAGCGATTTCATGTCAAAATTTAAATACTCAAACACTGTGAGACTCCGTTTCTAAATGTCTAATCTCGAATAATTAAAAACAATCGAACACGGAGAGCCGAGGAAAAACAAGTCAGTTTTTTTTAAAAGGCCCCGCGCGCGCAGGGTTCTCAAACAGAACCCTCCGAAAAGCCCCGCGCCCGCGCGGGCAAAATTTCCCGAGCTCCCTGAAAGAGTGGGTGCCCGGTGAGCCAACTAGTGGCTAAGAGCTTTGATGACTCTTTGTATAAACAATCTTTTGTTTAATATAATTACACTTTTATTAATGGCAATGACTTTATCTTTCTTCATATTGTTATATTGTGATATACTATTGTTGTTTTGATAAAGACCTTGAATATACTATAGTGTATGTAAGATGTGGTAGAACATGGGGATGTCTATCATGAAACACATCTTATAGTCACTGTATATTCTAAACTGTTCCTAGTCGATTGAGCCGTCCGATAATAAGGATAAGGATCGCTCGAGTTTGAGACTAGCATTTGCGATGCAGAGTACCACGTTTCATTGGTAGGGAACATAGAGATGTTTGAAGCATGCAAATGGATATTCATATGATGAATGATCGAACTACCCTATCCGAACTTTCCAAGTGGTTATCACTTATCGAGTGGATAAAGTCCGTGGTTTTGGTTGTACACCATTAGTCCTTACTACTTGAAACATCATTGAGACTCTATATGCTAGTACTGTGCTTTGACTCGTTTACCGACTCTATTGGGGTCATCAGGTGTCGGGATTGGGTACAGTTACAACACATATAGGAGTCGATGCTTTGTTGTCAAGGATTCACCACATACTTGCGAGTGTGGATATCCTATGCGATCTGAGGAGATATTAGTGTGACGAATCTCTGGCCAGAGTACATGATGTGTTTTAAGAAATGGTTTCTTAGTAACACATGCGATGTCACTATTTGATCTTCAAGATGTATTGCATAGTTATCGAATCTTGAACGACTCTCGATATACCAATGGTTGTTGATTCGATCGGGATATATGGATGAAGGGACCGTACTGTACGCTAACCAAAATCTATTGGTTCTTGCAGGCACTATCAGTGATACCTAGGGAATCATGGGGCGATGTTGCTAGGCGCTCATACCATGATTCGATGGGCAAGTCGGAAATTGTTGTTCCGAGTCACAAGGAGTTGTGAGCCCACGGCTAGCTGTATCCCTGAACCATTGAGGGTCACACAGAGTAATGGATTTTTAATCCCTGTTGAGATAGTTAAATTTAAAAAGTTAAATTTAATGAACAAAGAAGTTGGACTTCTTAATTATGAGTAGAGGAGTAAGATTTCCTAAAATGACATAGGGATGGGCATTTTTGGAAATCACTGAATTCGGATTCAGAAAAATTTATCTTGACTTTAAAAGGTGCAGAAATGGTTTCTGTGCATATTGGTGAAATCGGTTTATCAATCGGAGTCACGATGAATTTTATATTAATTTATGAACATGCGGGCTTTGCTTGTCGGGCTTGAACTTATGACTAATGGGCCCTAAGCTGTTAGTGGCCTACATTATAAATAAGTTATTGCAGTACAGAAATTAGACACAACAGGCATAATTTTCGAAATTAACTAGGGTTTTGAGACCTAGTGGACGCCGCCCCCCTCTCCCCTCTCTGTTCGAAAAACCCAGCCTGTGAATTTTGAATTTGCAGTCTGGTTTAACGGATCAAATTCGTTAATCTCTTCGTAGAAACTTCTGATAGATTTTCTAGTGCAATCTATCAGAGGGATTAAATATCCGTTCGTGGACCTGATTGAAGAATAGTTCGTCCATCAGTTCCAGGGATATACAACAAGAGCAGAGAAATCTGTTGGTGTCCATAATCTCGCTTCGAGATTGAAGGTAAAAATTTTATAATCGTTATTTAATTTTTACACACACAATTTAATCGTAAGGTTGATACTGTTGGAGAACGCGGCGATCAGATCAATTATGATTGATACCCGGTGCAGCGGAAGTTTAAAATTTTTGTATGGAACGATTCCATAATAGGTATCAACCTTACGATTAAATTGTGTGTGTAAAAATTAAATAACAATTATAAAATTTTTACCTTTAATCTCGAATCGAGATTTTGGACACCCACAGATTTCTCTGCTCTTGTTGTATATCCCTGGAACTGATGGACGAACTGTTCTTCAATCAGGTCCACGAATGGATATTTAATCCCTCTGATAGATTGCACTAGAAAATCTATCAGAAGTTTCTACGAAGAGATTAACGAATTTGATCCGTTAAACCAGACTGTAATTCAAAATCACAGGCTGGATTTTCTTTCGAGTAAAAGGGAGAGGGGGCGGCCACCTTTTAGAAAATTAACTAGGGTTTTCGAAAATTCTTGTGACCTGTTGTGTATAATTTCTGTACTGCAATAACTTATTTATAATGTAGGCCGCTAACAGCTTAGGGCCCATTAGTCATAAGTTCAAGCCCGATAAGCAAAGCCCGCATGTTCAGAAATTAATATAAAATTCATCGTGACTCCGATTGATAAACCGATTTCACCAATGTGCACAGAAACCATTTCTGCACCTTTTAAAGTCAAGATAAATTTTTCTGAATCCGAATTCAATGATTTTCAAAAATGGCCATCCCTATGTCATTTTAGGAAATCTTACTTCTCTACTCTTAAATAAGAAGTCCAACTTCTTCGTTCATTAAATTTAACTCTTTAAATTTAACTATCTCAACGGGGATTAAAAATCCATTACACTGTGTGACCCTCAATGGTTCAGGGATACAGCTAGCCGTGGGCTCACAACTCCTTGTGACTCGGAACAACAATTTCCGACTTGCCCATCGAATCATGGTATGAGCGCCTAGCAACATCGCCCCATGATTTCTTAGGTATCACTGATAGTGCCTACAAGAACCAGTAGATTTTGGTTAGCGTACAGTACGGTCCCTTCATCCATATATCCCGATCGAATCAACAACCATTGGTATATCGAGAGTCGTTCGAGATTTGATAACTATGCAATACATCTTGAAGATCAAATAGTAACATCGCATGTGCTACTAAGAAACCATTTCTTAAATCACATCATGTACTCTGGCCAGAGATTTGTCACACTAATATCTCCTCAGATCGCATAGGATATCCACACTCGCAAGTATGTGGTGAATCCTTGACAACAAAGCATCGACTCCTATATGTGTTGTAACTGTACCCAATCCCGACACCTGATGACCCCAATAGAGTCGGTAAACGAGTCAAAGCACAGTACTAGCATATAGAGTCTCAATGATGTCTCAAGTAGTAAGGACTAATGGTGTACAACCAAAACCGCGGACTATATCCACTCGATAAGTGATAACCACTTGGAAAGTCCGGATAGGGTAGTTCGATCATTCATCATATGAATATCCATTTGCATGCTTCGAACATCTCTATGTTCCTTACCAATGAAACGTGGTACTCTGCATCGCAAATGCTAGTCTCAAACTCGAGCGATCCTTATCCTTATTATCGGACGGCTCAATCGACTAGGAACAGTTTAGAATATACAGTGACTATAAGATGTGTTTCATGATAGACATCCCCATGTTCTACCACATCTTACATACACTATAGTATATTCAAGGTCTTTATCAAAACAAAAATAGTATATCACAATATAACAATATGAAGAAAGATAAAGTCATTGCCATTAATAAAAGTGTAAATTATATTAAACAAAAGATTGTTTATACAAAGAGTCATCAAAGCCCTCAGCCACAAGTTGGCTCACCGGGCACCCACTCTTTCAATCTCCCACTTGCCCTATAGCCAACTAGTCATACTACGTAGACCCATTGCTTCGCGATGTTTGTCAAATAATGGTCCTGGCAAGGGCTTAGTAAGTGGATCAGCGATATTGTCTGCAGAGACCACTCTTTCGACAGTGATGTCTCCTCTTTCCACAATCTCCCGGATGATGTGGTATTTCCTCAGTACGTGTTTGGATCTTTGATGAGACCTTGGTTCCTTTGCCTGAGCAACGGCACCCGTGTTGTCACAGTACACCGGGACTGGACCAACAACTTCAGGAATAACGCCCAACTCTTGGACGAATTTCCTCATCCAAACGGCCTCTTTAGCAGCAGCTGATGCTGCAATGTATTCAGCTTCAGTGGTGGAATCCGCTGTGGTGTCCTGCTTGGAACTCTTCCAAGAGACAGCACCACCATTGAGCATGAACACAAATCCAGAGGTTGACTTCGAGTCATCCACGTCACTTTGGAAGCTAGAGTCGGTATAGCCTTCCAATTTTAGTTCTCTTCCTCCATATACCATGAACATATTCTTAGTCCTTCGTAAGTACTTAAGAATGTCTTTCACGGCTTTCCAATGCATTTGACCGGGATTAGCTTGATATCTGCTCGTGACACTCAGAGCAAATGCTACATCCGGTCTGGTAGATATCATCCCATACATGATACTACCTATGGCTGACGCATATGGTACATGTGTCATTTTCTCTATCTCTTCATCCGTCTTGGGACACATAGACTTGGATAGAGAAACTCCATGACACATGGGTAGATGTCCTCTCTTGGACCCATCCATTGAAAACCGTTTCAATATGGTGTCGATGTAGGTTGATTGAGTGAGTCCTATCATTCTCTTAGATCTATCTCTATAGATCTGTATCCCAAGAATATAGGATGCCTCACCCAAATCCTTCATCGAGAATCTACCTGATAACCATATCTTTGTTGACTGCAACATCCCTACATCATTCCCAATGAGTAAGATGTCATCAACATAAAGTACTAAGAATGTCACAGCATCCTTAACTACTTTCTTGTACACGCATGGTTCCTCCGGATTCTTGATGAAACCAAAATCTTTTATTGTTTCATCAAATTTCTGGTTCCAACTTCTTGATGCTTGTTTTAGACCATAAATTGATCTCTGAAGCTTGCATACCTTATGCTCGCTTCCCATGGATGTGTACCCCTCAGGCTGCTTCATATAGATATCTTCCTTAATGTCTCCATTAAGAAAAGCAGTCTTCGCATCCATTTGCCATATCTCATAGTCATACCATGCAGCTATGGCAATAAGGATTCTTATGGGCTTGAACATTGCAACTGGTGAAAAGGTTTCATCATAGTCAACTCCTTGTCTTTGAGTATAACCTTTTGCCACCAATCGCGCCTTGTAGGTCAATACCTTACCATCAGGCCCAAGCTTTCTCTTGTAGATCCATTTACACCCTGTTGGAACAATTCCATCGGGAGGATCTACTAAAGACCAAACTTGGTTTGTATGCATCGAATCTATTTCCGGCTGCATAGCTTCAAGCCATAAATTTGAATCCGCATCAGAAATTGCTTCCTTGAAGTTTCTTGGATCACATCCAACATTGGGTTCATCTTGATCCCCTTCAAGAAGAAGACCATATCGAATAGGAGGTCTAGAAGTCCTCTCGGATCTTCTAGGTACAGGCGTGTCCAGCAATGGTTCCTGAGGTGTAGGATCGTTATTTTGTATTTCGGGTTCTTCTCGAATTTCTTCGAGTTCCATCATCTCGCCTTTCTTATCCAATAAGAACTCCTTCTCCAAGAAGGTGGCATTCCTTGAAACAAACACATTTGTTTCAGCAGGATAATAGAAATAATATCCGATTGAATTCTTCGGATACCCTACAAAATAACATAAGCTGGATCGACTATCCAACTTATCTCCCACTGTCCGCTTCACGTAAGCAGGACATCCCCAAATCCTCAAGTACGAATACTTAGGAGCTTTGCCATTCCATAACTCGTATGGTGTTTTGTCCACTGCTTTAGTGTGGACGTTGTTCAACAACAATACCGCCGTTTCAAGCGCATAGCCCCAAAACGAAGGTGGAAGCTCAGTGAAGCTCATCATGGATCGAACCATGTCCAACAAAGTTCGATTACGACGCTCCGATACACCATTAAGCTGTGGTGTCATAGGAGGAGTCCACTGAGAGAGAATCCCATTCTCTTTTAGATAGTCCAAAAACTCGGTACTCAAGTATTCTCCACCTCGATCCGATCGAAGTGCTTTAATACTTTTACCTAGCTTGTTTTCTACTTCAGCCTTGAATTCTTTGAACTTTTCAAATGCTTCAGACTTATATTTCATTAAATATAAATACCCATACCTTGAATAATCATCAGTAAAGGTAATGAAGTAGGTGTGGCCATATTGAGTCCCAACTCTAAATGGACCACAAACATCTGTATGGATCAAATCCAACAGATTTTGACTACGCTCAGGTTTCCCCTTAAAAGGAGATTTAGTCATTTTTACTTTTAGGCAGGATTCACAAGTAGGTAGAGAGTTAATATCAGACATATCAAACATGCCCTCTCCCACTAGCTTGTTCATCCTCCTTGAGGAAATATGACCTAGCCTAGCGTGCCAAAGGTTTGCCGGATTTTGGCTATCGATTTTCCTTTTGTTTGTTGTTGCCGGTTTATCAACATAATTTATTGGAACGTCTTTTAGTTTTAAGTTGTATAGATCGTTTTCAAGTTGTCCATTTCCAATCAAACATTCATTCTTGTAAATATTGCAAATCCCATTCACAAAATTGCAAGAATAACCATCTCTATCAAGCATAGAAACAGAAATAATGTTTTTAATCAAATCTGGAACAAATAAAACATCTCTTAAAAGTAACTTAAAACCGTTCTGCAAAATTAAATAAACATCTCCCACGGCTTTTGCTTCAACTCTGGAACCATTTCCGAGCCTCAGCTGGGTCTCACCCATCCTAAGCCTGCGACTTCTTGTCATCACCTGCAAATCATTGCAAATGTGAGATCCACATCCGGTATCCAATACCCAAGAAGTAGTATTAAGTGAAACATTTATTTCAATATAGAACATATCATTTGCAGTTCGCAACTGCTCTAGATATTCCTTGCAGTTACGCTTCCAATGACCGGGCTTCTTGCAGTAATGGCAAACATCCTTGGATTTTTTCATGTTTGAAGCCTTTGTCTTGTACTTCTTCTCGGGTTCGATTTTCTTGGGTGGGGCAGAACGTTTCTTACCCTTTGTACTTGGCCCCTTCTTAGCAGAAGAAGAGGAGCCCACCAAGAAAGCCGGTTTATCCTTCTTTAATGTGGATTCATATGTCACAAGCATATTGACCATCTCTTCAAGGGAGGCCTTTATCTTGTTCATATTGAAATTTACCACAAATCCGTCAAACGAAGAAGGAAGAGACAGAAGTAGTAAGTCCACGTTGAGTTCATGCTCCAACACCAAATCAAGGGTTACCAACTTCTGTATGAGCCAAATCACTCATACCCCATGATCACGGACCGAAGTCCCTTCACGCATGTGACACGTCATTAGCTCCTTTACAGTAGCGAACCTTTCAGCCCTCGATTGAGCCCCAAAAAGTTCCTTGAGTTGAACGTGAATGTCAGCAGCATTCACGGTGTCCTCAAATCGCCTCTGGAGTTCATCAGACATCGAGGCTTGCATATAGCATTTGGTCTTGATATCATGGTCCCACCATGTATCAAGCTTGGCTAACTCCTCCGGACTTACGTCAGCTGGTGCTTCCTTCGGAGGAGATTTTTCTAACACGTAGAGCATCTTCTCCGAAGTCAAGACAATCTTCAACTTACGGAACCATTCCGTATAGTTTGCGCCAGTCAACTTATTTTGTTCGAGGATCGAGAAAAGTGGATTACGCGAATTCATTTTATGAAATACTGAAAAGAAACAGACAAATATCAGTGATTGTTTAAGCAATTTACTAAGACATAAAATAGGCGAAATTTATTTTATGAATCTCACTCCCACTATTTTAACGATTTCACTACCCTCTAGTGAAAACGGGAAACTATTTTCCTTAGTGAGAACATGGAGTCCAATTGACAAACTTATGGTCCCGAATAATATCAGCCAACCATAATTTTCAAAAGGTAGAGCCCAATTGCTTCCAAAGCAACCTCCACGTTTTTACCTCATGTCCAATAAGGGCCCAATAATATGACGCCGATTATTGTGACATGTCAAGATGACCCATCAATATTAAGTTGTGATGGACGGTCGCCATGTGGATCCCCCAATAATATGAGCCGATCCCATGGGAGTTCCACCCAACTTACAACATGTGTCGATCCAATGTACAGCTTTCCGACGAACGGGCCCCCCCAATAATATGAGCCGGACCGTATCCGCGGGTAGCATCTCATTCATTGATCGTTGATGGAAGGTAGGAACATTTAAACAAATTTAAATTTCCTTTATTTATCTTGATATCAATTTTAAATCATATTTAAAATGAGGGATTTTTAATTATAAAAATTTGTCTCATCATTTTTAAAATTTTTGTATGCTTGCCGGATTCACACAATTATGTCTAAAACATGCATACAACTATAATATCACATATTATATAGGATGATCGATTCCATTTCTAATCGACCCGTGGTTGCCAATCACGAGTCTTAGTCCAATCCTAGGTAATATGCAGTATGCAATGCAATCCTATTACATTTGCTTCCAATTTACATTTCTTCTGTCTTTATTGTCTGCTGGGCCCACCTCCATCTTCAAATCTTGATCTCCCACTAAATCTAATGTATTTACAATAAATAACAATGACAAGTAGGGGATACATTTTTAAGGGGTGAGAACGGGCCATAAACCAAGCCCACTTTTATTACATATGACATTCATATTGGGCCATAAACCAGGCCCATTAATAAAACCAACAACAATAAAACAAATGTAAATTCCTAACATACACCTACAAAATTGGTCATGGCAATCGATCATCCTTATCCAATAACATTTAATTCAAAATTAATTTATTGGATAACATGCAATGGCAATTTAAATTTAAAAGGATAAAATCATATTTTATACATAAAATCTTATTTTACATACAAAATCATATTTTATCTTTTTATCAAATAAAATCATATTTTATCTATAAAATCCAATTTTATACATAAAATCATATTTTACTCAATATATCCATAAAATCATATCTTATCATCAATTGTACCAAAAATAATTAATTTCAAAATTCAATTTAAGGATAAAATATTAAAATTTTCCAAAAATTCAAATTTATCCAAAAACAATTTTTAAAATTTCCGGACTCGAACAATTCGATCCGACGCCTCGTGGACCAATCAAAAACGATTTTCGATCTGACCAAAAATAGAATTTTAACATATTAAAATTTAATTTAAAAATTAAAAATTAATTTTTTCCGCGGGCCGCCCGGGACATTCCCGGGCTACCCGCGCCCCGTAGGGCTCGGGCCGGGCAGCCTGGCTGCCTCTAGGGCAGCGAAGATCGCTGCCCTAGGCAGCGCCCAGCGCTGCGCCGGGCAGCGACGATCGCTGCCCCTGCCCCGGGAAACGATCCAATCGCTGCCCGGGTTTTTGCCCGAAAAAATATTTTTAATTTTAAAATATTTATTTTGTTTCAAAAACCGAGGCCTAAAAAATTTTTGTACAATCGATTAATTTAATCGCTTGATCTGAGCAACCTGGCTCTGATACCACTGTTGGAGAACGCGGCGATCAGATCAATTATGATTGATACCCGGTGCAACGGAAGTTTAAAATTTTTGTATGGAACGATTCCATAATAGGTATCAACCTTACGATTAAATTGTGTGTGTAAAAATTAAATAACAATTATAAAATTTTTACCTTTAATCTCGAATCGAGATTTTGGACACCCACAGATTTCTCTGCTCTTGTTGTATATCCCTGGAACTGATGGACGAACTGTTCTTCAATCAGGTCCACGAATGGATATTTAATCCCTCTGATAGATTGCACTACAAAATCTATCAGAAGTTTCTACAAAGAGATTAACGAATTTGATCCGTTAAACCAGACTGTAATTCAAAATCACAGGCTGGATTTTCTTTCGAGTAAAAGGGAGAGGGGGCGGCCACCTTTTAGAAAATTAACTAGGGTTTTCGAAAATTCTTGTGACCTGTTGTGTATAATTTCTGTACTGCAATAACTTATTTATAATGTAGGCCGCTAACAGCTTAGGGCCCATTAGTCATAAGTTCAAGCCCGACAAGCAAAGCCCGCATGTTCAGAAATTAATATAAAATTCACCGTGACTCCGATTGATAAACCGATTTCACCAATGTGCACAGAAACCATTTCTGCACCTCTTAAAGTCAAGATAAATTTTTCTGAATCCGAATTCAGTGATTTCCAAAAATGGCCATCCCTATGTCATTTTAGAAAATCTTACTTCTCTACTCTTAAATAAGAAGTCCAACTTCTTCGTTCATTAAATTTAACTCTTTAAATTTAACTATCTCAACGGGGATTAAAAATCCATTACACTTTGTGACCCTCAATGGTTCAGGGATACAGCTAGCCGTGGGCTCACAACTCCTTGTGACTCGGAACAACAATTTCCGACTTGCCCATCGAATCATGGTATGAGCGCCTAGCAACATCGCCCCATGATTCCCTAGGTATCACTGATAGTGACTACAAGAACCATTAGATTTTGGTTAGCGTACAGTACGGTCCCTTCATCCATATATCTCGATCGAATCAACAACCATTGGTATATCGAGAGTCGTTCGAGATTCGATAACTATGCAATACATCTTGAAGATCAAATAGTGACATCGCATGTGCTACTAAGAAACCATTTCTTAAATCACATCATGTACTCTGGCCAGAGATTCGTCACACTAATATCTCCTCAGATCGCATAGGATATCCACACTCGCAAGTATGTGGTGAATCCTTGACAACAAAGCATCGACTCCTATATGTGTTTTAACTGTACCCAATCCCGACACCTGATGACCCCAATAGAGTCGGTAAACGAGTCAAAGCACAGTACTAGCATATAGAATCTCAATGATGTCTCAAGTAGTAAGGACTAATGGTGTACAACCAAAACCGCGGACTATATCCACTCGATAAGTGATAACCACTTGGAAAGTCCGGATAGGGTAGTTCGATCATTCATCATATGAATATCCATTTGCATGCTTCGAACATCTCTATGTTCCTTACCAATGAAACGTGGTACTCTTCATCGCAAATGCTAGTCTCTAACTCGAGCGATCCTTATCCTTATTATTGGATGGCTCAATCGACTAGGAACAGTTTAGAATATACAGTGACTATAAGATGTGTTTCATGATAGACATCCCCATGTTCTACCACATCTTACATACACTATAGTATATTCAAGGTCTTTATCAAAACAACAATAGTATATCACAATATAACAATATGAAGAAAGATAAAGTCATTGCCATTAATAAAAGTGTAAATTATATTAAACAAAAGATTGTTTATACAAAGAGTCATCAAAGCCCTCAGCCACAAGTTGGCTCACCGGGCACCCACTCTTTCAGATACCCATTATGGAATCGTTCCATATAAAATTTTTAAACTTCCGCTGCACCGGGTATCAATCCTGATTGATCTGATCGCTGCGTTCTCCAACAGTGGTATCAGAGCCAGGTTGCTCAGATCAAGCGATTAAATTAATCGATTGTACAAAAATTTTTAAGCCAGGCGCACGGCGCTGCCCAGAGCAGCGCACGGCGCTGCCCATGGGCAGCGATCACGTCCCGGGCGGCCCGCGGGAAAAATTAATTTTTTAATTTTTAAATGAAATTTTAATATGTTAAAATTCTATTTTTGGTCCGATCGAAAATTGTTTTTGATTGGTCCACGAGGCGTCGGATCAAATTGTTCGAGTCCGAAAATTTTAAAATTGATTTTTGGATAAATTTGAATTTTTGGAAAATTTAAATATTTTATCCGTTAAATTGAATTTTTAAATTAATTATTTTTGGTACAATTGATGATAAGATATGATCTTATGGATATATTGATAAAATATAATTTTATGTATAAAATTGGATTTTATAGATAAAATATGATTTTATTTGATAAAAAGATAAAATATGATTTTGTATGTAAAACAAGATTTTATGTAAGAAATATGATTTTATCCTTTTAAATTTAAATTGCCATTGCATGTTATCCAATAAATTAATTTTGAATTAAATGTTATTGGATAAGGATGATCGATTGCCATGACCAATTTTGTAGGTGTATGTTAGGAATTTACATTTGTTTTTATTGTTGTTGGTTTTATTAATGGGCCTGGTTTATGGCCCAATATGAATTGTCATATGTAATAAAAGTGGGCTTGGTTTATGGCCCGTTCCCACCCCTTAAAAATGTATCCCCTACTTGTCATTGTTATTTATTGTAAATACATTAGATTTAGTGGGAGATCAAGATTTGAAGACGGTGGTGGGCCCAGCAGACAATAAAGACAGAAGAAATGTAAATTGGAAGCTCAATGTAATAGGATTGCATTGCATACTGCATATTACCTAGGATTGGACTAAGACTCGTGATTGGCAACCACGGGTCGATTAGAAATGGAATCGATCATCCTATATAATATGTGATATTATAGTTGTATGCATGTTTTAGACAAAATTGTGTGAATCCGACAAGCATACAAAAATTTTAAAAAAATGATGAGATAAATTTTCATAATTAAAATCCCTCATTTTAAATATGATTTAAAATTGATATCAAGATAAATAAAGGAAATTTAAATTTGTTTAAATGTTCCTACCTTCCATCAACGATCAATGTATGAGATGCTACCCGCGGATACGGTCCGGCTCATATTATTGGGGGGGCCCGTTCGTCGGAAAGCTGTACATTGGATCGACACATGTTGTAAATTAGGTGGAACTCCCATGGGATCGGCTCATATTATTGGGGGATCCACATGGCGACCGTCCATCACAACTTAATATTGATGGGCCATCTTGACATGTCACAATAAACGGCGTCATATTATTGGGCCCTTATTGGACATGAGGTAAAAACATGGAGGTTGCTTTGGAAGCAATTGGGCTCTACCTTTTGAAAATTATGGTTGGCTGATATTATTCGGGACCATAAGTTTGTCAATTGGACTCCATGTTCTCAATAAGGAAAACAGTTTCCCGTTTTCACTAGAGGGTAGTGAAATCGTTAAAATAGTGGGAGTGAGATTCATAAAATAAATTTCGCCTATTTTATGTCTTAGTAAATTTCTTAAACAATCACTGATATTTGTCTGTTTCTTTTCAGTATTTCATAAGATGAATTCGCGTAATCCACTTTTCTCGATCCTCGAACAAAATAAGTTGACTGGCGCAAACTATACGAAATGGTTCCGTAAGTTGAAGATTGTCTTGACTTCGGAGAAGATGCTCTACGTGTTAGAAAAATCTCCTCCGAAGGAAGCACCAGCTGACGTAAGTCCGGAAGAGTTAGCCAAACTTGATACATGGTGGGACCATGATATCAAGACCAAATGCTATATGCAAGCCTCGATGTCTGATGAACTCCGGAGGCGATTTGAGGACACCGTGAATGCTGCTGACATTCACGTACAACTCAAGGAACTTTTTGGGGCTCAATCGAGGGCTGAAAGGTTCGCTACTATAAAGGAGCTAATGACGTGTCGCATGCGTGAAGGGACTTCGGTCCGTGATCATGGGGTACGAGTTATTTGGCTCATACAGAAGTTGGTAACCCTTGATTTGGTGTTGGAGCATGAACTCAACGTGGACTTACTACTTCTGTCTCTTTCTTCTTCGTTTGACGGATTTGTGGTGAATTTCAATATGAACAAGATAGAGGCCTCCCTTGAAGAGATGGTCAATATGCTTGTGACATATGAATCCACATTAAAGAAGGATAAACCGGCTTTCTTGGTGGGCTCCTCTTCTTCTGCTAAGAAGGGGCCAAGTACAAAGGGTAAGAAATGTTCTGCCCCACCCAAGAAAATCGAACCCGAGAAGAAGTACAAGACAAAAGCTTCAAACATGGAAAAATCCAAGGATGTTTGCCATTACTGCAAGAAGCCCGGTCATTGGAAGCGTAACTGCAAGGAATATCTAGAGCAGTTGCGAACTGCGAAGGGTATGTTCTATATTGAAATAAATGTTTCACTTAATACTACTTCTTGGGTATTGGATACCGGATGTGGATCTCACATTTGCAATGATTTGCAGGTGATGACAAGAAGTCGCAGTCTTAGAATGGGTGAGACCCAGCTGAGGCTCGGGAATGGTTCCAGAGTTGAAATGTTTATTTATTTTTGCAGAACGGTTTTAAGTTACTTTTAAGAGATGTTTTATTTGTTCCGGATTTGATTAAAAACATTATTTCTGTTTCTATGCTTGATAGAGATGGTTATTCTTGCAATTTTGTGAATGGGATTTGCAATATTTACAAGAATGAATGTTTGATTGGAAATGGACAACTTGAAAACGATCTATACAACTTAAAACTAAAAGACGTTCCAATAAATTATGTTGATAAACCGGCAACAACAAACAAAAGGAAAATCGATAGCCAAAACCCGGCAAACCTTTGGCACGCTAGGCTAGGTCATATTTCCTCAAGGAGGATGAACAAGCTAGTGGGAGAGGGCATGTTTGATATGTCTGATATTAACTCTCTACCTACTTGTGAATCCTGCCTAAAAGGAAAAATGACTAAATCTCCTTTTAAGGGGAAACCTGAGTGTAGTCAAAATCTGTTGGATTTGATCCATACAGATGTTTGTGGTCAATTTAGATTTGGGACTCAATATGGCCACACCTACTTCATTACCTTTACTGATGATTATTCGAGGTATGGGTATTTATATTTAATGAAATATAAGTCTGAAGCATTTGAAAAGTTCAAAGAATTCAAGGCTGAAGTAGAAAACAAGCTAGGTAAAAGTATTAAAGCACTTCGATCGGATCGAGGTGGAGAATACTTGAGTACCGAGTTTTTGGACTATCTAAAAAAGAATGGGATTCCCTCTCAGTGGACTCCTCCTATGACACCACAGCTTAATGGTGTATCGGAGCGTCGTAATCGAACTTTGTTGGACATGGTTCGATCCATGATGAGCTTCACTGAGCTTCCACCTTCGTTTTGGGGCTATGCGCTTGAAACGGCGGTATTGTTGTTGAACAACGTCCACACTAAAGCAGTGGACAAAACACCATACGAGTTATGGAATGGCAAAGCTCCTAAGTATTCGTACTTGAGGATTTGGGGATGTCCTGCTTACGTGAAGCGGACAGTGGGAGATAAGTTGGATAGTCGATCCAGCTTATGTTATTTTGTAGGGTATCCGAAGAATTCAATCGGATATTATTTCTATTATCCTGCTGAAACAAAGGTGTTTGTTTCAAGGAATGCCACCTTCTTGGAGAAGGAGTTCTTATTGGATAAGAAAGGCGAGATGATGGAACTCGAAGAAATTCGAGAAGAACCCGAAATACAAAATAACGATCCTACACCTCAGGAACCATTGATAGACACGCCTGTACCTAGAAGATCCGAGAGGACTTCTAGACCTCCTATTCGATATGGTCTTCTTCTTGAAGGGGATCAAGATGAACCCGATGTTGGATGTGATCCAAGAAACTTCAAGGAAGCAATTTCTGATGCGGATTCAAATTTATGGCTTGAAGCTATGCAGTCGGAAATAGATTCGATGCATACAAACCAAGTTTGGTCTTTAGTAGATCCTCCCGATGGAATTGTTCCAATAGGGTGTAAATGGATCTACAAGAGAAAGCTTGGGCCTGATGGTAAGGTATTGACCTACAAGGCGCGATTGGTGGCGAAAGGTTATACTCAAAGACAAGGAGTTGACTATGATGAAACCTTTTCACCAGTTGCAATGTTCAAGTCCATAAGAATCCTTATTGTCATAGCTGCTTGGTATGACTATGAGATATGGCAAATGGATGTGAAGACTGCTTTTCTTAATGGAGACATTAAGGAAGAAATCTATATGAAGCAGCCTGAGGGGTACACATCCATGGGAAGCGAGCATAAGGTATGCAAGCTTCAGAGATCAATTTATGGTCTAAAACAAGCATCAAGAAGTTGGAACCAGAAATTTGATGAAACAATAAAGGATTTTGGTTTCATCAAGAACCCGGAGGAACCATGCGTGTACAAAAAAGTAGTTAAGGATGCTGTGACATTCTTAGTACTTTATGTTGATGACATCCTACTCATTGGGAATGACATAGGGATGTTGCAGTCAACAAAGATATGGTTATCAGGTAGATTCTTGATGAAGGATTTTGGTGAGGCATCCTATATTCTAGGGATACAGATCTATAGAGATAGATCTAAGAGAATGATAGGACTCACTCAATCAACCTACATCGACACCATATTGAAACGGTTTTCAATGGATGGGTCCAAGAGAGGACATCTACCCATGTGTCATGGAGTTTCTCTATCCAAGTCTATGTGTCCCAAGACTGATGAAGAGATATAGAAAATGACACATGTACCATATGCGTCAGCCATAGGTAGTATCATGTATGGGATGATATCTACCAGACCGGATGTAGCATTTGCTCTGAGTGTCACGAGCAGATATCAAGCTAATCCCGATCAAATGCATTGGAAAGCCATGAAGGACATTCTTAAGTACTTACGAATGACTAAGAATATGTTCATGGTATATGGAGGAAGAGAACTAAAATTGGAAGGCTATACCGACTCTAGCTTCCAAAGTGACGTGGATGACTCGATGTCAACCTCTGGATTTGTGTTCATGCTCAATGGCGGTGCTGTCTCTTGGAAGAGTTCCAAGCAGGACACCACAGCGGA
Source organism: Henckelia pumila (assembly GCF_033568475.1). Taxonomy (NCBI): domain Eukaryota; kingdom Viridiplantae; phylum Streptophyta; class Magnoliopsida; order Lamiales; family Gesneriaceae; genus Henckelia; species Henckelia pumila. The sequence continues at coordinate 108,029,842 of NC_133123.1, read as the reverse complement.
TTCCACCACTGAGGCAGAATACATTGCAGCATCAGCTGCTGCTAAAGAGGCCGTTTGGATGAGGAATTTCGTCCAAGAGTTGGGCGTTATTCCGGAAGTTGTTGGTCCAGTCCCGGTGTACTGTGACAACACGGGTGCCGTTGCTCAGGCAAAGGAACCAAGGTCTCATCAAAGATCCAAACACGTACTGAGGAAATACCACATCATCCGGAAGATTGGGGAAAGAGGAGACATCACTGTCGAAAGAGTGGCCTCTGCAGACAATATCGCTGATCCACTTACTAAGCCCTTGCCAGGACCATTATTTGACAAACATCGCGAAGCAATGGGTCTACGTAGTATGACTAGTTGGCTTTAGGGCAAGTGGGAGATTGAAAGAGTGGGTGCCCGGTGAGCCAACTAGTGGCTAAGGGCTTTGATGACTCTTTGTATAAACAATCTTTTGTTTAATATAATTTACACTTTTATTAATGGCAATGACTTTATCTTTCTTCATATTGTTATATTGTGATATACTATTGTTGTTTTGATAAAGACCTTGAATATACTATAGTGTATGTAAGATGTGGTAGAACATGGAGATGTCTATCATGAAACACATCTTATAGTCACTTTATATTCTAAACTGTTCCTAGTCGATTGAGCCGTCCGATAATAAGGATAAGGATCGCTCGAGTTTGAGACTAGCATTTGCGATGCAGAGTACCACGTTTCATTGGTAGGGAACATAGAGATGTTTGAAGCATGCAAATGGATATTCATATGATGAATGATCGAACTACCCTATCCGGACTTTCCAAGTGGTTATCACTTATCGAGTGGATAAAGTCCGTGGTTTTGGTTGTACACCATTAGTCCTTACTACTTGAAACATCATTGAGACTCTATATGCTAGTACTGTGCTTTGACTCTTTTACCGACTCTATTGGGGTCATCAGGTGTCGGGATTGGGTACAGTTACAACACATATAGGAGTCGATGCTTTGTTGTCAAGGATTCACCACATACTTGCGAGTGTGGATATCCTATGCGATCTGAGGAGATATTAGTGTGACGAATCTCTGGCCAGAGTACATGATGTGATTTAAGAAATGGTTTCTTAGTAGCACATGCGATGTCACTATTTGATCTTCAAGATGTATTGCATAGTTATCGAATCTCGAACGACTCTCGATATACCAATGGTTGTTGATTCGATCGAGATATATGGATGAAGGGACCGTACTGTACGCTAACCAAAATCTACTGGTTCTTGCAGGCACTATCAGTGATACCTAGGGAATCATGGGGCGATGTTTCTAGGCGCTCATACCATGATTCGATGGGCAAGTCGGAAATTGTTGTTCCGAGTCACAAGGAGTTGTGAGCCCACGGCTAGCTGTATCCCTGAACCATTGAGGGTCACACAGAGTAATGGATTTTTAATCCCCGTTGAGATAGTTAAATTTAAAGAGTTAAATTTAATGAACAAAGAAGTTGGACTTCTTAATTATGAGTAGAGGAGTAAGATTTCCTAAAATGACATAGGGATGGGCATTTTTGGAAATCACTGAATTCGGATTCAGAAAAATTTATCTTGACTTTAAAAGGTGCAGAAATGGTTTCTGTGCACATTGGTGAAATCGGTTTATCAATCGGAGTCACGATGAATTTTATATTAATTTCTGAACATGCGGGCTTTGCTTGTCGGGCTTGAACTTATGACTAATGGGCCCTAAGCTGTTAGTGGCCTACATTATAAATAAGTTATTGCAGTACAGAAATTAGACACAACAGGCATAATTTTCGAAATTAACTAGGGTTTTGAGACCTAGTGGATGCCGCCCCCCTCTCCCCTCTCTGCTCGAAAAACCCAGCCTGTGAATTTTGAATTTGCAGTCTGGTTTAACGGATCAAATTCGTTAATCTCTTCGTAGAAATTTCTGATAGATTTTCTAGTGCAATCTATCAGAGGGATTAAATATCCGTTCGTGGACCTGATTGAAGAACAGTTCGTCCATCAGTTCCAGGGATATACAACAAGAGCAGAGAAATCTGTTGGTGTCCATAATCTCGCTTCGAGATTGAAGGTAAAAATTTTATAATCGTTATTTAATTTTTACACACACAATTTAATCGTAAGGTTGATACCCATTATGGAATCGTTCCATATAAAATTTTTAAACTTCCGCTGCACCAGGTATCAATCCTGATTGATCTGATCGCTGCGTTCTCCAACACTCCCCAGGCCTCTCGCGCGCATGCGCGTGCGAGGCGCGCCCCGTGCGCAGGCCATCTAGGCAGAAAATCCAGGCTTTGCGCAAAAGCCACTCCAAATAATTTACAATAAAAATTAAAACTCACACACATACAAACCAACATTTAGGCATTGAAACTCAAAATTCTAGCGTTAATCCAAAATACAATATCACAAGTTCGACGATAGATCCAATCGACTAATCAAATAAATTCGAGTTTCCTAAACATGGTTCAAAACATGAAATTTTATCAATCCTATAATGAAAGATTGCTAAAAGGAAAAACTTCTAAACGGTGTCTCACTTTATCACTTCCAACTCGATCTAGTCATGCAGCTTCTGACTCGATCTTGCCCCCACCTGCCGTCAAGTACACATACAAACAAAACGACAGCCGGATAGTCCGGTGAGAATATAATTCCTAGTAAAAGAGACAAAATCCAGCAATTCAAAATAATCTATCAAGTCATGTTATATAAAACAACGAGTCAATCAATTCAAAAAGGGCATATCAGCACTCAACTCGAAATGCATTAAAATGCAATGTATGACTTTAAAACTCGGGATTATCTAATCGGATAATCGAATATCAATCGGTACTCAGTTGGGATCCCGGGGTCAAGTTTTCACGAACAACTCACAGACACACCCATTCGGGGTGGATGTTGCTCAACTCAAACCCCTAGACTTTAGAGCAACTATAAGAAGTATTCTAGCTCATGGAAAAACTCAAAATCCAAGGCCACTTCAACATATCTCCCTAAATCATCTAAGTTCAAAACGAATCGAATCTTTGGCTCAAGATGTATGCAAGTGAAATGAAACTCATTCAATTTAAAATCAAATAATTCAAATAGCATACAAGTATGAGATTTCTTTTGGGCACTCGAATTAATTCAAATTTGAGTTAATCGTCCCATTCATTCAATTGTCGTCATCTTACCTCTCTTCGATTCAATATAGCTGGAATCCGGACAAACTACAAACAAAAGAATTCAAATCAATTACCATTCAATCGTAAGTCAACGATTAAATAAACTCGATACTAAACCTCGATCAAATCATCTACGACTCAAATCCCACGATTCTGAGAGTAACATCGTGCAATCAATCTGTACGGAGTTCAAAAGAATTCAATCAAATCAAACAATATTCGAATCGATCTTCAAACGAGAAAATCAACACAAAATCGGCTTCAACTCTAAATCAATCTGAATTCTGTCAATTCCTGATTTGAGGTCTTCCTATCAACACTGAAATGAAGAATTGAAAAGATTAAATCTCGGCATTCAACTCATCCCAACTCGGTTAATTCAAAGAAATTCAATCGATAATCTAAAACTCAAAACCGGCGGCATAATGGCTATTATCTAATCAAACCAAAAATCAATAAACCATCCTCAACACTTCAAACAACTCATATCATCCTCCAAATCATCAAGAACAACCAAACCCCTCAATATACAAAAACCCCATTTTCAAATTCAAGCTCCAAAAATCATATAAAATCCAAACTTCGTTCTTTTTCCGAACCGACTTAGAATACGCGGTATATGCTAGCTCAAGAACATCACACCCAAAAATTATCAAATTCTGACAACCCAACAAAAATCAAAGTTCGTGGATCGTAGCAAAACTTACGTCAAAACGAAGCCCTCGTTGCGGTGATTGTGAATCTGCCTTTGAAATTAAATTTCAACGGTTGGATTGAGCTTGAAGTGAAATCCCAAAGCTTGGAAAAGCTTGGTCTCGGCTTCAATGAAGGAGAAAGGGATCACGTGAGAGAGAGTGGAGGAGAAGGGAATGAGTTATGGTGATGAGATAGGTAGATAATAATAATAATAATAATAATAATAATAATAATAATAATAATAATAATAATAAGTCAATGTTTTTGACTAAGTCCAACTCCTCAAATTGCAACTCGGTCCCTGAATTTCCAATTTAAATCAATTCAATCCCGACTCAATAAATCTTTATTAATTCCAAAATAATTAATAATAAACTCTGCTAATCACAAAATAATTAATTTCAGGGCCTTACAATTCTTCCCCTCTAAAAATTGATTTTTCGTCCTCGAAATCAAAGCAGTTCAATCTCATAAAACAAGATAAAGTTCAAAGACTGCTATAATAATTCATAATTCTGAAATCACGGTTCTAATCAAATTCTTCTTCTTGCACTATTTCTTCAATTCCGTATCGGCTCAACTGCACAAACCCAACTGAATCGGTTTCGCTAAGAAGCTGCCACAACCTCTAAAAGGAGAAATCTTCTGAATTACTCGGCCTCCCTGAACATAAGTACAGAGATCTGCGTCGGAATCCGAATAATTCGTTCATCCTTCTTCTCAAGTCGTCTTCATCCTAGACAAAAAATCTCCATCCGCCTATCAAACCTCGAATCAAATCTGATCCCAAGTTAGGAAACTCAGAAAATCATCTCGATTCAATTGGGATTCTCATTTCTTCTCGTACAACTCATTTATAAAAATTGATATCAAGATACTCATCTGATAGTTGTTGTACAGAAACTTTGCAAAAGATGAGAAATTCATCCAGCTAGTGCCAAAATCAAGCACTACAGCTCAGCATATCCTCTTAAAGTCTATATCGCTTATTCTTGGTTCTCCGTCGTTCTGAGGATAATAAACAAAACCCAATTATAATCCAATAACAAAAGTCTCTCAAAGATTGAATTCAAGGTGAGAGTTAACTCAAAATCTCATTCTGAAAGGACAGACTTTGACAAGTCAACTATCTGAAAATCCTCCTGACAACAATCCCAATCATATTGACGTGTCTGAAATCCATTCTATACGGAAACAGAAACAGACTGCAGCAATATCTCGATTATAATCAGATAGCATATCCAAATCAGACAATTATATACCTCCACGACCATATGCCGAACACTCCCAATTCTATTCTGCACGGATAAACTGCGACAGAGCAAAGCAATCTGAAATTCTTTCTGACCAACTTCTCAACATCGGGTCGAGTCTGGAATTCATTCCGTATGGAATACAGTAGCAGATTTCTGCAATCAGTCTAATAAAGATCAGTTGGCTTCTAATTTCGAGACAGATCGATAGCTTCAGAAAGGTATTCGTCGAGAAGTAATCTTCTTTTCAATCTGACAATTAACTGTACCACAGACAGTCGGTTGCTTCTCTCTATCAGCTATAAAATGTGGACAGACTAGCAATTACGAAAATCATACTTCGAACCTCATTCTTCATCTGTTACTATAAAGTTCAATTCCTCAATCCTCTGAATATCTTTCGGTCGTCTGAAAGAATAATGAATAGCTGCAAAGTGCCAATCTCAAGATATTCCGTCTCAATCAAAATCTTTGGCACAACAAAACAATTACTCACAACTGAGATATCGTCACTGTCCTGAAACTCAGACTGTGCCCAGTTCTGACTCTTCTTCAATAAATTCTCCAATTCGAATCTATTTTCTACGCTATCTCTATCTTCTAAATCAATTTTGGCTCAGTTCAGATAAAAGAATTCTGGTAGACTTCATATCTGTCCCAAACTCTAAATCAGAAGTGCAACACTCATCGGTCGGCAAAGTCAAGGATAGTAGATAAAATAAGAACATATCCATCGGCTCAAAGAGAATAACTGTAGTAGATAAAATAATAATAGATCATTCTGTTCAAACCTCAGTTACTGCATTGTATTAATTCGGATCATACTGGAATTAACCATCAGATTCTTCATCATATCCAATATTTTCCTCAATCTCAGAATCAGCTCGGTTGCGAAACTCAAACTTTGACTTCTCAGTTCAGAAAATACTTCGAAAATTTCACTGAAGATAGTGATGCCCGATCTTACAAGAAATAAGATCACTGCCAATACAATATCACGAATCGGATGTTGAGTCTCGTACTGCTCCAGCTGCTACTAAGACTGAGCTATCACAGACTTCCTCTGAATAAGAATACCTCCAAAATCTGGATAGAAGATGCAATGCACTGAAGATTATCAGTACAGAGGAAATAAGAAATACTGGAGCTCGGGTCGATCTCTTCTTCATGTCAAAGAAACTGATCTCATAAGATTCGGTTTAGGTACAAGTACATTCTCTGGAGTTAGATGAGAAATCGACTCCAAAACGATAAGAATCTCTCGAAAATCTGCTATAGAACTCAAAATCTTCAATTCTCAGGTACATATGTCGATTGGGCTTCAATCAAAACAGCTTCGATCTTGCAATAATCACAGAAATTCCAGCTCTAGAATTAATATGATTGAGTAAAGGACATCTCGATACAATCAAAATTTAAACTTCAATAGCATAGCATGCAACGCCTTGGCACGCAATTCTCTGATAGATTCAGTTCAAAAGATCTACAATACTGTAGACGAGTTTTACTTCAATCGGTACATCTATACTCCAAAGCAGTCATACCTCGATCCAAGTCCTATCTTCAATACTTCTTTCTATCAAAATCTCAGCTGATGATGTCTGATCTCAAGTCATTGCTGAATCCAACCTCATGACTCAGAGTTAATACAGAAATCTCATCTGGATGATAACAACAATTCTCTAACCACTGGTTTATCAACCAATTCAGGGTAGGTTCTATGAAATCAGCTGTGAACAAGAGAATTCCTCCGAGAAATTCTGAAATCAGAAGGTCAATCGGCAGATCAACTAACAAAGAATCTTGGAATTGAGAATTACCAGAGGATTTCTGTTCGTCTATTGACGCGAATCTGAATCTGTCAACTTCCTGAAACAATCCACAGTAGTCCTATACTGGATAACGCAGCTAACAAACAATCAAATAAAAATTTGATAACTGAAGTACGATACTGCTCAGTTAAAATCAAGTCAAAATCTCAATTAAATCAGAATCTGAAGCACAAAACTGTTCAGTTCTAACTTATCCCATCAATGCAAAGAATTGCGAATACTGTTAATCAAAATTCAACAAACCGAGATGCATCGATAATTATCAATAAGAAGAAAGATAAGGTGTGTAACCAATCATATCAGAATAAGAATAGAAACCACACTCTACTGTTTCCTGCGGTCATCATCGGTGAAATCTAAGTCTGATCCTCGATAAGAGTACAACTAGAATCTGTTGCCTTGAAGATTGATTCATCATATGATTAAGTTCTCATATATTCTGGTATTGCGGCCAAAAGGAGCAACTGAAATGGCTAGTATCTTTGTCGGAGTTAAAGACACAAGGAAATTCCCTTCGGAGATCTTTCGATAATATTATGATGACGAACTCTGGAAAGGTGTCCGGGTTGATGACAGACCTGACAGCGTCTTCTGATCTCAAGGCACTGCTCACTGATTTCCTAAACTGCTTTCTCTTCGATTAAAGATGATTTCTAAGTCCCTCTAACTCTGATCAAACGGTGAAAAGGAATCTGTCGAAGAAATTGAGATGAAAGCGGATTCCAAAAAGTGACCGAACCTTGATTCCCTAATGCTCTATTCTCCAAATTCTACCAAATTTTATCAATCCTCTAAGTTGGTACCACATTAACCGAATTCTCCGGTCATCTGTGTAGTTCAGAGAATCACCCAACTGATCGATCTCTTTTATTCAACTTCTGCATCCAACAACATTCTTGGTACTCTTCAAAATTGGTAATCTAAATGACTAAAACCTCCTCGGTAGTACTCACATCGGTGTCAGAGTGACATCTATCAGTGCAGTAGTGGTACGATCTAGATCAGTCGAAGGAGTTATTGTTGGTTGCTGTCTGCTAAAATTCTTCAGGAGACAATTTTGATATTCAGTATGAAAAGGATACCAAATCTCCATCTCAAAATTCGGTGTTCCACATCTCTGTTCGATAAGTTCATTAAACTACAAATTACTGAATTTCGGATCTCAATCGGATTCTAATTCACATTGCAAACAATCTCTGATTTGCTAGCTCAAGCAGATGGTGGAACTCGGATCCGAAATAAAAAAAATACAGTTTATATTTCAAGTAATTCACGCTTTAAAATTTAAATCACATAGTCATGTAATTCAAATAATTCTCAATCAATATAGCATGCTCGCATGTATCTTAAATAAATCATTTAAATAAATCAATCACATGCGAGAATTCAATCCATGCGGACTTGATCTACCCCACTCACTCTAATTCAATTCTAAGAATCTTATCGCTCTGATACCACTTAATGTGGGACCCCGTTTCTAAACGTCTAATCTTGAATAATTAAAAACAATCGAACACGGAGAGCCGAGGAAAAACAAGTCAGTTTTTTTTTTAAAGTCCCCGCGCTCGCGCGAGATCTCCATCTCGCGCGCGCGCAGGGTTCTCAAACAGAACCCTCCGGAAAGCCCCGTGCCCGCGTGAGGTAATCATCTCGCATGCGCGCGGACAAAATTTCCCGAGCTCCCCGGCCTCTCGCGCACGCGCGGTGAAAGGCGCGCCTGTGCGTAGGCCATCTGGGCAGAAAATCCAGGCTTTGCGCAAAAGCCACTCCAAATCATTTCCAATCAAAATTAAAACTCATACACACATACAAACCAACATTTAGGCATTGAAACTCAACATTCTAGCGTTAATCCAAAATACAATATCACAAGTTCGACGATAGATCCAATCGACTATTCAAATAAATTCGAGTTTCCTAAACATGGTTCAAAACATGAAATTTTATCAATCCTATAATGAAAGATTTCTAAAAGGACAAACTTATAAACAGTGTCTCACTCTATCACTTCCAACTCGATTTAGTCATGCAACTTCTGACTCGATCCTGCCCCACCTGCCATCAAGTACACATACAAACAAAACGACAGCCGGATAATCCGGTGAGAATATAATTCCCAGTAAAAGAGACAAAATCAAGCAATTCAAAATAATCTATCAAGTCATTTTATATAAAACTACGAGTCAATCAATTCAAAAAGGGCATATCAGCACTCAACTCGAAATGCATTAAAATGCAATGTATGATTCAAAACTCGGGATTATCTAATTGGATAATCAAATATCAATCAATACTCAGTTGGGATCCCGGGGTCAAGTTTTCACGAACAACTCACCGACACACCCATTCGGGGTGGATGTCGCTCAACTCAAACCCCTAAACTTTAGAGCAACTATAGAAAGTATTCTAGCTCATGGAAAAACTCGAAATCCAAGGCCACTTCAATATAGCTCCCTAAATCGTCTAAGTTCAAAACGAATCGAATCTTCGGCTCAAGATGTATGCAAGTAAAATGAAACTCATTCAATTCAAAATCAAATAATTCAAATAGCATACAAGTATGTGATTTCTTTTGGGCACTTGAATTAATTCAAATTTGAGTTAATCGTCCCATTCATTCAATTGTCGTCTTCTTACCTCTCTTTGATTCAATGTAGCTGGAATCCGGAAAAGCTACAAACAAAAGAATTCAAATCAATTACCATTCAACCGTAAGTCAACGATTAAATAAACTCGATACTAAACCTCGATCAAATCGTCTACGACTCAAATCCCACGATTCTGAGAGTAACATTGTTCAATCAATCTGTACAGAGTTAAAAAGAATTCAATCAAATCAAACAATATTCGAATCGATCTTCAAACGAGAAAATCAACACAAAATCGGCTTCAACTCTAAATCAATCTGAATTCTGTCAATTCCTGATTCGAGGTCTTCCTATCAACACTGAAATGAAGAATTGAAAAGATTAAATCTCGGCATTCAACTCATCCCAACTCGGTTAATTCAAAGAAATTCAATCGATAATCTAAAACTCAAAACCGGCTGCATAACGGTTATTATTTGATCAAACCAAAAATCAATAAACCATCCTCAACACTTCAAACAACTCATATCATCCTCCAAATCATCAAGAACAACCAAACCCCTCAATATACAAAAACCCCATTTTTGAATTCAAGCTCCAAAAATCATATAAAATCCAAACTTCGTTCTTTTTCCGAACTGACTTCAAATACGCGGTCTATGCTAGCTCAAGAACATCACCCCCGAAAATTATCAAATTCTGACAACCCAACAAAAATCAAAGTTCGTGGATCGTAGCAAAACTTACGTCAAAACGAAGCCCTCATTGCGGTGATCGTGAATCTGCCTTTGAAATTAAATTCCAACGGTCGGATTGAGCTCGAAGTGAAATCCCAAAGCTTGGAAAAGCTTGGTCTTGGCTTCAATGGAGGAGAGAGGGATCACGTGAGAGAGAGTAGAGGAGAAGGGAATGAGTGATGGTGATGAGATAGGGAGATGATAATAATAATAATAATAATAATAATAATAATAAGTCAATGTTTTTGACTAAGTCCAACTCCTCAAATTGCAACTCGGTCCCTGAATTTCCAATTTAAATCAATTCAATCCCGGCTCAATAAGTCTCTATTAATTCCAAAATAATTGTAGTAACCCGCATTTCTAATTAGTGATTAATGAGTAATTAATCACGTGATCATGTCTAGATTAAGTAAAACATGATTAAATAAGTTCCTGTTGGGATAACGGACTTCAGAAATGGATTCAGAATACTCGAATTAGTTGAATTGGTTCAGCAAGTTCGGACGCTCCGAACTGGAGTTCGGAGGATCCGAAGAGGATTGGAGGCTCCGTCGGTGGGATCGGAGGACCCGAACAGGGTTAGGGCTTATGTCATCAACTACGTCAGCAAGGTGACGTCATGGATGACATCACTGATGGGACTTCGGAGGACCTGAAGTAAAGATCGGACGGTCCGATCGTGTTCGGACGATCCGAAGTCATGATCGGATCCGAACCAGTTCGAAGGGCCTGAAGCCAAGTTCGGACGGCCCGAACGTCGTCTATAAATATAGGAGCCGAGGCTCATTTGTGACTCGCTCATCTCCTCTCTTCTCTCTCAATTCCTAAGCCTTCTAACTCAGATCTAGGGAGATCTAGGCGTCCTACGGGGAATCGGGAAGTGGCTTAGTAATCTATACGTCATCGCGGAGCTAAGGCTTAGTTTTGAGGCTATTGACAGCAAAGGGCTAACGACGGACGCAGGTATAGCTTTGGCATCCTAAAAATATTTAGGAGTATGCAATAGCTTAATTAAGGCTTTTAGAGCTTAATTGTTGATGCATGGATATTTGCATTGTAGTAGCCAGTAGACTGGACTAGTAGGCTTGGAGTCTAGGTCAGTGGAGCTAGGTTTGACCAGCAGTGTTAGAGGTACATAAGTACTGACCGAGATAGCCGACATGATATATTTGCTTATATGTTGCATGAGTATGTGCTATATGTTTTATCATGTTTTAGCATGTTTTACCGTCTTAGCACATACATGATTTTACGTGTGACTGCATCCGGAGAGATGTGAGTCATTGACAGTCTCCATAGGGAACGATGATCTCATTTTGGACTCGAGTTAGGTATGACAGTTCCCATATGGGACTTGTATCCTGTTTTGGATTCGGGTCAGGATGGGGTTGGCTCAGCCCTGATATGGAGTATACGAGTACCCCACGGAGTAGCTCTCTAGTCGGTACTGTATATTCTCGGCGCCATGAGCAAGTGTTTTCACTTGAGTTTTAAGTCATTTGTGTGCGCATATTTGTATTTATATCATTGCTTCGTATTGAGCATTCTAGCTCACGCCCCTATGTTTGGGTATCGTGTACCTTGTGGCGGGGCAGGTTTGAGGCTGGACGGTCTAGGCGGCTCTCAGCAAGATTGAGCTTTGGAGAGTGCGAGGTTGTAGAGGGTAGGGATTTATTTACCCTGAACCTTTGATTTGGTTGTATAACAATATTTATACACTTGTGATAGCGTCGGTTTTATTCTGCCGATTGGATTTGTTGTATTTTAATTATCCGCACTTTACACTTTAAGCTTTTATTGCGTGCGCTTTTACTATAACTCTGATTAGGTAGTGGATCCGGGTTGGGTCACTATATTTTTGGTATCAAAGCGACGCATTGCACTGGGAATTTTATAAAGCGGATTAAGTAATTATCTGTTCTTATGTAACATATGGCAGATTACGACGAGAGTCACGGTAGCGTAGACGGCGGTCGTTGGGGCGATCCGGACGATCGTAAATGTCGGGGACAACCCGAGGAGCGCAGGTGAGTGAGCATGTGTAGATTCAAGGAAGTTAGCCAGAAGCCTTTGACGGGTGGTGAGACAGCTGAAGAGGCGGAGGATTGGATGGAGAGGATGGAGCAGTGCTTCCAGGAGTTCCGTTGCATGGCTGAGGATAGGATGGAGATTCTTGCCTTTATGCTTGAGGGCAGAGTGAGGAAGTGGTGGAGATCTACTTCCGCACCGTTCATAGCAGCTAGAGGTGCAGCTACTTGGGTCGAGTTCCATACTGCTTATCAGAGATTTTATTTTCCTCCAGCTCTTCGTCAGGCAAAAGCCAGTGAGTTGTTGAGTTTGCGACAGGGGACGATGACGATCGAGGAGTACCAGCAGAAGTTTTTTGATATGCTACCCTTTTGTCCTCATATTGCTGATAGTTCTATGGCGAAGTTTGATCATTTCCTTCAGGGTTTGAACCCTGACATTCATCGTATGGTTGCTGTGGGCGGCGATGGGACTTACGAGGATTTGGTGGACTATTGTCGCCAGGCCGAGTACAGTATTCGGAGGAACAGGGGATTTTACTCTTCTTCTTCCTGGCCAGCGAGCTCTAGTCCTTTGGGTCCGAGAGGACAGTCCTTCAAGAAGCCAGGAGGTACTTCTTCTTCTTCCTCTGGATTTGGTGGAGTGCATCATTTTGGTGGACAGAGACTAAACCGGTGTACTCAATGCCGACGCAGACATCCGCTAGGGCAGTGTGGTCAATCGACCACTGCATGTTTCCAGTGTGGCCAGGAGAGTCACATGAAGAGAGATTGTCCTATGCTGATTGGGGCAGCGAGTGGTTCCGGAGGTTCTCAGGCATCTGTTCAGCCACCTCAGTACCAGCAGCCACCTTTCCAGCAGTAGTATTCGCAGCAGCGCCAGCATCCGCAGCAATCTCAGAGACAGCCTACTCAGACTCCTTCTCGGGGTCATTCTTCGTTGAGGCCATGTACCCAGGGTCAGGTCTTTGCGCTTAACCAGGAGCAGGCAGAGGCTGACAGCGATTGGATGATTGCAGGTATCTGTAGTTTATGTGGTTTTCCAGCATATTTTTAATTGATACCGGTGCATCGCATTCTTTTGTCTCAGCACGTTTTGCTAAGAAGTATAGATTGCCATTTATTCCTTTAGACGTGTTGCTAGTGGTTTCTACTACTATGGGGAGCGAGGTTTTAGCCAAGCATCTAGTTGTGGGTTGTGTTTTGGATTTTGAGGGACATCAGCTTAGTGCTAACCTGATGATTCTAGCGATGGAGGATTTCGATTGCATCATTGGGATAGATCTATTGACTACCTACCGAGCGATAGTGGATTGCTATCAGAGGTTTGTTCAGTTTCGTCCAGAGGATGACGAGTCATGGTATTTCTATGGTGAGGGAGCGCGACCCCCGATGCCAGTGGTTTCAGCTCTGAAGGCACGGCATGCTTTAGAATCTGGCGGGGAAGGCTACCTTATCTACGCCATTGACGCATCCTTAGGAGAGCCAGATATCCAAGAGATACCAGTGGTTCGTGACTTTCCAGATGTGTATCCGGAGGAGATTCCAGGTTTGCCACCAGTAAGGGAGATTGAGTTTGGCATTGAGTTAGTGCCAGGACTACACCGATTTCAAGAACTCCTTACCGATTAGCACCGTCAGAAATGAAAGAGCTGCAGAAGCAATTGCAAGATCTTCTTGATAAGGGTTATATTCGACCTAGTGTTTCTCCATGGGGAGCCCCAGTGCTGTTTGTCAAGAAGAAGGATGGTTCGATGCGGTTGTGTATTGACTACCGTTAGTTGAATCAGGTGACAGTGAAGAATAAGTATCCTCTTTCGCGGATAGATGATCTCTTTGATCAGTTGCAGGGTACTTCTGTCTATTCGAAGATCGATCTTTGGTCTGGGTATCATCAGTTGCGAGTTCGACAGGAGGATGTTCCTAAGACAGCATTTCGTACGCGGTATGGACACTATGAGTTTATAGTGATGCCGTTTGGTTTGACGAATGCTCCAGCTATTTTTATGGATCTTATGAACAGAGTTTTTTGTGACTTTCTGGATAAGTTCGTGGTGGTGTTCATCGATGACATTCTGGTGTATTCTCGCAGCATGGATGAGCATGCCTACCATCTCTATACTGTACTGCAGGTCTTGAGGGAAAGACAGTTGTACGCGAAGCTGAGTAAGTGTGACTTCTGGATTGACCGAGTTGTGTTCCTTGGTCATGTCATTTCTCAGGATGGCGTATCTGTTGATCCTAGCAGAGGCTATTCTGAATTGGTCACGATCGACTACAGCTTCTGAGATTCATAGTTTCCTTGGTTTAGCAGGATACTATCGTCGTTTTGTGGAGAATTTCTCTCAGATAGCTAAGCCTTTGACTCAGTTGACGAAGAAAGACGTTTCTTTTGTTTGGTCTGATGCTTGTGAAGACAGTTTTCGTGAGTTGAGACGTCGTCTGACGATAGCTCTAGTTCTTGCTTTATCGTCTGGATCAGGTGGTTTTGTAGTCTTCACTGATGCTTCTCTCCAGGGTTTGGGGTGCGTGTTGACTCAGAATGGCCACGTGATCGCTTATGCTTCCAGACAGCTGAAGAATCACGAGGAGAACTATCCCGTACATGATTTAGAACTTGCAGCCATTGTCTTTGCTCTTAAGATATGGCATCACTATTTGTACGAAGAACGATTCGAGATCTTCACCGATCATAAGAGTTTGAAGTATCTGTTCACTCAGGCTGAGTTGAACATGCGGCAGCGTCGTTGGATGGATCTGTTGAAGGATTACGATTGTGAGATCAAGTACCATCCAGGTTCTTCAAATCCCGTTGCTGATGCGCTTAGTCGCAAAGTTCATGTGAGTTCCCTTCGTACCAGTTCGGTTTCGAAGGCAGTGGAGGAGTTTTGTTCTTTGGGATTCACATTCCGTCATAAGAAAGAACAACAAGGGATTTGTGTCTCTTCTGTGCTTGCAGAGACAGCGCTATATAGACGAATCCGGGAAGCTCAAAATTCTGATCTGAAGACTCAGAAGTTGGCCCGGCTGGCTGAGGGTGATAATACTTCTTGTTTTCATCTGCAAGGAGACGGTCTGTTGTGTCTTTCTGGTCGAGTTGTGGTACCCGAGGATTCTACTTTGAGGGATGAGATCTTATCGCAAGCTCACCGTAGTCGATTCTCTGTACATCCAGGCAGCATGAAGATGTATAAGGATCTTCACACTCGATTTTGGTGGAAAGGGATGAAGCGCAGCGTTTATCAGTTTGTGTCCCGATGCCTTGAGTGTCAACAAGTCAAGGCAGAGTTTAGACGACCCGGAGGGTTACTTCATAGCCTAGAGATTCTTGAATGGAAGTGGGAGCATGTGACGATGGACTTTGTCACCCACTTGCCTATGTCTTCCAGGAATTGTGATGCTATTTGGGTTGTCGTGGATCGGTTGTCAAAGTCAGCGCATTTTCTTCCCTATAACCGCGATTACACCTTTGATAGGATGGCACAATTGTATGTGCGGGAGATTGTTCGATTGCATGGGATTCCGTTGAGCATTGTCAGCGATAGAGATCCGAGGTTCACCTCAAGATTTTGGGGTAGTTTCCAGCGAGCCCTTGGTACTACTTTGAGCTTGAGTACGGCTTATCATCCAGAGACGGATGGATAGTCGGAGCGTACTATTCGCACTCTAGAGGATATGCTTCGCGCGGTGGTGATGGATTTTGGTCCAGCGTGGCATGATTATTTACCCTTGGTGGAGTTCGCCTACAACAATAGTTTCCATCGCAGCATTGGCATGGCACCATTTGAGGCTCTTTATGGACACCGTTGTCGTACACCTTTGTTTTGGGACGAGGTTGGCGAGCGTCAGGTTGAGGGTCCTCAGATGATTCAGCAGATGATTGATGCAGTAGAGTTGATCCGACGCAGGGTTAAGGCAGCCCAGGATCGACAGGCTAGCTACGCGAACACCCACTGCAGGCCACTTCATTTTGAGGTAGGAGAGTATGTTTTCTTGCGTGTGTCACCTTTCCGGAAGGTGATGAGGTTTGGTCGCAAGGGTAAGCTGACACCTAGATTTATTGGTCCTTTTGAGATTCTCGAGAAGGTTGGGGATGTGGCTTATCGTCTGGCCTTGCCACCCGATCTTTCGGAGATCCACGATGTGTTCCACGTGTCCTTGTTGAGGCAGTATGTGGCGGACGAGTCGCATATTTTGCATCCGACCGAGGTAAAGGTAGATCGGGATCTGTCGTATGTGGAGAAACCCCTACGGATTCTTGACAGAAAGGACAAGGTACTTTGTAACAAGCGCATACCATTGGTTATGGTACAGTGGCAATGCAGAGGGACAGAGGAAGCTACTTGGGAGTTGGAGAGCCGGATGTTAGCCGAGCACCCCGAGTTATTTTGAGATTTTGTACTTCTTTGTATCGAGTTATACTTGTTCAGTTGTAATAAAGAACATTTGGTTGGCTATTTATGTTTTCCTCTAAGACTTAAATTTCGAGGACGAAATTTCTTAAGTGGGGGAGAATGTAGTAACCCGCATTTCTAATTAGCGATTAATGAGTAATTAATCACGTGATCATGTCTAGATTAAGTAAAACATGATTAAGTAAGTTCCTGTTGGGATAACAGACTTCAAAAATAGATTCAAAACACTCGAATTAGTTGAATTGGTTCAGCGAGTTCGGACGCTCCGAACTGGAGTTCGGAGGATCCGAAGAGGATCGGAGGCTCCGTCGGTGGGATCGGAGGACCCGAACAGGGATAGGGCTTATGTCATCAACTACGTCAGCAAGGTGACGTCATGGATGACATCACTGATGGGACTTCGGAGGACCCGAAGTAAAGATCGGACGGTCTGATCGTGTTCGGATGATCCGAAGTCATGATCGGAGGATCCGAACCAGTTCGGAGGGCCCGAAGCCAAGTTTGGACGGCCCGAACGTCGTCTATAAATAGAGGAGCCGAGGCTCATTTGTGACTCGCTCATCTCCTCTCTTCTCTTCTCTCTCAATTCCTAAGCCTTCTAACTCAGATCTAGGGAGATCTAGGCGTCCTACGGGGAATCCGAAAGTGTCTTAGTGATCTAGACGTCGTCGCGGAGCTACGGCTTAGTTTTGAGGCTATCGACAACAAAGGGCTAACAACGGATGCAGGTATAGCTTTGGCATCCTAAAAATATTTAGGAGTATGCAATAGCTTAATTAAGGCTTTTAGAGCTTAATTGTTGATGCATGGATATTAGCATTGTAGTAGCCAGTAGACTGAACTAGTAGGCTTGGAGTCTAGGTCACTGGAGCTAGGTTTGACCAGCAGTGTTAGAGGTACGTAAGTAATGACCGAGATAGCCGGCATGATATATTTGCTTATATGTTGCATGAGTATGTGCTATATGTTTTATCATGTTTTAGCATGTTTTACCGTCTTAGCACATACATGATTTTACGTGTGACTGCATCCGGAGAGATGTGAGTCATTGACAGTCTCCATAGGGAACGATGATCTCATTTTGGACTCGAATCAGGTATGACAGTTTCCATATGAGACTTGTATCCTGTTTTGGATTCGGGTCAGGATGGGGTTGGCTCAGCCCTGATATGGAGTATACGAGTACCCCGCGGAGTAGCTCTCTAGCCGGTACTGTATATTCTCGGCGCCATGAGCAAGTGTTTTCACTTGAGTTTTAAATCATTTGTGTGCGCATATTTGTATTTATATCATTGCTTCGTATTGAGCGTTCTAGCTCACGCCCCTGTGTTTGGGTATCGTGTACCTTGTGGCGGGGCAGGTTTGAGGCTGGATGGTCCAGACGGCTCTCAGCAGGATTGAGCTTTGGAGATTGCGAGGTTGTAGAGGGTAGGGATTTATTTACCCTGAATCTTCAATTTGGTTGTATAACAGTATTTATACACTTGTGATAGCGTCGGTTGTATTCTGCCGATTGGATTTGTTGTATTTTAATTATCCGCAATTTACGCTTTAAGCTTTTATTGCATGCACTTTTACTATAACTCTGATTAGGTAGTGGATCCGGGTTGGGTCACTACAATAATTAAAAATCAACTCTGCTAATCACAAAATAATTAATTTCAGGGCCTTACAAACACATTATAAATCCATGCGTAAATATTCAATAACGTAAAATGTGAAAAATAGTTTGATACAATCTCATAATCATTGAAACATAAAAGCGCAAAGGTCACGGGTGTGATAGCTTGCCACAAATGCTCAGAGGTCCCTGCCGCAAGTCGGGACCACAACCTCCTGACTAACATCATACTCACCTGCACACCATTTAGATCTAATGTGCTTAAAGGCTCAGCATGCTCTACCCTTTAATAACAAATACTAAATAATAAAACCGCATGCAAGCACATATCGTATCAAAATATCTTGAGGTATCTTATGCATGCATGATCATAAAAAAATTTTCATAATGCTGAATCATAAACATAATGTAGTAGCCCGTACCCTAATTGAGTAATTAAAGGATTAATGCTAATTAATTGAATTGGGTATCGGACGGATCGGAAGCTCCGAAGGCACGATCGGAAGCTCCGAACAGGATCGGAAGCTCCGATGAGCGATCGGAGGCACCGAGGATCGGAAGCTCCGATCAGGACCGGAGGCTCCGATCACCCCTATCCGGAGTCAACAAGTGATATTTTGACACGTGGCAGATCAGGATCTTCGGAAGCTCCGATGGCAGGATCGGACGTTCCGATCGAGGTTCGGACGTTCCGATCAAGGATCGGAAGTTACGATCGTTGTCTATAAATAGAAGGCCGAGACTTCACTTTCATTTGCCAATTCCGAGTTCTCCTTTCCTTTCTAGTCCTTTTGGAGCTGTTCTAGTCTTCTTAGGCTTGGTCCGGAGGTCGGAGAGGCGTTCGGTAGTCGTAGCGAAGTTGTGCCCAAGTTCTGGAGGCATCGACATCAAAGGGCTAACGACGGACGAAGGTATAGCTTTTGCTTCCTATAAATATTTAGGAGTATGCAATAGCTTAGTTAAGGCTTTTAGAGCACTGTAATGATAGTAGTATCATTTCGCTGTGTAGGCGGACTTTAGGCTTGGACTTAGAGCTGGTAGTGCCTACCTGGTATTTGAGGTACGAAAGTACTGTTCGAGATATCCTGACTGAGTATGCATGTATTATATGACTACATGATTTATATGCCATGATATTATGCTGCATTCATTTGCATCTTGCTGTATCTCCTTCGAGATGTCTGTAGTAGGGTTGTACCCTATCCTGTTAGTGGATGGACTTCCATCGATTTGGGTCCGGCGTATCCACGGTTATCTCGGTATGGGAGCCACCTCCTGAAGCGACGGCACAACGTGCTACATACCAGGGCCTGGTCTGTCTCTGTTATCTGATCCTTGACCTTGAGTCTATAGGGAGTTCACTTTGCATGCATGTATACTCATACTCTCGTGCTGAGCGTTTTATGCTCACGTCTCGTACTCTGTATTTTCTGGACACCCTATTCCATGGGGCAGGTTTGCGATTGGACAAGGAGGGTGGATCCAGGAGGGGCTAATCAGCGGTTGGCCGGATGGAGCTTCGCTTAGGTTTTATTACTGTTGTTTGGGTTTATACAGCTATTCGATTTGGTTGTATATTATTGGATAAATTACAGATTCCTTTACTTGGGATTGTATATTGTTTATGGATTCCGCAGTTTTATTCTGATATCTGTTTTATTAAGTTAATTGCATGCCTAAGTTCTGTTTAGTAGGTGATCCGGGTAAGGGTCACTACATTTATGGTATCAGAGCATGCAAAAGATTTCTTGGGATTTAGTCTCATCTTGAGGTATTTTTGTAGATGTCAAATCGTGACGACCAGAGTTCTCATGGCAGTGTTGGTGGGTGTTGGGGAGATGCCGACCGGGAGCCTCGTCGAGAACGGCGTCATCGTCATCATGACGACGAGCGTTTCACTGTGCGTCGATTCTTAGCTATGGGTCCCAAGCCCTTAGTTGGAGGTGAGTCTCCGGAGGATGCGAAGAACTGGTTAGACCGCATGGAAACGACTTTTCAGACTTTCCAATGCACCGATGAGCAGAAGGTGGAGACCCTTGGCTATCTTCTGGATGGGCGTGCGCGCAGGTGGTGGAGGTTTACTTCTGCACCTTTTGTTGCGGCGAGAGGAATGGCCACCTGGGCCGAGTTTCGCACAGCTTTCCAAAAGCGGTATTTTCCTCCTGCACTCCGTCAGTCGAAGGCAGGCGAGCTACTGAGTCTGCGACAGGGAACCATGTCTATCGATGAGTATCAGCAGAGGTTCTTTGATCTGCTATCCTATTGCCCCGAGATTGCTGATAGCTCAGAGATGAAGTATAATCTGTTTCTTCAGGGCCTTAACCCTGAGATCCATGACCGTGTGGCGGTTGGCGACGACATGTCCTACGAGGGTTTGGTGAGCCGTTGTCATCAGGCAGAGGACAGCATTCGGCGGAACAGGTCTTTCCCTCAGTCAAGGCCTGCTAGTTCTTTGGGTCCCCGTGCCCAAACTTTCAAGAAGTCAGGATCTTCTTCTTCCTCTGGTTCTGGAGGTGTTGTCCGTTTCGGTAAGAAGGACAAGTGTGATCACTGTGGGAAGAACCATCCATTCGACAAGTGCCGTAGAGCTTCTGGAGCTTGTTTCCGTTGTGGAGAGACTGGTCATATCCGGAGAGATTGTCCAATTTCTGGGGGAGGTGGTTCTGGTTCTGGTTCAGGATCGGGTTCTCAGGCTACCGTAAAGCAGAGGTCGCAGGGACAGTCTGCTGGGAGTTCTCATTTGAGGCCACGAGCTTCTGGCCAGGTGTTTGCCCTGAGACATGATCAGGCTGTGGAGGAGAATGAGAAAGTCATCGCAGGTACATTTATGCTTTATGGTATACCTGCTCTTGTACTTATTGACACTGGTGCATCTCATTCCTTCATTTCTGCACGTTTTGTTAAGAGGCATAAGTTACCATGCATTGCACTAGACGTAGTGATGTCTGTTTCTACTCCGACGGGCCAATCTGCTTTGGCTAAGCGTCTAGTGATGGGTTGCACTTTAGAGTTCGAAGGGAACGTTCTGTTGGCGAATCTCATGGTCCTGGCGATGGATGACTTTGATTGCATTCTGGGAATAGATGTGCTGACTACCTATCGAGCTTCAGTGGACTGCTATCAGAGATTAGTACGCTTTCATCCGGAAGGGAGTGAGAGTTGGTTTTTCTATGGTGAGGGAGCGCGACCCCCGATGCCTTTGGTATCAGCTTTGAGAGCCTGTCGAGCTTTGGAGTCTGGCGGGGAAGGTTACCTTATCTATGCAGTTGATTTGTCCGCTGAGAGTGTTGGGATAGAGAGCTTTCCTGTTGTGGATGAATTTCCAGATGTGTTTCCTGATGAGATTCCGGGTTTTCCTCCTGCTAGGGAAGTCGAGTTTGGCATAGAGTTGATGCCGGGTACTTCGCCTATTTCTAGAGCACCGTATCGTCTGGCTCCGTCAGAGATGCGTGAGTTGAAGAATCAGCTACAGGATCTTTTGGACAAGGGGTACATTCGTCCTAGTGTATCTCCTTGGGGAGCTCCTGTTCTCTTCGTGAACAAGAAGGATGGGTCGATGCGGCTGTGCATTGACTATCGGCAACTGAATCGAGTGACTGTGAAGAACAAGTATCCGTTGCCTCGTGTTGATGACTTGTTTGACCAGCTGCAGGGCACATCAATTTACTCCAAGATTGACTTGAGATCTGGGTATCATCAGTTGAGAGTCCGTGATCAGGACGTAGCCAAGACTGCATTTCGTACTCGCTATGGGCATTACGAGTTCCTAGTGATGCCATTTGGTTTGACTAATGCGCCGGCTATATTCATGGATCTGATGAACCGTGTCTTCAGGAAGTATTTGGACAAGTTTGTCGTGGTCTTCATTGACGACATCCTGGTTTATTCGCGTAATATGGAAGAGCATGTTTCTTACTTGCGGTTGGTACTGCAGACTCTTCGAGATGAGCAATTGTACGCCAAGCTGAGCAAGTGTGAGTTCTGGATGGATAGAGTGGTTTTTCTTGGCCATATCATATCCAGGGATGGAATTTATGTTGATCCAAGAAAGATTGAAGCGGTACTTAATTGGTCGCGTCCAACGACAGTTGCTGAGATCCGTAGTTTTCTGGGTCTAGCAGGGTATTATCGTCGCTTCATTCTGAACTTCTCTCAGTTAGCTCGACCGTTGACGCAGCTTACCCGTAAGGGTGTGGATTTTGAGTGGTCCTCCGAGTGTGAGGAGAATTTCCGTGAGCTTCGACGGCGGTTGACTTCTGCGCCGGTGTTGGCATTACCGTCAGGATCTGGAGGGTATGTAGTTTACACGGATGCTTCTCTTCAGGGGTTAGGTTGTGTCCTGACTCAGAATGGGCATGTGATCGCATACGCTTCTAGACAGCTGAAGCTTCACGAGGACAACTATCCAGTCCATGATTTAGAATTGGCAGCCATTGTGTTCGCTTTGAAGATCTGGCGTCATTATCTTTATGGCGAGAAATTTGAGATCTTCACCGACCATAAGAGTCTCAAGTATTTGTTCACTCAGGCAGAATTGAACATGAGACAGAGACATTGGATGGACTTGCTTAAGGACTATGATTGCGAGATTAAGTACCATCCGGGAGCTGCTAATCTCACCGCTGATGCTTTGAGTCGCAAGGTGCGACTATCCGCACTTCAGACTTGTTCGATGTCTAGTGCGATCAGTGACTGTTGTACTTCAGGTTATACCTTCAAGCATAAGAAAGGTATGCAGAGTATCCAGATGTTTGCGATATTATCTGAGCCAGCCTTGTATTCGCGGATCCGAGATGCTCAGATGTCTGATTCAAAGACCCAGCGTTTAGCTCGTCTAGCTAACGAGGGTAGCTCGTCTGGATTTCATTATCAGTCAGATGGCTTTCTGTGTTTGTCTGGTAGGCTTGTGATTCCACAGGATGAAGAGTTGCGAGAGGAGATTTTATCTCAGGCACATCGCACTAAGTTGAGTATTCATCCTGGGAGCAACAAGATGTACAAAGATCTACGTACTCGTTTCTGGTGGAAGGGAATGAAACGCAGTGTTTATCAGTTTGTTTTGAGATGTTTGGTGTGTCAACAGGTCAAGGCAGAGCACCGACGACCTGGAGGATTGCTTCACAGTCTGCCTATTCCTGAATGGAAATGGGAGTTTATCACTATAGACTTTGTGACCCATTTGCCGGTATCCCCGAGGAACTGTGATGCTATCTGGGTGGTGGTGGACCGACTCACCAAGTCAGCGCATTTCATTGCCTATAGCCGAGAGTACTCTGTGGATCGCATGGCACGGATGTACATTCAGGAGATCGTTCGACTTCATGGAGTGCCTGTGAGCATTGTCAGTGATCGGGACCCCAGGTTTACTTCTAGATTCTGGGGGAGTGTTCAGCGTGCGATGGGTACTACTCTCAGTTTGAGTACAGCCTATCATCCGGAGACTGATGGTCAGTCAGAGCGCACTATCCGTACCCTTGAGGATATGCTTAGAGCGTGCGTCATGGATTTTGGTTCGGCCTGGCAGGATCATTTGCCGTTGATCGAGTTCGCTTACAACAACAGCTATCACACTAGTATTGGGATGGCACCTTTTGAAGCGTTGTATGGGCGAAGTTGTCGTACTCCACTCTTTTGGGAAGAAGTGGGGGAGAGACAGGCTGAAGGACCGGAGTTTATCCAGCAGGCGATAGACATTGTTGATCAGATCAAGAAACGGATTAAGACTGCACAGGATCGTCAGGCCAGCTATGCTAATATCAAGCGTAGGCCTTTGCAGTTCGAGGTCGGGGAGAAAGTGTTTCTGAGAGTGTCACCTTTCCGCAAGATTCTCAGATTTGGCCTTAAGGGCAAGTTGTCTCCCAGATTTATCGGTCCGTTTGAGATCTTAGAGAGTATTGGCGATTTGGCTTATCGACTAGCTTTGCCACCGCATCTATCCAGTATTCACGACGTGTTCCACGTATCTCTGTTGCGACGGTATGTGGCGGATGAATCTCATATTCTGCAGCGGTCTGAGGTTCAGGTAGACAAGGATTTGACTTATGTTGAGAAACCTCTTCGTATCCTGGATTATAAGGATAAGGTATTACGGAACAAAGTCATACCTTTGGTTTTAGTTCAGTGGCAGCGCCGAGGCACTGAGGAAGCTACTTGGGAGCTTGAGGACAGGATGCGTAAAGACCATCCTAAGTTGTTTTGATTTCATTCTTTAAGTTGTATTCAGTTGCAAACTCTGTAAACGTTTGATTTGAATAAAGAATGTTTCTGATTTCTATTTTGCATTCGGTACTTAAGATCTGTTTTCGAGGACGAAATATCTTAAGTGGGGGAGAATGTAGTAGCCCGTACCCTAATTGAGTAATTAAAGGATTAATGCTAATTAATTGAATTGGGTATCGGACGGATCGGAAGCTCCGAAGGCACGATCGGAAGCTCCGAACAGGATCGGAAGCTCCGATGAGCGATCGGAGGCACCGATGTTATTACGTCAGGCATGACGTGTGGTTGGATCGGAAGCTCCGATCAGGACCGGAGGCTCCGATCACCCCTATCCGGAGTCAACAAGTGATATTTTGACACGTGGCAGATCAGGATCTTCGGAAGCTCCGATGGCAGGATCGGACGTTCCGATCGAGGTTCGGACGTTCCGATCAAGGATCGGAAGTTCCGATCGTTGTCTATAAATAGAAGGCCGAGACTTCACTTTCATTTGCCAATTCCGAGTTCTCCTTTCCTTTCTAGTCCTTTTGGAGCTGTTCTAGTCTTCTTAGGCTTGGTCCGGAGGTCGGAGAGGCGTTCGGTAGTCGTAGCGAAGTTGTGCCCAAGTTCTGGAGGCATCGACATCAAAGGGCTAACGACGGACGAAGGTATAGCTTTTGCTTCCTATAAATATTTAGGAGTATGCAATAGCTTAGTTAAGGCTTTTAGAGCACTGTAATGATAGTAGTATCATTTCGCTGTGTAGGCGGACTTTAGGCTTGGACTTAGAGCTGGTAGTGCCTACCTGGTATTTGAGGTACGAAAGTACTGTTCGAGATATCCTGACTGAGTATGCATGTATTATATGACTACATGATTTATATGCCATGATATTATGCTGCATTCATTTGCATCTTGCTGTATCTCCTTCGAGATGTCTGTAGTAGGGTTGTACCCTATCCTGTTAGTGGATGGACTTCCATCGATTTGGGTCCGGCGTATCCACGGTTATCTCGGTATGGGAGCCACCTCCTGAAGCGACGGCACAGCGTGCTACATACCAGGGCCCGGTCTGTCTCTGTTATCTGATCCTTGACCTTGAGTCTATAGGGAGTTCACTTTGCATGCATGTATACTCATACTCTCGTGCTGAGCGTTTTATGCTCACGTCTCGTACTCTGTATTTTCTGGACACCCTATTCCATGGGGCAGGTTTGCGATTGGACGAGGAGGGTGGATCCAGGAGGGGCTAATCAGCGGTTGGCCGGCTGGAGCTTCGCTTAGGTTTTATTACTGTTGTTTGGGTTTATACAGCTATTCGATTTGGTTGTATATTATTGGATAAATTACAGATTCCTTTAATTGGGATTGTATATTGTTTATGGATTCCGCAGTTTTATTCTGATATCTTTTTTATTAAGTTAATTGCATGCCTAAGTTCTGTTTAGTAGGTGATCCGGGTAAGGGTCACTACACATAAACATCATCGTAATCTTGATCATGGTCATAATACGTAACGTAAATAAATAACATAAGCATTGGCATGTCATAAACATAAAAATCATTTTATGTGGGTCATATCAGTGAAGTGTGATCATAAACATAAGCAATTGATCAATCTATAAACCAACGTACGCGGCGGCGAGGTTCACCCAACCTTAACACGGGGATTTCCTATGCCTCTTATGCCACTTCACCCAACCTTAACACGGGGATCCATAGGCTCCTAAACATAATTGCCACAATTCACATCAACTTCCCAAAAATATTTTCTTTACATGCCCTTAATATTAACATAAAAATACATGCATGAATCATGAACTTAAAAATATCATCTTCCTTAAAATTATGCCCGTAAATATATATTAAATTCATTTTTCATAAAAATCATACTTATATCAAAATATACTTATACATCTATTAAATATATATTTACGGACTATTTTGTTTGTCACTGGCTAGTTCGAGTTGCTGCCCCCCTTAACTATAAAGTTCTTAAACTTAGATTCATTTGACAATACTTAGACTGACCCATTAATACTTAAATTGGCCCAATATTACTTATAATAGCTCAATCACACTTAAATTGACCCATTTAAACTTAAATTGTCCCAATAGTACTTAGTCCAACTTAGAACTTAGCCCAACCAAATAAATTAAACAACTTAGGCCCATTAACAAATTTAGCTCAATTATTAAATTAAGCATCCAATAACTATCTTAAGCCCAATAAGTTATGCTCAATAACTAAATCAATTCATTCAATCCCAAATAACGCTTTATCCCAAATAAAAAACTCAAGCCCAATAAATAAATTAAACCCAATAAACATTTTAGGCCCAATAACTAAATTAAGCCCAATGAACATGTTAGGCCCAATAACGAATTTGGCTCAATGAATAAACTAAACACTTAGACTCTTAAATAAATTATCCGACCCAAAATAAAATAATCCAGACACAAACTATAACATATGACCCTAATACACTTGACCCGACCCGAACAACCCACTTGCCAGAGCCCTGCCTGAGCTGCCCACTAGATAGACCACCCTTACAACCATCCAAATGTTCACCTAGCCGACACTAGTTCAAGACATCTTAAACCAAGACCCAAAGGGAACTAACCCAGCCTCAACCAGTGAACAACAACTAAGACCCAGACAATGACAGAAAAATCATTCACAACCAAATCACAATGCATAAAAACGTGAATGATGCATGAATTAAAAATTGAGCTACCATATCCATATACAAATGCAATAACACGATTTTAATCATCAAAACACTGAATATACTTATCTAAACGGGTGAGCAAGGAAGAGTATAAAATGCCTTTACTTTTAGAACGCACGAAAAACTTATACGGTTGCGGTTGAGCATATCGGGACTTGGGAATCTCATAATTATCCAATTTTGGAAGCTCAAATTCCTAAACTCCTGATTTATGCCTTTAATTATCCTCAACCGGCTTTTTATTTGCGAAAAATCATAAAATGGTCAAAATTCAACCCTAGTAAACTCAGGTCAAACTTTGACAAAAAATTTTAGAACCTTAGTGCGTTCTCACCGCTTCACAGTTTAGAATTTAGACTTCAAACTTGGATATTTGGATCTATCACATCGAACCGGTCAAAAATGGTTAACATGTCGGAGGTCGCCGAAAAATTGGGGAAGACGGCGGCGAAGGTGGCGGCGACGGCCAAAACAACTCCAAAAATTCTGAAATTTTGCAGGCTTGAAGATCTCAATGAGACAGTTCCAACGCACTAGGCCACTATTGGAGAGGACCACCGAGTCGGCCGGAAATTGCGAATTACAGAGGCGGCGGCGGCAACTTTTAAACAACACAAAAACAACAATAATCGACCTGAAATCCGACGATTCGCGCGAGGAAGATGATGAATAGTGCTCGGCTGCGATTTGTCTTCGAACTCGATGATCCGATCACCAAAACTCATGATTCATGGTATGGTTTTGATCGCCTTGACGAGATCTACAAGATGGCATGCTCAATCGACGGTGAAGGCCCATCGGCGACGGGAGGGGCGTGAAAGGGGTTAGGGTTTTAGTGTGTGTTTTAGGTGTTTAGTGCATGAGAGAGAGTGTACGACTTAATATTATAAAAATTGGTCCTAAAATGACCCGGTCTGATCCATTTCAATGCTCTTGTGTTATTTTACTCCAATATGTAATTTAACACATTTTTACTATAATCTGGAATAGCGAACTTTGACCTGCCAATTAGACCAGTAAATTTCCAATAAATAAATTTAGTCAATCTAAGGCTTTGACCAGTCACCCAAACTGATTATTTTCTTCAATCTAAATTATCTGGCATAAATAATTATTTTAATTCCATTATCTCAATAATTATCTCAAAATGCCAATATTACCAGATTTCCAAAAATAGTCAAACTCATTGACTAATTGACACGTGTATTTTATAAATACACTCTGTAACTCAGTTGACCACAATAATTATTTTAT
The DNA here is from genome assembly GCF_033568475.1 of Henckelia pumila. Classification (NCBI taxonomy): domain Eukaryota; kingdom Viridiplantae; phylum Streptophyta; class Magnoliopsida; order Lamiales; family Gesneriaceae; genus Henckelia; species Henckelia pumila. The sequence goes on along the minus strand of NC_133123.1, from coordinate 108,001,312 downwards.
CCATCAATAATTATTTTAATTGTTAATTAATTTGGAACTTGAAATAATTGGTGGTGAGATTTCCTTGATTGCAATTTTATTGGGATAGGTAATTCCGTGATGAACCACACTTTGAAGATTTAATTAGAGTGAAATCTAAGTCCAGAGTATAGTGATCAAAGGTGAAAGAATACAGTAGAAAAACAAGAAACATAAATTGTTGCTTAACGTGATTGCTCTCTTAATGCCACATATGAAGACACTGTGGATTGGTATCATTAAATGGTTCAGTTTCATTCAGTAGGTGACGAATTGTTGTTTGGTAATGAGGGAACGTGAACCCCAAGAATGATTGTAATTGTTCTAGAAGCCTGTCGAGCTTTAGAACTTGGCGAGGGAAGATTAACCTTGGGAGACCCTCAACATATTTGTAACGCCCCAAAAAAATTAATTACCAAATTAATTGACAATTAAAATAATTATGGAATTGATAAAATAATTATTACTGCCAAATGAGTTATAGAGTGTATTTAAAAAATACACGTGCCAATAAGTCAATGGGTTTGACTATTTCTAGATATCGGGTAATATTAACATTTTGGAATAATTATTGAGATATTGGAATTTTTTAATTATTTAAGCAAGATAATTTAATTTGAAAGAGTATTTGACCAAGATATTCAAGGCCCTTTAAAGGGTATTTGCAGTTTAGATAGCTCTGGTCTGCCTTACATTAGAGTTATGCCGGAATTTGGTAGTTAATTGCTTTATTTGGATTTGAGCTTTCTTGTTTTATTTTGTTTTTGAGATTTTATTTTGGGCTCTTGTAATTTCGTGAGAGGTCTTGGCTTCGTCACCCTCGCATGTAATTTCTTTTTTATCTAATAAACGGGTAGGGGTCCGCCAAACCTCCTGCCACAACAGACGGTTTTCGGAAAAAAAAAAAGAAAGAGTTTTTGACCAAGTTGATTGGTCAAAGTTTTTGTTGATTGGTCAGAATCTAAGATTGACTCAATAATTTATTAGAGTAAAATAACACAAGAGTATTGAATTAGATCGGACCGGGTCATTTTAGGACCAACTTCTATGCATAGTAAGTGGTACCCTCTTTCACGCACAAAACACCAAAACATACACTAAAACCCTAACCCCCAAAACGCCCTCCCGTCATTGGCCGCCTTGCGCCGCCCGTTTCTGTCGATTGGCCATGCCATCTTGTAGCTCTCGTCGAGGCGGTCACAACCATACCAAGAATCGTGAGTTGTGATGTCTGATTGGTTCAGTTCGAAGAAAAAATCGTGATGACACTATTCATCATCTTCCTTGTGCGAAATGGTCGGATTTTAGCTCGATTGAGTTGGTTTATTAGTTTATAGATGGTAGTAGGTGATGTGTAGAACATTAGCTTGAGGTAGCCTTTTCCATCATGAATAGTGCAGATCGGAGCTAGGAAAGCTCACATCATCGCCGCCTATTTTTCTCCGATCTATGTCGCCACAATGGTCCATTTCGGTCGTGGAATAGTGCATCAGAATCATCTCGTAGAGCTCTACAACCCTGCAAAATTTCAATAATTTTGGAGTAGTTTTGGACGTCTCCGTCGCACCGCCGCCTTCCACGATTTTCCGACGACCGTTGGCATGTTAACCATTTTTTATGGTGATAGATCCAAATATCCAAGTTTCGATTCGAGATTCAAAACCATGAAGTGGTGAGAACACAATAAAATTTAGAAATTTTTTGTCAAAGTTTGACCAGAGTTGACTAGGGTTTACTTTCGACCATTATGTGATTTTTCGCAAATTGGAAGCTAGTTGAGGATATTTAGAGGCAGAAATAAGAAGTTTAGGGATTTGAGCTTTCCAGAATTGGATAGTTATGAGATTCTCGAGTCCCGATCTACGCAGCCGTAAAACTTTTTCGCGTGTTTTAAACGCAAAGACATGTTATACCCTTCCTTGCTCACCCATTTAGATCAGTATATTCACTGTTTTGATGATTAAAATCGTGTTATTGCACTTGTATGTGGGTATTGTAGCTCAAGTTTTAATTCATGCATTATTCACATTTTTATGCATTGTGGTGGTTTTTGATCATTTTTCTTCCATGGCTGGGTCTTAGCTGATGTTCACTGGTTTGGTGGCTGAGATAGGTCCCTTTGGGTCTTGGTTTAAGATGGCTTGATCTAGTGTTGGCTAGGTAAAGAGCGAGATGGTTGTAAGGGTGGTTTACTTAGTGGGCAGCTCGGGCAGGGCTCGGGCAAGTGTGTTGTCCGGGTCGGGTCATGTAGTGACCCATCATTGAATCACCTACTAACTTGAAACTATGGCATGCATTAAACTTAATTTAAGCATAAATACTAAACAAAGAAAACGTGCGAAAACATAACCCATAATTTACATATCAGCTTAGTACAAAAGTTTCAAGGCTGATACAACCATATCTAAATAACTTAAAGTAAACATTATACAGCTATATCGAACTACCGACTTCGTCCATCCCGCGACTTGCCCCTTGGAATGGGGTGTTCAAGATAAAAACTAGGACGTGAGCGTTAACGCCCAGTACTTAAACATGAGTAAACATATGTATATGATGAATGCAATCGTGATGACTAGTAAAGGGTCATCTGATAAGTCATGCTCAGTACAGGCACCACATGAGTGTTGTAACCTCGCGGATCAACCTTTGGGTACAACCACACTCGTCAAGTACACCAGAGTAGTCAGACATACATGTCCCCACTATCGCGGTACTCTCAGTGACAGACTATCAAGTATAGAGCTGAGCGGCTCTATAATCAGGTATAACAAGGTATAGGCTCAACGTGTATATGCACATGACATATGAATATGGAAACCAGTAAATCATATATCATGCCATATAATAATTCCAAATAAATGCAACACATAAACATTTATACTCGCTGGCAATCTCAGTTAATGTATACGTACCTCTATGCTAGTTTAAGTCTTAGTAGGATCCTAGGTTCCAAGCCTATATTCAAAAGTTCATCGTATCACTACACAAGTTCTATAAGCCTTAACTAAGCTAATAAATTTTCCCAAAACATAAATAGATTCCCAGACCATACCTTCGTCCGTAGTAAGTCCTTTGGAGTCGCTAGTCCCGAATGACTATAACCACGTCTTGGTTATTCCAAAACTTCTATAATAACCAATAGGCCCTCAAGTTTATATCTCACACTATATAACTGAAGAAGGAAACTCGAGAATTCATAATTCAAAATGAATTCTGAAGACCCCTATTTATAGGAAAATTCCTGATCAAGTTCGGATCCTCCGAACTTGAGTTCGGATCGTCCGATCCAAACTCAATGTTTGCATGCAAAACACTTCGGATCTTCTAAAGTGTTCAAAGTCCGACACTTGTCAAAATCCATGGCTGAGTAATCCTGTCTGCTTGGCCTAGGGGAGTTCGGACCGTCCAGTTGTGGGTTCGGATCGTCCGAATGTGCCTTCACTCCGAAGTCAACAAGCCTTCTTTCGAGCCACCGGACTGCTGAGTTTGGATCGTCCGAATTCCTCTTCGAACCATCCGAACTGGCCCAAACATTGAAAGCCCAATTCAAAATTCTGAAGTTTGATTAAGCCCTGGAATTGGTTAATTTCTAACCCTTAATCATGTTTAATATATTATTTTCTTAAAATGGAATCTGGGTTACTAAATTTTTTCCACCTTTAGATATTTCGTCCGTGAAATAAAATCTAAAGACAAATCAAGATAACAATATGAAACATCAAACCATGTTTTATTACAAAACCTATAATTACATCTTTACATGGTAATCAAAAGTACAAAGCAAACAACTCAAGATATTCTGCTCGCATACGGCTCTCTGTTTCCCAAGTTGATTATTCAACGCCTTGGTGCTGCCACTGTACCATCACAAGTGGTATAGTCCTATTCCAAGAACTTTCTCCTTCCTGTCTAGAATACGGAGTGGTCGTTCAACATACGACAGATCTGGCTCTAGCTGAACATCAGTAGGCTGTATAATATGAGATTCATCAGCTATGTACTGTCGATGTAACGACAGATGAAAAACATTATGTATACTGGAAAGATATGGCGGTAATGTCAAACAATATGCAATATCTCCGATATTTTCCACTATCTGGAAAGACCCAATATAACGACGTGACAACTTGCCTTTCAGACCGAACCTTATCACCTTTCTGAAAGGTGATACTTAAAGGAATACATATTCACCAGGATCGAACTGAAATGGTCTGCGATGAATATTCTCATAACTAGCTTGTCTATCTTGAGCAACTTTAATTCTCCTCTTGATCAAATCTACCTTGTCTACAATCTGCTGCACCAACTCGGGACCCTCAACTTTCCGTTCTCCTATCTCATCTCATAATAACGGAGTACGACATCATCGACCATACAATGCCTTGAAAGGTGCCATATCAATTCTATGATGATAACTGTTATTGTAGGCAAATTCGATCAATGGTAACTGATCCTGCAAAGATAAACCAAAATCCATGACAGAAGAACGTAGCATATCCTCCAACGTACGAATTGTCCGCTCTGACTATCCATCAGTCTCCGGATGATATGTAGTGCTCAAACTCAGAGTGGTACCCAATGCCTGTTGAAAACTACCCCAAAAGCGTGAGGTAAAGTGTGCTGACTCTATCACTAACTATGCTCACTAGAATCCCATGCAATCGCACTATCTCCTGGATGTATAAGCGTGTCATGCGATCATAAAAATACTCTCTGTTATAAGGAATAAAGTGTGCTGATTTCGTCAAACGTTCAACAATGACCCAGATAGCATCACACTGACGTGAAGTCATAGGCAAGTGGGTAAAAAAATCCATAGTCACGTGCTCCCACTTTCATTCGGGAATTTCAAGATTCTGCAGTAAACTACCTGGTCGTCGATGTTCAGCCTTGACCTGTTGACAAACCAGACATCGAGAAACAAATTGATAAACACTTCGCTTCATTCCCTTCCACCATAATCTGGTTCGCAAGTCCTTATACATTTTCATAATTCCAGGATAAACTGAAAATCGACTCATGTGAGCTTGAGAAAGAATATCATTCCTAAGCTCCGCATCATCAGGTACAACAACTCGATTCTATAAACATAATAAACCATATGTCTGATAATGAAATCCAGATGTATTAACTCCACTGGATAGACATGCCAAACACTGAGTCTTAACATCAGATATCTGAGCATCCTAATCCGAGAATACAAAGCCGGCTCAGATAATATAGTATACAAACAAATCTCATTTTTTCCTTTCTTGTGCTTGAGCATAAAACTCAGTGACAACATTCTTGAATCAGATGAGATAAATCACTAGTTCTAAGTGCAGAAAGTCTAAATTGCCGACTCAAGGCTTCAGCAGTAACATTAGCAGAACCTGAATGATACTTAATTTCACAGTCATAATCCTTCAGTAAGTCCATCCAACGTCTCTGTCGCATATTAAACTCCTCTTGAGTGAATAAATATTTCAGACTCTTGTGATCCGTGAATATCTCAAATTTCTCGCCATAAAGATAATGCCTCCAGATCTTGAGCGCAAATAAAATGGCGGCTAACTCGAGATCGTGCACTGGATAATTCACCTCATGCGTATTCAACTACCTAGAAGCATAGGCGATAACATGTCCACACTGTATCAAACATATCCTAACCCTTGACCAGAGGCATCAGTATAGACAATATAACCTCCCAATCTAGAAGGTAGAGCTAGCACAGGTGCAGTAGTAAGAAGTCTACGCAGATCATAAAATGACTCCTCACAATCCAAGGACCATATGAAGGAAACATATTTCCGTGTAAGCTGAGTCAAAGGCCTGACTAACTGTGCAAAATTCTCGATGAACCGACGGTAATAACCAGCTAGACCCAAGAAACTTTGAATCCCAGCAAACGTCGTCGGATGAGACCAGATCAGCACTGCCTCTATCTTACTTGGATTCATAGATATTCCTTCACTTGAAATCACATGACCGAGAAATACTACCCGATCAAGCCAAAATTCGCACTTTCTCAATTTTGCATATAGCTGCTTATCTCGTAACGTCTACAGTACAAGTCTCAAATGATGTGCATGCTCATCCTTGTCATGAGAATAAACAAGAATATCATCAATGAAGATGATGACGAATCTATCGAGATATTATCGAAATACCTGATTCATCAGATTCATAAAGACTGCCAGTGCATTCGTCAAATCAAATGGCATCACCAGAAATTCATAATACCCATATCTGGTCCTAAAAGAAGTCGTAGAAATATCTGAGTCTTGTACCCGCATCTGGGGGTATCCAGATCTCATATCTATCTTGGAGTAGATATAAGTACCCTGTAATTAATCAAATAGATAATCAAGTTTTGGCAAAGGATACTTATTCTTGATGGTGACACGATTTAACTGTCTGTAGTCAATACATAATTGCATCGATCCATCCTTTTTCTTGACGAACAAAACAGGTGCTCCCCACGAAGAAAAACTCGGACAAATATATCCCTTATCAAGAAAATCCTGCAACTGCTATTTCAATTCCCTCATCTCTGACGGTGCCAGACGATAAGGTGCTCGGGATATAGGCGTTGTTCCTGGTACTAGATCAATACCAAATTCAACCTCTTGAACCGGAGGAAAACCAGGAATCTCATCAGGGAATACATTAGGTAACTCGCTGACCATCGGTAACTGATCAATACCCGGAATACTCGTGGACATATCAACTGCATAAATGAGATAGCCCTCCCCACATGACTCTAAGACATGACATGCCTTCAGAGCCGATAGAAGTGACATCGGAGGTCGTGCTCTCTGACCGTAGAAGTACCATCTATCACCCTCATCTGGATGAAACTGTACCAGACGCTGATAACAATCCACAGTAGCGAGATACAAAGTTAGCATATCTATTCCCAAAATATAGTCAAAATCTGCCATCGCTGAGATCATCAGATTAGCAGACAACACGTGACCCTCAAACTCTATAAGGCAACCCATCACTAGACGCTTAGTTACTACTACTACTCCAGCGGATTATATACAACTAAATCCAGGTCTAATGATACACAAGGTAATCTATGTCTCTTAACAAAGAGACTAGAAATAAAGGAATGCAATGCTCCAGTATCAATTAAAACAAGTGCAGGAATACCAAATAACAGAAAGGTACCTGCCAACATGCGATCGCTTCCCTCAGTAGCCTGCTCCTGAGACAGAGAAAATACCTGCCCTTGCGTGTGCGGGCGGAAACTGGAAGAACTAGGTGGTGCTGGTTGCTGACATGGATAAGTAGAAGCCTGAGATCCCATCTGTGATCCCGATCCACTGGTAGCTCCCATACGCTGAGGACAATCTCTCCGGAGATGTCCCTGCTCACCGCAAATAAAAAATGCACCAGAAGCCTTCCGAAAAGAAGCTGCAGAATGATTCCCACCACAGTAACTGCAAAATTCATCTTTATTCTTCTTCTTTCCGAACCGGAACATACCTCGTGAACCACGAGATCTAGAAAAGTAGTAGTAGTATAAGAAGACATAGATCCAGACTGCACAACAGATTAAGCCCTAGGCCCAAGAGATCCACTATGCTGTCCTGACATCATCAATTGTGCTCGACTGTTGCTGTTTTCCACTTGACGACACCGATTAACCAGAGTCTCGTTAGATGTCGGATCATCACAGACAACAACCTATGAATAAATATCCTGATTCAAGCCTTGCAGAAAGATATCATACTTGGACGCATCACTCTCATTGATGTGAGGACTGAAGGGTAGCAGATCAATAAATCGCTGCTGATACTCATCAATAGTCATAAATCCCTTTCTCAGCGTAAGCAACTCCATCGATCGTGCCTGACAGACTGCTGGAGGAAAATATAATTTCTGAAAATGTTGAAGAAAATCCTCCCAAGTCACCCGTCCTCTCTCAGTACGCGCCTGAGCTGCCTTGGCATCCAACCATAAGCGTGCACGTCCATCTATAATAAACTCTAGAACCTCCATCTTCTGCTCCTCTGTACACTCTAAAGCACAAAAATCACTCTCAATTCTGAACATCCAGTTCCTCGCTTCCTCAGGATTCTTGCCTCCCAACAAGGGTTTTGGTGCTATCTGCAGAAATTTATTGATCGTATAGCAACGTCTACCCTCGTGAGGACGATGTCGATCCTCATGATGATGGCAATGGTGATGATGCTGATGACCATCTCTCTGGCCAACACAACCATGACTCTCGTTACCTCCATCAGCCATTATCTGAAAAGATTTGCACATTAAAATCCCAAATGAGCAAAATCACTCAAAACTAGGATAAATCCCAAGTACTAATGCCAAAATCTATGCATGCTCTGATACAAAAAATGTAGTGACCCAGCATTGAATCACCTACTAACTGGCAACTTTGACATGCATTAAACTTAATTAAAGCATAAATACTAAACAGAGAAAAACGTGCGGAAACATAACCCATAATTTACATATCAGCTTAGTACAAAAGTTTCAAGGCTTAATACTGTAGTGATACAACCATATCGAAATAACTTAAAATAAACATTATACAGCTATATCGAAATCCTGCTGTATAAAATATCCTCTGTAGGCTTCTGCTCCCTAATCCTGCCTCAAACTACCGGCTCCGTCCATCCTGCAACCTGCCCCGTGGAATGGGGTGTCCAAGATAACAACTAGGACGTGAGCGCTAACGCTCAGTACATAAACATGAGTGTTTATATGTATATGATGCATGCAATCGTGATGACTGGTAAATGGTCATTTGATAAGTCATGCTCAGTACAGGTGCCACATGAGTGTTGTAACCTCGCGGATCAACCTATGGGTACAACAACACTCGTCTAGTACACCAGAGTAGTCAGACATATAGTCCCCGCCATTGTGGTACTTGATAAGTGCTATTTTTGCACTTATATTTTATATGATTTGACTTGGATGTTGTTATGTATCGAGCGATATTATGCGTATTTTCTTGTCATTTGTGTAGTAGTAGGAATCTAGGTAATAATCAATTTTTGTTGAGAAAATGAAGTAAAAAATGATGGAATAAGAAAATTAAAGAAGAAAAGATGAAGTAAGGACGGCGCACCCGCGCCTTGTAAGGAATTTCCAAAGAATTGCGGTACTCGTATAGCGCACCCGCGCTATCATGTATTAATCACGGCGCTGATCGCGGCGCACTCGCGCTGCGTAGTCTCCTAAAATTTGGAAAGTCTCTAATCGAGTTTAAAAAAAATTATAGGTTATTTTGAGGGATACGAGGGTTTAGAGAGTATTTAGAGCATATAGACGACTATTGAGAGATTGGGATTGCACAAGAGCTCGAGAACTTGGTACGAAGACTGAAGACGGTGGCATCCGGCGATGGAAAAGCTTAATTCTAATTCGTTCTCGTTTCTCTTTGAACTCTATTTTTCTAGTTTGATGGATTGTGGGAAACATATGTTTTGTTTGATCTTTGAATTTATTATGAACTAATTTCTTAGTCTAGAGGTAGACGGATCTTGACTGGAAACCAAGATTGAGATATTTTGATTTATATATTTGAATTCTTCGCACAGTTTATTTGTGTTTTCCTGATTTTAATTCTTTCAATTTACTGGCCATAGATTTAATGATATTTTATTCGGAGTCTATCACTCGAGAAAGGAGATTTTGAATACGACATAGAAAAATACATCTTTGGTGTTTATATTGTTCGAGAGGTATATAACTCTATAGAAGTCATTAGAAGAATTCTTGTGCTATTTACCGGATTTAATAGTTGAACTTAGATAGAGATATTGAATTTGCTATTGAATACGAATTTCTACTTGACACACGAGAGAGGTAGTAGAAAATAATAGGGATTCTTGGCTAATAAACTAGAAGAATTATAATTGAAAAATCATTAAAAATAAATTGTGGTGGACAGTCAAGTGAATTCAAACCTCTAGCATTCATCGCTTATTGAATTTTCATCTCGTGAACTCGTGGTTATTTAATTTTATTTCTTGCAAATTTTAGTTTTATATTAAAATCAAACCATTTTCGTAGTTCTACATAGGATTAGGAGTTGATTAGTCGCAAATATTTATTATAATATCATTTATTCATTCTCCGTGGGATCGACATGGACTTAATTCCTATATTATAACTTGACATCGTGAGCTTGCGAGCGAAAAACACGCAACAAGTTTTTGGTGCCATTGTCGGGGATTGAATTTTATTTGATTTATATTAAATTGTGCTAATTAGTCTTAATTTTTATTTAGAGAATTTTATTTTATTTTGTTGGTTCTAATTTTTAAAAAATTTCTTGTCTATGCAGTTTATGCAAAAAAGCCAAAGTTACGACTCACTGCTCTTTGATCCGGAAATCGAGAAAACTGCTAAAGCTTTGAGAAAAGCTAGAAGAGAAGAGTTGCAACAAATGGCCGAAGAAAGGGAAAGAGTTGTCAATAATGCTTTGGTGCCAATCAGAGATCACTTTCGACCGGTGATCAATAATCATTATTCTGGGATAGCTCGGCAGAATATCACGACAAATAATTTTGAGTTGAATCCAGATTTGATTAATATGGTGCAGCAGAATCAGTTCAGGGGTGCAGCTACTGAAGATCCGAATTTGCATCTGCGCACTATTCTGGAGATTGCTGACACAGTGAAAATTCATGGTGTTACTGAGGACACCATCAGACTACGATTGTTCCCGTTCTCTCTTAGGGACAATGCTCGTAGTTGGTTGCAGTCATTACCTCTTGGGAGCATCACTACATGGAAGGACATGACATCTAAATTTCTGGCTAAGTACTTTCCTCATGCCAAGTCTGCCCAACTGAAAATTTAGATCACAACTTTAAAACAGCAAGATTATGAGCTACTGTATGAAGCTTTGGAGCGGTACAAGGAATTGCTTATGAAGTGTCCAAACCATAATTTTTTGGATTGGGAACAGATCGAATTATTCTACAATGGTTTGAATGAGCCAACTTGTATTTCTGTGGATGCTGCAGCTGGAGGTTCGATATTCTCTAAATTTCCTGCGGATGCATATGAGATGCTTGAGCAAATGACTATTAACAGTTATTAGTGGCCGAGTAAGAGATCTGCGATAAGGAAGTTTGCTGGAATTCATGAGGTTGATGCATTCACTACTTTGACTGCTTAGATGGCTACTATTTCTACATAGTTGGCTGCGCTGACCAAAGGAAATCAAAATTCTACTGAGACAGCATCACTGGAAACTGCAGTAAATTATGCTGATGGATTTGAGAGTGTGGAGCAAGCTCAATATGTGAACAACAGAAATTACAACTACTATCAAGGTAATCCTGTACCCAATCATTATCATCCTAGTTTGCGTAATCATGAGAATTTTTCCTATGCAAACAATAAGAATGTGTTGAATCCTCCACCGGGGTTCAATACTCAGAATGGTGAGGGTAAGGCATCTTTGGAAGATTTGGTGCATAATTTTATTTCAGAGTCATCCACAAGATTTAAGAGGAATGAGAATAAACTTGATAGTATGGAGACGCACTTGACCAATGTGAGCGCTTCTATAAAAAATCTTGAAACACAAATTGGTCAACTGGCGAATGCATGAATAATCAACAGAGAGGTGTGTTTCACAGCAATATTGAGGTTAATCCAAGGGAGCAGTGCAAGGCTGCCACTCTTAGAAGTGGTAAAGAACTTGGGGTTGATAACCCAAAGGCAGTGGATGACGAGGAATTTGAAGAGATTGTGGCGGAATCTGAAAAATCTGACAACCAAAATTCTAGCAAGTCTACAGTTGTGCCTGAGAAACCTCCTGTGCCAAAAGCTGTTTTGCCATATCCTCAGCGGTTCAAGAAGAAAGCGTTAGATGAGAAGTTTTCTAAGTTTCTTGACATCTTCAAGAAAATCCTTATAAATATTCCTTTCGTTGATGCTTTGGAGAAAATTCCACACTACGCAAAATTCATGAATGATGTGATGGCAAGGAAGAGGAAACTTGAAGAATTTGAGACGGTAAAATTGACTGAGGAGTGCAGTGCCATCTTGCAAAAGAAACTGTCACAAAAATTGAAAGATCCAGGGAGTTTTACTATTCCTTGTATTATTGGTGGTGCAATTGTTAATAGGGCATTATGTGATTTAGGTGCAAGTATTAATTTAATGTCTTTGTCTATTTTCAGGTTGTGCTGAAAAAGCGAGGTATGACTGTGGTTAAAAATGATAAAAACGAGTTGATCTCGACTCGTACTGTCACTGGTTGGAGAGTTTGCATTGATTATAGAAGGTTGAATAAGGCTACTAGAAAACATCATTTTCCTCTTCCTTTTATTGATCAAATGCTTGATAGGTTGGCTGGGTACAAACATTACTGCTTTTTAGATGGCTATTCTGGCTACAATCAAATTGATATAGCGCCAGAGGACCAAGAGAAAACAACTTTCACATGTCCCTATGATACTTTTGCTTTTAAGAGAATGCCATTTGGTTTGTGTAATGCACCGGCTACTTTTCAGTGGTGCATGATGAAATTTTTTTCTGAAATGGTGGAAGAAGTCATGGAAATTTTTATGGATGATTTTTCAATGTTTGGGTCTTCTTTTGATCATTGTTTGCACAATTTGACTCTTCTTTTGCAGCGCTGCCAAGAAAATAATCTAGTGCTGAATTGGGAAAAAATGCCACTTCATGGTTCAAGAGGGCGTAGTACTTGGACATAAATTGTCATCTAATGGGCTTGAGGTGGATCGAGCAAAAGTGGTTACGATTGAAAAGCTACAACCACAAATAATCTGAAAGCCATTAGAAGCTTCTTGGGATACGTCGGGTTCTATCATCGCTTTATTAGAGATTTTTCTAAAATTACTAAGCCTTTATGTAATTTATTAGAAAAAGATACATCTTTTATTTTTGATGATGCGTGTTTGCAGGCGTTTACAAGGAAATAAGGAGGCACTAATTTCTGCACCTATTATGATTGTGCCTAACTGGAAAGAGCGGTTTGAAGTGATGTGTGATGCTAGTGATTATGCTGTAGGAGCAGTTTTGGGGCAGAGAAGAGATAAGATGTTTCGGGAGATTTACTATTCCAGCCGCACTCTTGACGGAGTACAACAGAATTATACTACTACTGAAAAAGAGATGTTGGCTGTGGTGTTCTCATTCGACAAATTCAGGTCGTATCTCATTGGCTCAAAAGTAATTGTTTATAGTGACCATTCAGCTATTCGTTATATTTTTGCCAAGAAGTATGTCAAGCCAAGATTGATTCGGTGGATACTCTTACTACAAGAGTTTGACTTTGAAATTAGAGACAAGAAAGAGAGTGAAAATTTAGTGGCGGATTATCTGTCTCGCTTGGAGTTGGAAGAAAAAGTTGAATATGAACTCATCAAGGAGCAATTTCCTTATGAGCATCTTTTTGAGTTAATTCTAAACTTTCTTGGTTTGCTGACTCTGCTAATTTTCTTTCTTGTGGTGTTTTGCCTCCAGATCTTAATCATCACCAAAGGAAGAAATTTTTCCATGATGCCAAGTTTTATCTATTGGATGATCCGTTTGTGTACAAAAAGTGTTCAGACCAAGTGATAAGGAGATGTGTAGATGAAGCTGAAACAAAAGAAATTTTGGAACAATGAAATTCTGCACCGTATGGTGGTCACTTTGGAGCCTCACGGACAGCCGCCAAGGTACTTCAAGTCTGGTTTTTATTGGCCAACTTTATTCAAAGACAGTTATACCTTGGTGAAATCATGTGATAGATGTAACGCCCCGAATTTATCTTAATTGAGCTTATTTGAGATAATCAGAGTTTATAGAGTTCAAGAGCCGACTTGTTTTTAATCAGGGTCTATTTTTCAAATTTTGGAAATTTCAGGGACTAAAGTGCAAAATTTGAGTTTAATATATTATCTACCACTTTTTTGGCTTGGGAATAGTTTTCATCCCTTCCCCTTGGCCGTTCCTCCTCCATTGAAACGCCCCTTAGCTTTCTCAAGCTTTCAGATTTCAATCCGAGCTCGATCCGTCCATTGGAATTTATTTTTGAAGGAAGATTAGCGATCACTGCAGCAAGAGCTCCGTTATATCGTAAGTTTTTCTACGACCAGACACATTATATTTTTCAGATGTTGTTAGAATCGATTGAGTTTCGAGTATGTTGTTCTTGACAGAGTTCTGATCGTTTATTATCTGTCGGTTTTGAAATAGAGCGTCGTTTGGATTTGTTATGATTTTTGGAAGCTATTTTCGGAAATCTAGTTTTGATATTTGTTGGGTTTGAGCCTTTTTGGTTCTCTTAGCATTGATATGAGTTGATATCGATATTGTACTGCTGTCTGTATTTCTGGTTTGTTCAAGTTACAGCCATTATGCCATCGGTTTGAGTTTTGGAGATTTTGAATCGTTTTGTGTTGTTGAACCTTGGCTTGTGATTTTATTGTCGTTTGTTGATCTTCTTTGCCTCCATACAGATTTGGTTGGAGTTTGTTGAGCCCTATGTTAGCAGCATTGGATCGTCAAGATTTGGATGAAGAACGGTAAAGAGATTACCTTGAACAGTTGTTGTTGTTAGGTTGTTTAGTTTCTGATATAACCTTTTGTTATAGCTTATCCAGAGTTGGAATTGCTTGCATTGAAAGGTAAAAGCAATCATCGTTAGCGGGATAGCATACTCGAGACAGCTTAGTTCTTGAGTTTTCCCTTAAAAATCACATACTTGCATCAATACTTGTTCTAGCAAGTGGAACTTGTATTTTGTGTCGTTTTAGTTTTTGATTATATGGCTTAATGTTTATGTTTTCTTATTCATTCATCTTGAGCCAAACCTTGATTTCAGCGGGCAGAACAACCCTTTTTGTTTAGACGTTTTGGGAGCTATACTGTGAGTGGCCTGGGTGTAGAGGTTCACTTAGTGTCAGCATACTCCTTATAGTTGCACCAAAGTCTAGGGGAGTGGGATAAGTGGCACCACCTCAATTGGGAGAGTCGGTGAGTCGTTACGTGATCTCATCCTCGGGATCCCAAAAGCACCGCAGCAATCCCTTGTTTATCAGAATTGATATCCCTATTTTAAAGACATGCATATCATTCGTTTTGATTTGATTATGTTGTCTTGAAAGCATGTTGTTGATATATTACTTGTTATGTTGCTTTTACTGGGAATATCTTTCTCAACGGAGTTATCCGGCTGTTGCTTTGTTTTGTATGTGTACTTGGCAACATGTGGGGCAGGATCAAGTCAACGAAGACCTGGTTAGCATCAAGAGGGAGAGTTAGTAGTGGAACTCGGTTTAGAAGTCGAATCGGCATGTTTATCTAGTTTAAGATTTGAAGCATGTTATGTGAGACCTCGGTTCTAAACATCTAATTAAGGAGTAAAAAATAATTAAGCATCCAATATCTAAGAACTAAAAGCAAGGCAAAGGAAATATTTTTATTTTTTTTTTAAGAGGACCACGCTCGGGCGGCCGAAAACCGCCGCTCGAGCGCGCCCTGGATAGAGGCGCTACTGATCTCAGAGTGGGGTGCGCTCGGGCTGCTAAAAATTGCAGCTCGGGCGCCCCCTACAGCAGAAACAGAACAGCAGAAAACAAGCTTTGCAACTCTATCTAAAACTATTCCAATGCAATCCAAATCAACACATACATTATAAATGCAGTTCCTCCGATTAATACATGAAGTTCTAGAGTTTAACAACTACTCCAAAATAGAACATGCCATGATAACAACACGGCAAAGCTTGCATGTCAATACAACATAATAACGAAGTTCGATATCGAAACATGTTCTATAAACACTAAGTAGACATGCTGACACGACTTCTAAACCGAGTCTCACTGCTACAACTTTCTCTCGGAGCTAACCATGCCTCTTCTGACTTGATCCTGCCTCACCTGTTGCCAAGTACACATACAAAACAAAGCAACAGCCGGATAACCAGTGAGAACGACATTCTCAGTAAAAGCAACATAACAATTTATACAACAATCAACATGCTTTCAATAAAACAATTAAATTAATAACAACGTAATGAATGCATGTCTTTTAAACCGGGATATCAATCTGATAACGAGGGATTGCTGCTGTGCTTTTGGGATCCCGAGGATAAGATCACATAACAACTCACCGACCCTCCCAATCGAGGTGGTGCCACGTATCCCACTCCTCTAGACTTTGAGCAACCATAATGAGTATGCTAGCACTAGGCGAAATACTACAACCTAGGCCACTCAATCATAGTTCCCAAACGTCTAAACAAAAAGGGCGGTTCTGCCCGCTGAAAACAAGATTGGCTCAAGATGAATGCATAACATAAATATAACACATAAGTCATTTAACAAAAGCCAATACAATCAAACAAGACACAAGTTCCTCATGCTAGAACAAGTGTAAATGCAAGTATGTGATTTCAAAGGGAAAACTCGAGAACCACCGTCCCGAGTATGCTATCCCGCTACGATGACTGCTTTTACCTTTCAATGCAGTAGCTTTCAACTCTGAATACGCTACAAAAGAGACTGTATCAACAACTCTACAATCTAACAACAACAAGGCAACGGTTCAAGGAAATGCTTTATACCGTTCTTTGTTCAAATCTCGGTAACGATCAAACAGCTGCTAACTCTGGGCTTGATACCTCCAAACGAATCTGTACGGAGACAAATGAATGATCAATAACCAAGATCAACTTATAAGCCAAGTTCCAACAACTCAAAAACGGTTCAAAATTTCCAAAAACTCAAACCGATGACATAACGGCTATAACTGAACAAACCGGCAATGCAGAAGGCAGTTCAATACCGATAAAAACTCAATTCAATGCTAATACAACAACAACAAGACAAACCCAACAAATCTCAAAACCATGATTTTCGAAAATGGCTTCCAAAAATCATAACAATTCCGAACGTCGCTCTATTTCAAAATCGACAGATAATAAACGATCAGAACTCTGTCAAGAACAACATACTCGAATCTAGAACGATTCTAACAACATCCAAAAACTAGAATGTATCGAATCGAAGAAGAACTTACGATATAACAGAGCTCTCACTGCAGTGATCGATAATCTGCCTTTAGAAATAATTTCCAACGGACGGATCGAGCCCGGAATGAAATCACAAAGCTCAAAAGCTCCAAAGTGGCATCTACAATGGAGGAGGCGTGCTTGAGGAAGGAGGAGAAGGCTTCTCCAATCAAATCCAACTTTAGATAATATATAAAAATCAATATTTGCGTTTTAGTCCCTGAAATTTCCAAAATTTGCAAAAAGGACCCTGATCAAAATCAAACCGGCTCGAGAACTCTGTAATCTCTGATTAACTCAAATAAACTCATTTAAGATAAAAACGGGGCGTTACAATTCTCCCCCACTAAGAAGAGATTTCGTCCTCGAAATCAATGAGAACCACAACTCATAAGATAGAATAGAGAACTAAAGACAGTAAGAAGAACTCACTTCATCCGAATAACTCCGGAAATTGCTGTCTCATGCCAGACTCTGTCTCCCAAGTCGCTTCCTCGACGCCGTGACGGCTCCACTGCACTTTCACTAACGGGATCGACTTGGTTCTGAGTTGTTTCTCCTTCCGATCAAGGATCTGAATCGGTCGCTCAAAGTAGCTCAAAGTCTCATCTAACTCGGCTTCTTCAGGCTGAAGAACATGAGAAGGATCTAGATGATACTTTCGCAGCATAGAGACGTGAAAAACGTCGTGAATTCCTGATAAAGACGGAGGAAGTGCAAGTCTGTAGGCAAGATCGCCTATCTTCTCGAGAATCTCGTACGGCCCGATCAATCTCTGAGATAACTTCCCTCTCTTACCGAATCTAACAGTGCCTCTGAAAGGAGAAATCTTAAGGAAAACACGGTCTCCCTGCTCAAAACTCAGAGGTCGACGTCGGACATTTGCATACTTCGCCTGTCTATCTTGAGCTGACTTCATTCTGTTCTGAATGATCTTAACCTGCTCTGCCATATCTCTAAGCATATCCGGTCCCAAATTTGGTGACTCGGACAAGTCATCCCAAAACAACGGAGATCAGCATTTCTTACCGTACAATGCCTCAAAAGGCGCCATACCGATACTCGCTTGGAAGCTGTTGTTGTAAGAAAACTCGACAAGAGGCAAAGAATCCTGCCAACTAGTGCCAAAGTCTAGCAGTACCGCTCGCAGCATATCCTCTAACGTCTGGATAGTCCGCTCTGACTGTCCATCGGTCTGAGGATGATAAGCTGTACTCAGATGCAATCGAGTACCAAGTGCCCCCTGAAGACTGTGCCAAAAGTGAGAAGTGAATCTAGGATCTCTGTCTGAAACGATCGACTTCGGCACACCATGTAATCTCACAACATTGCTAACATACAACTCAGCCATCTGATCATGACGATACGTCATCTTGTACGGAATAAAACAAGCAGACTTCGTCAATCGGTCGATCACTACCCAAATGGCATCGCATCCTCGAACGGATCGTGGTAGCTTCATGACGAAATCCATGGAAATGTGATCCCATTTCCATTCAGGAACAGATAGACTGTGCAACAGACCACCTGGTCGCTTCCGCTCTGCTTTCACTTGCTGACAGTTCAAACACCGAGATACAAATCTCGCAACATCGCCCTTCATTCTCTTCAACCAGAACTGACTCTTCAGATCGTTGTACATCTTATGACCTCCAGGATGAACACTATACCGACTGCAATGAGCCTCTCGGAGAATACGCTGTCTCAACTCAGAAATATCAGGCACAACAATACGGTTATTCACGAACAAAACATCATCTCTAACCTGGAATTCAGACTGATGACCCGATCTGACTTTCTCTACTGAAATCTGGATGCTCGGCTCAGACTTCTGTGCTTCTCTGATTGCAACAAACAACTCTGGCTCGGCTTGAATAGCAAACACTCTGATAGTCTCCCTATCTATTTCAAACTCTAAACCAGAAGTGCAACAATCGTCGATCAACTGGGAAACACCCATAGTAGAAAGAGATAAAGAACAAAGCTTTCGGCTCAACGCATCTGCAACTGCATTTGACTTTCCCGGATAATACTTGATTTCACAGTCGAAATCCTTCAACAGATCTAACCATCTTCTCTGTCTCATATTTAGCTCTGCCGGTGAAAACAAGTACTTAAGGCTCTTATGATCAGAAAAGATCTCGAAGGACTCACCATAAAGATAGTGACGCCAGATCTTCAAAGCAAAGACGATCGCAGCTAGTTCAAGATCATGGACCGGATAACGAGTCTCGTGCGATTTTAGTGTTGGAACACGGTCGTTCTCCGGATCGAAAAAGAAAGTGATACCCGGTGCAGTGGAAGTTTTAAATTTTATATGGAACGATTCCATATGGGTATCAAATACCTACGATTAAAATTGATAATATAAAATTTAAACAATATAAATTTTACCTTAAAATCTCGAAACGAGATTATGGACACCAACAGATTAAACTGCTCTTGTTGTATATCCCAGGAACTGATGAACGAACAATTCTTCAATCAGGTCCACGAACAGAAGTTTAATCCCTCTGATAGACTGCACTAGAAAGTCTATCAGAAGTTTCTGCGAAGAGATAGAACAGATATGATCTGCTAATTCAGACTGCAAATTCAAAATTCGCAGACTGAAAATTCTCTAAGACAGAGAGAGGGGGCGGCCGAAATTCCTAGATTGGAGGCTAGGGTTTTCGAAAATCTAAGTGTAAGTTGTGTGTAATTTTTGTACTGCAATAACTTATTTATAATGTGGGCTGCTAACAGCTTAGGGCCCAATAGTCCTAAGTTCAAGCCTGACAAGCAAAGCCCGCATGTTCAGAAATTAATATAAAATTCATCGTGACTCAGATTGATAAACCAATTTCACCAATGTGCACAGAAACCATTTTTGCATCTTTTAAAGTCAAGATAAATTTTCTGAATCCGAATTCAGTGGTTTCCAAAAATGTCCATCACTATGTCATTTTAGGAAATCTTACTCCCTCTACTCTTAAATAAGAAGTCCCACTTCTTTATTCACTAAATTTAACTCTTTAAATTTAATTATCTCAACGGGGATTAAAAATCCATTACTTGTGTGACCCTCAATGGTTCAGGGATACAGCTAGCCGTGGGCTCACAACTTCTTGTGACTCGGAACAACAATTTCCGACTTGCGCATCGAATCATGGTAAGAGCGCCTAGCAACATCGCCCCATGATTCCCTAGGTATCACTGATAGTGCCTGCAAAAACCAATGGATTTTGGTTAGCGTACAGTACGGTCCCTTCATCCATATATCCCGATCGAATCAACAACCATTGGTAAATCGAGAGTCGTTCGAGATTCGATAACTATGCAATGCATCTTGAAGATCAAATAGTGACATCGCATGTGCTACTAAAAAACCATTTCTTAAAACACATCATGTACTCTGGCCAGAGATTCGTCACACTAATATCTCCTCAGATTGCATAGGATATCCACACTCGCAAGTATGTGGTGAATCCTTGACAACAAAGCATCGACTCCTATATGTGTCGTAACTGTACCCAATCCCGACACCTAATGACCCCAATAGAGTCGGTAAACGAGTCAAAGTACAGTACTATCATATAGAGTCTCAATGATGTTTCAAGTAGTAAGGACTAATGGTGTACAACCAAAACCGCGGACTTTATCCACTCGATAAGTGATAACCACTTGGAAAGTCCAGATAGGGTAGTTCGATCATTCATCGTATGAATATCCATTTGCATGCTTTGAATATCTCTATGTTCCATACCAATGAAACGTGGTACTCGGCATCGCAAATGCTAGTCTCAATCTCGAGCGATCCTTATCCTTATTAACGAACGGCTCAATTGACTAGGAACTGTTTAGAATATACAGTGACTTTGAGATGTGTTTCATGATAGCCATCCCCATGTGCTACCACATCTTACATACACTATAGTATATTCAAGTTCTTCATCTAAACATCTTATAGTATGTCACAACATAATAATATGATAAAAGATAAAGTAAATGCCATTATAAAAGTGTAAATTATATTAAACAAAAGATTGTTTATACATAGAGTCATAAAAGCCCTTAGCCACAAGTTGGCTCACCGGGCACCCACTCTTTCAATCTCCCACTTGCCCTAAAGCCAACTAGTCATACTACGTAGTCCCATTGCTTCGCGATGTTTGTCAAATAATGGTCCTAGCAAGGGCTTAGTAAGTGGATCAGCGATATTGTCTACAGAGGCCACTCTCTCGACAGTGATGTCTCCTCTTTCCACGATCTCCCGGATGATGTGGTATTTCCTCAGTACGTGTTTGGATCTTTGATGAGACCTTGGTTCCTTTGCCTGAGCAACGGCACCCGTGTTGTCACAGTAAACCGGGACTGGACCAACAGCTTCAGGAATAACGCCCAACTCTTGGACGAAATTCCTCATCCAAACGGCCTCTTTAGCAGCAGCTGATGCCGCAATGTATTCTGCCTCAGTGGTGGAATCCGCTGTGGTGTCCTGCTTGGAACTCTTCCAAGAGACAGCACCGCCGTTGAGCATGAACACAAATCCAGAGGTTGACTTCGAGTCATCCACGTCACTTTGGAAGCTAGAGTCGGTATAGCCTTCCAATTTCAGTTCTCTTCCTCCATAAACCATGAATACATTCTTAGTTCTTCTCAAGTACTTAAGAATATCCTTCACGGCTTTCCAATGCATTTGACCGGGATTGGCTTGATATCTGCTCGTGACACTCAGAGCAAATGCCACATCCGGTCTGGTGGATATCATCCCATACATGATACTCCCTATGGCTGACGCATATGGTATGTGTGTCATTTTCTCTATCTCTTCGTCAGTCTTGGGACACATAGACTTGGATAGAGAGACTCCATGACACATAGGTAGATGTCCTCTCTTGGACTCATCCATTGAAAACCTTTTCAATATAGTGTCGATGTAGGTAGCTTGAGTAAGTCCTATCATTCCCTTAGATCTATCTCTATAGATCTGTATCCCTAGAATATAGGACGCCTCACCCAAATCCTTCATCGAGAATCTACCTGATAACCATATCTTTATTGACTACAACATCCCTACATCATTCCCAATGAGTAAGATGTCATCAACATAAAGTACTAAGAATGTCACAGCATCCTTAACTACTTTCTTGTACACGCACGGTTCCTCCGGGTTCTTGATAAAACCAAAATCCTTTATTGTTTCATCAAATTTCTGGTTCCAACTTCTTGATGCTTGTTTGAGACTATAGATCGATCTCTGAAGCTTGCATACCTTATGCTCGCTTCCCATGGATGTGAATCCCTCGGGCTGCATCATATAGATTTCTTCCTTAATGTTTCCATTAAGAAATGCAGTCTTCACATCCATTTGCCATATCTCATAGTCATACCATGCTGCTACGACAATAAGAATTCTTATGGACTTGAACATTGCGGCTGGTGAAAAAGTTTCATCATAGTCAACTCCTTGTCTTTGAGTATAACCTTTTGCCATCAATCGTGCCTTGTAGGTCAGTACCTTTCCATCAGGCCCAAGTTTTCTCTTATAGATCCATTTACACCCTATTGGAAAAATTCCATCGGGAGGATCTACTAAAGTCCAAACTTGGTTTGTATGCATCGAATCTATTTCCGACTGCATAGCTTCAAGCCATAAATTCGAATCTGCATCAGAAATTGCTTCCTTGAAGTTTCTTGGATCACATCCAATGTCGGGTTCACTTTGATCCCCTTCAAGAAGAAAACCATATCTAATAGGAGGCCTAGAAGTCCTCTCGGATCTTCTAGCAATAGGCGTGTCAATCAATGGTTCCTGAGGTGTAGGATCATTATTTTGTATCTCGGGTTCTTCTCGAATTTCTTAGAGTTCCATCATCTTGTCTTTCTTATCCAATAAGAACTCCTTCTCCAAGAAGGTGGCATTCCTTGAAACAAACACTTTTGTTTCAGTAGGATGATAGAAATAATATCCGATTGAATTCTTCGGATACCCTACAAAATAACATAAGCTGGATCGACTATCCAACTTATCTCCCACTGTCTGCTTCACGTAAGCAGGACATCCCCAAATCCTCAAGTACGAATACTTAGGAGCTTTGCCATTCCATAACTCGTATGGTGTTTTGTTCACTGCTTTAGTGTGAACGTTGTTCAACAACAATACCGCCGTTTCAAGAGCATAGCCCCAAAACAAAGGTGGGAGCTCAGTGAAGCTCATCATGGATCAAACCATGTCCAACAAAGTTCGATTGCGACGCTCCGAAACACCATTAAGCTGAGGTGTCATAGGAGGAGTCCACTGAGAGAGAATCCCATTCTCTTTTAGATAGCTCAAAAACTCGGTACTCAAGTATTCTCCACCTCGATCTGATCGAAGTGCTTTAATCCTCTTACCTAGTTTGTTTTCTACTTCAGCCTTGAATTCTTTGAACTTTTCAAATGATTCAGACTTATATTTCATCAAATATAAGTACCCATACCTAGAATAATCATCAGTAAAGGTAATGAAGTAGGTGTGACCAAATTTTGTACCAATACTAAATGGTCCGCAAATATCCGTATGGATCAAATCCAATAGATTTTGACTACGCTCAGGTTTTCCTTTGAAAGGAGATTTAGTCATTTTTCCTTTCAGGCAGGACTCACAAGTAGGTAGAGAGTTAATATCAGACATATCAAACATGCCCTCTCCCACTAGCTTGTTCATCCTCCTTGATGAAATATGACCTAGCCTAGCATGCCAAAGGTTTGCCGGGTTTTGACTATCGATTTTCCTTTTGTTTGTTGTTACCGGTTTATCAACATAATTTATTGGAACGTCTTTTAATTTTAAGTTATATAGATCGTTTTCAAGTTGTCCATTTCCAATCAAACATTCATTCTTGTAAATATTGCAAATCCCATTCACAAAATTGCAAGAAAAACCATCTCTATCAAGCATAGAAACAGAAATAATGTTTTTAATCAAGTCTGGAACAAATAAAACATCTCTCAAAAGTAACTTAAAATCGTTCTGCAAAATTAAATAAACGTCTCCCACATCTTTGGCTTCAACTCTAGAACCATTTCCGAGCCTCAGCTGGGTCTCACCCATTCTAAGCTTGCGACTTCTTGTCATCACCTGCAAATCATTGCAAATGTGAGATCCACATCCGGTATCCAATACCCAAGAAATAGTATTAAGTGAAACATTTATTTCAATATAAAACATACCCTTCGCAGTTCGCAACTGCTCTAGATATTCCTTGCAGTTACGTTTCTAATATCCGGGTTTCTTGCAGTGATGGCAAACATCCTTGGACTTTTTCATGTTTGAAGCCTTTGTCTTGTTCTTCTTCTCGGGTCCGGTTTTCTTGGATGGGGCAGAACGTTTCTTACCCTTTGTACTTGGCCCCTTCTTAGCAGAAGAAGAGGAGCCCACCAAGAGAACCGGTTTATCATTCTTTAAAGTGGCTTCATAAGTTACAAGCATATTGACCATCTCTTCAAGGGAGGCCTCTATCTTGTTCATATTGAAATTCACCACAAAACCGTCAAACGATGAAGGAAGAGAGAGAAGTAATAAGTCCACATTGAGTTCATGCTCCAATACCAAATCAAGCGTTACCAACTTCTGAATGAGCCAAATCACGCGTACCCCATGATCACGGACCGAAGTCCCTTCACGCATGCGACACGTCATTAACTCTTTTACAGTAGCGAACCTTTCAGCTCTCGATTGAGCCCCAAAAAGTTCCTTGAGTTGTACGTGAATGTCAGCAGCATTCACGGTATCCTCAAATCGCCTCTGGAGTTCATCAGACATCGAAGCTTGCATATAGCATTTGGCCTTGATATCATGGTCCCACCATTTATCAAGTTTGGCCAACTCTTCCGGACTTATATCAGCTGGTTCTTCCTTCGGAGGAGATTTTTCTAACACGTAGAACATCTTCTCCGAGGTCAAGACAATCTTCAACTTACGGAACCATTCCGTATAGTTTGCGCCAGTCAGTTTATTTTGTTCGAGAATAGAGAATAGTGGATTGCGCGAATTCATCTTAATGAAATACTGAAAAGAAACAGACAATAATCAGTGATTGTTTAATTAATTTACTAAGACATAAAATAGGCGAAATTTATTTTATAAATCTTACTCCCACTATTTTAACGATTTCACTACCCTATAGTGAAAACGAGAAACATTTTCTTTAGTGGGAACATGAAGTCCAATTGACAAACTATAGTCCCGAATAATATCAACAAACCATAATTTTCAAAAGGTAGAGCCCAATTGCTTCCAAAGCAACCTCCATGTTTTTACCTCATGTCCAATAATGGCCCAATAATATGACGCCGTTTATTGTGACATGTCAAGATGACCCATCAATATCAAGTTGTGATGGACGGTCGCCATGTGGATCCCCAATAATATGAGCCAATCCCATGGGAGTTCCATCCAACTTACAACATGTGTCGATCCAATGTACAGCTTTCCGATGAACGGGCCCCCCCAATAATATGAGCTGGACTGTATCCGCGGTTAGCATCTCATACATTGATCGTTGATGGAAGGTAGGAACATTTAAACAATATTTAAATTTCCTTTATTTATCATGATATCAATTTTAAATCATATTTAAAATGAGAGATTTTTAATTTTGAAAATTTGTCTCATCATTTAAAATTTGTATGCTTGCGGGATTCATACAATTTAGTCTAAACATGCATACAACGATAATATCATATATTATATTTTAGGATGATCGATTCCATTACTAATCGACCCGTGGTTGCCAATCACGAATCTAAGTCCAATCCTAGGTGATATGCAAGTATGCAATGCAATCCTATTACATTGTGCTTCCAATTTATATTTCTTCAGTCTTTATCATTGCTTGCTGGTCCCACCTCCATCTTCAAAAACTCTCACTATTTCTAGTGAATTTACAATAAATTACTATGACAAAAAAAGGGATACATTGTAGGGGTGGGAACGGGCCATAAACCAGGCCCATTTTTATTACAAATGATAAAATCAAATTTGGGCCATAAACCAGGCCCATTAATAAAACTTAACAATCAATAATAAAGTCAAATGTAAACAAACTAACATACACCTATAATATTGGTCATGGCAATCGATCATCCTTATCCAATAATATTTAATTCAAAAATTAATTTATTGGATATCATGCAATGACAATAAATATAAATAGATAAAATCATATTTCATACATAAAATCTTATTTTATATATAAAATCATATTTTATCTAGTTTATCCATAAAATCATATTTTACATATAAAATCTAATTTTATACATAAAATCATATTTTATTATCAATTGTACCAAAATTAATAATTAAAGATTTAATTTATGGGATTAAATTTATAAATTTCCAAAATTCAAAATTTATCCAAAAATTAATTTTCTTAAAAATTTTGGGCTCAAACAATTTTGACCCATTGCCTCGTGGACCAACTGAAAAAATTTTCAATCGGGCCAAAAACTGGGTCCAAAACCATTTTGGGCTAGAATTCATAATTCACGAAAAAATTTAATTTTTTAATAAAAAAAAAAAATTTTGGGCAGCCCGGGACAATCCCAGGCTGCCCGCCCGTCGCTGGGCTGGACTCGTCCAGCCCAGCTGCGTGGGCTAGGGCAATGCTTGCCCTAGCTCGCGCAGGGCTGCTGTGTGCAGCCCATCTGCGCGCAGCCAAGCTGCGCGCAGGGCTGCACGCGGCGCTGCTCGCTGCCTTCGGGCAGCGGGCAGCCCGAAAATAATTTTTTTTTCTTTTCCGTTTTATTTTTCTGATAAATCGAGGCTTTGTACAATCGATAAAATTTTAATCGTAAAATCCGAGAACAACCTGGCTCTGATACCACTGTTGGAACACGGTCGTTCTCCGGATCGAAAAAGAAAGTGATACCCAGTGCAGCGGAAGTTTTAAATTTTATATGGAACGATTTCATATGGGTATCAAATTCCTACGATTAAAATTGATAATATAAAATTTAAACAATATAAATTTTACCTTAAAATCTCGAAACGAGATTATGGACACCAATAGATTAAACTGCTCTTGTTGTATATCCCAGGAACTGATGAACGAACAATTCTTCAATCAGGTCCACGAACAGAAGTTTAATCCCTCTGATAGACTGCACTAGAAAGTCTATCAGAAGTTTCTGCGAAGAGATAGAACAGATATGATCTGCTAATTCAAACTGCAAATTCGAAATTCGCAGACTGAAAATTCTCTAAGACAGAGAGAGGGGGGCGGCCGAAATTCCTAGACTGGAGGCTAGGGTTTTCGAAAATCTGAGTGTAAGTTGTGTGTAATTTCTGTACTGCAATAACTTATTTATAATGTGGGCTGCTAACAGCTTAGGGCCCATTAGTCCTAAGTTCAAGCCTGACAAGCAAAGCTCGCATGTTCAGAAATTAATATAAAATTCATCGTGACTCAGATTGATAAACCAATTTTACCAATGTGCACAGAAACCATTTCTGCATCTTTTAAAGTCAAGATAAATTTTCTGAATCCGAATTCAGTGGTTTCCAAAAATGTCCATCACTATGTCATTTTAGGAAATCTTACTCCCTCTACTCTTAAATAAGAAGTCCCACTTCTTTATTCACTAAATTTAACTCTTTAAATTTAATTATCTCAACGGGGATTAAAAATCCATTACTTGTGTGACCCTCAATGGTTCAGGGATACAGCTAGCCGTGGGCTCACAACTCCTTGTGACTCGGAACAACAATTTCCGACTTGCGCATCGAATCATGGTAAGAGCGCCTAGCAACATCGCCCCATGATTCCCTAGGTATCACTGATAGTGCCTGCAAGAACCAATAGATTTTGGTTAGCGTACAGTACGGTCCCTTCATCCATATATCCCGATCGAATCAAAAACCATTGGTAAATCGAGAGTCGTTCGAGATTCGATAACTATGCAATGCATCTTGAAGATCAAATAGTGACATCGCATGTGCTACTAAGAAACCATTTCTTAAAACACATCATGTACTCTGGCCAGAGATTCGTCACACTAATATCTCCTCAGATTGCATAGGATATCCACACTCGCAAGTATGTGGTGAATCCTTGACAACAAAGCATCGACTCCTATATGTGTCGTAACTGTACCCAATCCCGACACCTGATGACCCCAATAGAGTCGGTAAACGAGTCAAAGTACAGTACTAGCATATAGAGTCTCAATGATGTTTCAAGTAGTAAGGAATAATGGTGTACAACCAAAACCGCGGACTTTATCCACTCGATAAGTGATAACCACTTGGAAAGTCCGGATAGGGTAGTTCGATCATTCATCGTATGAATATCCACTTGCATGCTTTGAACATCTCTATGTTCCATACCAATGAAACGTGGTACTCGGCATCGCCAATGCTAGTCTCAATCTCGAGCGATCCTTATCCTTATTAACGGACGGCTCAATTGACTAGGAACTGTTTAGAATATACAGTGACTTTGAGATGTGTTTCATGATAGCCATCCCCATGTGCTACCACATCTTACATACACTATAGTATATTCAAGGTCTTCATCTAAACATCTTATAGTATGTCACAACATAATAATATGATAAAAGATAAAGTAAATGCCATTATAAAAGTGTAAATTATATTAAACAAAAGATTGTTTATACATAGAGTCATAAAAGCCCTTAGCCACAAGTTGGCTCACCGGGCACCCACTCTTTCATTCAGCTGCCTCGATGCATATGCCACCACATGCTTATGCTGCATAAGAACACAACCCAAGCCTCGGTTAGAAGCATCACAATAGACTGTGAAACCTCCAGTACCCTTTGGAATAGAAAGAATTGGAGCACTGGTCAGTCTCCTCTTCAGATCAACAAAGCTAGCCTCACAATCTGGAGTCCAAACAAAAGGCGCATTCTTCTGAGTCAGCTGGGTAATTGGCTTGGCAATAGACGAGAAACCCTCGATGAAACGACGGTAATAACCAGCTAAACCCATGAAGCTTCGGATCTCCGGCACTGAAGTAGGTCTAGGCCAATTCATAACCGCTTCAATCTTGCTGGGATCGACAGAAATCCCATCTTCAGAAATAATATGACCGAGAAAGACAACTCGATCTAACCAGAATTCACACTTAGACAGCTTGGCAAACAACTGCTCAACTCGCAAAATCTGCAGTACGGTCCTCAAGTGCTCTGCATGGTCAGTACGGTTCTTCGAGTAGATAAGAATATCATCGATGAAAATAATGACGAACTCATCTAAATAACGCTGAAAGATACGGTTCATTAAACCCATAAAAACCGCTGGGGCATTAGTCAAACCGAACGGCATGACTATAAACTCAAAGTGACCATACCTCGTCCTGAATGCTGTCTTAGGAACGTCTTCCTCTCGCACTCTCAACTGGTGATAACCTGACCTCAGATCAATCTTAGAGTAGACAAAATAACCCTGCAGTTGATCAAACAAGTCATCTATTCGGGGTAAAGTATACCTGTTCTTAACTGTAGCCTGATTCAATTGGCGGTAGTCAATACAGAGCCGCATAGAACCATCCTTCTTCCGAACAAAAAGCACCGGAGCACCCCAAGGCGATACACTAGGTCTAATGTATCCCTTGGCAATCAAATCCTCAAGTTGTTCCTTCAACTCTCTCAATTCAACAAGTTCCATACGATAAGGATCTTTTGAAATAGGTTGAGTACCTGGCACTAAGTCAATACTGAATTCGACTTCTCGAATAGGCGGCAATCCAGGAACATCTTCCAGAAACACATCCGCAAAATCTCTAACCACTGGTAAATCTACCAAAGCTGGGCTAGATTTCAGTACATCAACTGCATACACCAAAAATCCTTCTGCACCTTTCTGTAGCAAACGAGTCATAGATAACACTGAAATCAAAGGAATTCTAGATCGAGAACTCTTACCAAAGAATTTCCACTCGTCAGCCATTTCAGGTCTGAACCTGACAACCTTCAGAAAACAATCAACTATTGCCCTGTACTTGGTCAAAGCATCTATACCGACAATACAATCAAAATCTGACAACCCAAGCACAATACAGTCAAATTCTAACAAATTCCCCTCAAAAAAAAGTTCACAGTTCCTGACTAGTCTGACAGAAACAATTCCTCCACCCAAAGGTGAAGTAACAGCTATTACTGTAGGCAACAATTCAGTTGGCAAAGCATGCAATAATACGAATTTCTCAGAGATAAAAGAATGAGAAGCACCCGTATCTATCAAGACATGAGCAGAATAACCGAAAATCAAACAGTTACCTGCTATGACATCATCAGGTGCTGCCTGAGCCTGATCCTCTGTCAATGCAAAGACTCGTGCTTGCTGTCTCGGAGGCTGATTTGCACTAGAGTTACCTCCCTGTTGGTTCTGCTGCTGAGGCTAGAAAGAGTGCACTGCAGAAGACTGCCTCTCAGGCTGAGCTGCAGGTCTAGACGAACTCCCACTCTGAGCTCTATCTCTGTTACGTTGAGGGCACACCTTAGAGAAGTGTCCCGGTTGCTGACATGTGTTACAATTGCCGAAGACTCCCACACACTGATCCGGTGAGTGTCTTCCTCCACACTTGCTGCAGTACAAGGATGAGGACCCAGAACTCGGTCCTGAACCAAATTGCTTCGAACCACTGGAACTGGACGAACTGTTTCCTTGCCTCTTGAACTGTTTACCTCTTGCTTTGTACTGATCCTTTCTGTTTCCTCCACTGTTACCACCTTCATACCTCTGCTGCTGGTTCTGATGTTGAGGTGGCTTATTCTGGTACTGAGATGGTTGGTTTTGATACTGCCTCTGCTGCTGAGGTGCCCCCTGATTACCTCTTTGCCTCCACAAGCCTGCTTCTGCTCCCTTTGCGTAATTCATGGCATCTGCAAAGTTGCTAGGCCTGTTGGTGTTAACCAACGTGAAGACATCGGGGTTTAACCCGTTGATGAACTGATATGCCTTAGCTTCTTCATCTTCGGCAATTAGCGGTGCAAAACGCAACAGACTATCGAACTTAGCCACATACTCTTCAATGTTCAGATTCCCTTGCTTCAGATTTGCAAACTCTGCTCCCTTATCCTTACGATACGAGATAGGGAAAACCCGCTTATAAAACTCAGATTTAAAAAGAGTCCAAGTAACCTCTGTACCTCTACTCTCAAATGCTTTCTTTGTCAAGATCCACCAGCTCTTAGCACCACCACGTAGCTGATGAATTACTAACCTGATTCGGCGGTCATCTGAGTAGTCAATGGAATCAAACAACTGATCCATATCATCCAACCAACTCTCATAGTCAACTGGATTTTTTGAACCCATCAACAACGGCGGATTGAACGACTGAAACCTCTTCAGCAAGGTTTCCATAGGAGTCGCTGAAGCATCCAACTGATCAACTTCAGTGCTAGCTTGCTTAGTCGCAAGGATAACTGGCGGTGTGTTTCTGTTTATTACTCGACGAGGACCTATCTGATAATCAAAGGTTAGGACACGAGATATTTCAACCGCTACAATCAGTGCCCTTACAACCGCTTGGAATACCGGATACCAGTCGATAACAGAAACAGTTATATTTCAAGTAGATCATGCTTTATAAATTAAATCACAAAACCATGTAATTCAATAACTCTCAATAATAAAGCATGCTCGCATGGAATTAAGTACACAGTTACAATAATTCAAACACATGCGAAGAGCCAATACACGCAGACTCGATCTACCCGCTTACTCTAGTTCGACCAAGAATCTTAATGCTCTGATACCACTTAATGTGAGATCTCGGTTCTAAACATCTAATTAAGGAGTAAACAATAATTAAGCATCCAAGATCTAAGAACTAAAAGCAAGGCAAAGGAAAAACAAATATTTTTTTTTTAAGAGGGCCGCGCTCGGGCGGCCGAATACCGCCGCTCGAGCGTGCCCTATACAGAGGCGCTACTGATCTCGGAGTGGGGTGCACTCGGGCTGCTAAAAATTGCAGCTCGGGCGCCCCCTACAGCAGAAACAGAACAGCAGAAAACAAGCTTTGCAACTCTATCTAAAACTATTCAAATGCAATCCAAATCAACACATACATTATAAATGAGTTCCTCCGATTAATACATGAAGTTCTAGAGTTTAACAACTACTCCAAAATAGAACATGCCAGGATAACAACACGGCAAAGCTTGCATGTCAATACAACATAATAACGAAGTTCGATATCGAAACATGTTCTAACAACACTAAGTAGACATGCTGACACGACTTCTAAACCGAGTCTCACTGCTACAACTTTCTCTCGGAGCTAACCATGCCTCTTCTGACTTGATCCTGCCCCACCTGTTGCCAAGTACACATACAAAACAAAGCAACAGCCGGATAACCGGTGAGAACGACATTCCCAGTAAAAGCAACATAAAAATTTATACAACAATCAACATGCTTTCAATACAACAATTAAATTAATAACAATGTAATGAATGCATGTCTTTTAAACCGGGATATCAATCTGATAACGAGGGATTGCTGCTGTGCTTTTGGGATCCCGAGGATAAGATCACGTAACAACTCACCGACCCTCCCAATCGAGGTGGTGCCACATATCCCACTCCTCTAGACTTTGAGCAACCATAATGAGTATGCTAGCACTAGGCGAAATACTACAACCTAGGCCACTCAATCATAGTTCCCAAATGTCTAAATAAAAATGGTGGTTCTGCCCACTGAAAACAAGATTGGCTCAAGATGAATGCATAACATAAATATAACACATAAGTCATTTAACAAAAGCCAATACAATCAAACAAGACACAAGTTCCTCATGCTAGAACAAGTGTAAATGCAAGTATGTGATTTCAAAGGGAAAACTCGAGAAACACCGTCCCGAGTATGCTATCCCGCTACGATGACTGCTTTTACCTTTCAATGCAGTAGCTTCCAACTCTGAATACGCTACAAAAGAGACTGTATCAACAACTCTACAATCTAACAACAACAAGGCAACGGTTCAAGGAAATGCTCTATACCGTTCTTTGTTCAAATCTCGGAAACGATCAAACAGCTGCTAACTCTGGGCTTGATACCTCCAAACGAATCTGTACAGAGACAAATGAATGATCAATAACCAAGATCAACTTATAAGCAAAGTTCCAACAACTCAAAAACGGTTCAAAATCCCCAAAAACTCAAACCGACGACATAACGACTATAACTGAACAAACCGGCAACGCAGACGGCAGTTCAATACCGATAACAACTCAATTCAATGCTAATACAACAACAACAAGACAAACCCAACAAATCTCAAAACCATGATTTTCGAAAATGGCTTCCAAAAATCATAACAATTCCGAACGTCGCTCTATTTCAAAATCGACAGATAATAAACGATCAGAACTCTGTCAAGAACAACATACTCGAATCTAGAATGATTCTAACAACATCCAAAAACTAGAATGTATCGGATCGAAGAAGAACTTACGATATAACAGAGCTCTCACTGCAGTGATCGATAATCTGCCTTCAGAAATAATTTCCAACGGACGGATCGAGCCCGGAATGAAATCACAAAGCTCAAAAGCTCAAAAGTGGCATCTACAATGGAGGAGGCGTGCTTGAGGAAGGAGGAGAAGGCTTCTCCAATCAAATCCAACTGTAGATAATATATAAAAATCAATATTTGCGTTTTAGTCCCTGAAATTTCCAAAATTTGCAAAAAGGACCCTGATCAAAATCAAACCGGCTCGAGAACTCTGTAATCTCTGATTAACTCAAATAAACTCATTTAAGATAAAAACGGGGCGTTACATGTTAGAACTTGAACTTTTTATGTTTTGTATTCGGATTGTAATAGCTAGAACCGATGCATGTTCTGTCTTTATGAGTGGTTGATCAACTCTATAGCTTCATGTATTATATGGAGGAACTGCGTTTGTAATGCATGATTATGATTTGAATGTGTTGGATTGTTTTGGAATTGAGTTCCTGAGGTTTCTGCTCTGTTTTTGGTTTTGCAGAAGGGGGCGCACGGTCTGCAGCTTTTAGCAAACCAGGCGCACCCCCTTCCGAGCTAGGCAGTATGTTTGCTGTTTTGGCCGCGCACGGTTTGCTGTTTTTAGCAGACCGAGCGCATCCCCTGTTGAGCAAAACAGTGGGTTTAGGATCTTGGAGGTGCCCGGTCTGCAGTTTTTAGCAGACCGAGCGCACCCCCTTTTAAAAAAAATTTATTTTACTTTTAGTCTTGGATCTTGTATGCTTAATTGTTGTTTAATCCGAGATTAGTTGTTTAGAACCGAGGTCTCACATTAAGTGGTATCAGAGCGATAAGTTCTTGGTTGAACTAAAGTGAGCGGGGTAGATCGAGTCTGCGTGTATTGGCTCCTCGCATGTGTTTGAGTTATTTAACTGTTTATTTAATTCCATGCGAGCATGCTTTATTATTTTAGAATTAATTGAATTACATTCTTATGTGATTTAATTTATAAAGCATGATCTACTTGATATATAATTGTTTCTGTTATCGACTGGTATCCGATATTCTGAGCGGTTGTAAGGGCACCGAATTGTAGCGATTGAGATATCTTGTGTCCTAACCTTTGATTATCAGATGGGTCCTCGTCGAGTTATAAACTGAAACCCACCACCAGTTATTCCTACGATTGAGCAAGCTAGTACTGAAGTTGATCAGTTGGATGCTAAAGCGACGCCGATGGAAACCTTGCTGAAGAGGTTTCAGTCGTTTAATCCGCCCTTGTTGTTGGGTACAGAAAATTCGGTTGATTGTGAAAGCTGGTTGGACGACATTGATCAGTTGTTCGATTCCCTTGATTACTCTGACGACCGCCGAACCAGATTAGTCATTCGTCAACTTTGTGGTGTTGCTAAGAACTGGTGGATCATGACAAAGAGATCCATGGAGAACCGAGGTACAGTTGTTAATTGGTCTCTTTTCAAAACTGAGTTTTATAAGCAGTTTTTCCCTGTTTCGTACCGAAAAGACAAGGGATCCAAGTTTGCCAATTTGAGGCAAGGGAATCTGAACATTGAGGAGTACGTAGCCAAGTTTGACAGCTTGTTGCATTTTGCACCGCACATTGCCGACAGTGAAGAAGCCAAAGCCGATCAGTTCATCAATGGCTTGAATCCCGACATCTTCACGTTGGTAAATACTTCTAGGCATGATAACTTTGCGGATGCCATGAATCATGCAAAGGGTGCTGAAGCGGGTTTGTGGAGACAGAGAGGAAATCAGATGGTGCCTCAGCAGCAGAGACAGTCTCAAAACCAACCGTCTCAGTATCAGAATCAGCCACCTCAGTATCAGAACCAGCAGCGGAGGTATGAAGGTGGAAGCAGTGGGGGAAACATAAAGGATCAGTACAAAGCAAGAGGGAAACAGTTTAAGAGGCAAGGGAACAGTTCTTCTAGTTCCAGTGGTTCCAAGCAGTTCGGTTCAGGACAGAGTTCTGGATCATCATCCTTGTATTGCAGCAAGTGTGAAGGTAGACACTCATTGGATCAGTGTGTAGGGGTCTTTGGGAACTGCAACACCTGTCAGCAACCGGGACACTTTTCTAAGGTGTGTCCTCAGCGTAGTAGAGATCGAGCTCAGAGTGGGAGTTCATCTAGACCTACAACACAGCCTGAGAGACAGTCTTCTGCAGTTCACTCTTTCCAGCCTCAGCAGCAGAACAGACAGGGAGGTAACCCTAGTGCGAACCAGCCTCCAAGACAGCAGGCACGGGTCTTTGATATGACAGAGGATCAGGCTCAGGCTGCTCTGGACGATGTTATAGAAGGTAACTGTTCGATTTTCGATTATTGTGCTCATGTATTGATAGATATAGGTGCTTCCAATTCCTTTATCTCTGAGAAATTTGTGTTGATGCATGCTTTACAAACTGAGTTGTTGCCTACTGTTGTAGCTGTTACTTTACCTTTGGGTGGGGGAATTGTTTCCGTCAGATTAGTCAGGAATTGTGAACTCTGTTTTGAGGGAAATTTGTTAGAGTTCGACTATATTGTACTTGGGCTATCAGATTTTGACTGTATAGTTGGTATAGATGCTCTAACCAAGTACAGGGCAACCGTCGATTGTTTTCTGAAGGTTGTCAGATTCAGACCTGAAATGGCATACGAGTGGAAATTCTTTGGTAAGTGTTCTCGATCTAGAATTCCTTTGATTTCAGTGTTATCTATGACTTGTTTGTTACAGAGAGGTGCAGAGGGATTTTTGGTTTATGCAGTTGATGTACTGAAATCTAGCCCTGAATTGGTTGATATACCAGTGGTTAGAAATTTTGGTGATGTGTTTCCGGAAGATGTTCCTGGATTGCCGCCTATTCGAGAGATTGAATTCAGCATCGATTTAGTGTCAGATACTCAAACTATTTCCAAAGCTCTGTATCGTATGGCACCGATTGAACTGAGAGAGTTGAAGGAGCAGCTTGAGGATTTGATTTCCAAGGGATACATCAGGACTAGTGTATCGCCTTGGGGTGCTCCTGTTCTGTTTGTTCGGAAGAATGATGGTTCTATGCGGCTCTGTATTGACTACCGTCAACTGAATCAGGCTACAGTCAAGAACATGTATCCTTTACCCCGAATAGATGACCTTTTTGAT
The DNA here is from genome assembly GCF_033568475.1 of Henckelia pumila. NCBI lineage: Eukaryota > Viridiplantae > Streptophyta > Magnoliopsida > Lamiales > Gesneriaceae > Henckelia > Henckelia pumila. The sequence continues at coordinate 107,964,700 of NC_133123.1, read as the reverse complement.
CAGCTACAGGGTTCTTCTGTGTATTCGAATATTGATCTGAGGTCAGGTTATCATCAGTTGACAGTGCAAGAGGAAGATGTTCCTACGACCGCATTCAGAATGAGTTATGGTCATTTCGAGTTTATAGTCATGCCATTCGGTTTGACTAACGCTCCAGCGGTTTTTATGGGTTTGATGAACCGTATCTTTCAGCGCTATTTAGATTAGTTTGTTATTATCTTCATCGATGATATTCTTATCTACTCTAAGAACTGTACTGACCATGCAGAGAATTTGAGGACCGTCTTGTAGATTTTGCGAGTTGAGCAGTTGTTTGACAAGCTATCTAAGTGTGAGTTCTGGCTGAATCTAGTTGTATTTCTCGGTCATATTATTTCTGGAGATGGGATTTCTGTCGATCCCAGCAAGATTGAAGCGTTTATGAATTGGCCTAAACCAATATCAGTACCAGAGATCCGAAGCTTTATGGGTTTAACTGGTTATTATCGCCGATTCATCGAGGGTTTCTCTTCTATTGTCAAGCCGATTACCCAACTGACACAGAAAAATGTGCCTTTTTTCTGGTCTGCAGATTGTGAGGCTAGCTTTGTTGACCTAAAGAGGAGACTGACCAGTGCTCCGATTCTTTCTATTCCGAAGGGTACTGGAGGTTTCACAGTCTATTGTGATGCTTCTAACCTAGGCTTGGGTTGTGTATTTATGCAGCATAAGCATGTGATAGCGTATGCATCGAGACAATTGAAACCGCATCCGGTTCATGATCTTGAACTAGCTGCGATCGTTTTGGCCTGAAGATCTGGCGTCACTATCTGTATTGTAACGACCCACTGTATCAAGACGGGTCTTTTCAGCGTGCTTATGTCCTCACTCACATGCACCTTGAGAAACTTCCCAGGGGGTCACCCATCCTATAATTTCTCCAAGTCAAGCACGCTTAACTTTGGAGTTCTTATATGATGAGCTCCCGAAAAGAAGATGCACCTTCTTGATATGAGCAGTACATATGAAATCTTTTAATCCCCAACTATATAGTCCCATACCTACACAGTCTCAGAATCCCCTTTTATTCTGACACAGGATCGGTTCATTCATGTCTTCCTCCGCCTAGAAGCCTACCAGGAGCCGCTCATTGTCCGTGCAACCTCTTAGCACCGGCGATCACTCCCTGCCTCTTCAGCCCCGGGCGTCACATGTCCACCAGCTTCCGCTTGGTTCGTCCCCGAACCATACCGTACTAAGAGAGGTCAGCTTTGATATCATTTGTAACGACCCACTGTATCAAGACGGGTCTTTTCAGCGTGCTTATGTCCTCACTCACACGCACCCTGAGAAACTTCCCAGGGGGTCACCCATCCTATAATTTCTCCAATTCAAGCACGCTTAGCTTTGGAGTTCTTATGTGATGAGCTTCTGAAAATAAGATGCACCTTCTTGATATGAGCAGTAGTACATATGAAATCTTTTAATCCTCAACTATGTAGTCCCATACCTACACAGTCTCAGAATCCCCTCTCATTCCGGCACATGAACGGTTCATTCATGTCTCCCTCCGTCTAGAAGCCTACCAGGAGCCGCTCATTGTCTGTGCAACCTCTTGGCACCGGCGATCACTCCCTGCCTCTTCAGCCCCTAGTGTCACATGTATGGTGAGTCTTTCGAGATCTTCTCTGATCATAAGAGTCTTAAGTACTTGTTTTCTTAGGCATAACTGAATATGAGACAGAGGAGATGGTTAGATCTGTTGAAGGATTTCGACTGTGAAATCAAGTATTATCCCGGGAAGTCGAATGCAGTTGCAGATGCCTTGAGCCAAAAACTTTGTTCTTTATCTCTTTCTAATATCGGTGTTTCTCAGTTGATCGATGATTGTTGCACTTCTGGTTTGGAGTTTGAAACAGATAGGAAGACTATCAGAGTGTTTGCTATTCAAGCCGATCCAGAGTTGTTTATTGCGATCAAAGAAGCACAGAAGTCTGATCCGAGCATTCAGGTTTCAGTAGAGAAAGTCAGATCCGGACATCAGTCTGAATTCCAGGTTAGAGATGATGTTTTGTTTGTGAATAACCGTATTGTTGTGCCTGATATTTTGGAGTTGAGACAGCGTATTCTCTGAGAGGCTCATTGCAGTCGGTTCAGTGTTCATCCTGGAGGCCGTAAGATGTATAACGATCTGAAGAACCAGTTCTGTTGGAAGATAATGAAGAGCGATGTTGCGAGGTTTGTATGTCGATGTTTGAACTGTCAGCAAGTGAAAGCAGAGAGGAAGCGACCGGGTGGTCTGTTGCACAGTCTATCTGTTCCGGAATGGAAATGGGATCACATTTCTATGGATTTTGTCACAAAGCTACCGCGATCTGTTCGAGGATGCAATGCTATTTGGGTAGTGATCGACCGATTGACGAAGTCTGCTTGTTTTATTCCGTACAGGATGACGTATCGTCACGATTTGATGGCTGAGTTGTATGTTAGAAATGTTGTGAGATTACATGGTGTGCCGAAGTCGATCATTTCATACCGAGACCCTAGATTCACTTCGCACTTTTGGCACAGTCTGCAGGAGGCACTTGGCACTCGATTGCATCTAAGTACAGCTTATCATCCTCAAACCGATGGACAGTCAGAGCGGACTATCCAGACGTTAGAGTATATGCTTCGTGCAGTAGTGCTAGACTTTGACACTAGTTGGCAAGATTCTTTGCCTCTTGTCGAGTTCTCTTACAACAACAGCTTCCAAGAGAGTATCGGTATGACGCCTTTTGAGGCTTTGTACGGTAAGAAGTGCCGATCTCCATTGTTTTAGGACGATTTGTCCGAGTCACCTGATTTGGGACCGGATATGCTTGGAGATATGGCAGATCAAGTTAAGATCATTCAGTTGAGAATGAAGTCAGCTTAGGATAGACAGGCGAAGTATGCGAATGTCAGACGCAGACCTCTGAGTTTCGAGCAGGGAGACCGTGTATTCCTTAAGATTTACCCTTTCAGAGGCACTGTCATATTTGGTAAGAGAGGGAAGTTATCTACGAGATTCATCGGGCCATACGAGATTCTCGAGAAGATAGGCGATCTTGCCTACAGACTTGCACTCCCTCCGTCTTTATCTGGTATTCACGACGTTTTTGACGTCTCTATGCTGCGGAAGTATCATCCAGATCCTTCTCATATCCTTCAGCCTGACGAAGCCGAGTTAGACGAGACTCTGAGTTATTTTGAACGACCATTTCATATCCTTGATCGGAAAGAGAAACAGCTCAGAACCAAGTTGATTCCATTGGTAAAAGTACATTGGAGCCGTCACGGAGTCAAGGAAGCGACTTGGGAGACAGAATCTGACATGAGACAGCGATTTCCGGAGTTATTCGTATGACGTGAGTTCTTCTTACTGTCTTTAGTTCTTTATTCTATCTTATGAGTTTTGATTCTTATTGATTTCGAGGACAAAATCTCTTCTTAGAGGGGGAGAATTGTAAAGCCCCGAATTTATCTTAATTGAGCTTATTTGAGATAATCAGAGTTTCCAGAGTTCAAGAGCTGACTTGTTTTTTATCAGTGTCTATTTTGAAAATTTTGGAAATTTCAGGGACTAAAGTGAAAAATTTGAGTTTAATATATTATCTACCACTTGTTTGACTTGGGAATAGTCTTCATCCCTTCCCCTTGGCTGTTCCTCCTTCATTGAAATGCCCCTTAGCTTTCTCAATCTTTCAGATTTCAATCCGAACTCGATCCGTCCGTTGGAATTTATTTCTGAAGGCAGATTAGCGATCACTGCAGCAAGAGCTCCGTTATATCGTAAGTTTTTCTACGATCAGACACATTCTATTTTCGAATGTTGTTAGAATCGATTGAGTTTCGAGTATGTTGTTTTTGGGAGAGTTCTGATCGTTTATTATCTGTTGGTTTTGAAATAGAGAGTCGTTCGGATTTGTTATGATTTTTGGAAGCTATTTTCGGAAATCTAGTTTTGAGATATTTTGGGTTTGAGCCTTTTTGGTTGTCTTAGCATTGATATGAGTTGATATCGATATTGTACTGCTGTCTATGCTTCTGGTTTGTTCAAGTTACAGCCGTTATGCCGTCGGTTTGAGTTTTGGAGATTTTGAACCATTTTGTGTTGTTGAACCTTGGCTTGTGAGTTTATTGTCGTTTGTTGATCTTATTTGCCTCCGTATAGATTTGGTTGGAGTTTGTCGAGCCCTGTGTTAGCAGCATTGGATTGTCGAGAGTTGGATGAAGAACGGTAAAGAGATTACCTTGAACAGTTGTTGTTGTTAGGTTGTTTAATTTTTGATATAACCTTTGGTTGTAACTTATCCAGAGTTGGAATTGCTTGCATTGAAAGGTAAAAGCAGTCATCGTTAGCATGATAGCATACTCAAGACAGCTTAGTTCTTGAGTTTTCCCTTAAAAATCACATACTTGCATCAATACTTGTTCTAGCATGTGGAACTTGTATTTTGTGTCGCTTTAGTTTTTGATTATATGGCTTAATGTTTATGTTTTCTTATGCATTCATCTTGAGCCAAACCTTGATTTCAGCGGGCAAAACAACCCTTTTTGTTTAGACGTTTTGGGGGCTATACTGTGAGTGGCCTGGGTGTAGAGGTTCACCTAGTGTCAACATACTCCTTATAGTTGCACCAAAGTCTAGGGGAGTGGGATACGTGGCACCACCTCGATTGGGAGAGTCGGTGATTCATTACGTGATCTCATCCTCGGGATCCCAAAAGCACCGCAGCAATTCCTTGTTTATCAAAATTGATATCCCTATTTTAAAGACATGCATATCATTCGTTTTGATTTGATTATGTTGTCTTGAAAGCATGTTGTTGATATATTACTTGTTATGTTGCTTTTACTGGGAATATCTTTCTCACTAGAGTTATTCGGCTGTTGCTTTGTTTTGTACGTGTACTTGGAAACAGGTGGGGCATGATCAAGTCAGCGAAGACCTAGTTAGCATCAAGAGGGAGAGTTAGTAGTGGGACTCGGTTTAGAAGTAGAATCAGCATGTTTATTTATTTTAAGATTTGAAGCATGTTAGAACTCGAACTTCTTATGTTTTGTATTCGGATTGTAATAGCTAGAACCGATGCATGTTCTATATTTATGAGTGGTTGATCAACTCTAGAACTTCATGTATTATTTGGAAGAACTACGTTTGTAATGCATGATTATGATTTGAATGTGTTGGATTGTTTTGGAATTGAGTTCCTGAGGTTTCTGCTCTGTTTCTGGTTTTGCAGCAGGGGGCACACGGTTCGCAGTTTTTAGCAGACCGAGCGCACCCCCTTCCGAGCTAGGAAGTATGTTTGCTGTTTTGGCTGCGCATGGTCTGCTAGTTTTAGCAGACCGAGCGCATCCCGTGTTGAGCAAAACAGTGGGTTTAGGATCTTGGAGGCGCCCGGTCTGCAGTTTTTAGCAGACCGAGCGCACCCTCTTTTAAAAAAAATTTCTTTTACTTTTAGTCTTTGATCTTGTATGCTTAATTGTTGTTTAATCCAAGATTAGTTGTTTAGAACCGAGGTCTCACAATAGATGTCAAAGGATGAGAAATATATCTAGGCGTCATGAATTATCCCTTACAAATATTTTAGAGGTTGAATTATTCGATGTTTGGGGTATTGATTTTATGAGACCATTTCCTATCTCTTTTGGTCAGTATTATATTTTATTGGTTGTTGATTATGTTTCTAAATGGGTGGAAGCAATCGCCACCCACAACTAATAATTCTTGTGTAGTAGTGAAATTTGTGCAGAAAAATATATTCACGAGATTTGGAACTCAAGGGCTATTATCAGTGATGAAGGTACGCATTTTTGCAATAAGATTTTTAATTCATTACTGACAAAATATGGTGTTAGGCATAAAGTGGCATGTGCATACCATCCACAAAAAAATGGGAAAACTGAAATATCCAACCGAGAAATCAAGCACATTCTGAAAAAGACGGTTCACACTAATCGGAAGGATTGGGCAAACAAGTTGGATGATGCACTGTGGGCATACCGGACCACTTTCAAAACTCCGATTGGCATGTCGCCATATAGGTTGTTTTTTGAGAAAGCATGTCATCTACCAGTGGAGTTAGAGCATCGAGCATATTGGGCCGTGAAAAAGTTGAATTTTGATCTGAAAGCTGCTGGAGATGAGCGACTGTTGCAGTTGAATGAGATAGAAGAATTTCGTAATCATTCTTACGAAAATTCCAGACTCTACAAAGAACATACCAAAAAGTGGCATTACAAAATATTGTTGAAAAGAGAATTTGAGCCTGGACAGCATGTGTTATTATTTAACTCTCGTCTCAGATTGTTTCCAAATAAGTTGAAATCGAGATGGTCTGGTCCGTTCACAATAGTAAAAGTGCATCCCTACAGAACTATTGAATTGAGTTGTCATGATGGTCAGACCTTCCAAGTCAATGGACAAAGGTTGAAACACTATTTTGTCAATGAAGTGAAGAACATTGAGAAAGTTGCATTGATCGAGCATGTGCAAAATCACCAGGAAAGTCGGGCTGCCGACGTTAAACCAAGCGCTTTTTGGGAGGCAACCCAAAATTTTATTATTATCGCATTATTTTTATTTTTTATTTTCATGTCGTTTTAGTGTTAGTTTTTTTTTGTTATCATGAATTATTATTGATTAATTATTTCCTTTTTTTTAATTTTCCAGGGCATCCCCGCGTTGCAGAAGGGCGCACCCACGCCCATTTGGGCAGAAACTTGGGAATTTTTAGACGCGAGACAGTGCACCCGCTCCCTTAGGCCAGCGCACCCGCGCCAAAAGTGGCAGAAAAATTGATGAAATTTTATCCGAGACAATGCACCCACGCTTAAAATGGGAGCACCCGCGCTGGATTTGGCAAAAACTTTGAATTTTGGTAAGAAATACAGCGCACCCGCACTCGGAGGACAACGCACCAGCTCTCGGAAGGAATGATACGTAGTGTACCCGTGATCTTGTTACAGCGCACCCGCGCTCTGGGATTTATAAGTCACGGTTTTTCCCTTATTTGACAGATCCATTCGGCTTCTTTCCATCCAACCGTGTATCTCACTTCTAAAATCTCCATTCCTCACACTCTAAGGCTGAAATCGTCCCGTCTTTGTGATTGGAACTTCAATTTGTGGTTTTACATCTCATTTGTCTACAAAATCCCCCCAAATTCGAAGCTAGGGTTCCTCGCTGGTGGGAATTTTGGATTTTGCTTTTTAATTACTACATTGAGTTCGAAAGTTCAGGTCTATTGGAGGGGTTTTTTGAAATCTTGCACGGGCCCTACACCCATACGCACCAAGGCTATAAAAATCTAGGTAATTGGCTTAATCCCTATATATATTTCGAATATTTATGGAAATTTTTGGTTTGTGTTGAATTGATTGTAGTGTTGTTGTTTGGGAGCCGATTGATAAATTTATTGGTTGGAGTAGGGAGTGTTTTGGTTGTAGTTGAATTTGAGAGTGTTGAAAAATTGTTTTCACACCAAGTGTTTGATATGGGGCCTGAAAGAAAACAAAAACAAGTTGCCTCATCTTCATCGGTGGATGTTTCGGATACTAGATTTGTGGACGAGACGGCTGCCTCTCATCATACCGCGATGGTGGCAAAACCTTTGGTGAAAGAACGCGGTTTTGATCTAAGCAGGAGCGTTCATGCCATGAGAGAGATGGGCGAGGCAAGACAGTGGCTAAATTTCATGAAACAACCGAGGGATGCGGTTGTTCCAGTGGTTTGAGAATTCTATGCAAATCTAAAGGCGAAGAACGAACATTTGCATGTGTTGGTGAGAGGTAAGTTGGTGGCGTTTGATGCACACACCATCAATACTTTGTATACACTGCCCATGATTTTTCACGAATAGTATGCAGAGTATACGAGTGATCAGGAAGAATTTGAAGAAATCTGTGAGAGTATATGTCGAGAGGGCACTGAATGGAAGGTGAATTCGAAGGGCAACATGTATTTTGCCAAGCCTGATTTGCGGGGTATCGAGAAAGGGTGGTATTCTTTTGTGGCAGCTAGGATTTTACCGTCCGATCATACCACCACGGTCACACAGGAGAGGTCTGCATTGGTATTTTCTATCGTCATGGGCAAGTCCATGGACCTCGGACACATAATCCAGGACTCCATTATTCATTGCTCCATCGGCTCTACTACAGGCGTACTCACGCACCAATCGATTATCACAGATTTGTGTCGCCTTGCTGGTGTCATCTGGGAGGCCACCGAAGAGTTACTGAAGCCTCGGGCAGCCATTTTTGTTAACCATGACCCCGCACCAGACCACCAGGCTGCAGTGGTACGACCGCCACAAGCCGCACCGCCGTCGCGGTACTCTCAGTGACAGACTATTAACCGGCTAAATCGGTGTGATATAAATCTACTGGCAAGCATACCAGGTCAAGTAATATTAAAGTGGACAGAAAGTCCAAGTATCGATCCCACAGGTACTGCAGTCAATTCTCAAGAATTAATTAATTAGCTTAATCTAGACAAAATCATAAAAAGAAATTTGATTTAAATAAAATAATAATTTATAATAAAAACTTCTGAAGAAATAAGAATTAAAATAGTTGAAAAGAAAATTTAATTAAAACGAGACAACCAAGACACACGTAGGTACCGAACAAATCATGTAACATGTAGCCGATTCAGGAATCATATTTAATCTTAGATTACGGGAATTCTCCTAACTTGTTCAAAGGTCCATTTATAGAACAATCAAACCTACTCAAATATTGACGGATTAATCTTTCGTAATTCTAATCAAATTTGAATGCATTAAAAATTTGTGAAAATTCAGTTTACACCCAAACCGAACACTGAAACCAAATTCTATTTCTAGTCGGTTTTACAATATGTTGATTATCAAAGTGATCGAAATCAATACCTCCTCTGTCGACTTGGAATCGATTAGCGTGCAATCAAACAGTTGATCAGACTATTCACAAGACAAATATAAATATGACAATCAATAAAATAAAATCAAGTCTGAAAAATCCCAAACAAAAATCCAAGTTTTTTACATGAATTTGTTCGGCCCAATCATGTCATCTTGGTTGAAAATACACTACTCAATAATTTAAATTATAATTCAAAAATAAAAAGAAAAATAAAGAACAGAAGAAAGAAAAAGTGAAGAAATCTTCTTTGCTCCCAGTCGCCGCCTTGCGTCGACCTTATGCGTTCTGGAACTCTGGAACCCTTATTTTTTTGATAAAAGATCTATTTATACATTCAAAATATGTAAAAAATAATATCATTCCCGAGCAAAAATTTCCAATTTTAAAAACTCTGACCGCGTAGCTCTCTCGAGCAAGAGCACAACTCTCGCTCGAGCGAGACACTTTCTATTCCGAGAAATTTGAATCACGTATTTCTTGCTCGAGCGAGCACAAGTCTCGCTCGAGCGAGCAAGTTTCTGCTCCAAAAAACTAATGCACAGCTTCCTTGCGCGATTGCTCTTCTTATATGCTCCAACTTTCATGCGCGTTTGCACTTCTTCTTGTGCAAAACTCTTGTGCAATCGCTCTAAAACATTCACTAATAGTGCATGCTTCAACCTGCTCCGCGCGACGATTTTGAAAAAATCATATATTGAGTTCTAGCTGTTGGATCAACCTGAAATTTTTACAGCAGCTTAAAAAAATTGTGATCTTCATTTTGAATGGTGGAGATTGGATTTGTATCTATCTAAAATTAAATTTGAATTTTTGACCAAAGCTGCTCCATAATTCATTCTTCAACAATTCATTTTCCTACAAAATTAACCCGGAGAGTTAAATACACACACATGCACTAAAACACATAAAACACACATAAAACAATATAAATTCACACAAAATAGACATAAAAATATCACGAACTAATGCATACAAAATGTACTTATCAACTATCAATTATAGAGCTGAGCGGCTCTATAATCAGGTATAACAAGGTATAGGCTCAATGTGTATATGCACATGACATATGAATATGGAAAGCGATAAATCATATATCATGCCATATAATAATGTCAAATAAAGGCAACACATAAACATGTATACTCGCTTAAAATCTCAGTCAATGTGTACGTACCTCTAGGCTAGTTCAAGTCTTAGTAGGATCCTAGGTTCCAAGCCTATATTCAAAAGTTCACCGTATCACTACACAAGTTATATAAGCCTTAACTAAGCTAATAAATACTCCCAAAACTTATATAGATTCCCGAACCATACCTTCGTTCGTAGTAAGCCCTTTGGAGTCGCTAGTCCCAGATAACTATAACCACTCCTTGGATATTCCAGAACTTCTATAATAACCGATATGGCCCTCAACTGTATATCTCACACTATATAATTGAAGAAGAAAACTCATGAATTCATAATTCAAAATGAATTCTAAAGACCCCTATTCATAGGAAAATTCCCAATCAAGTTTGAATCCTCCGAACTCGAGTTTGGATTGTCCGATCCAGCTCAACGCCTGCATGCAAAACATGTCGAGTTCGGGCCATCGATCATCACTTCGGATCGTCCGAAGTGTTCAAAGTCCGACACTTGTCAAAATCCATGGCTGAGTAATCCTGCCTGCTTGGCCTAGGGGAGTTGGACCGTCCGATTGTGGGTTCGGATCGTCCAAACGTGCCTTCACTCCGAAGTCAACAAACCTTCTTTGGAGCCCCCGGACTGTTGAGTTCGGATCGTCCGAAGTCCTCTTCGAACCGTCCAAACTGGCCCAAACATTGGAAGCCCAGTTCAAAATTCTGAAGTCCGATTAAGCCCTCGAATTGGTTAATTTCTAACCCTTAATCATGTTTAATATATTATTATCTTAAAATGGAATCTGGGTTACTACAGGTTAAGTTTATTAGGGTCATGTTTTATGGGTATGGGTCCGGGTTATATTATTTCGGGTCGAGTAATTTATTTAGGAGTCCAAGTTTATGTATTGGGTCAAGTTCGTTTATTGGGCCAAGTTCGTTTATTGCGCTAAGTTTATTTATTTGGGCCAAGTTCGTTTATTGGGCCAAGTTGTTAGGTCAAACCTATTGGGCCTAAGTTTTTTAATTTATTTGGTTGGTTTAAGTTCGCAACACGAACTCCCTGTTGTTCCTTCTTATGACGGAAAGTGAAACCCAAGGAACAACACTCTTCGACCATTCGTGACAATGCACTGGTACGAAGGGAACTCAAATAAATCTTGCGACTAAGCGCATCAGCAACCGGATTAGAAGATCCTGGATGGTAATTGATTTCACAATCATAGTCCTTCAGCAAGTCCATCCAACGGCGCTGTCGCATGTTCAACTCTGCCTGAGTAAACAGGTACTTCAAACTCTTATAATCAGTAAAAATCTGGAATCGTTCACCGTACAAATAATGACGCCATATCTTCAGAGCAAAGACAATGGCTGCAAGCTCTAGATCATGTACGGGATAATTCCCCTCGTGAGTCTTTAGTTGCCTGGAGGCATAGGCAATCACATGCCTATTTTGAGTCAACACACACCCCAAACCCTGAAGAGAAGCATCGGTGTGGACTACGAAACCACCAGATCAATTCGGAAAGGATAGTACTGGAGCAGTCGTCAATCGACGTCTCAACTCACGAAAACTATCTTCGCACGCGGAAGACCACTCAAAAGAAACATCCTTTCGCGTCAACTGTGTCAAAGTCCTGGCTATCTGAGAGAAATTCTCCACGAATCGACGGTAGTATCCGGCCAAACCCAAGAAACTATGAATCTCAGATGCTGTTGTCGGGCGCGACCAATTAAGAATAGCCTCTGTCTTGCTAGGATCCACTGATACTCCATCTCTAGAAATGACATGACCAAGGAACACAACTCGGTCAATCCAGAAGTCACACTTGCTGAGCTTAGCATACAACTGATGCTCTCGCAAGGTCTGTAAAACAGTACGAAGATGAAAGGCATGCTCATCCATGCTACGAGAATACACAAGGATGTCATCGATGAACACTACAACGAACTTATCCAAGAGCTCTCGGAAAACCCTGTTCATCAAATCCATGAAAACAGCTGGAGCATTCGTCAGACCAAATGGCATCACTAAGAACTCATAGTGCCCATATCGAGTACGAAATGCTGTCTTCGAAACATCCTCGTCTCTAACTCACAACTGATGATACCCAGAATGCAAGTCGATCTTGGAATAGACAGAAGTACCCTGCAATTGATCAAACAGATCGTCAATCTGCGGGAGAGGATACTTGTTCTTTACTGTCACTTTGTTCAACTGACGATAGTCAATGCACAAACGCATCGAACCATCCTTCTTCTTGACGAATAGAACCGGGGCTCCCCAAGGTGAAACACTGGGTCGAATGTAGCCCTTATCAAGAAGATCCTGCAACTGCTGCTGCAACTCTCGCATCTCATATGGAGCTAATCGGTACGGTGCTCGGGAAATCGGCGCTGTCCCTGGCAACAAGTCAATGCCAAACTCGATCTCTCGCACAGGTGGTAACCCTGGAATCTTGTCGGGAAATACATCCGAGAACTCACTGACTACTGGTATCTCCTCCATGTCCGGACCCTCTAAGGATGCATGAATCGCGTAGATCAGGTAGCCTTCCCCGCCAGACTCTAAAGCACGTCGGGCTTTCAGAGCAGAAACCACTGGCATCGGGGGTCGCGCTCCCTCACCATAGAAATACCAAGCATCCTCAGCCTCGGGGCAAAACTGGACAAATCTCTGGTAGCAATCCACTACCGCTCGATACGAAGTCAGAAGATCAATCCCAATGATACCATCAAAGTCATCCATCGCTAAAACCATCAGGTTAGCGCTCAACAGATGTCCCTCAAATCCCAAAATACAACCCAAAACAAGACGCTTAGCTAAGACTTCCTGACCCATCAGAGTCGAAACCGCTAACAAGACGTCTAAGGAAACAAAAGGTAATCTATGCCTCTTAACAAACCGAGCTGATATGAATGAATGCGAAGCACCGGTATCGATCAAAAGTTAAGCAGGAAAACCGCACAAACTAAAAGTACCTGCAATCATGTTTTCACTGTCTGCCTAAGCCTGATCCTGGTTCAGCGCAAACACCTGCCCCTGAGCACGCGGGCGCGATGACTGTCCTCTCGAAGAATACTGAGAATGATGTCGCTGCGATGGCTGCGACTGCTGATGCTGCTGCGGCGAAGGCTGCTGCTGATACTGCGGTGGCTGATAGATAGTGGTCTGAGAACCACCAACACTCCCCGAACCACTCACTGTACCAGCCAAAGTGGGACAATCTCTCTTCATGTGACCCTCCTGGCCGCACTGAAAACAAACACCAGTGATATGAGGACACGGTCCTGGGTGATGCTTTCGTTTGCACTGACGACAACGTCATGAATCACCAAAACGATGAACACCGCCAGATCCGGAAGAAGAAGAAGAAGTACCACCCTGTCTCTTAAAAGACTGGGCCCTTGGACCCAAAGAGCTAGATGGTCTGGATGCAGAAGATCCGAAAGTCCTGTTCCTCTGCAGACTGTCCTCTGCCTGGTGACAATTGTTCACCAAATTCTCGAAGTTCCTCTCTCTGCCCACGGCAACCAACTGATGAATGTCAGGGTTAAGGCCCTGAAGAAATAGATCGTGCATCGTCTCTGAGCTACTCGCAATATGGGGACTGAAAGAAAGAAGCTCAAAGAATTTCTTCTGGTACTCATCAATGGTCATATTACCCTGTCGCAAACTCAGCAACTCGCTCGCCTTCGTCTGACGCAAAGCTGGAGGAAAGTAATGTTTCTCAAAGGAAGACTTAAACTCAGCCCAAGTAGCGGTACCCCTGGCGGCAATAAACGGAGTAGAAGTAGCTCTCCACCACCTCTTCGCATTTCCCTCTAGAACAAAAGCTAAAGTCTCCATCTTCTGGGCTTCAGTACACTGATACTCCCGAAAACAACTCTCCATACGCTCCAACCAGTCCTCACCAACTGCAGGAGCCTCGCCACCCACCAATGGCTTAGGAGCCATCTGAAGAAAACGGTTCATACTAAAACGCCTATGATCTTCATGATGATGTCTATGGTGATGTCTCCTTGGTGGATCACCCCAACGACCACCGCTAGCCTGACTCTCGTAATCATCATCTGCCATCTGTCAATAACAACAGACAACTCTTAAAATCTGCTTCACTAATTCCCAGTTGCAATGCGCTCTGATACCAATAAATGTAGCGACCCTACTCGGATCCACTACCTAATCAGAGTGATTAGCGCAAGCAATAATAATTAAAGCGTTAAATAACGGATAGTTCCAAAGTACAACAAATCCAATCGGTAGAATACAACCGACGATAGAAACAGTGTATAATTCTTCATACAACCAAATCGAAATTAGGGTATCAGAATCCCTAACAAATTACCTCTGCAAGGTAGCAACCTCAACCCTGCTGGAAACCACCGGGACCGTCCAGCCTCAGACCTGACCTGCCACAAGGTGTCCCAAAACACGAAACATAAAGGGCGTGAGCGACTATGCTCAATACGGAAGCAATGATATAAATACAAATATGAGCATGCACATGACATTAAAAATCAGGGTTAAATCACTTTACTCATGGCGCCTGGAATACACAGTACCGGGAAAGAGAGCGACTCTGCGTGGTACTCGTATATTCCCAAGACACGAATCCTCAGGAAGAATCGCCTCGACTGATGGAAACTGTCATGACTCACATCATACCCGATGCAGTCTCCGTAAAAACATATGCATGTGCTAAAAACAGTAAAACATAGCCAATACAGCACATACATCATGCATCACACACATATGTATAAATATCATGCCGGCTATCTCGGTTAGTACTTACGTACCTCTAACACTGCAGGTCAACTCCTAGCACACCCATCTAGGTCCAAAGCCTACAAGTCTGCTCTACTGCGTCTACACATGCAAAAGTCCATGCATCACTATAAATGCTCTAAAAGCCTTAACTAAGCTATTTCATACTCCTAAATATTTTTAGGAAGCCAAATTATACCTTCGTCCGTCGTCAGCCCGCTGGTGTAGAATCGCCTCAAAACTTAGGCACACCTCCGCTACAACGCCGGGATCGCTAGGCAACTTCCGGATTCCCAATAGGATGCTTAGAACTCCGTAGATCTAAGTAAGAAGGTTCGAAAACCAGAGGAGAGGAGGGAAATTGGTGCACAGAATGAGGGCTCGGACCCCTTATTTATAGACGGCGATCAGAACGTCCGATCCCTCATCGGAACGTCCGATCGCGAACGGAGCGTCCGATCGTGACATCGGAACTTCCGATGTCACCTCACGTGCGTAAGAAGTGACATCATCTTGCTGACGTCAGTGATGATGCCAGCCCTATCCAGATCGGAACGTCCGATCCTCCAACTGAACGTCCGATCCCGATCGGAGCTTCCGATCTGTGCTTCGGAGCTTTCGATCCACTTCGGATAACTTTAGGCAAAATTTAGTAATTAATTTCCTTAATTACCTTGATTAATTGCGGGTCACTACAGTGTTTGAACTGCCAGCAAGTAAAAGCAGAGCGGAAGCGACCAGAAGGTCTTTTGCACAACCTATCTGTTCCTGAATGGAAATGGGATCACATTTCTATGGATTTCGTCACGAAGCTACCACGATCCGTTCGAGGATGCGATGCTATTTGGGTAGTTATCCACCGATTGACGAAGTCTACTTGTTTTATTCCGTACAGGATGACGTATCGTCATGATCAGATGGCTGAGTTGTATGTTAGCAATGTTGTGAGATTGCATGGTGTGCCGAAGTCGATCGTTTCAGACAGAGATCCTAGATTCACTTCGCACTTATTGTTGGATAACTGGCGTTCAGATCAATCACGATTGATACCCGGTGCAGCGGAAGTTTAAAAATTTTATCATGGAACGATTCCATGGTGTGGGTATCAACCATTCAACGATTAAATTATTGTGTGTGTAAAATTCAAATAACAATTAATTAAATTTTACCTCCAATCTCGAAGCGAGATTAATGGACACCACACAGATTTCTCTGCGCTTCTTGTATCTCCCAGGAACTGATGAACTCCTTCAATCAGGTCCACGAATGGGGTTTAAATCCCTCTGACATATTGCACTAGAAAATCTGTCAGAAGTTTTCTGCGAAGAGATTAAACGAATCTGATTCGTTATTCCTGACTGCAATTAAAAATCACAGACCGGAAATTCTCTGACAGAGCAAGGAGGGGGCGGCCGAATTGTGAGAGAGAGAGGAGGCTAGGGTTTCGAATTCTGTCTCTCAAAATAATGACCTGTTGTGTCTAATTTCTGTACTGCAATAACTTATTTATAATGCAGGCCACTAACAGCTTAGGGCCCATTAGTCATAAGTTAAGGCCCGACAAGCAAAGCCCGCACGTTCAGAAATTAATATAAAATTCATCGTGACTCCGATTGATGAACCGATTTCACCAATGTGCACAGAAACCATTTCTGCACATTTTAAAGTCAAAATAAATTTTCCTGAATCCGAATTCAGTGGTTTCCAAAAATGTCCATCCCTATGTCATTTTAGGAAATCCTACTCCCTTACTCTTATTTAAGAAGTCCAACTCCTTAGTTCATTAAATTTAACTCTTTAAATTTAACTATCTCAACGGGGATTAAAACTCCATTACACTGTGTGACCCTCAATGGTTCAGGGATACAGCTAGCCGTGGGCTCACAACTCCTTGTGACTCGGAACAACACTTTCCGACTTGCCCAACGAATCATGGTAAAGCGCCTAGCAACATCGCCCCATGATTCCCTAGGTATCACTGATAGTGCCTACAAGAACCAGTAGATTTTGGTTAGCGTACAGTATGGTCCCTTCATCCATATATCCCGATCGAATCAACAACCATTGGTATATCGAGAGTCGCTCAAGATTCGATAACTATGCAATACATCTTGAAGATCAAATTAGTGACATCGCATGTGCTACTAAGAAACCATTTCTTAAATCACATCAAGTACTCTGGCCAGAGATTTGTCACACTAATATCTCCTCAGATCGCATAGGATATCCACACTCGCAAGTATGTGGTGAATCCTTGACAACAATGCATTGACTCCTATATGTGTCGTAACTGTACCCAATCTCGACACCTGATGACCCCCATAGAGTCGGTAAACGAGTCAAAGCACAGCACTAGCATATAGAGTCTCCATGATGTTTCAAGTCGTAAGGACTAATGGTGTACAACCAAAACCGCGGACTTTATCCACTCGATAAGTGATAACCACTTGGAAAGTCCGGATAGGGTAGTTCGATTATTCATCCTATGAATATCCATTTGCATGCTTCGAACATCTCCATGTTCCCTACCAATGAAACGTGGTACTCCGCATCGCAAATGCTAGTCTCAAACTCGAGCGATCCTTATCCTTATTATCGGACGGCTCAATCGACTAGGAACGGTTTTAGAATATACAGTGACTATAAGATGTATTTCATGATAGACATCCCCATGTTCTACCACATCTTACATACACTATAGTATATTCAAGGTCTTTATCAAAACAACAATAGTATATCACAATATAACAATATGAAGTAATATAAAGTCATTGCCATTAATAAAAGTGTAAATAATATTAAACAAAAGATTGTTTATACAAAGAGTCATCAAAGCCCATAGCCACACAGTTGGCTCACTGGGCACCCACTCTTACACTTATGGCATAGTCTACAGGAGGCACTTGGTACTCGATTGCATCTGAGTACAGCTTATCATCCTCAGACAGATGGACAGTCAGAGCAGACTATCCACACGTTAGAGGATATGCTGCGAGCGGTGGTGCTAGACTTTGGCACTAGTTGGCAGGATTCTTAGCCTCTTGTCGAGTTTTCTTACAACAACAGCTTCCAAGCGAGTATCGGTATGGCGCCTTTTGAGGCTTTGTATGGAAAGAAGTGCCGATCTCCGCTGTTTTGGGATGATTTGTCCGAGTCACCAGATTTGGGGCCGGAAATGCTTCGTGATATGGCAGAGCAGGTTCAGATCATTCAGACCAGAATGAAGTCAGCTCAAGATAGACAGGCAAAGTATGCGAATGTCAGACGTAGACCTCTGAGTTTCGAGCAGGGAGACCGTGTTTTTCTTAAGATTTCTCCGTTCAGAGGCACTGTAAGATTCGGTAAGAGAGGGAAGTTATCTCCGAGATTCATCGGTCCGTACGAGATTCTCGAGAAGATAGGCGATCTTGCCTACAGACTTGCACTTCCTCCGTCTTTATCTGGTATTCACGACGTTTTTCACGTCTCTATGCTGCGAAAGTATCATCCAGATGCTTCTCATATCCTTCAGCCTGACGCCGAGTTAGACGAGACTCTGAGCTACTTTGAGCGACTGATTCAGATCCTTGATCGAAAGGAGAAGCAACTCAGAACCAAGTTGATTCCGTTAGTGAAAGTGCAGTGGAGCCATCACGGAGTCGAGGAAGCGACTTGGGAGACAGAGTCTGACATGATACAGCGTTTTCCAGAGTTATTCGGATGACGTGAGTTCTTCTTACTGTCTTTAATTCTTTATTCTATCTTATGAGTTGTGGTTCTCGTTGATTTCGAGGACGAAATCTTTTCTTAGTGGGGGAGAATTGTAACGCCCCGTTTTTATCTTAAATGAGTTTATTTGAGTTAATCAGAGATTACAGAGTTCTCGAGCCGGTTTGATTTTGATCAGGGTCCTTTTTGCAAATTTTAGAAATTTCAGGGACTAAAATGCAAATATTGATTTTTATATATTATCTACACTTGGATTTGATTGGGGAAGTCTTCTCCTTCTTCCTCATTGCACGCCTCCCCCATTAGAGCCACCCCCTTCTCATTCCAAGCTTTGGGATTTCAGTCCGAGCTCGATCCGTCCATTGGAAATTATTTCTGAAGGCAGATTAGCGATCACTGCTGCGAGAGCTTCGTTCTATCGTAAGTTTTTCTACGATCAGATACATTCTAGTTTTTGGATGTTGTTAGAATCGTTCTAGATTCGAGTATGTTGTTCTCTTCAGAGTTCTGATCGTTTATTATCTGTCGGTTTTGAATTAGAGGGACATCCGAATTTGTTATGATTTTTGGAAGCCATTTTCGAAAATGTGGTTTTGAGATTTGTTGGAATTGCCTTGATATGGGTGTATTGGCTTTGATATGAGTTGTTATCGCTATTGAACTGCTGTCTGCGTTGTCGGTTTGTTCAGTTATAGCCGTTATGCCGCCGGTTTGAGTTTTAGAGATTTGAACCTTTTTTGGGTTGTTGGACTTTTGCTTGAGTTGAACGTTGTTGTTGATCACTTTTTGTCTCCGTACAGATTCGTTTGGAGTTTGTGAAGCCAATGTTAATCAGCCTTTTGATCGTCAAGAGATTGTACGAAGAACGGTAAAGAGATTCGCCTTGAACCGTTGTTGTTGTTTAGATTGTATAGCTTTTGATAAAATCTTTTGTTGTAGCTTAGCCAGAGTTGGAGCTACTGCATTGAAAGGTAAAAGCAGTCATCGTAGCAGGATAGCATACTCGGGACTGTTGGTTCTCGAGTTTCCCTTTTTAAATCACATATTGCATCGATACTTGTTCTAGCATGTGGAACTTGTATTTGGTTGATTGATTGAGTTTTGTTATGTGGCTTATGTTTATGTTTCTGTTATGCATTCATCTTGAGCCTACTTTGATTTCATCGGGCAGAACCACCCTTTTTGTTTAGACGTTTGGGAACTATGATTGAGTGGCCTAGGTTGTAGTATTTCGCCTAGTGCTAGCATACTCATTATGGTTGCTCAAAGTCTAGAGGAGTGGGATACGTGGCACCACCTCGATTGGGAGAGTCGGTGAGTCATTACGTGATCTCATCCTCGGGATCCCAAAAGCAGAGCAGTAATCCCTTGTTTATCAGAATTGATATCCTTGTTTTAAAGACATGCATATCATTAGCTTCGACTTGAATATGTTGTTTGATAGCATGTTGTATATTCATTACTTGTTATGTTGTTTTTACTGGGAATGTCATTCTCACCGGTTTATCCGGCTATTGCTTTGTTTTGTATGTGTACTTGGCAACAGGTGGGGCAGGACCAAGTCAGCGAAGGCCTGGTTAGCAACAAGAGGGAGAGCTAGTAGTGAGACTCGGTTTAGAAGTCGTGTCAGCATGTCTACCTAGTTGTATTTGAACATGTTTAGATATCGAACTTCGTTATGTTATTGTATTGTTTATGCAAGCTGTTTTGAAAGTTTTTCGTTACAAATCCAATAATTTTGAGAGGTTGTGTAACCCTAGAATTTCATGTATTAGTTGGAGAACTTGTGATTGTAATGCATGATAAAATGTTGTTGGTTTTGGACTCAAGTTCTAGCATGATTTCTGCTGTTTTTGCTCTGTTTCTGTCACCGCTCGATCCGCAAGATCTTGCGGATCGAGCGAGGGCAAGCTGTTCTGTCCTTTATTTCAAATTTTTGGTGGCTCGCTCGATCTGCAAGATATTGCGGATCGAGCGAGGGCTGAGTTTTTCGGGCAGTAACTTTGGCAAAGTTGCTCGCTCGATCCGCAAGATCATGCGGATCGAGCGAGGCACTGTTTCAAAAAAAAAAATCTTATTGCTTTTAACCTTTGGTTATTGTATGCCTTATTGTTGTTTAATCCCGAGATTAGTTGTTTGGAATCGAGGTCTCACATTAAGTGGTATCAGAGCGTTAAGATTCTTGGTCGAACTAGAGTGAGCGGGTAGATCGAGTCTGCGTGTATTGGCTCCTCGCATGTGTTTGAATTATTTTAACTGTGTACTTAATTCCATGCGAGCATGCTTTATTATTGAGAATTATTGAATTACATGGTTATGTGATTTAATTTATAAAGCATGATCCACTTGAGATATAACTATTTCTGTTATCGACTGGCATCCGGTATTCCAAGCGGTTGTAAGGGCACTGATTGTAGCGATTGAGATATCTCGTGTCCTAACCTTTGATATCAGATGGGTCCTCGTCGAGTGATAAACAGAAACACACCGCCAGTTATCCCTGCAACTGAGCAAGCTAGCACTGAAGTTGATCAGTTGGATGCTTCAGCAACGCCTATGGAAACCTTGCTGAAGAGGTTTCAGTCTTTCAATCCGCCGTTGTTGTTAGGTTCAGAAAATCCAGTTGACTGTGAAAGTTGTTTGGATGATATTGATCAGCTGTTTGATTCCATTGATTACACAGATGACCGCAGAATCAGGTTAGTCATTCATCAGCTACGTGGGGTTGCTAAGAGCTGGTGGATCATGACAAAGAAAGCAATAGAGAATAGAAGTATGGAAGTTACTTGGACTCTTTTTAAATCTGAATTCTATAAGCGGTTTTTCCCTCTCTCATACTGTAAGGACAAGGGAGCAGAATTTCCCAATTTGAGACAAGGGAATCTGAACATCGAAGAGTACGTTTCCAAGTTTGATAGTCTGTTGCGTTTTGCACCACTAATTGCTGGAGATGAAGAAGCTAAGGCCGACCACTTCATAAATGGCTTGAATCCTGACATCTTCACTTTGGTGAACACTGCTAGGCCAGACAACTTTGTGGATGCCATGAATCACACAAAGGGAGCAGAAGCAGGCTTGTGGAGGCAAAGAGGTAATCAGGTAGCACCTCAGCAGCAGAGGCAGTATCAGAACCAACCATCTCAGTATCAGAATCAGCCACTGCAGCATCAGAACCAGCAGCAAAGGTATGAAGGTGGAAACAGTGGGGGAAACAGAAAGGATCAATACAAGGCAAGAGGTAAACAGTTCAAAAGGCAGGGGAATAGTTCCTCCAGTTCCAGTGGTTCAAAGCAATTCGATTCAGGACCGAGTTCTGGGTCATCATCCTTGTACTGCAGCAAGTGTGGAGGAAGACACTCATCGGATCAGTGTGTGGGAGTCTTTGGTAATTGTAACACCTGTCAGCAACCGGGACACTTCTCTAAAGTGTGCCCACAGTGTAACAGAGATAGAGCTCAGAGTGGGAGTTCGTCTAGACCTGCAACTCAGCCTGAGAGGCAGTCTTCTGCAGTGCACTCTTTCCAGCCTCAGCAGCAGAACAGACAGGGAGGTAACTCTAGTGCAAATCAGCCTCCGAGACAGCAGGCACGAGTCTTTGCATTGACAGAGGATCAGGCTCAGGCAGCACCTGACGATGTTATAGCCGGTAACTGTTTGATTTTCGGTTATTCTGATCATGTCTTGATAGATACAGGTGCTTCCCATTCCTTTATCTCTGAGAAATTTGTGTTATTGCATGTTTTGCCTACTGAGTTGTTGCCTACAGTAGTAGCTGTTACTTCACCTTTGGGTGGAGGAATTGTTTTTGTCAGATTAGTCAGGAACTGTGAACTGTGTTTTGAAGAAAATTTGTTAGAATTCGACTGTATTGTACTTGGACTATCAGATTTTGATTGTATTGTCGGTATAGATGCTTTAACCAAGTACAGGGCAACAGTCGATTGTTTTCTGAAGGTTGTCAGGTTCAGACCTGAAATGGCAGACGAGTGGAAATTCTTTGGTAAGGGTTCTCGATCTAGAATTCCTTTGATTTCAGTGTTATCTATAACTCGTTTGCTACAAAAAGGTGCAGAAGGATTTTTGGTGTATGCAGTTGATGTACTGAAATGTAGCCCAGCTTTGGTAGATTTACCGGTGGTTAGAGAATTTGCGGATGTATTCCCGGAAGATGTTCCTTGTTTGCCACCTATTCGAGAAATTGAATTCAGCATTGACTTAGTGCCAGGTACTCAACCTATTTCTAAAGTTCCTTATCGTGTGGCACTTATTGAATTGAGAGAGTTGAAGGAGCAGCTTGAGGATTTGATTGCCAAGGGATACATCAGACCTAGTGTATTGCCTTGGGGTGCTGCTGTGCTTTTTGTTCGGAAGAAGGATAGTTCTATGCGGCTCTGTATCGACTACCGCCAATTGAATCAGGCTACAGTTAAGAACATGTATCCTTTACCCCGAATAGATGACATTTTTGATCAACTACAGGGTTCTTCTATCTACTCTAAGATTGATCTGAGGTCAGGTTATCACCAGTTGAGAGTGCGAGAGGAAGATGTGCCTAAGACCGCATTCAGAACGAGGTATGGTCATTTCGAGTTTATAGTCATGCCGTTCGGTTTGACCAACGCTCCAGCGGTTTTTATGGGTTTGATGAACCGTATCTTTCAGCGCTATCTAGATGAGTTCGTCATTATCTTCATCGATGATATTCTTATCTATTCAAAGAACCGTACTGACCATGCAGAGCACTTGAGGACCGTACTGCAGATTTTGCGAGTTGAGCAGTTGTTTGCCAAGCTGTCTAAGTGTGAATTTTGGTTAGATCGAGTTGTCTTTGTCGGTCATATTATTTCTGAAGATGGGATTTCTGTCGATCCCAGCAAGATTGAAGCGGTTATGAATTGGCCTAGACCTACATCAGTACCTGAGATCCGAAGCTTCATGGGTTTAGCTGGTTATTACCGTCGTTTCATCGAGGGTTTCTCGTCTATTGCCAAGCCAATTACCCAGCTAACTCAGAAGAATGCAACTTTTGTCTGGACTTCAGATTGTGAGGCTAGCTTTGTTGATCTAAAGAGGAGACTGACCAGTGCTCCGATTCTTTCTATTCCGAAGGGTACTAGAGGTTTCATAGTCTATTGTGATGCTTCTAACCGAGGCTTGGGTTGTGTTCTTATGCAGCATAGGCATGTGATAGCGTATGCATTGAGACAGCTGAAACCGCATGAGACCCGTTATCCGGTTCACGATCTTGAACTAGCTGCGATCGTCTTTGCACTGAAGATCTGGCGTCACTATCTTTATGGTGAGTCTTTCGAGATCTTTTCTGACCGTAAGAGCCTCAAGTACTTATTTTCGCAGGCAGAGCTGAATATGAGACAGAGAAGATGGTTAGATCTGTTGAAATATTTTGACTGCGAAATCAAGTATTATCCCGGGAAGTCGAATGCAGTTGCAGATTCCTTGAGCCGAAAGCTTTGTTCTTTATCTCTTTCTAATATTGGTGTTTCTCAGTTGATCGATGATTGTTGCACTTCCGGTTTAGGGTTTGAAATAGATAGGGAGACTATCAGAGTGTTTGCTATTCAAGCCAAACCGGAGTTGTTTGTTGCAATCAGAGAAGCACAGAAGTCTGAGCCGAGCATTCAGGTTTCAGTAAAGAAAGTCAGATCTGGACATCAGTCTGAATTCCAGGTTAGAGATGACGTCTTGTTTGTGAATAACCGTCTTGTTGTGCCAAATATTGCGGAGTTGAGACAGCGTATTCTCCGAGAGGCTCATTTCAGTCGGTTCAGTATTCATCCTGGAGGTCGTAAGATGTACAACGATCTGAAGAGTCAGTTCTGGTGGAAGAGAATGAAGAGCGACGTAGCGAATTTTGTATCTCGGTGTTTGTAGCGACCCTACCCGGATCCACTACCTAATCAGAGTGATTAGCGCAAGAAAAAATAATTAAAGCGTTAAATAACGGATAGTTCCAAAGTACAACAAATCCAATCGGCAGAATACAACCGACGATAGAAACAGTGTATAATTCTTCATACAACCAAATCGAAATTAGGGTATCAGAATCCCTAACAAACTACCTCTGCAAGGTAGCAACCTCAACCCTGCTGGGAACCACCGGGACCATCCAGCCTCAGACCTGACCCGCCACAAGGTGTCCCAAAACACGAAACATAAAGGGCGTGAGCGACTACGCTCAATACGGAAGCAATGATATAAATACAAATATGAGCATGCACATGACTTTAAAAATCAGGGTTAAATCACTTTACTCATGGCGCCTGGAATACACAGTACCGGGCAAGAGAGCGACTCCGCGTGGTACTCGTATATTCCCAAGACACGAATCCTCAGGAAGAATTGCCTCGACTGATGGAAACTGTCATGACTCACATCATACCCGATGCAGTCTCCGTAAAAACATATGCATGTGCTAAAAATAGTAAAACATAGCCAATACAGCACATACATCATGCATCACACACATATGTATAAATATCATGCCGGCTATCTCGGTCAGTACTTACGTACCTCTAATACTGCAGGTCAACTCCTAGCACACCCGTCTAGGTCCAAAGCCTACAAGTCTGCTCTACTGCGTCTACACATGCAAAAGACCATGCATCACTATAAACGCTCTAAAAGCCTTAACTAAGCTATTTCATACTCCTAAATATTTTTTGGAAGCCAAATTATACCTTCGTCCGTCGT
This sequence comes from Henckelia pumila, assembly GCF_033568475.1. NCBI lineage: Eukaryota > Viridiplantae > Streptophyta > Magnoliopsida > Lamiales > Gesneriaceae > Henckelia > Henckelia pumila. The sequence continues at coordinate 107,939,482 of NC_133123.1, read as the reverse complement.
CAGTCCGCTGGTGTAGAATCATCTCAAAACTTAGGCACACCTCCGCTACGATGCCGGGATCGCTAAGCAACTTCCGGATTCCCAATAGGATGCCTAGAACTCCGTAGGTCTAAGTAAGAAGGTTCGCAAACCAGAGGAGAGGAGGGATATTGGTGCACAGAATGAGGGCTCGGACCCCTTATTTATAGACGGCGATCGGAACGTCCGATCCCTAATCGGAACGTCCGATCGCAAACGGAGCGTCTGATCTTGACATTGGAACGTCTGATGTCACCTCACGTGCGTAAGCAGTGATGTCATCTTGCTGACATCGGTGATGACGCCAGCCCTATCCAGATCGAAACGTCCGATCCTCCAACGGAACGTCCGATCCCGATCGGAGCTTCCGATATGTGCTTCGGAGCTTCCGATCCACTTCGGATAATTTTAGGCAAAATTTAGTAATTAATTTCCTTAATTACCTTGATTAATTGCGGGTCACTACATTCTCCCCCACTTAAGAAATTTCGTCCTCAAAATTACATTTTAAGGAAAACATAGTACGCAAAAATCAATGCTCTTATTACAACTGAACAATATACATTCGATACAACAGAGTACAAAATCTTAAAACAACTCGGGGTGCTCGGCTAACATCCGACTCTCCAACTCCCAAGTAGCTTTCTCTGTACCTCTGCGTTGCCACTGTACCATCACCAACGGTATGCGCTTGTTACGAAGCACCTTGTCCTTCCTGTCGAGAATCCTGAGAGGTTTCTCCACATATGACAAATCGTGGTCTAGTTGCACCTCAGTCGGACGCAAGATGTGGGACTGATCTGCCACGTACTATCTCAACAAAGACACGTGAAACACATCATGAATATTCGAAAGATTCGGTGGCAAGGCTAGACGATAAGCCACGTCTCCAACTTTCTCGAGAATCTCGAAAGGACCAATAAATCTTGGTGACAACTTACCCTTGAGACCAAACCTCATCACCTTCCGGAAAGGTGATACACGCAAGAATACGTACTCTCCTTCTTCAAAATGAAGTGGCTTGCGGTGAGTGTTCGCGTAGCTAGCCTGTCGATCCTGGGATGCCTTAATCCTGTGTCGGATCAATTCTACTGCATCAGTCATCTGCTGAATCATCTGAGGACCCTCCACCTGCCGCTCACAAACCTCGTCCCAAAACAAAGGTGTACGACAACGACGTCCATAAAGAGCCTCAAATGGTGCCATGCCAATGCTGTTATGGTAGCTATTGTTATAAGCGAACTCCACCAATGGCAAATGATCGTGCCATGCTGGGCCAAAATCCATTACAGTAGCTCAAAGCAAGTCCTCAAGAGTACGGATAGTCCTCTCCGATTGTCCATCAGTCTCTGGATGATACGCTGTGCTCAAACTCAAAGTGGTACCAAGAGCACGCTGAAAACTCCCCCAAAATCTTGAGGTGAAACGAGGATCTCTGTCGCTCACAATACTTAGTGTAATACCATGCAAACGGACAATTTCTTGCACATACAGCCGTGCCATCCTGTCGAAGGTGAAATCCCGATTATATGGTAAGAAATGCGCGGATTTCGACAATCGGTCAACAACAACCCAAATCGCGTCGCAATTCCTGGAAGACATAGGCAAGTGGGTGACAAAGTCCATCGTCACATGCTCCCACTTCCACTCAGGAATATCGAGATTGTGAAGTAGACCTCCGGGTCGACGATACTCTGCCTTGACCTGCTGACACACAAGGCATCGGGACACGAACTGATAAACGTTGCGCTTCATTCCTTTCCACCAAAATCGAGTACGTATATCCTTGTACATCTTCATGCTGCCGGATGTACTGAGAACCTACTATGATGAGCTTGCGATAAGATCTCGTCTCTAAGTGTTGAATCATCAGGCACAACCACACGGCCAGAAAGACACAACAAACCATCCGCCTGAAATTGGAAACCAGCTGAATTCTCACCCTCAGTGAATCGGGCTAATCTCTGCATCTTGGGATCAACACCCTGTGCCTCACGAATACGTCTATACAAGGCTGGCTCGGCAAGCAAAGACGCAACACGAACTCCCTGTTGTTCCTTCTTATGACGGAACGTAAAACCCAAGGAACAACACTCTTCGACCATTCGTGACACTGCACTGGTACGAAGGGAACTCAAATAAATCTTGCGACTAAGCGCATCAGCAACCGGATTAGAAGATCCTGGATGGTAATTGATTTCACAATCATAGTCCTTCAGCAAGTCCATCCAACGGCGTTGTCGCATGTTCAACTCTGCCTGAGTGAACAGGTACTTCAAACTCTTATAATCAGTAAAAATCTGGAATCGTTCACCGTACAAATAATGACGCCATATCTTCAGAGCAAAGACAATGGCTGCAAGCTCTAGATCATGTACGGGATAATCCCATCGTGAGTCTTTAGTTGCCTGGAGGCATAGGCAATCACATGCCTATTTTGAGTCAACACACACCCCAAACCCTAAAGAGAAGCATCGGTGTGGACTACGAAACCACCAGATCCAGTCGGCAAGGATAGTACTGGAGCAGTCGTCAATCGACGTCTCAACTCACGAAAACTGTCTTCGCACGCGGAAGACCACTCAAAAGAAACATCCTTTCACGTCAACTGTGTCAAAGGCCTGGCTATCTGAGAGAAATGCTCCACGAATCGACGGTAGTATCCGGCCAAACCCAAGAAACTATGAATCTCAGATGCTGTCGTCGGGCGCAACCAATTAAGAATAGCCTCTGTCTTGCTTGGAACCACTGATACTCCATCTCTAAAAATGACATGACCAAGGAACACAACTCGGTCAATCCAGAAGTCACACTTGCTGAGCTTACCATACAACTGATGCTCTCCCAAGGTCTGTAAAACACTACGAAGATGAAAGGCATACTCATCCATGCTACGAGAATACACAAGGATGTCATCGATGAACACTACAACGAACTTATCCAAGAGCTCTCGGAAAACCCTGTTCATCAAATCCATGAAAACAGCTGGAGCATTCGTCATACCAAATGGCATCACTAAGAACTCATAGTGCCCATATCGAGTACGAAATGCTGTCTTCGAAACATCCTCGTCTCTAACTCGCAACTGATGATACCCAGAACGCAAGTCGATCTTGGAATAGACATAAGTACCCTGCAATTGATCAAACAGATCGTCAATCCGTGGGAGAGGATACTTGTTCTTTACTGTCACTTTGTTCAACTGACAATAGTCAATGCACAAATGCATCGAACCATCCTTCTTCTTGATGAATAGAACCGGGGCTCCCCAAGGTGAAACACTGGGTCGAATGTAGCCCTTATCAAGAAGATCCTGCAACTTCTGCTGCAACTCTCGCATCTCACCATAGAAATACCAAGCATCCTCAGCCTCGGGGCAAAACTGGACAAATCTCTGGTAGCAATCCACTACCGCTCGATACGAAGTCAGAAGATCAATCCCGATGATACCATCAAAGTCATCCATCGCTAAAACCATCAGGTTAGCGCTCAACAGATGTCCCTCAAATCCCAAAATACAACCCAAAACAAGACGCTTAGCTAAGACTTCCTGACCCATCGGAGTCGAAACCGCTAACAAGACGTCTAAGGAAACAAAAGGTAATCTATGCCTCTTAACAAACCGAGCTGATATGAATGAATGCGAAGCACCGGTATCGATCAAAAGATAAGCAGGAAAACCGCACAAACTAAAAGTACTTGCAATCATGTTCTCACTGTCTGCCTGAGCCTGCTCCTGGTTCAGCGCAAACACCTGCCCCTGAGCACGCGGGCGCGATGACTGTCCTCTCGAAGAAGACTGAGAATGATGTCGCTGTGATGGCTGCGACTGCTTACGCTGCTACGACAAAGGCTGCTGCTGATACTGCGGTGGCTGATAGATAGTGGTCTAAGAACCACCAACACTCCCCGAACCACTCACTGTACCGGCAAAAGTGGGACAAACTCTCTTCATGTGACCCTCCTAGCCGCACTGAAAACAAACACCAGTGATATGAGGACACGGTCCTGGGTGATGCTTCCGTTTGCACTGACGAAAACATCGTGAATCACCAAAACGATGAACACCGCCAGATCCGGAAGAAGAAGAAGAAAAAGAAGTACCACCCTGTCTCTTAAAAGACTGGGCCCTTGGACCCAAAGAGCTAGATGGTCTGGATGCAGAAGATCCGAAAGTCCTGTTCCTCTGCAGACTGTCCTCTGCCTGGTGACAATTGTTCACCAAATTCTCGAAGTTCCTCTCTCTGCCCACGGCAACCAACTGATGAATGTCAGGGTTAAGGCCCTGAAGAAATAGATCGTGCATCGTCTCTAAGCTACTCGCAATATGGGGACTGAAAGAAAGAAGCTCAAAGAATTTCTGCTGGTACTCATCAATGGTCATAGTACCCTGTCGCAAACTCAGCAACTTGCTCGCCTTCGTCTGACGCAAAGCTGGAGGAAAGTAATGTTTCTCAAAGGAAGACTTAAACTCAGCCCAAGTAGCGGTACCCCTGGCGGCAATAAACGGAGTAGATGTAGCTCTCCACCACCTCTTCGCATTTCCCTCTAGAACAAAAGCTAAATTCTCCATCTTCTGGGCTTCAGTACACTGATACTCCCGAAAACAACTCTCCATACGCTCCAACCAGTCCTCACCAACTGCAGGAGCCTCGCCACCCACCAATGGCTTAGGAGCCATCTGAAGAAAACGGTTCATACTAAAACGCCTATGATCTTCATGATGATGTCTATGGTGATATCTCCCTGGTGGATCACCCCAACGACCACCGCTAGCCTGACTCTCGTAATCATCATCTGCCATCTGTCAATAACAACAGACAACTCTTAAAATCCGCTTCACTAATTCCCAGTTGCAATGCGCTCTGATACCAATAAATGTAGCGACCCTACCCGGATCCACTACCTAATCAGAGTGATTAGCGCAAGCAACAATAATTAAAGCGTTAAATAACGGATAGTTCCAAAGTAAAACAAATCCAATCGGCAGAATACAACCGACGATAGAAACAGTGTATAATTCTTCATACAACCAAATCAAAATTAGGGTATCAGAATCCCTAAAAAATTACCTCTGCAAGGTAGCAACCTCAACCCTGCTGGGAACCACCGGGACTGTCCAGCCTCAGACCTGACCCGCCACAAGGTGTCCCAAAACACGAAACATAAAGGGCGTGAGCGACTACGCTCAATACGGAAGCAATGATATAAATACAAATATGAGCATGCACATGACTTTAAAAATCAGGGTTAAATCACTTTACTCATGGCGCCTGGAATACACAGTACCGGGCAAGAGAGCGACTCCGCGTGGTACTCGTATATTCCCAAGACACGAATCCTCAGGAAGAATCGCCTCGACTGATAGAAACTGTCATGACTCACATCATACCCGATGCAGTCTCCGTAAAAACATATGCATGTGCTAGAAACCGTAAAACATAGCCAATACAGCACATACATCATGCATCACACACATATGTATAAATATCATGCCGGCTATCTCGGTCAGTACTTACGTAACTCTAACACTGCAGGTCAACTCCTAGCACACCCGTCTAGGTCCAAAGCCTACAAGTCTGCTCTACTGCGTCTACACATGCAAAAGTCCATGCATCACTATAAACGCTCTAAAAGCCTTAATTAAGCTATTTCATACTCCTAAATATTTTTAGGAAGCCAAATTATACCTTCGTCCGTCGTGAGCCCGCTGGTGTAGAATCGCCTCAAAACTTAGGCACACCTCCGCTACGACGCCGAGATCGCTAGGCAACTTCCGGATTCCCAATAGGATGCCTAGAACTCCGTAGATCTAAGTAAGAAGGTTCGAAAACCAGAGGAGAGGAGGGAAATTGGTGCGCAGAATGAGGGCTCGGACCCCTTATTTATAGACGGCGATCGGAACGTCCGATCCCTCATCGGAACGTCCGATCGCGAACGGAGCATCCGATCGTGACATCGGAATGTCCGATGTCACCTCACGTGCATAAGCAGTGACGTCATCTTGCTGACATCGGTGATGACGCCAGCCCTATCCAGATCGGAATGTTCGATCCTCCAATGGAACATCCGATCCCGATCGGAGCTTCCGATCTGTGCTTTGGAGCTTCCGATCTACTTCGGATAATTTTAGGCAAAATTTAGTAATTAATTTTCTTAATTACCTTGATTAATTGAGGGTCACTACAGTGTTTGAACTGCCAGCAAGTAAAAGCAGAGCGGAAGCGACCAGGAGGTCTTTTTCATAGCCTATCTGTTTCTGAATGGAAATGGGATCACATTTCTATGGATTTCGTCACGAAGCTACCACGATCCGTTCGAGGATGCGATGCTATTTGGGTAGTGATTGACCGATTGACGAAGTCTGCTTGTTTTATTCCGTACAGGATGATGTATCGTCATGATCAGATGGCTGAGTTGTATGTTAGCAATGTTGTGAGATTGCATGGTGTGCCGAAGTCGATCGTTTCAGACAGAGATCCTAGATTCACTTCGCACTTCTGGCATAGTCTTCAGGAGGCACTTGGTACTCGATTGCATCTGAGTACAGCTTATCATCCTCAGACAGATGGACAATCAGAGCGGACTATCCAGACATTAGAGGATATGCTGCGAGCGGTGGTGCTAGACTTTGGCACTAGTTGGCAGGATTCTTTGCCTCTTGTCGAGTTTTCTTACAACAACAGCTTCCAAGCGAGTATCGGTATGGCGCCTTTTGAGGCTTTGTACGGCAAGAAGTGCCGATCTCCGCTGTTTTGGGATGATTTGTCCGAGTCACCAGATTTGGGGCCGGAAATGCTTCGAGATATGGCAGAGCAGGTTAAGATCATTCAGACCAGAATGAAGTCAGCTCAAGATAGACAGGCGAAGTATGCGAATGTCAGACATAGACCTCTAAGTTTCGAGCAGGGAGACCGTGTTTTTCTTAAGATTTCTCCGTTCAGAGGCACTGTCAGATTCGGTAAGAGAGAGAAGTTATCTCCGAGATTCATCGGTCTGTACGAGATTCTCGAGAAGATAGGCGATCTTGCCTACAGACTTGCACTTCCTCTGTCTTTATCTGGTATTCACGACGTTTTTCACGTCTCTATGCTGCGAAAGTATCATCCAAATCCTTCTCATATCCTTCAGCCTGACGAAGCCGAGTTAGACGAGACTCTGAGCTACTTTGAGCGACCGATTCAGATCCTTGATCGAAAGGAGAAGCAACTCAGAACCAAGTTGATTCCGTTAGTGAAAGTGCAGTGGAGCCGTTACGGAGTCGAGGAAGCGAATTGGGAGACAGAGTCTGACATGAAACAGCGTTTTCCAGAGTTATTCGGATGATGTGAGTTCTTCTTACTGTCTTTAGTTCTTTATTCTATCTTATGAGTTGTGATTCTCGTTGATTTCGAGGACGAAATATTTTTTTAGTGGGGGAGAATTGTAACGCCCCGTTTTTATCTTAAATTAGTTTATTTGAGTTAATCAGAGATTACAGAGTTCTCGAGCCGGTTTGATTTTGATCAGGGTCCTTTTTGCAAATTTTAGAAATTTCAGGCACTAAAACGCAAATATTGATTTTTATATATTATCTACACTTGGATTTGATTGGGGAAGTCTTCTCCTTCTTCCTCATTGCACGCCTCCTCCATTAGAGCCGCCCCTTCTCATTCCAAGCTTTGGGATTTCAGTCCGAGCTCGATCCGTCCGTTAGAAATTATTTCTGAAGGCAGATTAGCGATCACTGCTGCGAGAGCTTCGTTTTATCGTAAGTTTTTCTACGATCAGATACATTCTAGTTTTTGGATGTTGTTAGAATCGTTCTAGATTCGAGTATGTTGTTCTCTTCAGAGTTCTGATCGTTTATTATCTGTCGGTTTTGAATTAGAGCGACGTCCGGATTTGTTATGATTTTTGGAAGCCATTTTCGAAAATGTGGTTTTGAGATTTGTTGGAATTGCCTTGATATGGGTGTATTGGCTTTGATATGAGTTGTGATCGCTATTGAACTGCTGTCTGCGTTGTCGGTTTGTTCAGTTATAGCCGTTATGCCGCCGGTTTGAGCTTTAGAGATTTGAACCATTTTTGGGTTGTTGGACTTTTGCTTGAGTTGAACGTTGTTGTTGATCACTTTTTGTCTCCGTACAGATTCGTTTGGAGTTTTTGAAGCCAGTGTTAATCAGCCTTTTGATCGTCAAGAGATTGGACGAAGAACGGTAAATAGATTCGCCTTGAACCGTTGTTGTTGTTTAGATTGTATAGCTTTTGATACAATCTTTTGTTGTAGCTTAGCCAGAGTTGGAGCTACTGCATTGAAAGGTAAAAGCAGTCATCGTAGCGGGATAGCATACTCGGGACTGTTGGTTCTCGAGTTTCCCTTTTTAAATCACATATTGCATCGATACTTGTTCTAGCATGTGGAACTTGTATTTGGTTGATTGATTGAGTTTTGTTATGTGGCTTATGTTTATGTTTCTGTTATGCATTCATCTTGAGCCTACTTTGATTTCAGCGGGCAATACCGCCCTTTTTGTTTAGACGTTTGGGAACTATGATTGAGTGGCCTAGGTTGTAGTATTTCGCCTAGTGCTAGCATACTCATTATGATTGCTCAAAGTCTAGAGGAGTGGGATACGTGGCACCACCTCGATTGGGAGAGTCGGTGAGTCGTTACGTGATCTCATCCTCGGGATCCCAAAAGCAGAGCAGTACTCCCTTGTTTATCAGAATTGATATCCTTGTTTTAAAGGCATGCATATCATTAGCTTCGACTTGAATATGTTTTTTGATAGCATGTTGTATATTCATTACTTGTTATGTTGTTTTTACTGGGAATGTCATTCTCACCGGTTTATCCGGCTGTTGCTTTGTTTTGTATGTGTACTTGGCAACAGGTGGGGCAGGACCAAGTCAGCAAAGGCCTGGTTAGCAACAAGAGGGAGAGCTAGTAGTGAGACTCGGTTTAGAAGTCGTGTCAGCATGTCTACCTAGTTGTATTTGAACATATTTAGATATCGAACTTCGTTATGTTATTGTATTGTTTATGCGAGCTGTGTTGAAAGTTTGTCGTTACAAATCCAATACTTTTGAGCGGTTGTGTAACCCTAGAATTTCATGTATTAGTTGGAGAACTTGTGATTGTAATGCATGATAAAATGTTGTTGGTTTTGGACTCAAGTTCTAGCATGATTTCTGCTGTTTTTGCTCTGTTTCTGTCACCGCTCGATCCACAAGATCTTGCGGATCGAGCGAGGGCAAGCTGTTCTGTCCTCTGTTTCAAATATTTGGTGGCTCGCTCGATCTGCAAGATATTGAGGATCAAGCGAGGGCTGAGTTTTTCGGGCAGTAACTTTGGCAAAGTTTCTTGCTCGATCCGCAAGATCATGCGGATCGAGCGAGTCACTGTTTCAAAAAAAAAAACTTATTGATTTTATCCTTTGGTTATTGTATGCCTTATTGTTTTTTAATCCCGAGATTAGTTGTTTGGAATCGAGGTCTCACAGGCGGCGAGGACCTCTGAGCATCCGTGGCGAGCTAGCACACCTGTGACCTTCGCCAGCTCATGTTTTAGTTTATTTAGTATATGTTGGGATATTTTATGCATTGAGTTATGTTCCGCATATGTTTACCATTTCTAGTCATTTGCATGGATATTTAATCTGTTCGAGTATTTAAATTTTTGACATGCAATCAATTTTTATTATGTATTAAATTTTATGAAAATATATTTTAAGTATAGTTGCATATATGTATGGGCATATATGCAATATAAAAAAAATTATCGAGGAAGGGTCGTTTCATTTGGTATCAGATCAAGGTCCTTGGAGGGTTAGCTAGCCTATTATGTGGTGTTCAGAAGTCGCACTGTCATTCTGTGAGATTTAAATGATTTTAAGTATATGTTTTACGAATGGGATCCATGAGTTATATTTTCACTAAATTTTTGTTATAATGGTTTTAAATTAAAATACCTAGTTCTACAATACGATTGCATGAGGGATTGATGGATATTCCAATATGCTTTCGAGACGCGTAGTTTGCGATGCGGGTAATCAGGATCCACCTTCGCCTCTACCTTCACCTGCATCTCTATCACTCACAGCTTTTGAGAGGGCCAGCATGGACATGCTAGCTGGTATCACGAGGTTACTTGAGCATCAGTCTGGGCAGCTTAGGAGGGCGCATGAGGAGGACATTGCTGAGAGGTTCTTCAAGCAGGGACCGAAGGAGTTTGCGAGGACCACTGATCCACTTGTGGCTGAGGAGTGGATTCAAGAATTGGAGATGATCTTTGCCTACATGAGGATCCCGGATGTTGATTGAGTTAGATGCGCAATCTGCATGCTAAAGGATGAGGTAGCTCTATGGTGGGAGGGTGGTCTTAACTTGGCTAGGATGACTTGGAGGGATTTCAAGACGGCTTTCTTTGAGAAGTACTTCACGGAGGATATGCGAGGCCAGCTGAATCGTGACTTCATGAGCCTCCAACAGGGAGACAGGACTGTGGCTGAGTATCTGAGGTAGTTCTAGTGGGGCTGTCACTTCGTGCTCATGATTGCTATAGTGGAGAGCGAGAGGCTGGGACATTTTACTTATGGCTTGAGGTGTGACATCAAGCATGATGTTTTCATGGCGAACGTGACGATGTACAAGGAAGCGGTGAATCGAGCATACCGGTCTCTGAGAAGAGGAAGAAGGAGATGCAGGCTGAATTCCAGAGGAAGAGATAGTTCCAGCAGTCATCTAGAGGACAGTCTTTGCAGCAGCAGTAGCAGCAGAAGCTGCAAGGCCAGCAGAGACAGAAGCATCAGGGGGCATTTTCCCCTAGCACTGGAGGGGTACCTTTCTGCATGAGTGTCAGAGGCCTCATGCTGGACAGTGTTTGGTTGGCTTCGACAAGTGCTATCATTACAAGAAGCCGGGACATATTTCAAGGAACTTCCCCAAGGAGAAGCAGACCACGGGGTGCTTATTTGTGGTGCAGGCTGAGGAAACAGATCATGATACTTCTCTTATCGCGGGTAATCTTAATTTGCGTTCTTAAATTTTAGTTATTGGGATGCTTAGTTAAGATTTGCATTGGAAATTTTTTGACTGCTTGTACTTGTGTTTTAGAAATTCATGTGTAGGATGGAAATTGTGAATTTGTGAATTTAACATGCTTAGGATTGAACTTTAGATGCTAATTGGTTGCTCTAGAAGAATGATCTATATCTATTGGGAAATATTCTGTGTGCAGGAAAAGTTAGCATTAGAGGTATTGCTACATTTGCGTTGCTAGATTCTGGAGCAACGCATTCCTTTATCTTTCAGACATTTTTGAGAATTTTTGCAATTTTTTGCTATATGTTTAGATGCGAATGTTGGGTCGGAGAGAATGTTTTGAGAATTCTCTTAGAAATTTGACTGATTACTATTGAAGAATTTAGATTTCACTTTTCTCAGAAATCATTGAGCCAAATGATTTGGTTTAAGAGTACTCTATAGAACGGTATTAGTTTGCTGCAGATATGAAATTCTGGAATTAGACGATAGTCCTAACCGAGTAATGAAGTATTGATTGACACTTAGTTGATATTGTGAGGGATTGAGAAGGAAATTTTGGGATAGCGGAAAACCAGTTACTTGAGTGATTTTATCGATGCTTTCTGGAAATGTTAGAATCCTTCTTGTGATTCATGCATTCCTAGATTCGCATGACATTGGTCATTGAAGATTCAGTCAATTTGGTATCGATTGATATTTCAAGTATGAATTTCATAAATTCGTATTTCTTGAGAACTTGAATTTTAATTTTGGACATGGATAATGATTTGGGTGAGTATTTTTATTTTATTACATTGTGATCTCGATTCTATTTTGTTGACATCATATTTTTACTTGGGACTTTATTTCTTTTTTTGATTAGTGCATGCGGATTTCCTCGTAAGTGAGGCCACGCTGACAGACCTGATTTTTGATTTGTCTTGATGATGGGCATGATGTCATATCGGTTGACTTGTGATCACCTGATTGATATTGATTGAATGGCTCGCATCCCTTGTTCATGGAGCCTTGAGTTTTATTCACTCACCCCTTATATTTAACTTCAAGAGAGTTGTTTTCATTTAGCAGAATTGTCTTTCAGAGTATTGTATTTTGATATTGTTCTGAACCATATCCCTTTGATTTTGATTTGATTATGACCCATCAAGTTATTGATTGAGCTGAGTTATATTTAATGTCATTTTGGCATTGTTTTGGCTCGTAACTGGTAGTGATTGATAGCACCATTAGAATTTAATGTTTGGCGGAAACCAGATAGAATCATGAGTCTGATGATATTGAGGATTATAGTATTTTGAATTAGATTTTGAAGCAGATTCGCAGTCGATTCGAATAGCTATGTCTTGATCCGAATTGAATTAAGCAAGAGAATCAGAAGAGTCTGCATGCAGCTTTGGGGATGAAGTTACTGTTCAGTATTGTTTTTCATCCCCAGACAGATGGACAGTCAGAGCGGGTTATTCAGATCCACTAAGGTTTGTTGAGGGCTTGTGTGATCGACTTTTAGGGCTCGTGGGAGTTGAGATTACCACTAGTGGAGTTTACCTATAACAATAGTTATCAGAAGTTTATAGGTATGGCTCCATACGAAGCTCTTTACGAGAAAAGGTGTAGATCTCATGTACAATGGGACGAGATTGGCGAGAGGATTCTGTTATGGTCCGAGTTAGTTCAGCAGACTACATATATCGTGGTTTGGATTTGAGATAAGATGAGGACCGCACAGAGTCTTCAAAAGAGTTATGCTGACCGACAACGACGAGACCTTGAGTTTGTAGTTGGTGACCATGTCTCTGTGGGAATTGCGCGCATGAAGGGCGTGATGCATTCTGGTAGGCGGGGCAAGCTCAGTCCGAGGTTGATCGATCCGTTCGAGATCCTAGCGAGGGCTGGTACGTTGGCATACCGTATAGAACTACCGCCTAGTCCCACGGCTGTGCACAACGTGTTCCATGTATCGATGTTGCGGAAATATATCTCCAATCCATCTCACGTATTGGATTATGAGCCTCTACACTTGATGTCAGACTTGTCGCTCAAGGAGCGACCAGTGCAAATCTTAGAACATGAGGAGCGGAGGCTTAGGACGCAAGTTCTTCCCATGGTAAAGTTTTGGTGGCTGATCATTTAGAGGAGGAGGCTACCTGGGAGGCCGAGGCCGATATGCGGACGCGTTATCCAGAGCTTATCGGTACATACTCCAATTTCGAGGACTAAATTCCATTTCAAGGGAGAGTTGTAACGCCCCAAAAAAATAATTACCGAATTAATTAGCAATTAAAATAATTATGGAGTTGATAAAATAATTATTACTGCCAAATGAGTTATAGAGTGTATTTACAAAATACACGTGTCAATAAGACAATAAGTTTGACTATTTCTGGATATCTAGTAATATTGACATTTTGGAATATTATTGAGATATTGGAATTTTTTTAATTATTTATGCCAGATAATTTAATTGGAAGAGTATTTGACAAAGTTGACTGGTCAAAGTTTTGGTTGATTGGTCAGAGCCTAAGATTGACTCAATAATTTATTGGATTAAAATAACACAACAGTATTGAATTGGATCGGACCGGGTCATTTTAGGACCAACTTCTATGCATAGTAAGTGGTACCCTCTCTCACGCACAAAACACCAAAACATATACTAAAACCCTAACCCCAAAACGCCCCTCCCGTCGCCGGCTGCCGTGCGCCGCCTGTTGCCGTCAATTGACCATGCCATCTTGTAACTCTCGTCGGGGCGGTCACAACAATACGAGGAATTGTGAGTTGTGATGTCCGATTGGTTCAGTTCAAAGCAAAAATTGCAACGGCACTATTCATCATCTTCCTTGCGCAAAATCGTCGGATTTTAGCTCGATTGATTTGATTTTTGAGATGATATATGGTATTAGGTGATGTGTAGAACATTTCCTAAGCTTGTGGTAGCTTTTTCCGTCATGAATAGTGCAGATTGGAGCTTGGGAAGCTCATGCCGCCGTCGCCTGTTTTTCTCCGATCTACGCCGCACGGTGGTCAAATTCAGTCGTGGCATAGTGCATTAGAATTGTCTCGTCGAGCTCTACAACCCTGCCATATTTCATGAATTTTAGAGTAGTTTTGGACGTCGCCGTCATTGTCTTCGCCGTATTCCCCGATTTTCCGACGACCGTCGGTATGTTAACCATTTTTGACTTGTTCGACGTGATAGATACAAATGTCCAAGTTTTGAGTCGAGATTCGAAACCATGAAGCGGTGAGAATGCAATAAAGTTTGGAAATTTTTGGTCAAAGTTTGATTAGAGTTGACTAAGGTTGACTTTTGACCATTATGTGATTTTTCGCAGATCAGAAGCTAGTTGAGGATATTTAGAGGCAGAAATCAGAAGTTTAGGGATTTGAGATTTCCAGAATTGGAAAGTTATGAGATTCTCGAGTCCCGATCTACCCAACCGTATAAGTTTTTCATGCGTTTTAAACGCAAAGATATGTTATACCCTTCCTTGCTCACCCATTTATATCAGTATATTCACTGTTTTGATGATTAAAATAGTGTTATTGCACTTGTACGTGGATATGGTAGCTCAAGTTTTAATTCATTCATCATTCACATTTTTATGCATTGTGACTTGGTTTTGGATAATTTTTATTCCATGGTTGGGTCTTAGATTTTGTTCACTAGTTTGGTGGCTGGGATAGGTCTCTTTGGATCTTTGTTTAAGATGGCTTGAGCTAGTGTTGGCTAGGTGAAGAGCGGGATGGTTGTAAGGGTGGTCTACCTAGCAGGCAGCTCGGGCAGGATCAGGCAAGTGGGTTGTCCGGGTCGGGTCAAGTTTATTAGGGTCATATGTTATGGGTTTGGGTCTATGTTATTTTATTTCGGGCCGGATAATTTATTTAGGAGTCCAAGTTTATGTATTGGGTCAAGTTCTTTTATTGGGCCAAGTTTATTTATTTGGGCCAAGTTTGTTTATTGGGCCAAGTTTTTTTATTTGGACCAAGTTTGTTTATTGGGCCAAGTTTATTAGTTGGGCCAAGTTGTTGAGACAAACATATTGGGCCTAAGTTGTTTAATTTATTTTGTTGGACTAAGTTCTAAGTTGGGCTAAGTATTATTGGGTTAATCTTAGTCTAATTGGGTCAATTTAAGTGTGATTGGGCTAGTCAAAGTATTTTTGGGCCAGGATAAGTGTTAATAAGCTAGTCTAAGTTTATGGGCTTTAGTTAAGGGACAGCAACTCGAACTAGCCAGTGGCAAATAAAATAGTCCGTAAATATATATTTAATGGATGTATATGTATATTTTGATATAAGTATGATTTTTATGAAAAACGAATTAAATATATATTTACGGGTGGGATTTTAAGTAAAATGATATTTTTAAGCTCATGATTCATGCATTTATTTTATGAAAGATTAAGGACATGTAAAGATAATATTTTTGGGAATTTGATGTGATCTGTGGCACTCATGGGATTGAAAGTCGGGATACCGGGCCCGATGACCTCTCCACTTATATTCAGGAGCCTATGGATCCCCGTGTTAAGGTTCGGTGAAGTGACATAAGAGGCGTAGGGAATCCCCATGTTAAGGTTGGGTGAACCTCTCCGCCGCGTACGTTGTTTTATAGATTGATCAATCGCTTATGTTTATGGTCACACTTCACTGATATGACTCATAAGGAAAAAGATTTTATGATTATGACATGCCATGATTATGTTATATATTTATGTTACGTATTATGTTTATGATCAAGCTTATGATGATGTTTATGTTTATGACTCGGTATTATGCAAATGTTTTTACGATCATGCATGCATTTGATACCTCAGGATATTTTTATATGATACGTGCTTGCATGCGATTTTATTATGTAGTATTTGTTATTAAAGGGTAAAGAATGCTGAGCCTCTAAGCTCATTAGATCTAAATGGTGTGCAGGTAAGTATGATGTTAGTCAGGAGATTGTGGTCCCGACTGGCAGCGAGGACCTCTGAGCATCCGTGGCGAGCTAGCACACTCGTGACCTTCGCCAGCTCATATTTTAGTTTATGTTGGGATATTTTATGCAATGAGTTATGTTCCGCACATGTTTACCATTTCTAGTCATTTGCATGGATTTTTAATCTGTTCGGGTATTTAAATTTTTGACATGCAATCAATTTTTATTATGTATTAAATTTTATGAAAATATATTTTAAGTATAGTTTCATATATGTATGGGCATATATGCAATATAAAAAAAATTATCGTGGAAGGGTCGTTTCAACATTTCACACAGAGTGTTGACATTCAGGAATATCCCATTTTTCCGAAAGTTTCTATAAGTGTTCCTGATAGGATTTCGGGACTTTTTCCTGTCCAAGAAGTAGAGTTTGGGATTCAACTTTTGATTGGGGATAGAGCCTAATTCCATAATACCTTATTGTCTGACGCCGTCGGAAATGAGGAAAATCAGAACATTAGTGTAAGATCTATTCGATCGAAAGTCTCACAATTGTAAAACTCTATTTCTAATTGACCAATATAAATATGGTTCCTGGTATCTCTGTATTGACTACATATAATTGAACCAAGGTACAATTAGAGTAATTATTAGTTTTCTTGAATACGAAACGTGTTTGATCAACTCGAGAGTATACTTACGTACTAAGTGATCATTGAGATCTAATTGCGACCATGTAAGAGTAAAGTTTCAGATACTCAAGGGTGTGTTTTGTAAAAATAATTGAACCTAGGAGTTCTAGAAATTTCAGTTGTTTGACAATGCGCCAAATCTGTATAGGGACTTGTAAATCGAGTCTTTTAATACTACTAGATGAAATTGTTACGAAAGTTATCTAAGAAATGTTGGTTTAATCAGGGCATGATTGAACATGAATAGTATTAAGATATTTTCCACAAACTCTGTGCGGTTTAGGGTTATATTATAGTTGAACAGTTATAAAAATTCCAGTGGGCTCTAGAAAGATTGAAACAGTGATTGAACCGATAGTGTTCAATGATAGTAGCCGAGACCTGAAGTTTCCCATGTTTGGCAGGATTGTTGTCTCCAGTTTCTTTGTGATTATCTTTTCCATACTATAGACCATTGAATTGATTAATCCGACAGAGTCGATTTAAGTAGTAACCTAGATTGCGAATGAGTTTCGAGAACTTTGAGAGTACCTGATTTCCGCACTTGAGTTGGTAGGGTTGTGTGAGCCTAGAATTTAGCAGATTTACTTATGTATTTGGGTAAAAGTTTATTTGTATTCTAGTTTTGAATGCTTAGGTGATTTTATAAATTAATGAGATGGTTGAAATAATTTTATTAAAACTATAAATACATGATTTTGTACTAGCATATGTTTTTTGTTCAGCAACTTTGATATGACACGTTGCAGGGTGATAGACCTGAATTTTTCCTTTGTTTTCTGAGACAGTTTGAGCTTTGGACAGCGAAGTTTTTGTGATATTGGTTGGATTTCGGAGACATTTTATTCTCGGAAAAATAAGTACCATCTAGGATACAAATTTTGCAGGCAGTGTTCACAAGTGCAAGCTAAGATTTACGTACTACCTATCATTTGCTATTATTGCTACCTAGAGATGGTTGGTTAATGGAATTCAATTTCAAATCAAGAAAGAGATTATTGTTGTTGTTGAGTTAATTCTGGTTACCCAGATGTAAAGTGTTCGGATGTTTTATTCCATGAATAGTGATTGGCATAGTTAGCCAATGATGATGCTATCAGCTAAGTTTTGATATTAGTATTGGATTCTGAGTGTAACTGGACCAGTGATAGTTCCAAAATATGATACCTTGAGGTTTGTATCATAGTCTTTGGCATAGCGTTGACAAGTCTTAGTTGAACGTTAATGACCTGGAGGGTTATCACATAACCTTTAGAATTCTTGATTTGAATGGTAACATGTGTAAGAGTTGTTGTGACTCTTGTGATCTATATTCAAATATGTCATGTTTCTATAAGAGTTGTAGTATATCAACTCATTTAATCAGCATTGTTCCTTCAGTGTGATCAGGATTTCAATTTTGATTCAAAGACTTTTTTGTACTTTCGAGATTTGATTTAAGTGTTTGATATGTTAGACAAAACCGTTAGTGAAAAGAGATTTTCGTTCGCAAGAGTTGAACATTTTTTCAACATGTGTCGAATAGTTACTCGGAGCTTGTGTAATACTAACTGCTAGGAACCGATCGACAACCAAAAAGGATTGTTCGTGCATTAAAGAAATATGTTAAGATCTGGTGTGGTATATTTTGATCTGGTATGGTAAGATCATATTCCAATGATTGTACACGTATACAAAATGAATACAACAGGAAGCATTGAGATATAATTTGTGTAAGAACTTTTTTCGAACAATGATGTCTTACTCCTTGAAATCCGAAGATTGTTGGAGTTAGCATTCATGTTGTTTGTACAATAGTATGTTTGTAACGCCCCGTTTTTATCTTAAATGAGTTTATTGTTGTGAAAATTCCTCGCAAGTGTACGAGTGTCAAGTTTTAATATAGTGAATAATTCAGATATCGATCCCACAGGGAGTAAAATGAAAATATTTAGTACTTGTAATTAAAATAGTCCAAACTTTATCTAGAAAATTAATAATCAAGAATTTTGCAATAAAAATAAATAACCAGTTGATTTTAGATAGCACACACACAACTTTCAGGAATAATCAATCAGAGAATAATGGTCTAGAGGTATAGATTTCACCTGGTTTCAACAACAATCAATCCTAATTAATTAATCTTCATGAATTTCAGTCAATTAATAGCCAAGAACACTTACGTGTATTATTCCCTCTCCCGAGTGTCGAATAAAATATATCAACTACAATTCAATTCCAATATCCCTATTAAGAATCTACTTGCAGTGATCAATTCAAAACTATGTTCTCTTTAAAAACTCTGTTAAAGTTATAAGCTCTCCCGAGACAGATAAACAATTAACAGTGTATTTTCCAATGGTCCTATTCAAAATCTCCTCTCCCGAGTGCCAGATTTCAAATAAATATTACAAATCAATTATTGATCAGATAATTGAAAAGACAATCAATTCTAGAAAAAACAATTAATCTAGAAGAAACTCAATTCAATAAAATCAAGAATTCAAGAAAGCGTCTACACCAGGTTCCATCCGACCTCTAGACTATAAAAATTAGTTCATAATAAAATTCTGAATAAAACAATAATCCATAAATTCAAACATATTCAGAATTAATAAAATAAAATATAAAAGAAACAAATCCGTCGTCGACGCCGTGTCCGGTCGATCAAACTACGTCTTCGTTCTTCAAGTTAAGCTTCCAGAAATCCTTCAAGAAAAATCTCTCGATCAAACCTCTGATTTCTCTGTAATTGTTGTGGCGGCTCCTCCCCTTAATCAGATGAAAAATTGTCTTTTATATCGTGCACAAAAGCCCACTCAAAAGCCCACAAAATATAGAAGTTTCCTTCCCATTAAAATTCGCGACACGCGCCCGCTCCAGAAATCATGCACCCGCTCATAGGCCTCTGTTCTCAATTTTCTCGCCTTCCCAAAAACTTGAGCGATAGCTCTTCTTTGAGCGCTAATGGGAAGCGCTGAACTTAGGCCCAATAATATGGCCCATCACTATTCCTTTCTTTTGTCTGTACGTTTCTTTTCTCTTCTTCTTTATTCTTCCCTTTTACTCATTTAATTCTTTTCTCTCAAATCTCATTTTTCTCATTTTTCCTCCTTTTCCACATAAATTCCATAATTTCCTACAAACACAAAAACAACAAAATACCCACATAAATCTGCTCGAAACAAACAATTAACAATTAAAAGCATATATAAATTAAGTGTATAAAATACACTTATCATTTATTTGAGTTAATCGGAGATTACAGAGTTCACGAGCCGACTTGATTTTGATCAAGGTCCTTTTTGCAAATTTTGGAAATTTCAGGGACCAAAATGCAATTTTGGAGATTGATATATTATCTACAACTTGTTTCACTAAGGACTAGTCTCCTTCACCTTCTCCATTCCTCCTCCACGCCTTCAACCTCCATTAGAGAGCAAAAACGTGAAGTTCAAGCTTTCCAATCTCGGTTTCCGGTTGATCCGTCCGTTTGAAATCATTTTTGAAGGCAGATTATCGATCACAGCTGCGAGAGCTTCGTTCTATCGTAAGTCTTTCTTCGATCAGATACATTCTAGTTTTTGTATGTTGTTAGAATCGTTCGAGATTCGAGTATGTTGTTCTAGACAGAGTTCTGATCGTTTATTATCTGCCGGTTTTGAATTAGAGCGACGTTCGGATTTGTTATGATTTTTGGAAGCCATTTTCGAAAATGTGGATTTTGAGATTGATGGGTTTGCTTTGTTATTGTTGTTTTGGGCATTGATATGAGGTTATATCAGTATTGAACTGTTGTCTGCATTTTTGGTTTGTTTAGTTTATAGCCGTTATGCCGTCGGTTTGAGTTTTGGGTTTTCGAATCGTTCTTGTATTGATTGAAGCTTTGGCTTGTGAGTGATCATGGTTGTTGATCAACTCTTGTATTCGTACAGATTCATTGGAGTTGTCGAGCCCTGTGTTAGCAGCATTGTTCGTCGAGAGTTGGACGAAGAACGGTAAAGAGATTTCCTTGAACCGTTGTTTAGGTTGTATAGTTGTTTATACAATCTTTTGTTGTAACTTGTCCGGAGTTGGATCTACGACATTTAAAGGTAAAAGCAGTCATCGTAGCGGGATAGCATACTCGGGACAGTTGGTTCTCGAGTTTCCCTTTCAAATCACATATTGCATCTACACTTGTTCTAGCATGAGGAACTTGTGTCTTGTTGATTGATTTTGCTTTTGACTATGTGGCTTATGTTTTATGTTTCTGTTATGCATTCATCTTGAGCCTACGTTGATTTCAGCGGGAAGAACCGCCCTTTTTGTTTGGACGTTTGGGAACTATAATTGAGTGGCCTAGGTCATAGTCGTATCGCCTAGCGCTAGCATACTCATTATGGTTGCTCAAAGTCTAGAGGAGTGAGATATGTGGCACCACCTCGATTGGGAGAGTCGGTGAGTCGTCACATGATCTCATCCTCGGGATCCCAAAAGCACAGCAGCAATCCTTTGGTTATCAGTTTTGATTTCCCGATTTAAAGACATGCATTTCATTACGTTGTTATTGATTATGTTGTTGTCTTGAAAGCATGTTTATTGTTGTATTACTTGATATGTTGCTTTTACTGGGATTATCATTCTCACTGATTATCCGGCTGTTGCTTTGTTTTGTATGTGTACTTGGCAACAGGAAGTGCAGGATCAAGTCAGCATAGACCTGGTTAACGTCCAGAGCAAGAGATAGTAGTGAGACTCGTTTAGAATTCGAATCAGCATGTCAACCTAGTTATGTTTTGCGAACATGTTTAGTCATTCGAACTTCTCGTAATTGTTTTGTAAGCAAGAATCGATGTAGGTACTACCGTATTGAATGTTTCTCTTCCCTAAACCTTACTTGTATTGTTATTGGCATGTCAAATACTTTTAATGCAAGTTTTTAGGTTTTGATTGAGTTTATTTCGGTGCCTTAACTCTTCTGGGCGAGAGGACGGCACGAGCGCGCAGCCTCTTTGCGAGGTAAGGGCGCTGGCGCTCTTACTTAGAGCGCGGGCGTGCTAGTTTTTGCGCAGCATCAGCGCGGGCGCGATGCCTTAGGCGCGGGCGCGCTGGTTTTAGCAGAGCTTAGGCGCTGCCGCGCTGATGTCAGCGCGGGCGCGCGAGCCTTCTTTTAAAAAAAAATATTATTGGTTTCTTGTTTACTTATCGCTTGTTGTCTGATATTAGTTGATTAGAAATGAGGTCTCACATTAAGTGGTATCAGAGCGATAAGATTCTTGGTTGAACTAGAGTGAGCGGGTAGATCGAGTCTGTGTGTATTGGCTCCTCGCATGTGTTTGAATTATTTTAGCTGTATAATTAATTCCACGCGAGCATGCTTTATTGTTGAGAATTATTTGAATTACATGGTTATGTGATTTACTTTTATAAAGCATGATCTACTTGAGATATAACTGCTTATGTTATCGACTGGTATCCGGTTTTTCTGAGCGGTTGTAAAGGGGCACCGGTTGTAGCGATTGAGATATCTTGTGCCCTAACCTTTATTATTCAGATGGGTCCTCGTCGAGTGATAAACAGAAACACACCGCCAGTTATCCCTGTGACTGAGCAAGCTAGCACTGAAGTTGATCAGTTGGATGCTTCAGCAATGCCTATGGAAACCTTGCTGAAGAGGTTTCAGTCGTTCAATCCGCCGTTATTGATGGGTTCAGAAAATCCAGTTGACTGTGAGAGTTGGTTGGATGATATCGATCAGCTGTTCGATTCCATTGATTACACCGATGACCGCCGAATCAGGTTAGTCATTCATCAGCTCCGTGGGGTTGCTAAGAGCTGGTGGATCATGACAAAGAAAGCAATGGAGAGTAGAGGTACGGAAGTTACTTGGACTCTTTTTAAATCTGAGTTTTATAAGAGGTTTTTCCCTATCTCGTATCGCAAAGATTAGAGAGCAGAGTTTGCCAACCTGAGGCAAGGGAATCTGAACATTGAAGAGTACGTGGCTAAGTTTGATAGTCTGTTGCGTTTTGCACCACTAATTGCCGGAGATGAAGAAGCTAAGGCAGATCAGTTCATCAATGGTTTGAACCCCGACGTCTTCACGTTGGTAAACACCAACAGGCCTAACAACTTTGCAGATGTCATGAATCATGCAAAGGGAGCAGAATCAGGCTTGTGGAGGCAAAGAGGTAACCAGGTAGCACCTCAACAATAGAGGCAGTATCAGAACCCACCATCTCAGTATCAGAATCAGCCACCTCAGCATCAGAACCAGCAGCAAAGGTATGAATGTGGAAACAGTGGGGGAAACAGAAAGGATCAGTACAAAGCAAGAAGTAAACAGTTCAAGAGGCAGGGGAACAGTTCTTCTAGTTCCAGTGGTTTCAAGCAATTCGGTTCAGGACAGAGTTCTGGATCTTCAGCCATGTACTGCAGCAAGTGTGGGGGAAGACACTCACCGGATCAGTGTGTGGGAGTCTTTGGTAATTGTAACACCTGTCAGCAACCGGGACACTTCTCTAAGGTGTGCCCTCAGCGTAACAGAGATAGAGCTCAGAGCGGAAGTTCATCTCGACCTACAGCTCAACCTGAGAGGCAGTCTTCTGCAGTGCACTCCTTCCAGCCCCAGCCGCAGAACAGACAGGGAGGTAACTCTAGTGCGAACCAGCCTCTGAGACAGCAGGCACGAGTCTTTGCTTTGATATTTGATCAGGCTCAGGCAGCACCTGACGATGTTATAGCAGGTAACTGTTTGATTTTCGGTTATTCTGCTCATGTTTTGATAGATACAGGTGCTTCCCATTCCTTTATCTCTGAGAAATTTGTGTTATTGCATGCCTTGCCTACTGAGTTGTTGCCTACTTTAGTAGCTGTTACTTCACCGTTGAGTGGGGGAATTGTTTTTGTCAGACTAGTCAGGAACTGTGAACTTTGTTTTGAGGGGAATTTGTTAGAATTCGACTGTATTGTGCTTGGGTTGTCAGATTTTGATTGTATTGTCGGTATAGATGCTTTGACCAAGTACAGGGCAACAGTTGATTATTTTCTGAAGGTTGTCAGGTTCAGACCTGAAATGGCAGACGAGTGGAAATTCTTTGGTAAGGGTTCTCGATCTAGAATTCCTTTGATTTCAGTGTTATCTATGACTCGTTTGTTACAGAGAGGTGTAGAAGGATTTTTGGTTTATGCAGTTGATGTACTGAAATCTAGCCCAGAATTGGTAGATTTACCAGTGGTTAGAGATTTTGCTGATGTGTTTCCGGGAGATGTTCCTGGATTGCCACCTATTCGAGAGATCGAATTCAACATCGATTTGGTGCCAGGTACTCAACCTATTTCCAAAGCTCCTTATCGTATGGCACCTATTGAACTAAGGGAGTTGAAGGAGCAACTTGAAGATTTGATTGCCAAGGGATACATCAGACCTAGTGTATCACCTTGGGGTGCTCCTGTTCTATTTGTTTGGAAGAAGGATGGTTCTATGCGGCTTTGTATCGATTACCGTTAGTTGAATCAGGCTACAGTTAAGAACAAGTATCCTTTACCCCGAATAGATGACCTTTTTGATCAGCTGCAGGGTTCTTCTGTCTATTCGAAGATTGATCTGAGGTCAGACTATCACCAGCTGAGAGTGCGAGAGGAAGATGTTCCTAAGACCGCATTCAGAATGAGGTGTGGTCACTTTGAGTTTATAGTCATGCCGTTCAGTTTGACTAATGCTCCACCGGTTTTATGGGTTTGATGAACCGTATCTTTCAGCGTTATTTAGATGAGTTCGTCATTATCTTTATCGATGATATTCTTATCTACTCAAAGAACCGTACTGACCATGCAGAGCACTTGAGGACCGTACTGCAGATTTTGCGAGTTGAGCAGTTGTTTGCCAAGTTGTCTAAGTGTGAATTCTGGTTGGATCGAGTCGTCTTTCTCGGTCATATCATTTCTGGAGATGGGATTTCTGTCGATCCCAGCAAGAATGAAGCGGTTATGAATTGGCCTAGACCGACATCAGTACCTGAGATCCGAAGCTTCATGGGTTTAGCTGGTTATTATTGCCGATTCATCGAGGGTTTCTCTTCTATTTCCAAGCCTATTACCCAGCTGACTCAGAAGAATGCGCCTTTTGTCTGGACTGCAGATTGTGAGGCTAGATTTATTGATCTGAAGAGGAGACTGACCAGTGCTCCGATTCTTTCTATTCCGAAGGGTACTAGAGGTTTCACAGTCTATTGTGATGCTTCTAACCGAGGCTTGGGTTGCGTTCTTATGCAGCATAAGCATGTGGTGGCGTATGCATCGAGGCAGTTGAAACCGCACGAGACTCGTTATCCGGTTCATGATCTTGAACTAGCTGCGATCGTCTTTGCGCTGAAGATCTGGCTTCACTATCTATATGGTGAGTCTTTCGAGATCTTTTCTGACCATAAGAGCCTTAAGTACTTGTTTTCACAGGTAGAGCTGAATATGAGACAAAGAAGATGGTTAAATCTGTTGAAGGATTTCGACAGTGAAATCAAGTATTATCCAGGAAAGTCGAATGCGGTTGCAGATGCCTTGAGCCGAAAGCTTTGTTCTTTATCTCTTTTTACTATTGGTGTTTTTCAGTTGATCGATGATTGTTGCACTTCTGGTTTAGAGTTTGAAATAGATAGGGAGACTATCAGAGTGTTTGCTATTCAAGCCGAACCGGAGTTGTTTGTTGCAATCAAAGAAGCACAGAAGTCTGAGCCGAGCATTCAGGTTTCAGTAGAGAAAGTCAGATCTGGGCATCAGTCTGAATTCCAGGTTAGAGATGACGTGTTGTTTGTGAATAACCGTATTGTTGTGCCTGATATTTCGGAGTTGAGACAGCGTATTCTCCAAAAGGCTCATTGCAGTCAGTTTAGTATTCATCCTGGAGGTCGTAAGATGTAAAACGAACTGAAGAACCAGTTCTGCTGGAAGAGAATGAAGAGCGATGTTGCGAGGTTTGTATCTCGGTGTTTGAACTGTCAGCAAGTTAAAGCAGAACGGAAGCGACCAGGAGGTCTGTTGCACAGTCTATCTGTTCCTGAATGGAAGTGGGATCACATTTCCATGGATTTCGTCACGAAGCTACCACGATCCGTTCGAGGATGCGATGCCATTTGGGTAGTGATCGACCGATTGACGAAGTCTGCGTGTTTTATTCCGTACAGGATGACTTATCGTCATGATCAGATGCCTGAGTTGTATGTTAGCAATGTTGTGAGATTGCATGGTGTGCCGAAGTCGATCGTTTCAGACAGAGATCCTAGATTCACTTCTCACTTTTGGCACAGTCTTCAGGGGGCACTTGGTACTCGATTGCATCTGAGTACAGCTTATCATCCACAAACCGATGGACAGTCAGAGCGGACTATCCAGACGTTAGAGGATATGTTGCGAGCGGTAGTGCTAGACTTTGGCACTAGTTGGCAGGATTCTTTGCCTCTTGTCGAGTTTTCTTACAACAACAGCTTCCAAGCGAGTATCGGTATGGCGCCTTTTGAGGCTTTGTATGGTAGAAAGTGCCGATCTCCGTTGTTTTGGGATGAATTGTCCGTGTCACCAGATTTGGGACCAAAGATGCTAAGAGATATGGCAGAGCAGGTTAAGATCATTCAGACCAAAATGAAGTCAGCTCAAGATAGACAGGCAAAGTATGCGAATGTCAGGCGTAGACCTCTGAGTTTTGATCAGGGAGACCGAGTCTTTCTGAAGATTTCTCCGTTCAGAGGCACTGTCAGATTCGGTAAGAGAGAGAAGTTATCTCCGAGATTCATCGGGCCGTACGAGATTCTCGAGAAGATAGGCGATCTTGCCTACAGACTTGCACTCCCTCCGTTTTTATCTGGTATTCATGACGTTTTTCACGTCTCTATGCTGCGAAAGTATCATACAGATCCTTCTCATATTCTTCAGCCTGACGAAGCCGAGTTAGACGAGACTCTGAGCTACTTTGAGTGATCGATTCCGATCCTTGATCGGAAAGAGAAGCAACTCAGAACCAAGTTGATTCCGTTGGTGAAAGTGCAGTGCAGCCATCACGAAGTCGAGGAAGCGACTTGGGAGACAGAATCTGACATGAGACAGAGATTTCCGGAGTTATTCGGATGACGTGAGTTCTTCTTACTGTCTTTAGTTCTTTATTCTATCTTATGAGTTGTGGTTCTTGTTGATTTCGAGGATGAAATCTCTTCTTAGTAGGGGAGAATTGTAACGCCCCCTTTTTATCTTAAATGAGTTTATTTGAGTTAATCGGAGATTACGGATTTCACGAGCCGACTTGATTTTGATCAGGGTCCTTTTTGCAAATTTTGGAAATTTCAGGGACCAAAATGCAATTTTGGAGTTTGATATATTATCTACAACTTGTTTCACTTGGGAGTAGTCTCCTTCACCTTCTCCATTCCTCCTCCACGCCTTCTACCTCCATTAGAGAGCAAAAACGTGAAGTTCAAGCTTTCCAATCTTGGTTTCCGGTTGATCCGTCCGTTAGAAATCATTTCTGAAGGCAGATTATCGATCACGGCTACGAGAGCTTCATTCTATCGTAAGTCTTTCTTCGATCAGATACATTCTATTTTTTGGATGTTGTTAGAATCGTTCGAGATTCGAGTATGTTGTTCTAGACAGAGTTCTGATCGTTTATTATCTGTCGGTTTAGAATTAGAGTGACGTTCGGATTTGTTATGATTTTTGGAAGCCATTTTCGAAAATGTGGATTTTGAGATTGATGGGTTTTCTTTGTTATTGTTGTTTTGGGCATTGATATGAGGTTATATCAGTATTGAACTGCTGTCTGCGTTTCCGGTTTGTTCAGTTTATAGCCGTTATGCTGTCAGTTTGAGTTTTGGGTTTTCGAATCGTTCTTGTATTGATTGAAGCTTTGGCTTGTGAGTGATCATGGTTGTTGATCAACTCTTGTATTCGTAAAGATTTGTTGGAGTTGTCGAGCCCTGTGTTAGCAGCATTGTTCGTTGAGAGTTGGACGAAGAATGGTAAAGAGATTTCCTTGAACCGTTGTTTGTTGTTTAGGTTGTATAGTTGTTGATACAATCTTTTGTTGTAGCTTGTCCGGAGTTAGATCTACGTCATTGAAAGGTAAAAGCAGTCATCGTAGCGGGATAGCATACTCGAGACAGTTGGTTCTCGAGTTTCCCTTTCAAATCACATATTGCATCTACACTTGTTCTAGCATGAGGAACTTGTGTCTTGTTGATTGATTTTGCTTTTGACTATGTGGCTTATGTTTTATGTTTCTGTTATGCATTCATCTTGAGCCTACGTTGATTTCAGCGGGTAGAACCGCCCTTTTTGTTTGGACGTTTCGGAACTATGATTGAGTGGCCTAGGTCGTAGTCGTATCGCCTAGCGCTAGCATACTCATTATGGTTGCTCAAAGTTTAGAGGAGTGAGATATGTGGCACCACCTCAATTGGGAGAGTCGGTGAGTCGTCACATGATCTCATCCTCGGGATCCCAAAAGCACAGCAGCAATCCTTTGTTTATCAGTTTTGATATCCCGGTTTAAAGACATGCATTTTATTACGTTGTTATTGATTGTGTTGTTGTCTTGAAAGCATGTTTATTGTTGTATTACTTGATATGTTGCTTTTACTGGGATTATCATTCTCACCGGTTATCCGGCTGTTGCTTTGTTTTGTATGTGTACTTGGCAACAGGAAGGGCAGGATCAAGTCAGCATAGACCTGGTTAACGTCCAGAGCAAGAGATAGAAGTGAGACTCGTTTAGAAGTCAAATCAGCATGTCAACCTAGTTATGTTTTGCGAACATGTTTAGTCATTCGAACTTCTCGTAATTATTTTGTAAGCAAGAATCAATGTAGGTACTATCGTATTGAATATTTCTCTTCCCTAAACCTTACTTGTATTGTTATTGGCATGTCAAATACTTTTAATGCAAGTGTTTAGGTTTTGATTGAGTTTATTTCGATGCCTTAACTCTTCTGGGCGAGAGGACGGCGCGGGCGCGCAGCCTCTTTGCGAGGTAAGGGCGTGGGCGCTCTTACTTAGAGTGCGGGTGCGCTAGTTTTTGCGCAGCATCAGCGTGGGCGCGCTGCCTTAGGCACGGGAGCGCTTGTTTTAGCGGAGCTTAGGCGCGGCCGCGCTGATGTCAGCGCGGGCGCGCGAGCCTTCTTTTAAAAAAAAATATTATTGGTTTCTTGTTTACTTATAGCTTGTTGTCTGATATTAGTTGATTAGAAACGAGGTCTCACAATGTTTCAAATATCTTTGTTGAGATTATGTGTGATACATAAGTCTTACATATGTTCGAGGCACAGTTTGATGCAGATTCTACCTATGTTGAAATATTTGTTCATATCATAGATGGGAAAGTTCAGTTATTATGAAATAAGATTGTTCACTTGATTTAGTTCAGTGGCAAATAGAATGATGCTTTAAAGCTTAGGTATTGTTGCGCATATATGAGTGACTTGGATTTTCATGAGCAGTTCAGTTCTAAGTAAGATTGGAGTGGTTACATTCTTAGGTATGGCCTATACCTGATTTCGAGGATGAAGTCCTTTAAAGGTAGGGAGAATGTAGTAACCTGAAATCCGGTTTACTTGATTTAATTATCTAAAAATATTTAAAATGGTCAAACGTGATTAAGCGGTTTTAATATGATAAAATCAAGTGGAAAAACTACCCCACAGTGTCCGGAATGGTCCATAGAACATAAATGACTCGGATAGTTCAGAAGCACCAAATTTAAGCCAAAGGAGTTTAGTAGATCAGAACATTTTGGATGGCAAGAGTTGAGTTCAGATGCACATGATGAGTTCGGAAGGTCCGAAATCAGTTATGCCACACGGACAATTGACGTGTCAAGAATATACGAGCACGTGGGATTTCATGCAGCTCTGAATTTCCGAAGTGAGGATCGGAGTTTCCGAAGAGGATCAGAGCTTTCGAAGTATAGAACGGAACTTTCGATTAGTAGCAGTCAGAGACATGGGAAGCATGCGCAGTTTGGAATGTTAGAACTAGGGTCCGGACCGTTCGAACTTTGTCTGTAATAGGTTGTGGATTTCTCATATTTACCACGTGTTTTAGGTGTAAATCCTAGTCCAGTGTATATTTTGATTGTTTCCAGCCATATTATAGAGGGTCGGAGCGAGGTACTACGAGGCTTGTAGCGGATCAGTGTCGGGGTGGGGCCTTCAACTTCAGCGGGTTGACAACAGACATAGGTATAGTACGAGATCCCCTAGTAGTGTTAGAGATTATCTATTAGTCTAGTTAAGTCTTTTAGATTAGTAGAAGTGATATGGTTTTCACTTGGCTTGTAGCTAGTCCAGTTATTACAAAAGTACTATCCGAGATATCTTGGTTGAGTATGCATGTTCTAAGCATTGCATGTTTGTCCATCATGTTTTATGTACATATATTATCTCACGAAATTTATGCTGCATATATTTTCATGTTGAGCCTGTATCCATAAGATAGCATGTAGTGGGGTCGCTCAGACCCTCTTTCCTTGAGTGGATGGTTAGATCCGCTTGTACGAGATCAGGTCACCTATATCCACAGATTTTTTTGGTATGTGATCCACCTCCTGATGCGACGGCTCAGGGTGCTACATACCATGTTTCCTTCCTGACTGAGAAGAGTTTGAAACAAGATAGTTTTTCGGTACCCTATACATTTGCATTCACGCAGCCAGAGCATCTGTATATGCATACTTTCATATTGAGTACTGTTATCGCTCACGTACTCGATTGTATTCTCGGACACCCCATTTGGCTGGGAATTTTTAGGTTTCTAGGAAGTTGGACTTGTGCGTAGATGGTGATCAGGGCTTGAGAGAAAGGGTTGTGGTGGTTTATCTTATGTTTGTTATTTTGGTATTTTTATTGATTCGATTGGGTTGGATATTCATTGTTTTTGTTTTTCAGTTATTTCCGATTGTATTCTGTCGGACAAGTATATTTTTTAAGTTTCCGCAGTTATCTCTGATTATCTTTACCTGTTTAAGTTAATTATATGTCTAAGTTTCTGATTAGTATGTGATCTAGGTCAGGTCACTACACCCCGAAAACACATCATAGCACCCTTCTGAAAAATCATACCCATGATTTTGACTCTTAAACTGGATTTAAAAAAACCCACTCAAATTAAAAAAACTAGGTTTTCAAATTTTTAAACCCGTACACCCAAACGCATGCTTCTAGCTCGTCGAGAATAACTTACGAGTCATATACACACATCATTATACATAATTTATTTGAAAATATTGTGATACCTTGGAATATAACATCATATATTTAATAAACACATCAATATAAAAAATACATAGTATCACTTGGATAATGCTTCGAAAGTTGAATAAAACATGCCTTTTTTCATCAGTAGGAATCGGAATAATCCATACTTTGGGAATTTTATTTTAGCCTCCAAACACAAATTACACAAAAATATTTTAAACATAGGAGTGCAGTTTTTAAAAAGTAGTGGAGGGAGAGTTTTGACAGTGTTTCAATTGGGCCCTAACTTTAGTACATTACTAAGCTTATAGGCCGGACACTGGCCCGTAAAACTAAAATAAAATATTCTGTAGTTATTCTTATTCACTAAACTTTAAATGAAATTATATATATTAATTTAGTGAAAACTACATGCATAAATCATGAATGTATCTCTTTTTAAAAACTCGTAACACTTGCTTGTTGGCTAGTCTTGATTCCCTTCATCACCGGATTTATAAACACACCTGAAAAACAACAAAAACTAAAATTTTGCATAAGAATTATGTTACGCCTTAAGCGCATACAAATCTCGTGTTGTGAGATTAATATTTTTAA